>NC_137097.1:6476736-7676736 GCF_949357685.1 Gobio gobio
TTTAATTTCATATGAATAAAATTTAAATTAAATTAATATTTCATGTCTTCATTTGATTTGAAAACAGAATTTGAAAAATGAAACGGAATTGGATGGGGGAAAACAGGCTATATCATAAGGCTCTAAAGATGTAATTTTTGCAAAATTGATAGGTTTCATTATTTAAATTAATTAGACATGCTTTTTTATTACTAAAAAAATATTTAACCATTAAAATGGAGTCCAAAAAACGGAATCCAGAAAAATTAAGACGGAATTTGGGGGAAAAATTAGCGGAATTTGAAAAAATAAAAACTAAATTTTATATATATATATATATATATATATATATATATATATATATATATATATATATATATATATATATATATATATATATATATATATTTATTCATGGATTTCACAGGGTTCTAATCATTAACCTTAGGCCTACTTTCAATAAAAAAATTATATAATCATGATTTTTCATGAATAAAATAAATATTATAATTATAGGCCTAAATTCCTTGGTATCAGCTTTCATCAATGGTAGGCTATAGCCTAATTAATAGTCTACAAATTAAAACTAACTTGGTTTGTCATGATTAATTCGTGTTCATGATCAGTAAAATAAAAACAAAAGCTTCTAGCAAGAATAAACACACAGGAACCGTTAAATTATTGTAGTATTAATTATTTTTTAACTAACTTGATAAGCTACTATCCACGCAGCGTTTTGCGCTCAGATGTGACGGTGGAATTAATACATCACCTAAATGTTATTACAGTGTCAAATTGTCATTTTCTCCTTACAGTCTTGCGAGTTAACAATAATGCCTGACCAGTGAATTAGGCTACTTGGTGAACTAGCCCTATTCGCACGGGATTAGTATTTCTGGGGACCTCGTGTGATTTAGAAATTACGCACAGGATGCATTCGCACAGGATAAGCAAAGTGTGTGATTTTATTCGTATTTACTGACTTATCTCCCGGATATGATGTCAATACTTATAAATGTTTTTTTTTCAATCTAAAAAATGAGATTGCTAGTATCTTTCCTCATGATGACACTAAAAAAGTTTCAATACTTTTCCTTTTGGTGGTGTTGTAAGCTCTATTATACTACTTTATGCCAAAGTTATGTGATTTTGTTTTAAGCTTTGTATCCTGTATCCATTTGAAAGTTAAATACATGTGACGCCCTGTTGGCCGTTCCTTGTTGTGTGTGTGTGTGTGTGTGTGGTGTCTGTATTGTTTGCAGGTGACGGGCTGATTGCGGCGTGATTGGGAGCACCGGCTTCATGAGCTGTGTCTCATTTCATTTCATTTTGAAGGCTGCATCCTCTGGAGGACACATCCTGTGAAGGATGCGGTATACGGAGTGTCCTTAATCAGAATTAAACAAGACGTCCTCCGTAGGACACAAAGGCAGGAAGTATCACGTTGCTATGCCAACACGTTCACAGTGGAGTTGCGCTCTCACACCAGTTATATGAATGAAAATTATTTATAACTTGAAAATGACTATTCAATGTTTCTTGCCTTGACAGCAAAGTACTGTTCTAAACGTTTAAAAATCACTAAACACTTGTAATCCTGTTTACCACAACTATCTATTTGAGGTAATACAACTTAAAAACAAAAACAAGCTTGAAACTACTTAAAGGGTTAGTTCACCCAAAAATGAAAATTCTGTCATTAATTACTCACCCTCATGTCGTTCGACACCCGTAAGACCTCCGTTCATATTCGGAACACAAATGAAGATATTTTTGTTGAAAGCTGATGCTGAGAAAGGCTTCAGATATGCGTCCATTGGCATTCAGTACACTTATACTCCCAAGACCGATAAAAGGCACTCAAAACATCGTTACAAAGTCCATCTCACCACAGTGACTCTACAATAATCTTACGATGCGACGACAATAGTTTTTGTGCGCAAAAAAAAAATCAAAATAACACCTTTATCCAGCTTGTTATTGCCTTCCGCGTGTGTCTCCACGACGCATGCGCGAGAATATGACGTAGCGCCGGGGTTCGGGAATCCATGAAATGCACACTTAAGCCCCATTTTGAGCACTACGCCGAGACCTAAAGCACGATCAATGTAGAATCCAACAGCTGAGATACGCGCGTCTTCCTCTGATTGTAAACAAATCACTTCTGGGTCATCTGTCCGAACGCCGGATCTGCGTCATATTCTCGCGCATGCGTCGTGGAGGCACACACGGAAGGCAGTAACAAGTTGGAAAAAGGTGTTATTTTGATTTTTTTTCCGCACAAAAACTATTGTCATCGCATCGTAAGATTATTGTAGAGTCACTGTGGTGAGATGGACTTTGTAACGACATTTTAAGTGCCTTTTATCCGTCTTGGGAGTATAAGTGTACTGAATGCCAATGGAGGCCTATCTGAAGCCTTTCTCAGCCATCAGCTTTCAACAAAAATATCTTCATTTGTGTTCCGAATATGAACGGAGGTCTGACGGGTGTCGAACGACGTGAGGGTGAGTAATTAATGACAGAATTTTCATTTTTGGGTGAACTAACCCTTTAAGTTTAAACACCATATCTTCGCTTGCATGTAAATCTGCCGGCCGCGCAATTTTTTCAAATAATATTTAAAAAACATGACGGTTGTTAATGGCGACGCAAAGAATTGTGGGTTATCTGCAGCAGCGAAGGATACACCTCATGCACACTCCGAATTCCTGAAAAGAAGGGCGCATTTGAAGGTCGCATTCGGAGTGTCCTACTTACTTTTCTGAAATGAGACAGCCTTGATGACGCTGCAGCCTTCAAATGCGACCTCTGGAGGACGCAACCTTGCGAAATGAGACACAGCTATGGTGTTTGCTCCCTATAAAGGCGGATCATTCCTGGTGGTTTGGAGGATCTGGATTTGGCGGCTGTTCTAAGCTTTTTGTCCCATATGGCTAAACCCTGGTTCATTTTGAGCATGAATGTAAAATAAATCTCATACTCCGCAAGATGAATGTACTCGTCTTCTCCTTATTTGTAGCGATCCTTTGTGATCGCAACATACACAAAAATAAAGTAAATAGATTTGAATGGTGTCTGGAGTGTGTGCGTTTTTCTCTCCAGTGCAGCACTCATATTCAGAGTCAGATGGCATATTTTTCAGATATACCTGCATTTTGCTTGTTTCAAAAAACATCTGGAATCTGCTACAAAATAAGGACATACACAAAACACTTTAAAAATATTAATTACTCAATGCCACATATTAAGCACTTTACAACTGACAATCTAGATACTGTAAATCACTGGAAATTAAGTGTTGTGTAATATAACTTGCTAAAACAGCATGACAGTGAATTTACAAACAAATAAATGAAAAGAGAGTGTGTATCATTTGATTTCTTTATTAACATTATTTTTTAGCAATTATTTCTAGTAGCTGAAGGAATCTCTCTCTTTTGTCTCCTTTTCTCTCTCTCACTTCTCAGTCTCTACTTTCATCTCTTTCTCTGGCCTCCTGTTCTAGTCTCTTCTCATGCTCTCTTCAGGGGCGGACTTACCATTAGGCAAAGGTAGGCGACTGCCTGGGGGCCCCGAAAGCCAAGGGCCCCCTAAAATGCTTGTTATATACGATACGCGTTCAGCTGTTGAACTGTTGTTCTGCTGTGGTGTTCATTATACCCAACGACAACCCCCTTTGCGTCCTGCGTTGAATGTGCATCTTGTAGAAAGTGTAGGGGTGTCGGGTCTTATGATTTCCGTGATTCCGAAAACGCGTACAGGATTACGGAATCCATTCATAAAAACAAACGGAATGGCATGGAAAGAATCGCGCGGTTTCTGCAGCACGCACGACACTCGCCTTCACAATTCATTCACACAGAGACATAAAACATGCATTATTCATATTTAAATATTATTTTTGCCGTTTAATATTCACATACACTAGTAGTCCATATCGTGATTTGATTGAAGTGATCTGACTTGCATTGGATTTATTCATCCAAAATTTGACAAATTCCATGTTAAACAGTAAATTCCATTTTTATTCCGCGTTTTCTGCATCGTGGAAATTATAGGGCCCTACACTACATGAGCACTGTACCATTTCATTTGTGAGAAACTATCATCATAACACATACACACAGAAAAATGTCTTCAAGGCAACCCGTCAAAATAAAAGTTTGGACAGTGAAAAGTTTGAAGTGTAGCCTATGCCTTAATGTAACAATTTTAACTGGCCTAAACCTCTGTTGTGTAGCATTTTGAATGTACACAAATAAAAGGATTTGTTTAATTTTCATTGGAATAAAAGATAAGTGTTGTATGCCTTCATTTGATTACCAGAAAAAAATAAAATACATAAAACAAAAAAATATATATTTTGTTTGTGCGTTTAATACATTGCTGTTAAATTATTAAAGTTTCATGATTTCAATGAATTAGACATGCTTTTTGATTAATACAATTTAATATAACCATCCAGAATTTTTTTTAAAAAAGGATCTGGAATTATTTATTTTCTGGAATTTGGAAATAAAATAAAACGGATTTCATAGGGCTCTACAAATGAAGATAACATATGCATCTGAAGTTATAATTAAATACGGAGCAACAGTGCGTATTACTGTTTATTGTTTGAAATTGCACTCACTCATTTCTGTGAAGGACCCGAGTAGATGACGCATGCACAGTTACTTTCCACACAGACACACTTCATTTTTGAGTGAAATAATTCTTATGTGTGTAATAATTTCCTTCAGTCTAATTTAAATTTGTGGGGGTGGAGGGGTCGTGCAGCAGCAATCACCACAACAGTGAAAATAACCTCAAGGTTGTAAATGTGCAATTGTATAGGGCCCCATTCCTCTATTTTGCTTGGGGCCCCCAAATCACTAAATCCGCCCCTGGCTCTCGTCGCTCTTTCTTTTATTTCCTCCTTCTCCTCCATCTCTATCCATCGCCTTTCCTCCCTTTCAATGGCATCTCTTTCTCTTTCAGCTTCCCTCTCCTCCATCTCTCGGATCAGCTCCTCAAAATCTTTTCTTTTCCTCCCTACTCTTTCACGCTCTGACCTCACTGAGGATGGAGAGGTAACAGCAACATCCGGGCCAGATGAGGCCATAAGGGTGGGTGGTGTGATGGAGGGTCTGCCCCCTATTGCCTCATCCATGGCAGAATACCATTTCCAGGACGCTGCTGTAACATCCCCATCCTCAGTGCTCACCCCAGTCTGTGGACATTTCAGATCCTGCAAATATTTGAAAACCAAGACAAAATATTTGAATATCAAGACAGTCAATTATATTGTAAAATATATGATTTATTAAATTATTGCATTACAGGGCCAAACATAGGCATGATTAAATCATGACAGAATTCTCAATTTGGGGTGAACTACAATAAAAAAAAAATCTTACTTTATATTTTTGTTTAAAGGGATAGTTCACCCAAAAATGAAAATTCTGTCATCGTTTACTCACCCTCAAGTTGTTCCAAACCTGCATGAGTTTCTTTGTTCTGCTGAACACAAAAGAAGATATTTAGAAGAATGTTTGTAACCAAGCAGAGAGAGCAACTATTGACTACCATAGTAGAGGAAAAAATACTATGGTAGTCAATGGTTGCTCTCTCTGCTTTGTTAAATTAAAAACATTAAAAAAAACACACACACAGCGCACTGCTATTTTCTAATTTGAAAAACGTCGACCAATAAAAGGCAGTGCGGTGTGTCGTTCTGTGTGATCGGGGTCCAAGTCATTGGCTAATATATTCTCAGATTTTACTCGCCAGTGTATGTCTAAGAGTTTCGCTCTCCGTCGAGTGGTCTGTGTATTTCAGTTCACCTCGACAGATGAACAGCCTGTATTTGATGTAACGTGTCAGTGTGAAGGCGCACAACTCGCCGTCACTTTAAGAGAGAGCGCTGTTTAATAAAACGTGTGCGAAAAGAGAGAGTCTTGCATACCACACGCAGAATCGACACACTACATGTAAAACATATTCTTTATTGTATTTTCCCGTCAAAATAATGGAGTTCAATTGGAATTATTCAGCTTTTAACAACAAGCAGAAGATATGCTGGTTTCTCCGGTAGTGGGTGGGACTCTCATTGGCTAACGTGATTAATATTCATGAATCCAGCAGCTCATCAGTCTTTAGTGTGTTGTATATTGTTATTAGAAGTAGAATTTGTATTATTATATTATAAAAGAATTACTATTATATATTACTATTATAATTTTTTACAGAATCACTGAATGACCAACAATTTAATACAATATAGTCCTAAATTCAGTTAAATGATCAAATATGCATAAGGGCTGTCAAACGATGAATCTCGATGTAAAATATAGATGTAGATCTCAATGTATATTTGAATACACATGTATATATTTAAGAAATATTTGCATGTATATACTGTGTATATATATTTATTATATATATACACATATAAATATTTATCATCTTCCATTTAAAAAACAAACAAAAAAACAGTTAAACTTACTTCACGTTTTCTCTCCTTCTCATTAGAATGGCATCATCCCTTCCCTATAGCCGCCCCGGTCCCATCAGGGTCAAATCCATAAAGAACTACATAAAAACAAAAAGGTGTATGTGTGTCAGTCATCTTCATCCACTGCGGTGTTTGAAGAGGAGGTGACATACTTTATAAAAAATTACACCGTGTCCTCCTGATACAGGACAGTTTGTCTGTTCATTGGGCAGAATACAGCAATCTAGCGAACCTCTCCCCTCTCACTGACAGAGGAGGAAGAGAAGCCCTCATTCCTCCATCCCTTGAAGTCACGAGCTACACCAGGACCTCTTTTCCCGGGGGGATACCTTACACTTGAAGGGATGGTGGAAAATGTGATTCATTTTTACCTTGTCAGAACTCTATCAAACACACACAAAACAACAACAATGCATTTACAAGTTATTTCTAAACATTTGTAAGTTATCATATTGACTTTTAATGTACCATTATTTTATACAGAGGCTGCAGATTCCAAGCATGACCACTGTTACGGAAGTCTCCATCCAAAGTGGTCCGAAACGCCTGGATGTTTCCCTGTGGCGTGATCAGGCCCTGAGCACAATCCACCTCAACGACAAACTGGAAATCACTCACCTGAAGGGGAACACTAAGCCTCTCAAGTTCAACTCAACGAGCTACACAACCGTAGAGGTATGCCACATACAGAGCCCTCTGTCCTGAAAAATCATCAAGTTTGAAGAAAAGCAAAAGACTTTGGCTAGATTTTTTCACGCGTCTTGTTATTTTTTTCTTTTTCATCAATCGGTCACAAACAGCTAAATCATTTCCTTGCTAAAAGCAACATGCTATGAGCGACAAGCTGCAAATGCAAATATAATTTATCACTTACTCTAAATGTGCTGTTTTATTTAGCTTTTTTTGCAACTCAGGTCATGGAGCAGGGACCAGTGGTGGAGGAGATAAAGGTAGTTGGCCTCTCCGAAGCCAATGGGGAACTGGCGTTCCTGACGTTTTCTTCACTGAATTCACAGCACCCCTGAATCTCCTCGAGAAGAGCGTTGAGAAGCTCATCAGCGAACGGAGCCCAAATGTAAGAATTATGTCTAAGGGACCTTCCAAATTAACACTAACTTGGTGAGATGCACATTTCTAAATGTATTACATTTCCATTAAATCACAAAACCCAGATCTTCAGATACCATTATAAGTGTCAGTTTAGTGTTTTGAAGTTAGAAATGGGAAGTAACTACAAACTGAAATTCCATTTACTGTCGATCAGCAATCCAGAATGTAAATATTAATCTCACTGCAGTGTGTGCACATGTTCTGTAACAATGACCATACATTTCCCCCTTTCTCCACAGGAAACCACAAGAATATAAACAATAAACATTAATTTATTTAACTGGAACTCTTTTGATTCTGTCTTTTTTTCCTCAAATGGAAAGGAAATTCTTTCAAATGGTATTCCCAACAAAAATAACAATTCGCATCAAGTCCAGAAAATCAAATCAAACCCCAATAACCCAAAATAATAAACTCTATAATAGGGCTGTGCAATTAATTGAATTTCGATTTCAGAACCAACGATCACCAAAATAGTACAATCGAGAAAAAACTATTATTTTGCCATGTTCAGTCTTGCAAGAACACTCTTATTTTGTCTTGCGTTCTGAATGAAACGCGCACGCGCTCATCCGCCCCTCCCGAAGCCTCAGGTCGCGAGTCTCGTGACTCGACGCGAGTAAAGATGGCAGAAGGAGAGCAGTTACAGCAGCGTTTGGTGAGCAAAAAAGGCAAAACCAACTCCGTTGTCTGGGAACAGTTTGGCTTCGAGGAATCAGACGACGAGCAGAAACATGCTACGTGCAAGATTTGCTACATGGTAGCGGCTGCAACACAAGGGAACATCACGAATTTGTTTAACCACTTGAAAATTAAAGTGATCTATGACAATCTAATAAAGAAACAAAAACTGACGAGAGCAGGGATGCTGTGTAAACGTCCTTTTTTCCTTCATATTTTTAAAATAATTATATCTTTGTAAACTTTGTTCAATGCATGCGAGTGCTGCCGTATGTTGGAATATGACCAGTCATTTTTGCCGTTATCACCCGGGTTTAGTGCCAGAAGACGCGATTGAGAACACACGTCTCACAGCGCGCAAATATTGAGTTCTCTTTCAAGTCTTGCTCTTGAACGGACAAACTCACATAAAAAGTATGTCAACATGTCCATCTTGATGAGTATCCTAGCAGACATAGTCTGTATATGCCTTAAGTAAACTTAATACAATCAGAAAGACAACGCATATCCATGCTTTAGGTCTTAAAGGGGCAGTAACATTAGGTCTTAAAGGGGCAGTAGCATTAGGTCTTAAAGGGGCAGTAGCATTAGGTCTTAAAGGGGCAGTAGCCTTTACTGCTGTCTGTTTAATGTCAAACAACAAAAGACAAGGACATCACTCACTGCTCTTGATTGAATAGCTTTTGTAAGTTTAATAGGATTAATCTTTAATTTATGCACTCAAATATGCAATGTTATTTTACATTTGATACATTTCTGTACCTGAAAACTAATGTTAGACATACCTGAAAAGCATATCTAGCCGAACCATATTGTTGATCTTATTTATTTGTGGTTATCATTTTTACGTGAATACTTTTATACTTTGATTTGAATATGTTATATTATTTATTTTAATAGTTCAAAAAGTACAACAAATGTTACAATTTCAATTGAATTGTTGAAAGGTGTATTTTTAATAAATGCAAAACATTCCCAAAGTCATGTGAAATAATCGTTACATAATCGTGATTTCAATATTGACCAAAATAACCGTGATTATGATTTTTTCCATAATCGAGCAGCCCTAATTAATATAACAATGTGTACAAAACAGTAACAGCGCTCAAAAGTATATTTTTCCTTTATTTTTCACATATCCTATATCTGTCAGTCTGAGATGTGGTTGCCATGACGTGTTGCTATGGGTGTTGTGCGTCTGCTTGACTGCTCATTCTGACACTGCCTCCTCTATTTATTTACCCCTTTTTGTGACCATACTTTCTGCTTACACAACATATCTTAAACCCGCAAAATGTCAGGGGCCTGTACCATGATGGTAGTTTAACAAACTCAGGGTTACAGGATTAGTTTTGAGTTGACAAAACCAAACCAATCTATTCCGGCTTTGTTGGTCCCATGATGCTGATCATCAGCTTTCTCTGTCAACTCAGGCTTTGATCCTGAGTTTAGGAGTTTAGCTGTGACATCAGCAGTGAACAGCCAATCACACGCTGTGGATCAGTGAAACTGAGATTAATTTCTCTCTTCTGCAGAATATTACATGATTGAAAAATATTAAGAATTTAAACAAATAGACAGGAAGAAAAGAGCTGTCTATGAAAGAGGACAACTTAAAGAAATATCTTATACGTTAATGCAAGTAAAAGTTATGAAGTTAGTTTAGTTGATATATAGACAGAATTGAACATTTAAGATCACATGTAGTCATTTTTATAGCTTTATTTATTGATTTTAAAGCTTATTTGTATGACCTTTATATAGGCTATTAATATTCATTTTAACTTAGTGCCTATTAATGATTGATTAACTAAAATATTGTTAGGGTTACAGCTTAGGACCCAGGACCAGTAGTGAAAAATGAAGACCAGGAGTCAGGAGTCAGATTAATTAAAGAAAATTTTACTGAAGAATAGTTTGCAGTTTCATCAGCAAAAGCCAGCTTCACGAGGAGTTCGAAGGCCGCACTCCCTCTAACAGTCTCCCCGCCTCCGTCTAACGTACATACAATTTTCTGAACAGTTATACTGTTTTCAAGGTCTAGACACTTCATTACTGCCATGTGGAATGATTCTGATTGGTTCTAACAACATGTAACGTAAGCAACTTTCCACACGTAGACAGATAGGAGCATATATCTCAAAAAAATGCGTAGACTTGATGTCGCCCAGGCCCAGATTAGTCCCCAGTGACCTCGGAGGTCACAGAAAAGCGTCTAAAGGTCTGGCATCGCCTGCAGGAAGGCCCATATCCAATACTGAATCTGCACAAATCATACAACGCACACACACAATACTCCAGAGAATACCAGTTTCCATCAAGGTCGGGACATCTTAACTAACTATCAACAAAGCACTTCTCCAAAACATGCTGATACTACATTTAGTACAGAAGTGACTTTATTCTATAAAGAAAGAAAAGGTTATCAGAGAGGTACATTTCTCCCCAAAAGAGTCACATAGCTGTTACATGGATGACCCCAGGGGTCACCTCAGTAAGACATATAGTTAACACATGCTGAGTAGGGGTGGTGAAAAAAATCGATTATCGATTAATCGCGAGTATGTTATGGACGAGCATGAATCGATCATTACATTTTCAAAAATAAATTTTTTTATTTATCTAAACCTGACACTACCACCGTGTGTGTGTGTGTGTGTGTGTGTGTGTGTGTGTGTGTGAGTGTGTTCATTAGATGAATGTAAATCTGTCGTTAATGCTGAGATGATTCTGAGGGAACACTCTAGAAATCCTCCTGCCTCGCCTCCTCTGGAGCTCAGGCACATTAGCATTAGCGCGTTTGCACGGCTCAGATTCGCGCACAAACACCGAATAAACGCCTTCAATCCGCAGATTTATGAGCGCTTCAGATGAGCGAGCGCGACACACATCGACGCGCACATTCGCGGGAATTAAGGCGATCCTGAGGACGCGATGAGCGGATCTCACACACACACACACACACACACACAGCCGGACTGATGCTGGAAACACACCGCCGCTCCGCTGCACCGACCCGCGGCTCCCGCTCACGGAACCGAACGGGCCTCGACACTCCTCCGACACGAACCCGTTTTTCTTCTGTCGTTTTTTCCCCTTTTGTCTTTCTCACGTCAGGAAACGAACGAGAGGAGCTCGAGCGTTCCACGCGCTCCCGCCCCCCTCACGCGCGCACCGCATCCATCACTCTTGACATTTTGTCACTGTGTTCTACAGTACAGTATATAAGCTGAAGCTACAGTAAGTTGTTCAAAAATGTTCATTTTGTCTTCTTAATGATTAAATTGGACAATTTTCTTCTAGAAAGACAAGGTGTTTGGAGAAAAAACTTCTTCTTTAACTTGACATGTTTCGACTGCAACCTGCAGTCTTCCTCCACCTGAACACGTTGTCTTTCTAGAAGAAAATTGTCCAATTTCTACAGTATGTTGGTTCTGATCTACTTCCTAAAGGAAATAAGCCTTTCATTTATTTGTTATTGTTTAGTTCAACTTGATGAGTCACAACACAATGTGATGTATTCATTTCTGTGTAACTACACGACACTACACGACAAGTGCTTTGAGTTGTTGTTACTCAATAAAAGAGTAAAGTAATTCAGTAGCTGACTTTTTTTTTATACTGCAATCACTTTGTAGTGTATTTTTGTTTACTGTTGTGAAATGGAAAATCAATAATCGCTAATCGAGAATCGTTAATAATCGAAAATCGACTGTAATCGAATCGGGACTTCAATAATCGTAATCGAATCGAATCGGGAAATCAGACAGATTAACCACCCCTAATGCTGATCTCGTTTTACTCCCTGGAGTGTATTACAACACCAAGGACAGTTGCCTGTCAGCACATCTTGACACAGACATCAGAGCAGCACCTGAATAATCTGGATTCAAAAGCACAGAGCAACTAAAACACTACAATATCCAAAATCACTCCTTGAATATAGAGAACTGATTTATCAAATGTAGGAAATGGTTATGAAGCTTATGCGCAAGTTCTGGCAGGAAGATGCAATGTTACGTCACTTATCACATTCAGACCTATCCAATCAAGTCATAATTCTCAGAGTATAAAAGATCGGTAATTAACACATGTCTGAGTTCACAGATACTGACGCCAGCATTGCAGTTGACGATCCGGACGTTCCGTGGCGGTCGATCGCTGGTCCTAATGTGCAATACAGTGGCGTTCAAAGTCCATGTCAGCCTATCATTCTGTTCATTGGGCTGTCGCGGCAACAGACGCGCGTTTAGATGCGGAACAATCACTTTCAATGGAGGACTATCTGGGCATGTTATCAAAGACACGGATGATCTTCATCACCATTCTGGCGTCATCACTTCATCACCATTCATCACAGTGATATGTATATGATTATGCATTTCCGATATCGATCGGGTGTAGTATTTTTCTCTTTCTCAAATTGTCGCAAGCATGCGTGCACGAGACGCGCACCTGCTTGTGCGTTGCTCGTTATCGCTTGCTCGTGTTGTAAACTATCCACAGTGCCTCGTAAATGATTCGCATGACACCGGTTACCGTTAACGATTGTATTTTGTTTAGAAAAGCTGAAACCGAACAGCTGGCACAGCATATTAGCCTCTATCGTTCTCCCCACGAATGCAAGGGATCCAACACGGGTTTTAAAGTGACATGCACCCATTAATCGGGGCTTCATGATTAACAGAAGTTAAGCTGAAATCGCGAATGGGTTCAGTGTTATCAGATCGCTAAAGTTGAATTAACTATGCTAATTTGCTCAGCATATATTTTTAAGTACAGCACCGACATCAGTGCTTGATCCGTTCTCATTCAATGGTGCTATTCATCTTGCAAGCGCTGTGAGTTTGTCACATACAAAATGCAATTGAAACTGACACCATAGTTTCAAGCTTAGAAGTGTTATGGGCCTGTCATCCAGCAGAGTACATATTTTGCTCAAACATACAGGGCACCCAGTGTTGGAATGGCTTCCCAGATAGCAAATATGCCGGCTCCTCGCACTGGTGTCGTCCGTGTTCTCAACCCAACACCGATGCATTTTCAATCATATTTCCCGGTCAACTATATGTCGATGATTTTTCAACACATTGGCAATCGCTCGGTAAACCAAATATCAATGCTTAATCAATCATAAAGATAACTATAGATTAATGTTGTTCCAATGTTGTTGCCATCAACATTAATAACGTCAGGTTTCATCGATATGGCAATGGTGATTCAACATTTATTTTGCATTGAAATTTCGATATCAACCATAATGATGATTCAGATGGAAAATCAATATTTATTCAATGTTGGCTTGTTGTCTGGGTTCCTTGTGTGAGATCCAACATGGCTTCCTTTACCATGAGGAAGAACCGTAGCGTTCTGTGCTCTTATAAAGGTGCCGTTGCTTATTGCTTTATAAATATGCGCTTCATATTAATAAATTAGTTCATTAAAGCAAACATGTATAGTAATTGTGCTTTTGTCTTTGCGTTACTCCAGTTAATATGACTCTATTCGTGTTTTATTCCGCTACTGATATCTGGATGCCTCTGTCTATTTTTAGGAACTTTAGAATTTAGTGCTATGTCTCATTCGGTCCTTCTGTACTACGACGCCATGGTTACAATTATGAATTAAACAAAGTGTATCTCGCTAGTACTCAAAGCACCATATGTCAAGTAAGGTTTGCTTAATAAACAAGGTTTGACTGGATATTCAATAGCAGTAATTTAATTCCGTACTCAATCCGACCCATTTCTCATAAAGATTGCATCCTGTACAGCAACTAAATCGCAGCACGGGAATACAATTATTCAAATCTTTTATGAATATAGTAAGTGAGCAGAGTGCGTTTCCTTTATAAATGCATGAAACCATCAAATGCTTCAGTTCAACTAAACTCGGACACTAGTGGAAACCGTTTCGGTCAATCTGACTAAACCAAATCATGAATCTATAGCATGTTCTACTCTTCGTTGGTCAAACGTATGCACTAGAAGGCAGAATTGGTCAGTGAACAAGCGCTGAGCCATTCAATCCTGATTGTGTATGTTCTGTGTTGTGTTGGCTCCTCCAATTGGCCATTGCATTCAAGCGCTCCACAGACATTTACATTTACGCATTTGGCAGACGCTTTGGTTCAGGGCGACTTGCATCGTATTTAGGGTGCACATTTGGTATTTTGTCGGATCTTGCTTTCCCTGGGAGTCGAACCCATGGCTTGGCGTTGCTGGTGCTACGCTCCACTGTTTGAGCTTCAGGAAAGACGTGTCTGTGATTGGCTACGCTCGCATTGTAAACACCAACATTTGTCAGTCTATCGAGACTAACAAAATATACGGGGAGTAAATATAGTGTGACTGTTTGACAAAGTCTGCACATGCGTACTGATTTCTGCAAATGACAAGCTCTCTCGCAGTGAGCTTTTTGTATTTCTCGTCACCAAAGCTGGCACACACGGTGCGGCTTATAATCATTGTGAATCGTTGCTTTTCAGACTGTGATCCTGATGTCACACTGTGGGAACTCCGCTGCATTAATGTCAGACTGCATGATAATCAAACGCACAAGAATTTGTCTGGAGGTTACATCAACCCACTCACATTTGTTTAATTTACTTCAGGTTACAATTTTATCATGGCTGTTGGTGAGTATGTCAAACATGTTATCAAAGACACAAGATTTTAACCAATGGTCAAAAGAATTTAGGATTGCGATATTTGTCTCAGACTGCCAAACGTGGACAGACAAAAAAAAAAAAAAAAAAAAAAATCATCATACAGTATGAACTTGGCTCAGGTTATCAAATGATGACTCTCACATTGATTAATGTTTTTCATTGGTTCGGTTGCTTTGCAGGGTTCTATAGCCAGCTATGGTTTATTAGCTAGTAAAGCGTCTTCTAAAACATTCTTATCCTTCTGCAAGGGCATTTGTTTGGTTTTCAATTGTCAGTTATGTATTTGTCATGCTGTTCTGGTTTATCTTCTGCGGGTTCTCTCAACAGGTTCTGATGGTTAGATGGTGTTCTATCTAGCTGTGAGCTGGAGTCACGCCCAATGGTTTCGAATCCTCCAACTGCAGATGCTAAGAACTGCAGTTCCCCAACTCCTCTATGCCTAGGTCACTCTTTGGATTGGGGCTGCTACGAACGCAGCTCAATGCGTGGAGTCCGCATACTCTATCAAGGTGCCGTGTAAATGGTCATCCTCCGCATTATAGTACAAGCAAGATCTGACTCAAACACTCAGCAACTTCAAGTAATAATTTTCATGCAAATACTGGCGGTGGCATGTTTTCTCCTTCATTACTACTCATCAATCCTGTTTTCGTCAGTCTCTATGCCTTTCATGAATTTCTCTGTGGCCTAACGTGGTCTCTGTCCAGGTGGCCTATTGTAGCCTTCATCTCTGTGGCCTACTGTGGCTTCATCAGCGTGGCCTTCGTCTCGGTAAAAGAGGATATTTCTAAGCACATCCCTGCACCCCTAATCATTCTGCAATTTTTTTATTCCCCAACGCTCTCCCATATCAAGGTGGTTAACTCACCTAGATCTCCTCAGTATATCGGACATTCATTCAGGGTTATGTGCTGCTACAACAGCAACTGAACGCAAGATCGTTTGGTGGTCAAGATGGTCGTCAGCATTCTAATATTATAGAATGAGCAAACCTTCAGGTAATCTAAGATTGCCTACGTGTCTTGACAAGCATCAGGTAAGTTACAGTTTATCATTTAACTCCTAATACTTTTTCATGGGGTCTATGGAGACCAACTCATGCACCCACGCTGTCTTCTCTTCACTATGGGCTATTGCAGCCTTCTCTGCGCACCGGCTTATCATTCTCAGTCGCCGCGTCTTTCTTGTACCCTCTCCTATCAAGGCTGTATACACGACCTAACGTGGCAGTCCATACAGCCTACGCAACTTTTCGTACCCCGGCCTCTCGTGGCAGTATATACGACCTAACGTGGCAGTCATACAGCCTACGCGGCTTTTCGTACTCCGGCCTATTGAGGCAGTATACACGGCTAACATGGCAATCATACAGCCTACGCAGCTCTCTGTACCATGGCCTATTGAGGCAGTGAATTTATGGCCAACGTGGCAGAACATACAGCCTACGTGGCTTTTCGTACCCCGGCCTATTGAGGCAATGAATATATGGCCAACGTGGCAGAACATGCAGCCTACGCATCTTTTCGTACCCCGGCCTATTGAGGCAGTTAATATATGGTCAACGTGGCAGTTCATACAGCCTACGTGGCTTTTGCAGTAGCATAACAATTCCCTCTGTTTATTGGTCAACACCTATGTCAATATCCATATCTATCGCATGTTCAATGTCCATATCCTAAGTAATTCTCATGCAAATACTGGTGGTGGTGTCACAGCGTCACATTCTCAGATTATTACTCATGCCGTTTGTCAGTCTCTATAGCTCTTATTCTTCGTCAATTGCCTAACGTGGCCTTTGTCTCCAGGTGGCCTAACGTGGCCTTCGTTTACATGCGGCCTAACGTGGCCTTCGTTTACATGCGGCCTAACGTGGCCTTCGTTTACATGCGGCCTAACGTGGCCTTCGTCTCCAGGTGGCCTAACGTGGCCTTCGTTTACATGTGGCCTTCGTTTACATGCGGCCTAACGTGGCCTTCGTCTCCAGGTGGCCTAACGTGGCCTTCGTTTACATGCGGCCTAACGTGGCCTTCGTTTACATGCGGCCTAACGTGGCCTTCGTTTACATGCGGCCTAACGTGGCCTTCGTTTACATGCGGCCTAACGTGGCCTTCGTCTCCAGGTGGCCTAACGTGGCCTTCATTTGCATGTGGCCTTCGTCTACATGCGGCCTAACGTGGCCTTCGTCTCCAAAAAAAAAAAAAAAAAAAAAAAGCGTCCGTTCAAGGCTTTCGTCTCTACCTGGCTGATCAAGACCCGTCTGTGGCCGTTCAAGGCTTTCGTCTCTACCTGGCTGATCAAGGCCCGCCTGCGGCCGTTCAAGGCTTTCGTCTCTACCTGGCTGATCAAGGCCCATCTGTGGCCGTTCAAGGAATCGCAGCATTTACGACGGGCGAGTATACAATTCTTTTACAATTTTTGGGGGTGAGTAGGTCCCGTCCTGGAGGAACTAATTTCCTCCACCAATTTTTGGGGGTCGGCTGCTCCCTTGCCTTCATCTTCAGGCAGGAAATGCAGAGTCCGTTACCCTCGTGACGAGCGCTACGGACGGGGCCTACGCCAAAGAACCTCTAATTTAATACTTGCTGGTCTGCTAATAAACTTGTGGTGTTATCATACTTTATCTGGTCTCCCGAGTCTTCATGGTAGAAATGAAGCTTATGCGCAAGTTCTGGCAGGAAGATGCAATGTTACGTCACTTATCACATTCAGACCTATCCAATCAAGTCATAATTCTCAGAGTATAAAAGATCGGTAATTAACACATGTCTGAGTTCACAGATACTGACGCCAGCATTGCCTCCATCCTCCCCACCACCACCAGGTCGGTCCCTGTCTATACCTCCCGGGGGTCGGCTGCTCCCCTGCCTTCATCTTCAGGCAGGAAATGCAGAGTCCGTTACCCTCGTGACGAGCGCTACGGACGGGGCCTACGCCAAAGAACCTCTAATTTAATACTTGCTGGTCTGCTAATAAACTTGTGGTGTTATCATACTTTATCTGGTCTCCCGAGTCTTCATGGTAGAAATAACTTGATTATCATTCATTCTTATTTTAATATTGAACATAAAATCATTCTTGAAGGATATGTCTGATGAAGAGACAAGTTATGTTTGGCTTGACCCTTGACCCTTCAATATATAAGGGTATAATTATATAAATTATATCTAAATCATTCAAAAGTATTATTATAAATAAGCATTGTTAAAAGCCGGACGCTTTAGTATTTAAAGGGCATATTGCAGGTTAAATTTTTTTCGAGATTAATATATAACCTTGTATGAAAATACCATATGAAAAGGTAGTGCAGGATTTAAAATGTTTTAAAAAGACATAAGAGCACAAATTTAGTAGATAAAGTGGCCATTTCGTTGGCCGCTTGGAAAAAGCGCTTTTTTTTCAACATCGCGTCATATTACGTCACGAGAGGGAGTGGTTCGCCGAGCTCTGCGTTGGCTCAGTGCAGAATAGGTTGGTATTCAGTAGAGTCTGTGTATTTTCGGTAGTTTTTCTATTCCAATTTATCATTGTCATGGTAAATTATTATCCAGCCTGTCAGGGCATCGAGTCCACAGGTTTCCTAAAAAAAAAAAAGTTAGGAATTCTGCATGGTGGCGTTTTGTGCAGGTGAAGAAACGGGACTTCCCTTCGCGCATCTGCTTCAAAACACACGGTGGTGTGTATAGTGCTTTAGACCGGAGGATTATCATCCCGGCGATATGATGGAGTCAAACATTGTTGTACTCATGTAAGGCCGGCTACACACTGGCTGCGTGACGTGAGCGTAGCGTTTTCTATCTGTAGACCGGCTACACACTGCAAGCGTGGCGTTTCGGTTGCGTTTCAGCTGCGTGCCGTTTTCTGTGTCTTTGCACACCAGAAGCGTGTCTGACGCGGCGCCGCTGCTGCTAGGTGACGTAGTGGAAGGCCTATACTTCATGTTAAACATAAAATATATAAATAAATATTTATATAAATATATAGCCTACTGATACAGCAAAGACAACGTCAGCACTCGGCAGTTTTGACGGCCGAATAGGCTACAAAATATTTTGTTCTGCATTGGCAGGTGCAATATTTGAAAATCGATATTATATAAATTTTTTTAAATTACAATTATATCTGCATTTATGTCAAAACCTAGAGACTTTCACACATAAAAATGTCATTTATTAATATGTATTCGTGTCAAAATGACAAATAGCTTTTCCTATTCTATTTTGCCTGTAAACGCTTCCAACACTCTTGCGTGTCGCATCAGTTCTATTTCTAGCATGTGCTTTCGGCGCGGCTGGTGTGTAGCTTGCCTAAGGATGAATAAACATCCACACGCGATGCTTCTTTGCCGTCGTGTTTACATTAATGAATACAAAGTATGTACATTAACACAAATGAATACAGTCTCACACTTTTTCGAAAAAAAGTTCTGAATTATGTGATATTTTATTCATGCCATGTGCACATTCAAGTTCACTCAAATGCATACTCATAACGTCATATACATCCTCACACTAGCGGTGAATCGGCACGAAATAAACCCATAATACAGAATTAATGAATAAAGGATAAACACAATAACACAACGTTACTGTCTGTGGTTCGGCGGCCGGCGGGAGATGTGACGGTCCCGGATCCGGCGGGAGATGTGACGGTCCCGCATCCGGCGGGAGATGCAGCTCGGAGAAAACGTGAACTGTGCACCGTGGCGTGAGTCTTGTAAGTTACCAAATCAGTCGTGATGAGAAACCGCTAACGTTATATCACATAACGTTTAATGTGAACGGATATTAACGAGTGTGACTTTTCCTGACGGTCAATCCTATCCACACTATTCCTACGCCCCATGACGCTTTGCGCGAAATATGGGCGCGACTTCCGGCGTACTGTCACTGAAACGGAACTGGCGTTTACCATGGTTACGGTCATAAGCGGTAACTTAAACATGTGGGAACACAGCTTGTTACACCTCAAACAGAATAATGTTATTATACCTCTGCCTTCTACTGTTGTGGGATGGGAGGACGACCTGAAGAAGTGGCCTCAGATAACTTACACAAGTATATTTAGCTACTTTATTGACTCCGTTGCTACGGATGGTGAAGCGATGAACAATCTGAAAAGCTCCGAGGCTTATCAGTACTTCCACAGCAATAAAGTCGGTCGCGTTTTGTTAAAGGAGGTGGGACACAATCTTGTCTATCTTAAAGCAAACATAGAGCCTAGTCAGAGCCTTAAAGTTCCACATCACCAGGCCTGGGTTTTAGTTTCTTCGTCAGGTGAAATACAAACGGCAGGGTGTTCATGTATTGCGGGACCAGGGCGATCTTGCAGCCACGCAGCTGCAATACTTTGGAAGGTAAAATGTTGATACTTAGGATAGTTTTGTAATATCAGTTTGCCTGTTACATCTTAATATATTTATTATAACCTATTTATTAACAAACATGTATTCATTACTTCAATAAACTCAGTTTATGAATTCTGTATCAGCTAACTGTATGAATAGTAGACCTATGTATATGCACATTTATGAAAGACATTACTTAGACAGTCACCTCTGATAAAAGATCACTCTAAATGGTAACATAGACATGCATTTTCTGTAAAGCTGCTTTTAAATGATTTGTATTGTGAAAGGCAAATAAATAAATGTGGATTTTACATACAAATACATGTGAATTTAATTGAATCAGCTTGCAACTGCTGAGTGTATTATTTTATAATGGGACATTTTCTAATGTAGGTTGAGAATGCAGTCAGACAGGGAAAGACAGGGATATCATGTACTTAAAAAAATCTTGTAAAATACAATACAATACAATACTTGTAAATCGTCGTGCTAGATCAGCCATGACAAAGTTTTGCCTTAGTTTCATTAAGGTCATTAGGATTTGGTCTACAACAGGCATGGATGAAGTAGAAGCAAATGGTTGTAGGCAGGTTACAAGGGTGTGGAACGCAATGAGTGGAATCACTGCATCACTCTTCAAAATACTATCTGCAACAGGGCATGATAATTCTGGGGATGGTGTAGTGCTCGCTCTGCAGGTGATGGTTGGCCCTTTTGAATAGGTGTGGTCCTCCATCTCTGGGTCTGACCACTCTGTTTGGGCATCACAGGAGGGCTTTAATGTAGAGCACAGCTCCTCATCTCCATCCATCTCTTCCAACCCATCAATCTCATCTGAGGGTAACAATACAGGTCAGTTATTAGGGCATTAGAGATATTATCACTTCATCATTATTGGATTGTGCTGCTAACACAGTCAGTTATGATATGCATTTTAGCTTTAGTTTCTGAGAAGGGTCATTCTGTGTCAAATCAACCAAATTTCAGAAACTTCCCCGGCTCAATTTTTTGATTGTGTTAATAATTGTATCTAAAGAGTGACAAAAACATAGTGATTAAAGTCAAAATATTAAATGGCACAGGTGTATGTTTTCTGAATAATCCCCTATTCTGTAGAGGGGGTACATTTATATTTATTTATCTGAGATTAGGAGCCAATTTACAGGGGTGTAAAATGACTTTAGAAAGATGGCAGCATCATATTATTTTTACACAGAGATTAGTAGGTCGATTAATTAATTAAATAACAGTGAAACTAGATTTGTTTCCCGTTTCTCTTGATCAAAACTGCATCAGCGTTTTTTTTTAATACACTCAAAAAACAGTTTACTGTAAACATACTGCCCTGCAATCTGTGCCATAAACTGCCTTACATTTTAAGATTTACAGAAAGCAGTCAAACTAACTGGTTGCCATTAACGTTACCGGACAAGCGCTACAATGCTGTATTCTCTCTGCGTCTGAAATCATACCTGATGTTCTCGTGGCACTGCTGTCAATCCTTCTGAGGACCCGACGTCTCTTTTCTGGTGGTCTTTCGTAGCCCAACCACAAAGTAGGATGCGGGTTTTCCTCCGTTGGTTTTTTGTTGACAAAAAGAAATGAACACACATACAGTGTTTTGGGTGGTCTCTTCAAGTTTTGGTTTTTCAGCCACATTTTTTTGCATTCCTCGTCTGTTGGTAGCGATGGAAACGATGTTCAACGCACTGTTGTTGAAGCCACAGATTTAGCTTAGTCTGATTGTTAGTACAGCCGCGAACAGCGCAACAGGTACCAGAGCTCCGCAATGACATTGCACAATAATAAACCACAAAATAATAAAAAACAAAATAAAACAGTATTTGTCAAATTGCAGTTATTTTTTTAATCTAGAAAGACTTACTTCAGAAAAGAGCTGCTTATAACGGTTAGCCACGCACTATTAGCCACTGGGACTAACTACTTCCGCTCTCTAACCGGAAGTTTCACCCATAATCATTTCTACAGCAGCGCCCCCAGGAATACGGTGGATAAGTTTCTGTTATTGGTAAATAAATCAATAACTTACTAGATGACAACGTAACCAGCTTGGCTATTGCCTGATACATGATAATAATCAGTACAGTGTTGTGATCTGAGCACAGTGATCATATCGTTAGCTAGCTTTATCTAGCTAACACTAGTCTCTCTCCGAGACACCTGCCGCTGTTCTTCACTGTTTCTCCTCACACAAATACTCAATTTGTCTCCTGTGATCGTTGTTCTGTCTAATCCTGGTCTGTCCCTAATTGTGTGTCATAATTGTATGGCTGTGGTCTGCCATATGAGTATTAATAAACATTTATAATGTCCTCAGCGTCCAAGCTGTCATTGCGATCCATTGTTTTCCTATCGTTGAGATTCACCGCACTCCCTCTCGTTATGTCACGTCCGGTTTTGACATTTTTAGATGCGGAAGTAAAATTTTCTCACAAAAATGACTCCAAAAGCCTTAATAGTGTATTTTAAAGTATATTTTAAAGAAAATCTAGTTCCTACATTATTTTTCTATACATTGACTCACTGGAGTCTCTAACCTGCAATATGCCCTTTAAAAACCATTTGCTATAGTGACCTTTAATTTGGAGTAGAAACAAGGGGAGTGACTTTATTGCATCAGAGGCGTGTCACTTTGCTCACAGCTGATTGGTCCAATTTCAGTTTGAGATCCCTTATCCAGAACATATCCTGCCCTGGAGCAGGTTAGCTGTGGAGCGTAAGTTACAATGGAGATGAACACAGCTAAAAGCCAAACCACTTTAATGGTACCTGAAACCCAGGATTGGCACAAACTAAGCTTAAACATATCTGGCTAGCCAGCTAAACCGGCTTCATGGTATAGGCCCCAGGTGGTACAACTGTCCAAACAAATAAACAGACTCAGAAAACTGTTTGAAATGGTGTGTTGATAAAAAAAAATCTTAACTAAATACTTTGGTGTAATTTTAGGTTTGAAACCTTTCATATAAACACATTTTACAAATATCAGTAGTTTTAAAACTTCACAATTTGTATATTCTTAAATGTCAGGATGGCTCAACTGCAAACATGGCTCTTTGATTATGAATTGTGAAGGTAATAACAGTAAATATGATAGTGATATGATATGATGATGCTTCATCCAGAGCAGCTCAACTGATCCTTAAGCAGAGAGAAAAGGTTTGTAGATCTCTCTCAAATACTCATAAAAACTGATAATTTCAAGTATAAGCACTTTCCATGTAAGGTGACATAAAAAGTGTCACAAAATAAATCAACACTTTTAAATGTTATAACAGAAACTAGTTTAAACACATTGTTCACGACTCAAACACATTATACGACTTTTTAAGATTTAAATAAAAACATATAAAGCCAATTCAGTTTTGAACACGACGAATAAATCACAAAAACACACCAAAACAAATCACCATGCCTGCACAAGTTATAAACATGCAGTTATTAATCAGTGTATTATGAATTTGCCAAACATTGAAGCACAGGAGAGAAATTCATCTCCACAGGCGAAGCGCCACATAAACCTTCACACTGCATTCCCTCGGTTAAACTACACTTCTGCAGATAAAACGCCTTTAAACTTGGCTCTAATGAAAGAGAACATACTTGAGCTTCTCATTCACACATCTTACCAAAACACAGATCAATTAATCATCGATTCTTAACCTTTAAGACGCTTTTGAACACGAGTGAACAAACACGCGCCTTTCTCTCCTCAGATCTCCCGCGGACTGAAGAAGCGAGAGCTCGCAGCGGGAGCGCGCCGGTGACGTCACAACCGCGATACACACAACAGAACCCAAAGAAATAATAATAATAATGTATTTTCTGTTATATATTAACACATTTACCCGTCAGAAACCCTCCTCTCAGAACAGATTCTATCAGAATATATCTTATTATATTGAAATATGTCCCTTACTTTTAAAAAAAACATTAATATAACTTAAGATATAACTTTTACTTTAAAATCACTTCAGAAAATACATTTTCCTGTCAGAAACCCTCCTCTCACAACAGATTCTGTCAGAATATATTTTATGTTGAAATTTCCTCATAACTTTTTAAAAATCATTACAATTTAGAGTGATCTGTTATCAGAGGTGATTTGTCCAAAGTTATGAATTTCAGAAATGTACATAAATCACACAGTTAGCTAACACTGCATTTCTCTAAATAAAAAATACAATAACAGACATCATAAATGTCCTGTGATATAAAATACTATTTGCAATTACTTAATTCTTTCTATTTTATAGTTCTTTATGTGGGCATAATGCGTCACTTCCCCAATGTTTTACACTGTAATAATGAAATAATTATTTGAAGCCCAGCTCTTTTACCTGAAATATTCAAATCGCATGTGCATCGCAGTTGTGACGTCAAAAGCGTCTTAAAGGTTAAGAATCAATGATTATTTGATCTGTGTTTTGTTAAGATGTGTGAATGAGAAGCGAGAGTATGTTCTCTTTCATTAGAGCCAAGTTTAAAGGCGTTTAATCTGCAGAAGTGTAGTTTTAACCGAGGGAATGCAGTGTGAAGGTTTATGTGAGCGGTTCGCCTGTGGAGATGAATTTCTCTCCTGTGTTTGGCAAATTCATAAAACACTGATTAATAACTGCATGTTTATAACTTGTGCAGGCATGGTGATGTGTTTTCCCAGATAGCAATGAGTCGGCGGACCACCGGCGGTGATCCGGCGGCTGTAGAAGCGTCAGAATTGCGTAATCGCAAACATGTTTGACGGCGCACCGCCGGCGGCAGCCGCTTTTTAAAAGCGGCAGCCGGCTTCCTACCGCCTTCGTACCGCCGCCGGCCCGCAGGCAAACCGCCGTTCCGCCGCCTTTATACCAGAAGGCGGCCCGGCGGAGGCAAACGCTTTTTTCGAACGATCTGCCTCCGCTTATTGTGTAATAAATAATATATATATTTATTTATTATTCATATATTTGTAACATGCAGTTTATGATGGATAATAATTGAACAAACCAGATAAATTCCCATTTGGCATTTTTATTCCACATTTCAAAGTACATTAACTGTCAATGATACAAGATAATATAAATTAAATATAACAGACAATAAATAAGCTTAAATAGGCCTATAAATAACAAAAAACATTTACTAAAGAACCTGCATGTTTCCAATTAAATTTTGGTTTAAAAAAAAAAAAAAACAGCCTTACAAGCAAATTATAACACTTACAATATTTGTTAATAACAAATAGGTCAGCTCTGGGATGAAAAGAATTACCATTAAATATTATATCAAATAATGAGGATATTTGGTACCAAAGAATGTGCAGGATACCAAATAAATCGAGGTATAACATCACATTTAACAAGCCATTTCTAACAATAGCATAAATGGTAATAATTTAGAGTAAAGCTCTGGAGAAGAATAGAACAGTAGTAGAACAGAACATTATAACAAGCCTGACTATGGGTTCTCCGGTTTTCCCCGACCTCCAGAATGAGGCAGCGCAAATTGGCTTATCTTCAGTGATTTCTTGTGCGCCTATATAAAGGACAAACAACCTCGCCATCCCATATCTATCCAAGGAGCTGCCTTCAAGGCAGGGTCACAGGGAATAAAAAAAAAGTAATTTCCACAGTGAACAGTGTGGATTGGGTGAGTGTAGCCTGAAACTTCTGGCTTCTTTAGGGGTCTTGATGTTACTGACTGCAGGATAAAGAAAGGGTTCCAGGTGTCAGTAGTCAGCCTAGGTGTAAGAGGTCGGCTGTGGGTCCCTCTCAGCTGTGCGGCGTCTTTTTCCACCTTCACGATCAGATGCTCCTTTCAGGTAACGCATAGCGCTAACCTGGACCGCCTCATCAGTGGCATCCTGGGTCGCCGGGTTCTTCCGGATGGCTCCTGTAGAAAATACAGATCTGTCATTCCATGTGAATGTCATAAGGCCACACACATCTACTTAAATATATAACAAATTTATATATTTATATATATATTACTTTGAACAATGGTCTTCAGGAACATGTCTCTAAAACATGCTTTATCCCCTACACCCGTCCAGGTTGTATTAATGGAAAGGTGATTAGAGAAGATACTCTAAAGCATTCGCCACACGGTTGTCTTTAGGTCCCTCCCACATTTGATTGCCAAAAACCGAAGCTGAAAATACAAAAAAGTGTTACAAATTACATATCTCTGAAGCTTCTCATACATAAATATAAAAATGTGACAGGCTGTGATTCAGACTGTAGAATATGCAGTGTACAATCTTAAATTTTACTTTTTAGATTACCCTACAGCATTATAAACAAAATCAGCACACTTACTGGAGCTCTTTATCCTGCCTCAAACTGTTGTCAAGCAACGCCAAATGGGTTGTCTAGGGGGAGTAACAGACCCCCTGGCAGGGATAACTCTCCAAAAGACACATTGGCACTGAAATGTTGCAGCATAGTGTCCATTTTGTTGTCCATGCTATGCACAACATCGCCAAACTCTCCAAGACGTCGCAGCATTAGGGTCTGATCTGCACCTACAGGGGTTCACAGAATAAAAGAATAAAGCAGTCAGTCCTGGTCCCTCAACTACTAAACTATGACATTTACAACTAGGTCTACTACATGTACAGGTGGCCCCAGTGGGAATTAAACCAACAACCACAGGTGTTGTTTGCAAGTTGTACCTGATTGCCCAGTACGAGCAAACGTCGTCAACATTGTCCCAACTTGCTTCACCTGCTCATGAAGTGAGCCGCTGTCATCCGAAGCTACAAAATGAAAGGCATTTGGTAATTTTGGACCTACATCACAGTCAAAAAAGTAAAATTTAAGAAAGAGTGCATGTTCTCACCTGCTCGTGCATTGCTTTCCCTCAGGGCTTGGTTCTCATTCTGGAAATCTACATAAAAAATATTTTATTTTAATTATATATATATATATATATATATATATATATATATATATATATATATATATATATATATATATATATATATATATATATATCAACAACTACAGGCACAATTTTCCATACTGTTAAAGTTTCCAACATCTGCAATTTCCTGTTTGTCCATCTCAACTCCTTTCAATATTCTTCTCCTTATAGCCCAGTAACTAGACATTGTGACTAACAATTTATTTACCTTGAAAGCCGAAACGATTGTCCAACAATAGGTCTCTTGGATGAAGATAACCGATTGTGCTCTGGTCAAGGTATCTGCAAGAAAATGTGAACAAAACCGCATTAACGTTAAATACAGAATATACAGTAGCTATGCTGTGGGGGGAAAAACTGGTCAGCCAAATGTGGAACAGTAAAATGTATTCATTCAGTGTAGTGATTCAAGTAAACTGCATTGTCCTCAAACATAATAAGTACAGCAGTTCAGAGAAATAACTCATAAATGACCTTAAATGCTAGAAGAACAGTAGCAACACAGCACATGTTAGCTAACACTTGCTAAAACTGACCTAACGTTAGCAGCATGCTTGTTCGGACTAACAAAATAATTTAAATAACCTATATACATCATTCTGTTTTGTTAGAAAACACCAAAAGTTAAACTTAAGTCTTTCTAGATGTAAAGCTTTGGCTAACTTACCTACAGTAGCTAGATACATTTTAACATGTAGAACATGCTTGAACTCAGTGTGTAAAAAAGGCGAAACAGCACGTGTTAGCTAACACTGTGTATTGTGCACTATATCAGCGTGCGTGTCTGAACAAACTAATTAAAACAACCTACCGGTATATACATCAAAAATGAACATAATATTGTGTGACACAAAAAGGAAACATGTACTTACTTAAACGCTCGTAGTCGAGGATATTTTCTGATCTCCTCTCTTCAAATACTAAAACCATGTGATGAGCGGCCGCTGTTGGTAAATCTGTATGTTTTACCGGTTTGTCTTCCGTCTTTTTTAAGTATACTGCCCCTCTCGGCCGGTGGAGGTACTTCTCTGTTTTTTTTATTTTATTTTTATTTAAATTAGTACATGTATAGACAAGTACAATACAAAAAGTACAATGAGAGAAAAATAAAAATAATAAAGCATTGTGGTACAGTTCCGAATATGTAGAACAAAGAATAACAACAAATGTAACACTGTATATAAAATAAATAATAAAAATAAGAATTCTGAGATAGAAAATACTTTATAATATTAAGGCAGTCACATGAAATTGAAAAGCTTTCAGGTTTCTGTTTTTGTAAGCTTTTTGTTTTGCGACCTCATGTTTGAGAGGGTTTCAAATATTGTAAAAATCAGCTTTATAAGAGGTAATATTAGAGGGCTTCTTTTGAGTTATTCTTGTCTTATGAATGTAGAATTTTTCCTAAATAATTAATAATATATTTTTGTTTTTCAGAAAAATATGGGTTTTGAAAACAAAGTAAAATGTCATGAAGTTAGTTCTAATTTTTTGTCATGTCTATTTTAAAGTCAGTCCAAAAAGAAATAGAAAAAAGGCCAATACAAAAATAAGTGTTATCCTAAAATGAACTTTCAAACTTTCTTAACCCTCCTATTATGCTAAAAAAAAAAAAAGTATTACATCCATTATGGGTCAAATTGACCAACACTGTTTAAACACACTCGACATGCAAATAATCAAGTGAAAATTTAAATGTAATTTCCTAAACCTAACCTTATCATGGAATCAAGAGTCAAGAATCTGTTATAAACCCTAATGGCTTTGGAGCAAAAAAAACTAATATTTGATATAATTCACATATAGGCTATTATGATTTTATAATCGCTTCAAATGTGAGAACTAGTTAAAATGCTGTCAGTTCCACTCTATTTCCCAACAAGCCAAACATAGCCAACGTGGCTGGTCGAATTTGAGAGTAGAAATCCTTGTATTTCACAGCGGCTTGCCGCCAGCCGGCCGCGGTCCATTAGGCGGAGGCAACCGCCAGAGAAAATGAAGCCGGCGGCCCGCCGGCTAGTCGGCCGCGGCATCTCGCAAGAAATGGGAGTGACGTATTCGGCGGCAAACGTTTCATCACCGCCAGCGGGACGCACCTATAGCCGACAGCTTAGGGCCGGCGGCAAAAAGAAGCCGTGCCGATATTTTTTGCTATCTGGGTTGGTGTGTTTTTGTGATTTCTTTATCATGTGTGTTCAAAACTGAATTGGCTTTATATGATTTAATTTAAATTTTTTCAAAACTGATGTAATGTTTTTGAGTCATGATCGATGTGAATGAACCGGATTGAGGGCGCATTCGTCCTTAAGCTTTATTTGTTTAAATTAGCTCAAATGACTGTCAGATGTAAGTATATACCTCGACAAACTATACATCATTTAAAAGATCTAAGACTCAAGCTTCCATTTTTTACCTCTGTTTTATTCTCAAAGTCTTATAGTGACAGTAATTTGTTAATGTGTCAGGAGTTATGAATATGAAATCCGCGGTTTTCGGTACCGTTTGATTGTAATATGAGCCTCAGCTGCTCTCATTCATAAAAAAACTCCTCTATTCTCGTCACGAAGACTCGCGACAAATCAACATCCCTCAGGGCTTTCAGTTCAAAAGTGTGCAGATGAGGAGAAATATTGATAGATTCTCATATGTCTGTGTCAAATTTCTAAACAGAGGAGTGTGGGAGTGATATTTATACAGAAGGTTTTAGACTATGAAATGGCTGGCATATTGCAAATATGATTGTTAAAGCTTTTTCTTCATGAAATCATTTGTGCTGTTTAAACAATGATTAGGCATTTTTATGTACATTTCATTACCTGTCACACCTGTTTATCAACAAAGAAACATTTTTAGATGCACACAAAGCTTTCTGATGCACAAAGAATATTTTTATTATCTTGTTTCCTTAGCGTGTGGATGCTTTATAAGCTGTAAGCTGAGCCCTCTTCAGATCAACACTGGCTCTTTTCTGTGGGTCAGCAACAGGCTTCACAGGAACATGGGTTATTTCCAGAACAGACGTGTTCATGGACACAGCAGCAGATTCACACAGAGATGTGCGTTTGCTCACCCTCACTGGCCGACTTGCGAGACTGGGCAGTCGGGCGATGGAAAGGGGAGCAATGGCTTGCAGATCAGACTCACATAAAGGTTCTGCCATGTTTCTCCCCACCAAATCAATTAGATCTGTAGAAATGCAGAGCCCTTGATGTCTTGGAGGTCTTTCACATGAAATTGACCTTTGTCCAGCTAGAACCTTCACAGGAACGGGCATGATTTTGGACACAGCAACAGGGTGTTGGCGCAGAGACGTACGTCTGTCCACTCTCACTGGTTGACTCTCAAGATAAAGATGTAAGGAAGCACTGACATTCAGGTCAGACTCACATGAAGGGTATGTGATGTTTTTCACCGACACTTCCTTGAAATGCTCAGAAGACCTGGCTCCTCGATGCCCTGGGGTTACACCTGAAACTGATTCAGTCTTCTTCTTCTTCTTTTCAGCCTTTGGCAAAAAGCAATGTCCAGCTGACCTATTCTGTCCAGGCTTGACGGGAACATGGGTTAGTTCCAGAACAGGTATGATTGTGGCTGAACAGGGTAGACGCAGAGAGAGGTGTGACTGAAGCAGGAAAGCAAGACCTCGCACTCGCAGGACAGTGCTGGCGACATTTGGAAAGCTACTGAGGTTTGTTCAAAAAGTCACTAGATTTGTCACTAGGTACTTAAAAAAAAAAAAAAAAGTTGCTAAAGGGGTCTGAAAAGTTGCTAAATCAGCAACACTGGCTGGGGTGATAGCGATTTTATTGGGTCTATGCTGAAATAATAACCATCGGAATAAACCATTTTTAGGGAAATTTGGAAAACTTCTTTAACTAAATTGATGTTTTTGTGGTTTTCATTGAACTCTCAGGCATACAAATGTATATATTATAATGATAAGAGTAGGGGAATATATAGCATAACAACTGATTTAGTGTTTTTAGGGAAATTTGGAAAACTTCTTTAACTAAATTGATGTTTTTGTGGTTTTCATTGAACTCTCAGGCATACAAATGTATATATTATAATGATAAGAGTAGGGGAATATATAGCATAACAACTGATTTAGTGTGCCCCCTGTGCAGTGGGGGCCCCTATAATTGTCACCACCTTTCACCCCACTAGCGACGGCCCTGAGATATTAGTGCATTTATTATTATTAGGTCGCACAGGTTTCTTGCAGCTGTTCATGCAGCTCATGATTCGCGTCAGCTCTGTTCACAGTAAATGCTGCGCGCTCCATCACTGCATGTGATGTGACTGAATTACTCACCCTCATGTCGTTACAAACCTGTAAGACTTTTGTTCATCTTGGGAACAGAAATTAAGATATTATTAATTAAATTTTAGCGATTTCTGTCCCTCCATTGACAGATACACAACTTTGAAGCTTCAAACAGTGTATAAAGAGATCACAAAAACTAATTTATATCAATTCGTTTTATATCAGTTTAGTCAAAATTTTCTGAAAAGACTCAATCACTTAATATGAGGAACAGATTTAATTTAGGCTTTAAATTAGTAGCATGTAGCTTGTCAAGCTACAGTTTTAGAGTAGCTTCCCCAACACTGGTTTTAAACTGGTTTCAAAGTTTTAAAAGCATTACATTTTAGGAATTTTCCATTTATGAACAGAAAGTTCCCCCCAAAATTCTGTCATCGTCAACTCACATTAATGTGACAACTGCAGACACTATCCACTTTTATTGTACAGAAAAGTGCAACCAGGAAATTCTGCTAGAGAGGTCTTTTTGCATTCTTCTTGCATAGGGAACAAATTATGTGTTTATAAAGACATGGGGGGGGGTTTGATGACAAAAATTTCATTTTTAGCTGAATTAAGTAAATAAAAATGTGGCATAAAATCACATAATCACATAAAAATGCAAGTAGGGCTCGCTGCATCCTGCAGTGGACATCCACTCCCGCCCCTATCCAAAACGTCTTCCCATTCCTGATTTATATATTTTATTGTATAGGTTTCCGATTGAAAGGGTTTTAGGCGTAAGGGTAGGTTTTGAGTGGGTTTCAGTGCTGTCTGTCATAAAAAAAGAGAAATATAAGAAAAATATTTAGGTGTGAGGGTTATGTCTTCTCAATGCTTTTTTCTGTTTCAAAATTAATGAAGAAGCGCAAGTTTTTCCACCCAAACCACTTCACCAAGAAATCCTGCCATGCAGCTAATTTCATTGGTTCAGGTTAAGATTAGAGTGACAGGTAGGTGTGTGTTTGGTGTGTGTGACAGTGTTTGGTGTAGGCAATCAGTACTGTGATTGACATGACCAATACAATCTTAATAATCTGCTTTAGGGCGGAGTTTTCACTGAACTGGTTGACGTATTTGGACATTTGGATGTGTGCTGTGTTGGATGTCGACTGCAGGCTTGAGCGAGACCATTCTCTAAAAATGAGGCACACAGAAAAAAAAGTACCAGGTGTACATTATTTTTGCAATAACAAAATAGCAACAAAAAAAAGAAGCAAAGATGTTTTGCTTAAGGAAACCGTAAAAGAAAAAGAAAATCACAATAATCATGAGCACGATTCTTGATAAACCCAAGCCTAAAATCAAGTAATGTTGGTATAGCCAGTTCTGTGGCGAGTAAAGCAACTTTATGTCATTGCAATAGGTGCTTCATTGGATGCCTAAATGAAACAAAGAACTCTTTGTTAGTTCCTTAATAACAAACAACTAGTTAAGAGTAAGAGCTGCTAACTTTTAATATTCAGTAATAGAAAATCAGCAAGAATATTTCATTTTAATTCTGTATTTGTAAATTGAATGAGAAATTAAATACTCACAAGATCATGTTCATCAAGATAAGTAAATTTCCTCTTTATGTAGGCTTTTGCAGTTAACCGAACACACCAGTCACAAATATAATCCGCCTTCAGTGACCCACAAATATAATTTGAAAATAAATGATTATTAGTTTTTTTTTATGGGCTGTATATATAATTCACAATATGTTTTAACAAACATTTTAGATCTTGTTCCTCCTGTTAATTTTTCAGATTTTATTAAATTTATAACCACACAAGATTTACCTACCACTCTTAAAAACGTCAAAAGTGCACCCACGCTGACAATTGTTTTTACAAAGCTGAATTTTCTTGCCTGTAAAAAACATAAACTTAATGTGCATATGATTTAAACAACTATGCTTTTGTTCTCTGAAAATATAACTGCATCATGTGAACAAGGTCAAACTGTCCTTACTCAGAAAACTCACCTCACCATAAACCATAACATCAAAGCGAATGCCATATCCCTTGATCAGGGTCCTGGTGTCTTTCCCATCACTGTTCTTGTAATACTTAGCAAATCTTTAATGATTTCACAATTATTTGCAACATTTGCTCACTTCTTTTGAGGAATCATCTTTACTATTTACAGTACAAACACCTGTTACCGTAAGTCATGCACTGGGGTTTCACTGCTTCCTGGGTCCTTTTTGTCTAGTCTCCGGAAGGAGTATTGGGGAGCACACAAGCCCATATCAAGGTCACAATTCCACTGGATTTGCACTGCCATTATTCCTCCCTGAGCACAGAAAACACTGATGTCAAGTGACAAAGATGTCAGTCAATTCTACAGCGAATAAATTAAAAGAAATGAATTCATAAACACACAGCATCATAATGGCATTTAAGCTTATTCATGATCAAATCTGTCTCAAATAAACGTAAAACAAGTATCTGACATTAACTGCCATGGCCTGAAAATCCTCTTGAGTCTCTTCAAAAATATCTTTGATTCTGAAAATAGGGCAGTTAGGGTTCGTATTTCTGTTGAACACACAGTTTGCCAAGTAGGACCTGCTCATGTTTGGTAGGATATTCCTTCTGCAAGAAATTAAGAAACAAGCAACACTAAATTAACTCATTTTATTAAGTAAGTTATGTTTGATTTGCAGCACTTCTGCCAACTCATGGTATGTAGATATTTCAGAAAAAATGGTTGAAATATGTGTTAGATAAGGAAGAGTTCTTAAGAACATACTTGTTGAAGTCAAATTTGGCGAATCGAATATCATTCTTTATGAATATTGTGAAGTTTTCAGCATCTGCCAGGAGAGCTGGACTGAGATATCAAGTCAAAAACACAAATATTATGTGTAATTTTAGAGCTGAAGAAACCAATATAAAATTGTATTTGTTTAGTTTGAAATAATGAGTGGTGGGAGTTGGGGTTTTACTTTGGAGGTTCAACTTTCTTCTCCACAGGACACCAGCCCAACACCTCACATGTCTTCATTGTGTCTGAGTAATGGACACATCTACCTGTCTGAACACCTAAAACAGAGGCAAGTCTAAATAATCCGTACTGCATAGAATTCAAGTCACAAAAAGTATTATTTTATATTATGTGTACAGATTGAGCCATACCATTCCCTTGAGCACCCTTAAAGCCTTTGGTGCAGTTCATGTCAGATGTGCAAATGGATTTCAGGGTTGGATTCTAAGTGAAATTAAAATACAAAGTATTATATGACACAAAAAATTTATCAAATGTAAAACTAAGCCAAAGACTGGTAAATTGCACAATTTAGTTATAGAATAAATTAAAATCCAAATGATTTATGGTCATTCAATAAGTTTTTAAGAAATTATATCTGAACATATATAGATATAGATCTTGTGTGAAATAAATTAAAGATCTCGTAGAGATGACAAAACAAACAATATACAGTATCACTTAAGGACAATAATTTCATATCCTGCAGGTTTATTTTACTTTTACAACTAAATTATAACCATGAAATTTCCTTATTAAGAATTTGTTTTGAGACATTAAGGTATCATTTTAGTTGTGTCTAATTGGAAGCTCCGAGAAGAGAAAAGATCACATTTTCCTTTGAGTCTAACCTCTGCACATTTTGACTGTGTTTGGTTTGGTGTGATGATCATGTTGGTCATCAGAAAGAAAGAACCATCCTCCTGCAACATGCAAAAACATGTGACTGTGATCAGTGACACCTGAAATACTTCCTTAATGAGTATATGATGACTAAAGGCATGCTGATAGAATGTAACTATCTGTAACAAAAGGCAGACAAGATGAAACTATATGCTCCCCACATCACAATAGCAGCCCATTTCATCTGCTGTGATGAAAAGCTACGTGCTAACACCTCTACTGGCCTGGCAGCATCTGCTTTACACTCTTTGGCGATTCTCCAAGTGAAGTCGCCAGCCACCAACCCAGTGCTGAGCTCCGATCACAGGCGGCGCCACCCTGCTCCGGTGCGACAGGGCCCCCGACCCAAGATAGTGTTGGACCCTGCAGCCCAGATGCCGGTCTGATGGCCAGGAAAGGAAGAGGAGGCTAAGTCTCGCTGCGACTGGACCACCCTCCAAAATGCCTAGCCCAGTTTTCCCACCACCCCGTTCAGTTCCAGGAGCTCAAAAAAGACTGTTTGTTGCCCACACAGAGCCTGATCTTGTGCCTTGCTTGGGAGCCGCTGTTATAACGGAAATAAAAATCAAACATATTCAAGCAAATTTCCTCTTCCACAACACATCCTCACTGCGACTTAGTGCCTGTATTAATTCAGCCCCTCGCCACACTGGAGTGTCAGCCTGGGTTCTGAACATAATAAAACAAGGTTATGAACCAATTCGCTCGAAAACCCCCCTTATTCAACGGCGTGGTCAAAACCTCTGTGGAAAGCAAGGATGCACATGCCCTGCGTTCCGAGGTAATCAATCAATCAATCAATGTTTATTTATAGAGCACATTTAAACACAACCAATGTTGACCAAAGTGCTGTACAAAGTATAAAAGAAAACAGAGTAAAACAAGAAGAAAAAAAAAAAAGAAAAAAGGACGTAAAAAAGCAAAAACAAGCACATTAAATAAACAATCAACATTAAAAAAGGAAAACCTAGATAATGTACTAAGGAGTGTTAAAGGCCAAGGAAAATAAATATGTCTTGAGATAAGATTTAAAAGTAGTGAGTGATGGGGCAAGTCTAAAATAGGGAGGAAGGCTATTCCAGAGTTTGGGTCCAGCAGTAGCGAAAGCACGGTCACCACAATTTTTAAGTCTAACTCTGGGTACTGTCAGTAGGCCACGGTCACATGATCTCAAATCTCTTGTTGGGTTATAATAGATCAGTAAGATAACGAGGTGCTAGGTCATTGAGGGCTTTATAAACAAATAACAACATTTTAAAATCAATCCTATACTTGACAGGGAGCCAGTGCAGATAAATAAAAAACGGTGTTATATGATCTTATTTTCGTTTCTTGTCAAGCAGTCTAGCAGCTGCTTTTTGGACCAGCTGCAGCAGACGAGAGATAGAGGCCGGAGAGATACCATAATGCAGTGAGTTACAGTAGTCAAGCCGACATGTTACGAAGGCATGGATTGCGATTTCAAAATCGCTCCTGGATAAAAAGGGCTTAACTTTATTGAGAAGGCGTAGTTGAAAGAAACACGATTTGACAACAGCAGTGATCTGTTTGTCAAATTTTAAACTGGAGTCAAATAGGATGCCCAGATTCCTGGCACACTGTATATTATACAAAATCAAAGACACTGTTTTCCTAGAGCCAAACATAATCATTTCTGATTTATTTTCATTTAAAAGTAAAAAATAGCTTGAAAGCCATAACTTAAGTTCAGTTAGGCAATCAAAGAGAGACTGAAGAGAAAAATGTGTTCCCTTTCGTTCAGTCACTCCGAGTAACATCAGTGACTGATGAATGGGGTTTCGCTTAGAAGCCTATCAACTTCGAGATTTAGAAAACGCCCAATGGCAGTGCCAATGCCATGGGCATGCAGAATTTGCATAGCGGACTCTGCCCCACCGCGTGGGTATAAAAGAAAGTACGCTGGCAATGTTGCATTATTTTCTGCTTCGGAGCCAAGAGTACCTACCTCTTCACTCCCCAAAGCCTTCTGAGACTCAGCTTCTTCGAGACGAGCAGCCTTCCAGCCGGTGTTAGTGTGACGGCACATTCCAGCGATCGCATACTTCCTGCCTGCTTATCTGTGCAGTGATCTGTATCCACCTGGTGTGTGTTTCCCTGGCTGCTTCGGCATCGACTGCAAGGTTTCCCCTCACAAAAAGAGCTCACACGTGGCATGTCCTTTTCAGGATGTCTCGCCTGATCAGTCGATCTCTTTCGCCTTCCGATGGGCACAATCACTGTCTGACGTGTTTGGGCTTTCAGCGCGCTCAGGCAGTGCTTGTGGATGACTCATGTTCCCACTGCGGGAACATGGCCATCTCTGTGTTACGGTCGAGACTCTGTGAACTCCGTGCGGATGCCGGAGCGAGAGTCCCCTCTGCCACACCCCAGTCTGCGGTCTCCACGAGAGGTGGCACTTTGGCTGGTGGCCAGGGTGACCTGAGGGTGATGGTGTGCAATAAAGCTCCGACGCTTATGCCTCAGCCCACACCCCCCTCTCTTACACCGCACCCGCCGGCGAGTACATCGGGACCGGCTCCTGCTATCCCGACTGTCTCATTTGGGTGCGCCAGCATTGCCAGAGTCGGACCCAGAATTGACAGCCATGCTTTCCCGGGCAGCCGCGAGTTTTGGGTTGGAGTGGAACCCTCTGCCCCGACCTGAGCGCTCAAGGCTGGATGATTGGTTTTTGGGGGTGGCGCGTCCGGACACCCCTCCAATTCCTTTCTTCCCGGAAGTGCATGAGGAGCTTAGCGGTCCTGGAAGACACCGTTGTCTTGCCGTGACCATTTGGCGTCCTCCTCCACCTTCTCCGCCCTCAATGGGGCGGCGGCCAAAGGGTCCACTGGGGTCCCCCCGTGTCCTCAGATTGCTTCGACCTGGCGCAGTGACCCAAAGCACCCCTCCAAGGCCTGTAGGTTCACATCAACCTTGGTGGCGAAATCCTACAGAGCTGCGGGGCAAGCTGTCGCTTCAAAGTATAGAATATACTTTATTGTCCCGTTCCTGGGAAATTTGTCTTAGACATCATGACACGGGCAGTATACAATACAACACAATACATACATAACCTACATTCTAATATATGAAATACAGCATATATCTCAGACATAAGATTCCCTATTTCAAATGTTGACCGCAGTTGGCACAAAATAATTTTTGTAACGATTTGACTTACACTTCAAAACCCTAAATTGTCTCCTTGATGGTAACAAATTAAAATTCATGTGTAAAATGTGTGTCGTCAGCAAAATTTTTTTGAATGAATTAAAAATAGATGCATCGTACAGCACTTTTATGGTTCGTTTATCCTCCCACCCTATAATCTTTTGAGCTGTGAGTACTAATCGTGCTAATTTCAATTGAACAGTCAGATTCCCATACTAAGCAGTGATACCATACCTTATTAAACTCTCAAATACGGACTGATAAAACAAAAACAAGATCTTCTGATTCACTCCAAACACTTTTAACCTTCACAGGAAGTATAACCTTTGCTGTAATCTAGAGCACACACTGTTAATGTGAGGAGACCAGCATAGTAAGTTGTCTACATAAACACCTAAATATTTGATTGAAGAAACCAGTTCAATAATATTACCATGTATTATAACAGGACTGTGATCCCCCACAGATCTAGGGTCAAAAATCATTTCAACAGTCTTTTTTTCGTTTAAAAGCAAAGAATGAGAATCACACCAGCCTACAAACCTGTCAACACCAAAAAAGTACTGCAAAGGTTTTGTTTTTCTATTCAATAAACTCAGTATTGCAGTATCATCAGAAAATTTGATGAAAAATGTATTCTCCTGACTAGCAACACAATCATTCGTATAAAGTGTAAATAAAATGGGTGAACTGACACAACCTTGCAGGGCCCCTGTATTAATAGTTTTCACCTCAGAATAAGAGTTGTTAACTCTGACCTGTTGTGTACGATTAGTTAAGAACAAATAGAACCACAATGCAGAATGGATTTACATTTATCAACTCTATCAACTTATTTATCAGTATCTTGGGTTGAAGTGTATTATACGCTGAGCTACAATCTATAAAAAGTAAAATATGCATGTGAGTCTTCTAAATGGCTATTAACCAAATTAGTGATGCAATTAATAGCATCCTCAGTGCCCCTACCAGACTTGTATGCGAACTGAAATGGGTCAAGGAATGGTTTAACCTGATCCTTTAAAACAGAAAGTTTTTCAAAGCATTTCATAATATTTGAAGTCAAAGCCACAGGTCTAAAATCACAATTCTCAACTGGGCAAGCTTTTTTAGGAACTGGCGTAATTATAGTTTTTTCCCACAAAGATGGAATAATATGTGAGTCCAAAGATTTCTGAAAGATGGGGCAGAATGCTGAAGTAAGCTCATTAGCACAAGTTTTTTGCAGAAAAGCAGAAATTCCATCAGGACCTGTAGATGTTTAAGTACATATCCCTCTAAATAACGCCCTTACTCTTTCTGTTGTAACTTCTAGCATCTGACCTGAGTCACATATAATATAGTCCAGAGTACACATTGGTTCCGCCGATGATTCAAACCTAAGAAAGAAATCATTCAGATCATCTGCTTTATGCTGGTTGTTGCTGGTTATAAGCTTTTTCCTAGGGGGTGCCATATTGGTTGCTACCTTCATAGCATTCCACAGTTTTTTAGAGTCCCCTGAATTAAAGTTTTGTTCTACAGTATCCCTATGTTTTTTCCTTGCCCCTTTCAATAACATATTTAATTCCTTTTGGACTAATTTTAATTCAATTTTGTCTTGGTTAATAAAAGCCCACTTCTTCCTGTTTAAGCACTTTATAACTTCTTTTGTTATATAACTTTTGTTATTAGGAAATACAGTTACATTTTTCTTCTCTACAACTGTATCTACACAAAAATTAATATAATCAGTCATGGTTTCTGTGGCAACCTCAATGTCCATCTCATGAAAGAGTTCCCAGTCCGTCGAAGCAAAGCAGCCTTTTAAAATTCCAATGCTGTTATCAGACCAAACAGAAACTGTCTTTGTCTGAGGTTTAATCCTTTTAAAAAGGGTCTTATAAGTTGGCATCAAGTGAATCGTGTTGTGATCACAGTTCGATATAGGGGGTTTAGCCTTGGCAACAAATACGTCCTTCACATTTCCATAGCATTTATCTAAAATCTTGTTACCTCGAGTATCACACTTGATATACTATTCATAGCCTGGAAGTGAAAGTTCCAGTCTGCATTGATTAAAATCTCCAAGAATAAAAATCAGCGCTCCTGGAGTTCGCTTTAATTGCTTGTTGACACAGTCAGATATGCAGCTGGCCGCTTTAATGGCGTTCCCACTCGGTGGAACATACACTGCGCAGATAACAATGTTTCCAAATTCTCATGGAAGATAAAAAGGCCTCAGTGATAAACACAATAATTCCACATCAGAACTGCACATTGTTTCTCTCACCGTATATTGGCTGCACCATCTGTCCTTTATGTAGGCACAAACGCCACCGCTTCTCGTCTTTCCTGAGTTTTCATCCCTGTCTGCTCGAAAACCTCAAGTTCAACCATTGAGCTAGGGACATCACGGTGGAGCCAGGTCTCTGACTGACAAAAAAAGACCATCAAACACGAGTCTCGATACTCATGGAAAATCCTTGAGTTTATACGTAGCTCCTCTATTTTGTTCCTTAAAGACCGCACATTGCTCAAAATCATGGATGGCAGCGGTGGTTTGTTGCCCCGGTTTTGGTGATGGAGACGGATTCCTCCTGTCTTTCCTCTTTTTCGGGGCCTCGGTGGATGAACCCGCTTCCTCCTGACATCTTCAGGTATGTCTGTGGATAGCGCCGTCCTGGCAGGCCTCAGTGAAAGCAGCTCCTCTCTAGTATAGCAAACCGATAGTACGCCAGCAGAGCATGCAGGTGTCACTCAATTCGAAGCGAAAATTTCCTCTCCGATCAGTACCAAGAGTAAAAACTGTGCCAAAATCGTCTTCATTATGAAAAAAGCGAACTTAACTGAACTAAAACCAGAAAATAAAATAAAAGTACTTAAACATAAACACATACGACAACAAACAGGCCAATGCACTCAGGCCAATGCACCCGCCGATATATCGGTCGGGCTCTAATGGACATCGACTCGGTCACCATGTACGCGCAGCCTTCGAGCGAGCGTACAGGTAGATCTGTTTGCCTCCCACGACTCTTTCCACTTTAGCCTGTTTTATTCCCTGATCGAGGGCACGCTCGGCACGGATGCACTGGCGCACAGCTGGCCGCAGGGCTTACGCAAGTATGCATTTCCCCCAGTGAACCTTCTCGCACAGCTATTGTGCAAGATCAGGGAGGACAAGGAGCAGGTCCTTCTGGTCGCCCTGTACTGGCACGGCCGGACCTGGTTCCCCGAACTCTTACTCCTTGCGACAGCCCCTCCCTGGCCTATTCCTCTGAGGAAGGACCTCCTTTCTCAGAGACGGGGCACCCTATGGCACCCGCAACCCGATCTCTGTAACCTCCATGTGTGGCTCCTGGATGGGACGCAGCAGGTTTGAGTACCCTACCACCTCCGGTGGTGGCTACCATCACTTCCGTTAGGACAGAGTCTACCAGACACACCTATGCATTGAAGTGGAACCTCTTTGTCACCTGGTGCTCTTCTTGCCAAGAAGATCCCTGGAAATGCCTGATCGGGTCCGTGCTCTCGTTTCTCCAAGAAGGGTTTGAGCAAAGGCTGTCTCCCTCCACCCTTAAAGTATATGTGGCCGCAATATCTGCCCACCACAACCTCTTGGAGAACAAAAAGGTAAGTCAGCACGACCTGGTCATCAGGTTCCTGAGGGGAGGTTGGAGACTGAATCCTCCTTGTTCTCCTCTCGTACCCTCTTGGGACCTCTCAGTAGTTCTAGATGCTCTGCAGAGGCCTCCCTTTGAGCCTTTGCGGTCAGTCGATCTTAAGTTCCTGTCAATGAAGACAGCGCTCCTGACCGCTTTGGCCTCCGTCAAGAGGGTAGGGGACCTGCAGGCATTTTCGGTTGACGAAGCGTGCCTGGAGTTTGGGCCGGCTAACTCTCACGTGATCCTGAGACCCCGGACTGGATATGTGCCCAAGGTTTCCACCACTCCGTTCAGGGACCAGGTGGTGAACTTGCAAGCGCTGCCTTTGGAGGGGGCAGACCCAGCCTTGGCACTGCTCTGTCCAGTACGCGCTCTCTGCGCTTAAGTAGACAGGACGCACTGTTTCAGGACCTCAGACCAGCTCTTTGTCTGTTATGGTGGGAAGCTGAAGGGAAAGGCTCTCTCAAAGCAAAGACTGTCTCACTGGATAGTGGACACCATTGTTTTGGCACACCAGCAGCAGGGTTGTCCATGCCCTCTTGGGGTCTGGGCTCACTCCACCTGGGGTGTTGCCTCAATCTTGGGCTTTAGCGCATGGCGTCTCGCTAACAGACATCTGCAGAGCTGCAGGCTGGGCGACACCAAACACATTAGCCAGATTTTACAATCTCAGCGTGCATGGTTCCCCTCTGGGCGACACCCACACATGTATTTCCACCGTAAGCCTCCTCGAGCAGGTGACTTCCCTTGGCAAGCCCTTGCCACCCTGGGGTTAAAAATCCACCTTCGGCTGGTTGCCCAGAGTTACCATATGCAGCCCTCAGCGGGTCATATGTATACTCTCTAAGTCCTAAGGCATTCTGGCGCTTTCTTCCACCTGGAATATGCCTCCTAGTGTACCTTGGTGCTTCGTCCGTACTAGTCTTACGACAGGGCACTCACACTTACGCAGGGCACTGGAAGACAGCCGAGTGGCGTGATTCTATTGGGACCCCATTCGTCAGTCACTGACGTTACTCGGAGTGACTGAACGAAAGGGAATGTCTCGGTTACGTATCTAACCCTCGTTCCCTGAGGAGGGAACAGAGACGACCCTCTGCCACATCCGCTGTGCCGCTGAAACGGCCGGGAGTTCAGTCTTGGCTCCTCAGCAGGCAACATAATGCGACATTGCCAGCGTACTTCCTTTTATACTCATGCGGTGGGGCGGAGTCCGCTATGCAAATTGGCACTGCCATTGGGCGTTTTCTAAATCTCGAAGCTGATAGTCTTCTATGCGAAACCCCATTTGTCAGTCACTGATGTTACGTCTCCGTTCCCTCCTCAGGGAACGAGGGTTACATACATAACCGAGATGTTATTGCACTGTAAGGGAAGGTAGATTTGAGTATCATCTGCATAAAGATGAAAAGAGACACCTGAGGGCATAATGTGGGCTTAAAATTATTCACAATTTCCTTGCAGGAGTGCAAATTAATCGGCTCAAACACAAACTAAGTAGCGGAGTATAAAGGAGCATCAGGCAGATTATAATCAGGATGAGATATTTGAGATCTGATAGTTGTGAACTTATTGGTGAAAAACATTCTGAAACTTTCACAAAGGGTCAATGGTGGGAAAAAGGACACAGGATTTCTTCTGGTTTTTAGTAATCAGATCAGAAAGATATTTGCACTTTGTAGCCTTGGCTGCCCTCTGGAACATGGTAAGAGAATTTCTCATGATTTCATAAGAAATTGTCAATTTGTCCTTTTTCCACTTGCACTCGGCACGTCTGCAGGTCTGTCTGAGAGAGCGTGTTGTTTCGTTGTGCCAAGGAACTGGCACTGACTTATGATTTCTAAGCCTCATTGGTGCAATGCTATTCAGAACAGGCACAAGTAGAGTTGAAATGACTGAGATCAGTGTCCAGTTTGTGCAGAGTAGATTCCATTTCTGATGACTCACATGCCTCATGATAGGCAAAGGTAAACATCATGCTGGCGAAAGGAGCTACAGAAATAGTTCCCCAGCATCAGGCTTTTACAGCAGGTACTTCCTCGTCCCCAAAAAGGATGGCGGTCTAAGACCCATCCTCGATCTCAGACATCTGAACAGGGCCCTAATAAAGCGCTCATTCAGAATGATCACTTTTAAGTAAATCTTCCCACTGTCACGGTTCATGAATTCACTGTCTCATTTCTTGTGTGTGTGTGTGTGTTTGTGCAGAGCCGCTGATTGCTGCTGATCTATTCACCTGCCGCAGCTGATCAGCGCACCAGCTGCAGATCATCAGCGCTCCTTATATAGTCTCTCTGTTTCTCCCTTGTCTTTGTCAGAGCGTTGTTGGATGTACCTGTGTTTTACCTGTGTGTCTCCTGTTGTCGCCTGTTTCCTGTTCGCTCTTCATTACCACTGCCGTCATCCATCTCTACAGGAGGTCCGGGCTGTCTCAGCGTCCCTGTGCGGCCAAGTGCATCGTCGTTCTGGATTTATTCCACCCTTGCTGTTGTTCTCTGACCTTCAGTCTTAATAAAGACTTTTTACTTGCAACTGAATCCTGCTTCAGAAAATCATTACACCTGCAAATACGCTTGGGAGACTGGTTCTTTACCCTGGATCTGAAAGATGCTTACTTTCACATCCAGATAGCCCCCCATCACAGGCAGTTCTTGAGATTTGCCTTCGAGGGAGTGGCATATCAATATACGGTACTGCCGTTTGTCCTATCCCTGGCCCCTGCACTTTCATGAAGAGCATGGATGCAGCTCTCTCCCCTCTGAGACAGATGGGAGTGCGCATTCTAAACTACCTCGACGACTGGCTCATTCTGGCCCAGTCAGAGGCGGAACTAATATTCTACAGATCCGTTACTCTCAACCACTTAGAGTGTTGAGGTCTCAGGGTCAATTTTGCAAAGAGCTCACCCCCCAGCCAACGTGTATCGTTCCTGGGGATAATTTTAGACTCAACCCTTTTGAGGGCCACAGTCACTCCAGAGTGCACTCTGGTCATTCAGCAGCTCACGCAAACATTTACAGCCTGGGTTTTTCTACCGCTCAGAACATTTCAGAAAATGCTGGGCCTTATGAGCTCAGCATCTCCAGCTTTGCAGATGGGGTTGTTTCACATCCGCCCTCAGCAGTTCTGGCAGAAACAGCGGGTCCCGCCCTCAGCTGGTACCACGGCTATCACTCGCTCAAGGTGAACCAGGCATGTGTCATAGCCCTGGCCCCTTGGACGAACCCTTGCTGGTTCAAGCAAGGTGTGGCGATAGGGGTTATGGACAAGAGGAAAGTTGTTTTCACAGACGCCTCCAAGACAGGTTGGGGAGTACTGTGCAATAACCGCCCAGCCTTCGGGGCCTGGAAAACGAGCTACATATCAACGCCTAGAAATTATGGCGGTATATCGAGCTCTCCAGGTCTTTCTTCCTCTTCTGGTGGGACACCATGTCTTTGTCAGATCAGACAACATGACGGTGGTGTCCTTCATAAATCACCAGGGCGGTGTCTCTTCAAAACCCTTCTTCACTCTAATGAAAACCATCCTAGAGTTGGCTCAGTGCAATCTACTCTCTCTGAGAGCAGTGCACATACTGAACGTAGGGGTGGACATGCTGTCCCGGAGCAATCTTCCTTCAGAGGAATGGTCGCTCCAACCCCGCTCGGTTCAGAAGATTTAGGATGTTTTCGGGAAGGTAGAAGTCGACCTCTTTGCCTCAGAAGACAATCATCGCTGCCCAACATATTCCTCAAAAGCCAGGGATGCACTGGCCCACGATTGGCCCAGCCTTCTCCTTAATTCTCCTTAAACCCTGAGGCCATGGCCGATTCCTCTGAGACGGGACCTCCTCTCCCAAGCGAGAGGGTAAATTTGCCACCCCAGGCCCGAGCTGTGGGACCTTCAGGTGTGGTTTCTCAACGAGAGCCCCTAAACCTCCCCAAGAATATTTTAAACACTATCTCTCAGGCCAGAGCTCCGTCTACGAGACGCCTCTATGCCTCAAAGTGGGCCGTCTTCACCTCCTGGTGCAAAACCTGGGGCGACGACCCTCTAACCTGAGACATATCTCAGATATTGTCATTCCTTCAAGACTTAATGGATAGAGGCCGTTCCCCCTCTACTCTTAAAGTCTAGGTTGCGGCCAAACAGCTTCACACGCTCCTATAGCAGGGCAGTCTATAGAAAGAAACAATCTTGTTGTTCGCTTCTTTAAGGGCTCCAGGAGGCTAAACCCTCCTCGTCCCCTCACAGTCCCTACTTGGGACCTATCTGTGGTTCTTAGGGGCCTTAAAAGCCCTCCATTTGAACCAATCCAGACTGCTAACCTTCGACCCCTGTCACTAAAGACCGTCTTTCTGCTAGTGCTGGCATTGGCTAAGCGTGTGGGAGACCTGCAGGCTCTCTCTGTGAGTCCCTTGTGTCTTGATTTTGGGCCTAATGACTCTAAGGTCATCCTGAAACCTAGACATGGATACATTCCAAAAATCCTATCTACCCCCTTTCAGGGCGCAGATGGTGGTTCTCTCTGCCCTTCCTCCTTCTCAGGATGAACAGGAGTTGAATCTTCTCTGTCCTGTTAGAGCCCTGAGGACGTACATTGATCGCTCAGCCTCTTTTCGACAGGCAAAGCAGCTCTTTGTTTGCTTTGTTGGCCGCACGAAAGGTCTTCCAGTCACAAAGTCTAGACTATCTAGATGGATAGTAGATGCCATAGCTCTTGCATACTCTTTGGGCCTCCAATGTCCCTTGGGAGTCAGAGCACACTCCACGAGAGGCATGGCCTCCTCATGGGCGTGGTCATCTGGCGTTTCCATTGATGACATACGTGCGGCGGCTGGCTGGGCCTCACCGTCCACATTTGTTAGATTTTATAATCTAGAGGTCCGTGCGATTTAATCTAAATGACTGTTGCACTCATGTGTTTTTGTTATATCCCAGACTAAGTCCGGGAGTAACTGCTGTCTACCCCATATATTCATAAGCTAGGCCCTTAGAGGCCCTAGTAATGGGGTCCTGATGAATGGCTTATACTTAGTGTCTTGGAGCCCTTGGTTAAGTGCTTCTTCTCACTGACATAGCACGGCATGATTGTATTATCCCTGTAGCGTCTTGTCTTATTTATATTAATAAGACGAACGACGAAGACGCCTCTTGCGTCGCTTCAGTGGAAACCTATCAACTTGCCATGGTGAAACAGCCGTTTTTATAGCACGAGTTTCCGTCCATTTTGTGGGTTCGACAGGCTTGCGTGCGCCACGCCGTCATTGGTTCAATTTCTTTAACTTTTTAAACCAATCGACGTGCAGTATTCACTGCGTGATTGTATAAAGGCTTCAGAATCTGAGAAAAAGGAGTTTTCCCCATAGTGTCTTGTCTTATTTATATTAATAAGACGAATGACGCAGTTCGCGTTCCGTATCTAAGGGAACCGAGGTTACGTTAGAAACAGAGTACGTTTTTTAATCCAACATAAGCCGATGCTCGTAAACATACATTATTATTTCACCACATGGTGTCAGTGCTCGTCTAAATAGTGGCCACGACATTGCAGTGTGTGTGAGACATGATGAATAAGATCCGAACATATTTACACTACCGGTCAAAAGTTTTTGGACTAAGATTTTTTAAATGTTTTTAAAGAAGTCTCTTCTGCTCACCAATGCTGCATTAATTTGATCCAAAATACAGCAAAAACTGTATTATTGTGAAATATTTGTACAATTTAAAATAACTTTTCTATTTGAATATATTTTAAAATGCAATTTATTCCTGTGATCAAAGCTGAATTTTCCGCATCATTACTCCAGTCTTCAGTGTCACATGATCCTTCAGAAATCTTTCTGAAATGTTGATTCGCTACACATTTGTGATTATTATCAATGTTGAAAAAAAATCTGGATTATTTAATGAATAGAAAGTTCAAAAGAACAGCATTTATCTGAAATATAAAGCTTTTGCAACATTATAAATGTCTTCACTGTCATTTTTGATCAATTAATGCTTCCTTGCTGAATAAATGTATTCATTTCTTTAAGTTCTTTCCGAATACATTACAGACCCAAAACTTTTGAATGGTAGTACAATGTTACAAAAGCTTTCTATTTCAGATCAATCCTGTTCTTTTGAACTTTCTATTCATCAAAGAATATTGATAGGTCTCAATTAAACCCTGTCCCATTCTGTGCCCTTCTCAGCATTTCTCAGTGATTCAAAGACAATGACTGCTCAGATCTGAGGGAAGGAAAATCTTCCATTTATTGAACAAAGGATATTAGATATATAGGCAAAAGAAAAGAGGCGTCTTATGGCTTCAACCAATGGAAAAGAATTACATCATATATGTCTCATGGTATAAGAACGTGAGCCACGTGATATCAGTATAATGTATACAACACATCTGGTAATCATTATTTCCACCAGGAGAACACTGAGATCCTGCAGCTCTCCTACATACAAAGACTAGAGAAACTCAGTACAATACCCTTCCTCCGTGAGGCCCAATAGGGCCTGGTTATGGAAACCATATGTCTAGGGGCTGTTCCACTTAAAGAGAAGGAGAGAGAGAGAGAGAGCTAAGACAAAGGAAAAAAGCCACACTTACATGTATATGATGAGGATTAAAATAATGAGGATAATGTGGGTGATTAACTAAAGGGTTAATGCTGAGATGTACATAAAAACCTATCAAATCCTAAAAAAAAAAAAAAAAATTCTACATTTTAATAATATTTCACAATATTACTGGGGTTTTTCTTTTTTAATCAAATAAATGCAGCCTTGGTGAGCAGAAGAGACTTCTTCTAAAAACATTTAAAAATCTTACCGTCCAAAAACTTTTGACCATTAGTGTATTTATTTGTTTTAAATATTTTAGTCATTATTCTGTCATTTTTCATTAACAATGATTTCACTGCATGTAATTCACACATTTATGCCAAAATTCTCAATATTCAAAGAAGCCACTCACCAAAAACATAACATTGTCATATTGTCATTAAAATAGCTTTTAGAAAAAATAAACAAATATTAGTATTCCCTTAAAGTTAATTAAAAAAAATCTAAATTCAGTATTAACCTGCCTACAAAATCCACCAGATTACGGATAATACTACTAATACGTCTACTGCTACATAAGGTACATACTGTTAAATGACAAACAGTGTTGAATACCAATGCTGTGTATAAATTCTGTAAAATAAAACCTCACACTAGCATTATATCAAATGACTACGTTCACATGCAACCAAATTATTTTTTTGCAACCTTTTTTTTTATTTCATGTAAATTAAATTGAATAAAGGCTTGAAATAGCTTGAAATATCTCACTTTGCATGTAATGAGTCTATATAATATATTAGTTTCACCTTTTAAGTTGCATTACTGAAATAAATTAAACTTCAAATTTTTCGAATTTCACCTGTAAGTACACAGTTGTTAAGGCCACCTAATATAAAGTGGGACCAAAATAATTTAACTAACCAGTAGGCCTAACGGTACACGCTAAAAAATAATTTTCTCAAAACTACAAACTTTTACATACATGCTGATCACATATTATTGTAGTAGAGTTTGTGCTGAATACAGTGTAATCAGACTTTAGCCATAGAGTTTGTGCTAAATACAGTGTAATCAGACTTTAGCCATGAAAATGTTATAAGTAACAGAAACAAGCACAATTGTCAGGGGATGTCAAAACACCTCCAGAGCCCAGAAAACAACTCGGACCCCAGAGGGTTAATCGAGCAATCACAAAGCAGTGTATGAGCATGCAAAAAAATCCTTCAGCCAGTAACTTCTCTGTAATATGTTGGCACTGGCAAGGGTTCATTTGTACAATTAAAATTATCTGTATCAAAAGACTACCTGAGGTGGAATGATGTAGTCAGCCACATCCCAAATCTGCTCACCGAGCTCGCTGGTGTTTGTTAGAGCCAAGCCTTTCACTTTGGTTGTGACAGAGCTGATGACGGTGTCAGTGTCCTGGTTGCCTTGCATCAGAGCTACATAGCTGTACATATCAACATAAGTAAACATTACTAGGCTAATATTACTATTTTATGTTTATTGTACCGTATGTTGAGTTTTTTTTATATAAGTATTTTGAATAATTTAAATTATAAAAAAAAAAAAATTAAGTTAGATCAAGACTACACTGTAAATTGTTGACTCTGAATGATTTTCTAAGGTTGTTTCTTAGTCACTTAAGTAACTTACAAGAAAATATATGCCATCACTAAGAGCTGCAATGAGTGATAAAACAATCCGAGCCATAAGCTTTTTACCACTAGTATTCGTGGTGTAGAGTATTCACAAAACAGGCTCTTTATTTTCATTAACGCTGTCATTATGGCTGCTTCGTTTAGTTGAGTCGTCCTCTCTTTCACGGCTGCTGCGTTTAGTTGAGTAGTCCTCTCTTTCACGGCTGCTGCGTTTAGTTGAGTAGTCCTCTCTTTCACGGCTGCTGCATTTAGTTGAGTAGTCCTCTCTTTCACGGCTGCTGCGTTTAGTTGAGTAGTCCTCTCTTTCACGGCTGCTTTGTTTAGTTGAGTAGTCCTCTCTTTCACGGCTGCTTCGTTTAATTGAGTAGTCCTCTCTTTCACGGCTGCTTTGTTTAGTTGAGTAGTCCTCTCTTTCACGGCTGCTGCGTTTAGTTGAGTAGTCCTCTCTTTCACGGCTGCTTCGTTTAATTGAGTAGTCCTCTCTTTCACGGCTGCTTTGTTTAGTTGAGTAGTCCTCTCTTTCACGGCTGCTGCGTTTAGTTGAATAGTCCTCTCTTTCACGGCTGCTTTGTTTAATTGAGTAGTCTGCTCTTTCACTTTCACTTCTTTTTTTGTTAACTCTTTCCCTGCCAACATTTCATGGGCCCCAGAATATTTTGTTGCATCTGAACATACATTATATAAAAAGAAATAAAAGAGTCTATGCTTTTAAACAACTAAACGACTGTGGTTACATTAAAGCAACGTTTTGAACTAAAAGCTGTTTTTATCAAAGACTGTCTGGATCAGAATCAGAATTATGATTAAAACACAGATGGAGTAGATCGAGCTTCACAGTCCTATAAGCTCACTCTGGGTCGACATTTAAGCACATATGCATAAATGAGATTACGTTTTATTTAGCAAGCATGTAACCACTTAGAAAACTTAGGAAACCAAAAGTAATTTATAAAAGATCATAAGAGATTCAGTAAAAAAATAATTGTCCAAATGTATTCCAGATGCATTTTTTCCAATTAATGTATTGATGTTTATAAGGAAGATCATCCTGATAATGCATTGTCAGAATTTGATAGATTATTTTATCCTTTGGTGGATAAACATGCACCTGTGGAAAAATGTACAGTGAAGAATGTTAGAGCAACATGCACTGAGAATGAGATTAGACAAAGGGTACAGCCAACAGAACCGGGAGCAAGGAGGATTGGGAGATCAATTGCAAATTATACATCAAGTATAACTAAAATTAATAGGAAAAATCATAAAACTTTAATGTTTTATGTTACATTAAAATAAGTGAACGTAGATCTGATCAATAAGTTTGCTAACGGTTCTTAGCAAAGTATTGGAAATAAGAGTTTGTGAGCAAATTTACGTCTTTAATAATTTTCAACATGAATTACTATTGGTCAAAGTAGGTACAGAATAATAAGTTGGTTGTAAACTTGACAAAAACCAAAAGCATTTTGGTGATCCATAAATCAGAGTAATATCTGAAATGTCACTCACCAAAGCCAGATATACTATTAGAATAACTACTTCAGATTATTAATTAAAGGTAATTGAAGATTTTCTCTCTGATTTGTTTTTCTAAGAAATCATGTCACAGGTCGGAGCGGACTACCACTACCGTGAGTCTCGCTCCTCCCTCAGTTTCCACCCCAAGGAGGTCCCAAAAACACCCCAACGACCAAACAGACAAGAATGGGTAGGTTAAAACAATATTTATTTATTTAAAAAGGTGTGTGAAGGGGAAAGGGATACTTTAAAAGGAAAGGCCTGGCTCTCTGGGACTGGAGGACTTTACTTCCGAGCCGCTTCTGACCCTCTCACAGGAACGTGCAAATAGTTCTTCTTAACTTCCCCCTCTTCCCCGCACGTGAAGAGTATCCAGAGCAGTCCACTGGCTCTCAGCTTCGGGCGTACAGGTGAGTATGCAGGAAGGTACACTGGACTCTTGGCTTTGGGCGTACAGGTGAGTATACAGGAAGGTACACAGGAAGGTACACTGGGCTCTTAGCTTTGGGCGTACAGGTGAGTATACAGGGCGGTACACTGGGCTCTTGGCTTCGGGCGTACAGGTGAGTATACAGGCGGTACACTGGGCTCTTGGCTTTGGGCTTACAGGTGAGTATACAGGAAGGTACGCTGGGCTCTTGGCTTTGGGCGTACAGGTGAGTATACAGGAAGGTACGCTGGGCTCTTGGCTTTGGGCGTACAGGTGAGTATACAGGAAGGTACGCTGGGCTCTTGGCTTTGGGCGTACAGGTGAGTATACAGGAAGGTACGCTGGGCTCTTGGCTTTGGGCGTACAGGTGAGCATACAGGGCGGTACACTGGGCTCTTAGCTTTGGGCGTACAGGTGAGCATACAGGGCGGTACACTGGGCTCTTGGCTTTGGGCGTACAGGTGAGAATACAGGAAGGTACGCTGGGCTCTTAACTTTGGGTGTACGAGTGAGTATACAGGGCGGTACACTGGGCTCTTGGCTTCGGGCGTACAGGTGAGCATACAGGGCGGTACACTGGGCTCTTGGCTTTGGGTGTACAGGTGAGCATACAGGGCGGTACACTGGGCTCTTGGCTTTGGGCGTACAGGTGAGTATACAGGGCGGTACACTGGGCTCTTAGCTTTGGGCGTACAGGTGAGTATACAGGGCGGTACACTGAGCTCTTAGCTTTGGGCATGCAGGTGAGTATACAGGGTGGTACACTGGGCTCTTGGCTTTGGGCGTACAGGTGAGTATACAGGGCGGTACACTGGGCTCTTGGCGTACAGGTGAGTATACAGGGCGGTACACTGGGCTCTTAGCTTTGGGCGTACAGGTGAGTATACAGGGCGGTACAATGAGCTCTTAGCTTTGGGCATGCAGGTGAGTATACAGGGTGGTACACTGGACTCTTAGCTTTGGGTGTACAAGTGGGTATACAGGGCGGTACACTGGGCTCTTAGCTTTGGGTGTACAGGTGAGTATACAGGTGAGTATGCTACACTTAAAGCTGGAATGTATGTAACTCACAGACTCATGGATAGGCGGACGTCAGGCCTTAGTGCGTCACGGCTTAGGTGTCGAAGGAGGGCGTATTTGCACACAGCGGACTTCTAGCCTTCCTTACTAGGACAGACTTCTAAGGAACACGTTGACGTTGACTTCCCACACGTAGCAGAACAGTCCCACGACGACACAGAGACTTTGGCTCACTCCTGCGGACTGGCGGCAGATAAACACACAGAGTTCCTTTTACAGTGTACTACTTCAATGAAAATTTAGGGAGAGATACAACACCTCTTCACTTCTGACAAGCAGGGCAGATGTAGGTACAGGTCGAGGCTGCTACACGCTGGGCCTAGCCAACCCACAGATGGTATTACCAAGGTGGGTAGATCGAGGTAGGGTGCCACACCCTGTGATGTGCTGCTCGAGTGGGCCAATCGCGTCCTTCTCCCCTCTTATATATATATAACAGTCGCCCACCGTCACCAATTCACTTCCTCTAATGCAGGGCCTTCTCTACAGTCCGGTGTGTGATCGCTGACAATATTGGCACAGCACAACACTACCATTCTTCAAATGTATCCACATCAAAAAGACTCACCCACTGCACACCACACACTCACGGTGAATTAGGGTCAGGATCACCACATTAGGCTGGGAAATAGGTCCTGGATAGTGGAAAGGGTCGGTGCGGAGGATGACCATATGGGAACGTCGAAACCACGACCTTTCAGCACACTCTTTCCTTTTCTCAACACGTTCCCGGTGACTTCTCAATGTAAACAATCTCTTCAAGGTAATAATACACATCAACACAAACACTTCAAAAGGAATGTTTCAACCGACTTAACTCCATGTTTTCTTCAGCCCAGTACTCTGTTTTGACTTCGCCCGGTCTGTATTATCCGCATCGATACGTCCCTCCGACACACCGATCGCCCCGTCTCACCCACAGCGTTTGCCAGAAATAAACCTCACCCTTGCTGTTCTCCAGATGCCTTATTTATCCACCTCCTGTTCTCTGAATTGCCCAATCACCAATCGCCATGTTCGTTCGCCCACCTGTTCTTAATAAGCCCAATTTTTGGGTTGCCTGGAGTTACCGGAACTGGCTGCGCGTTTCATGGACAACGGTCCGGGCGGAACTATTTCCGCCATTTTATGTTCCGCCACATTAAGTCACTCCGTGACAATCATTTGTCGAGAGTTCCTAATGTCCTGTAATGTCAACTTATATAGTAGTACTAGTCATAATTTCAACACCAGGCATGCATCAGAAGGATGTTTTTTACTTCTTGTATCGAAAACTACTGTAAAACAACGTACTGTAACATATAGAGGAATGAAAATATTGAATGATTTACCATTGCATATTACATATTTGAAGTAAAATTTAAATAAAAAAGTTTTGCAAAATCTTTAAAAGGAACATTTAATGGCACAATAGTAAATTATTGGTTTTGATATTTTAAATTTATTTTTAGTTTCATTGACTTTTTTGTTGTGGATGAATGTATTTTTTACTAGTTGGGACCTCAGGAAGTGTAGCCTCTGCCTAGGTATTGGCTAATGGGCTTGTATGATCCAAATAAATAAACTTAGATCATATATGAAAAAGACCATTTACAGCCAATTTACTAAATAATAATTTTAAAATAAAATTGTGAAATGTAAATTAAGTTATAGAACCACGTCTTGCCCAATCTCCACAACTTTTTTTTAGGTGTGTCTCAGAGTGTGTCCATACATATATGTGTCAAATTTGTTAGTCCTGGAGGGCCACTGTCCGGCAGAGTCTAGCTCCAAGTTGCCTCAACACCCCTGTCTGAAAGTTTCTAGTATGCCTAATTAGACCTTGATTAGCTAGTACAGGTGTGTTGAATTGGGGTTGGAGCTAAACTCTGCAGGACAGTGGACTTCCAGGAGCAGGATTGGATTTCACTTTCTATCATAGTTTTGACATTTGGACATTATTGTTTAGCTATCGACCTATGTTATCAAATTTCCTGTGGTGGTTTTGTCTCGATCGGACTAGCGGTTTCGAAGATAATTGCAAAAGTTTTGTAAGTGCTAAATTAAACTGTTACACAAACCATAAAGCAAAACCTGCCATGTTTAGAATCACTGAACTCGACAAGGTTTCAGGAAAATAAAGAGGTGACTCCCGTGAAAAACACTGGCTTAAAACTTCTTAGGCTCCTTCAAGGCATTGTGCCGATGATGCAAACTGTGGACAAAGACACTGCATCCCACATATTATCAGATTAATGGTTGGGTGTGGTTATAGCCATTTTCATGACATTTTGTCCGCTTGCAGCGCCACCAAGTGGCCAATTGTTGTATTTATTTTCATGTGACTGATGTTTGAGCTCACAGATATGTGACCCGAGTTTAGTGAAAATTTCTCTTTCTATTCACAAGTTACAGTCATTTTAGTAAAAATGGTTAATCATTCAGTAGCTGCATCATAATTTCAAGGCTTTTCTTTAACCCCTTGTGCACTGTTCGATTTCGGGTTACACTCGTTGTGGTCAGGGTCAAATTGACCCTAATTGGATTCAATACAATTCCCCAAAAATCACACTATGAAAAAACACATACAATCAGGTACAAACAATTTGCTTTTAATATCAATACTTTTCACACATTACAAAGAATAAATATCTGAATTTACGATTTATAAAAATACTTTTAAGCACTATTTTTAAGATTGGCTCTTAGGACACTTGCCTTCATACATTTAGAACAATAATATCTTAGTCTAAACTTAAAGTAATCTTGACTAACTATATAGTATTTTAAAGCTTTCAGACTCTTATTTTCATATTTGTTGACTGATTTTCAAAAGAGATGACAGAGCAGTAGATAAATAGTGATAGATTCGTCATTTGTGATGCGGTGCCAAACTATAACACACGCTCTAACTCTTTCCATATGTTTTTGTTATATGCATTTTAGAGATTGAATTCAAATCAAATATTAACATTACTGCCCAAACTACTTCTGAGTAGGATGTCTACTTCATAGATATTTTGAAAAGTATGAAAATATAACATTCAGAATACTCAAACCATATATGGAAATCGAAGAGTCTACATGTCATCTAGTGGAAAACGTTGGTACTGCGCACAAAAAACATCTTTTCTTTGAGATATCAACCTAAAATTTGACACAGAATTTGTTAAGATATTTAGCTTTGATTTTCTTGAGGCTTTAGAATTGAACATGTTTTTTAAAATGTATATTTTATATAAAATATAAAAAATATATATGTTATATATTTTACATGTTCATAAACTTCTATAACTTGTTTTAAACTTTACTTTTACGACTTATACAGTGATGGCCGATTTTCAAAACACTGCTTCATGAAGTTGTTAATCTCAGCAAGACACTGGCACTTCAGGACTAGAGTTGAAGAGCTCTGAGATACAACAAAGTGTTTCGTATTTTGTGTCTGTACAGTTGCTTTTGAATAGCTGTCCTATTGGCCAACAAACAGCAAGAGTGTATAACATTTTGATATGCACATTTCACAACGCATCAGCATGTTAAAACTTTGCATGCATGTTAATGACCCTAAATGAGAAAAGGTAACACAATTTCAAGAAAAGCAACGTAGGTTAGATAGTATTTCAGATAGATTGAAAAAGAAATTATAGCTCATTTTTATCATTTGTGGCATACAAAAACTATTTCTGTATTGAAAAAAATGGGGAAAAGCTATTTTTTTAGCTTCATAGGTTAGTAAAAAACTAAAATAACAAAATATAACCAAGAAATTTTATTATTTTGGGTCTGTACAATCGCCTTAGAACATTAAAATATGTGGGTCAAATTGACCCGTGAACATCACGAACGTAACAGTAAATGTGTGTGTATATGTCAAAACACATCAGCGTGTTGAAACTTTGCATGCATGTTCATAACCCTAAATGAGAAAAAGTCATAGGTTTTTCCTCTCTGGAAAAAAAACATAGGTTAACTGATATTTCTGACAACGTAAAAATCAAAAAGGGTCAAATTGACCCGCAACATAACCCAAGGGTTAACATGGATAGCCAAAGCTCACAATCTTAAAAACTAGGGCTGGTCCATGATTTGAAAATCTACCATTTTCAAATGAACATACAATAACTTTGAAAGATTTTTATTTTGAAAATATATAGCCACTACATGCAATATTCGTAAGTGTTAAAATATATTGAAATAAACATTTTCTAAACAGGTCCAGCAGAAACATGCCTTTCTTTTGAGGAGGGAATTTTCTGATGAAGTCAGAAAGTCAGAACTCTTGTTTAGGTTGAGCAACATAAAACTGTTGATTTGACTTTTCTGGGGGGAAAAAAGGAACATAAAATAAATCTTCTTTTATCTTACCTTAATTGCAACATCTGTAGAATAACAGGTAACTGAAACATTGTTTTTTTTTCACGTTTGTTAAATTGCTGTGTGTGTGTGTGTGTGTGTGTGTGTGTGTGTGTGTGTGTGTGTGTGTGTGTGTGTGTGTGTGTGTGTGTGTGTACTTGTCTACCTATCTAACAGGGGACCTTGGTGTCGTAACACACTCACTAACAGGGGACCTCTGAGCCAAGAGGGGACATTTTTCAGGTCCCCTGTTGGTCATGCTTTAAATCATGTTAAAATCAAGTAAAAACACAAAAAAAACGCTCTGGTGATTTTTTTTACTTTTGACAAAGTGGGGACCTACAAGTGTGTGTGTTTAAATCATGTGAAAATTAAGTATAAACACTCTGGTAATTTTTTTAAAACTTATGACCAAGTGGGGACCTAAGTGTGTGTGTGTGTTTAAGGTCATACTCAGCAGCTCCCCTGTAGGCTGGAGCAGGAACTGTAAGGGCTCTTAAACACACGTCGTTCACACACACTCCTCTATTGTTTGAATGGCCTGCTGTCCCAGAGAGACTCTGCTGTTTAACAGGCTGCTTACTAAAGGAACAAGCATTACATCGCTTTACTAGATACCCTGACTAGTTTCAAAATTTGCATTACATTACAATTAAATTCTACACAGAATCCAAGAAAAAAAGGATTTAAAAATCTAAACAACCAGAATGTAATTAGAAGTTTTGTTTTTGTATTTTTTATTTTAACATATTTTAATGACAGTAGCCTATATTCATTGAACATTATTTCATTTATCAAAATAAACAGAAAATAGTACAAACTTTACTATTCTTTTAAACAAGTGTTAAGACACTATTATTAAAAAAAAATTTTTTTTAGCTCAAGTATTTGTATAAATAATGTGTGACTTTTGCCCCATGTAAAATGGGGTGTAAAAGGCCCACCTTACCACCTTATACATTTATGAGTTTTTTTAAACAAACCACTTTTGATTTATTTATGATTTACACAATGACTCGGTCCCCTGTTAGATAGTAAATCACGACACCAGTGTGTTTGCGTTGTCATTTCTTGCCATAAACACACTGTGGAGATTTAGAGTTTTTATAGCAATAACTGAGTTTTAAGAGTTAAATCAAGCAGAAATAGTTCTCTAATGTATTAATTGCAGATCAGCAGATCAATGATTATGTTAAACACAATGACTCGGTCCCCTGTTAGATAGTAAATCACGACACCAGTGTGTTTGCGTTGTCATTTCTTGCCATCTCAAACACACTGTAGATATTCACTGTATATATTGAGATAACTCAATTATATGGCGACTTGCATTAAAATGTTTATCCGTCTCAATTAAATTATGTGAACTGAATGACTTTTAACATTGACACTTTAGTTGTTTAACCAACTGATGATTTGCAACTCAGCAATCAACACACAACTGAGTTTTAAGAGTTAAATCAAGCAGAAAAAATTATCTAATGTATTAATTGCAGATCCTCTTTGAATAATGATTATGGTAAACACAATGACTCGGTCCCCTGTTAGATAGTAAATCACGACACCAGTGTGTTTGCGTTGTCATTTCTTGCCATAAACACACTGTGGAGATTTAGAGTTTTTATAGCAATAACTGAGTTTTAAGAGTTAAATCAAGCAGAAATATTTCTCTAATGTATTAATTGCAGATCATCAGATCAATGATTATGTTAAACACAATGACTCTGTCCCCTGTTAGATAGTAAATCACGACACCAGTGTGTTTGCGTTGTCATTTCTTGCCATCTCAAACACACTGTAGATATTCACTGTATATATTGAGATAACTCAATTATATGGCGACTTGCATTAAAATGTTTATCCGTCTCAATTAAATTATGTGAACTGAATGACTTTTAACATTGACACTTTAGTTGTTTAACCAACTGATGATTTGCAACTCAGCAATCAACACACAACTGAGTTTTAAGAGTTAAATCAAGCAGAAAAAATTATCTAATGTATTAATTGCAGATCCTCTTTGAATAATGATTATGTTAAACACAATGACTCGGCCCCCTGTTAGATAGTAAATCACGACACCAGTGTGTTTGCGTTGTCATTTCTTGCCATCATAAACACACTGTAGAGATTTAGAGTTTTTATAGCAATAACTGAGTTTTAAGAGTTAAATCAAGCCGAAATATTTCTCTAATGTATTAATTGCAGATCCTCTTTGAATAATGATTATGTTAAACACAATGACTCGGTCCCCTGTTAGATAGTAAATCACGACACCAGTGTGTTTGCGTTGTCATTTCTTGCCATAAACACACTGTGGAGATTTAGAGTTTTTATAGCAATAACTGAGTTTTAAGAGTTAAATCAAGCAGAAATATTTCTCTAATGTATTAATTGCAGATCATCAGATCAATGATTATGTTAAACACAATGGCTCGGTCCCCTGTTAGATAGTAAATCACGACACCAGTGTGTTTGCGTTGTCATTTCTTGCCATAAACACACTGTGGAGATTTAGAGTTTTTATAGCAATAACTGAGTTTTAAGAGTTAAATCAAGCAGAAATAGTTCTCTAATGTATTAATTGCAGATCCTCTTTGAATAATGATTATGTTAAACACAATGACTCGGTCCACTGTTAGATAGTAAATCACGACACCAGTGTGTTAGCGTTGTCATTTCTTGCCATCTCAAACACACTGTAGATATTCACTGTATATATTGAGATAACTCAATTATATGGCGACTTGCATTAAAATGTTTATCCGTCTCAATTAAATTATGTGAACTGAATGACTTTTAACATTGACACTTTAGTTGTTTAACCAACTGATGATTTGCAACTCAGCAATCAACACACAACTGAGTTTTAAGAGTTAAATCAAGCAGAAAAAATTATCTAATGTATTAATTGCAGATCCTCTTTGAATAATGATTATGTTAAACACAATGACTCGGTCCCCTGTTAGATAGTAAATCACGACACCAGTGTGTTTGCGTTGTCATTTCTTGCCATCATAAACACACTGTGAAGATTTAGAGTTTTTATAGCAATAACTGAGTTTTAAGAGTTAAATCAAGCAGAAATATTTCTCTAATGTATTAATTGCAGATCATCAGATCAATGATTATGTTAAACACAATGACTCGGTCCCCTGTTAGATAGCAAATCACGACACCAGTGTGTTTGCGTTGTCATTTCTTGCCATCTCAAACACACTGTGAAGATTTAGAGTTTTTATAGCAATAACTGAGTTTTAAGAATTAAATCAAGCAGAAATATTTCTCTAATGTATTAATTGCAGATCATCTTTGAATAATGATTATGTTAAACACAATGACTCGGTCCCCTGTTAGATAGTAAATCACGACACCAGTGTGTTTGCATTGTCATTTCTTGCCATAAACACACTGTGGAGATTTAGAGTTTTTATAGCAATAACTGAATTTTAAGAGTTAAATCAAGCAGAAATATTTCTCTAATGTATTAATTGCAGATCATCAGATCAATGATTATGTTAAACACAATGACTCGGTCCCCTGTTAGATAGTAAATCACGACACCAGTGTGTTTGCATTGTCATTTCTTGCCATAAACACACTGTGGAGATTTAGAGTTTTTATAGCAATAACTGAATTTTAAGAGTTAAATCAAGCAGAAATATTTCTCTAATGTATTAATTGCAGATCATCAGATCAATGATTATGTTAAACACAATGACTCGGTCCCCTGTTAGATAGTAAATCACGACACCAGTGTGTTTGCGTTGTCATTTCTTGCCATAAACACACTGTGAAGATTTAGAGTTTTTTTAGCAATAACGGCGTTTTAAGAGTTAAATCAAGCTGAAATAGTTCTCTAATGTATTAATTGCAGATCCTCTTTGAATAATGATTATGTTAAACACGATGACTCGGTCCCCTGTTAGATAGTAAATCACGACACCAGTGTGTTTGCGTTGTCATTTCTTGCCATCTCAAACACACTGTAGATATTCACTGTATATATTGAGATAACTCAATTATATGGCGACTTGCATTAAAATGTTTATCCGTCTCAATTAAATTATGTGAACTGAATGACTTTTAACATTGTCACTTTAGTTGTTTAACCAACTGATGATTTGCAACTCAGCAATCAACACACAACTGAGTTTTGACCTCTAAAATCTTATTATAGTGTATTGTTATGGTAAGTATTGGTGTTTAATGTTTTAAATCAAGCAGAAATCACTCTTTAAGGAAACAATTGCAGGTCACACTTTATACAGTGAACATGATTTCCTTAAATTGACTTAAGTCCCCTGTTGGATGGTAAAACACAACGCCTGTTTGATTGCTTTGCCATTTCTTGCCATCACAAACACACTGTAGAGATTTTGAGGGTCAGAACTAAATTTTATGGTGACTTGCATGAAAATGTTCATCCGTCTCAATTAAATTATGCAAACTGAATGTCTTTTAACATTGACACTTTAGTTGAAGATTTTCAACTCAACAATCAACACACAACTGAGTTTTGACCTCCAAAATCATTATACAGTGTATATTAAATTTAAATAAAAAATATAAATTTTCTTTACAAAACAAGTTTGACTCTCTACTGCTTATTCATTATTGTTTATGTTACATGGTCCATGTTTACATTACAGTATAAAATTGTTCCTAAGTTTTCCCCTTTTATATAGATGGTAATGACTAAATATCCTTGCACACCGAAATTTTCACACGTAAAAAAAAAGATCAAGCACGTTTACACACAGCCTCTGAAACTTTCCTTCGTCATAAAAAAAATTCTGATCAGGTTCAGTTTTCTGCATTTTTCGCATCCATAGCAAGCATTTTGAGAGGGGTTTCAAATTTCTGTGTTATTCATTTTTGTGTTAAAATTTTGAACATAAGTTGAACAGTTTAAAAAAGAAAGTGTGAACGTTCAAATTAGCCTTTATAGTTCATAAAGTTTTGCTGGCGTTTGTATCTAATTGAGAAAAGAATGAATGTAAATTGAAAGATGTCGTCATTGAACACATTTTGTGCCAAAGCAAATAAATGATCCACAGTTTAGCCACATAGGCTGATGTGATCCCTGAGTGAAGAGTTTTGAAAAAGTGATGAGTATTCAGAAATGTGTCCTAGCAGATGTTTAAAAAACCCTGTAATATCACTATTAGTAAGGGATCACTGTATAATATCAGTCTTTAAATCTGAGTTATTGAAAGTGAACGGACAGTTCTCTTCTGATAGCATATAATTCAGTGGAAAAAGAAGTAAACTTGAGAATTACATATGGCATATCTTGCTTTATTATGCTGAGATTGATCGAGATTGACACATCCCCCAAACTCCATTTACATATGAATACAGGAAAGGCCAAAGCCATTGTCTCACAGGTGAGGAACTGGCCTTACCGAGCTGGTACACCCATGTCACAGACACAAACTTCTCAAACAAACTAGAGAAAACGCTGGGATTTACCTGGGAAAATTAAATCAATGTACACTTTTTCCAATCCCTACGACACATTTTTCAATACTTGGGTCACTTTTTTAAAACTCTTCACACACTTCTCCAAAATGAATTTCAGCTTGGCACAGCAGTTATTTTAATGTTCAAAATGCACTAAAACTACCAAAAAGGATTCTGAGGATTCAAAGGAATCACCCAACAAACACACTTTTTCAATCATAAAACACAGACCTAAAACACATGATCATTACACAATGTTTTCTTTTGTAAAATTTTCTTTTCAAAACAAGACTTACACTATAATTCACTGCAGTTTATGTTACATGGTCCTTGGTCCAGTACAGTATAACATTATTCCTAAATGTTTCCCTTTTGAATGGATGGCAATGCAATTTAAAAACTAACACCAGCTAAATCTATTTGTTTTGATAGTATTTTATATTTTAGATTCAAAATACAACCCCAAATCAGAAAAAGTTGTGACAGTATGGAAAACGCAAAAAAAAAAAAAAGAGAGGTGATTTCTAAATTTACTTTGACTTGTATTTCATTGCAGACAATATGAACACAAAATATTTCATGTTTTGTCTGGTCAACTTCATGTCATTTGTAAATATGCATCCTTTCCTGTCATTCAGACCTGCAACACATTTCAAAAAAAGCTGGGACAGTAAAGCATTTACCACTTTGTAATGTTGCCATTCCTTTTCACAACACTTAAAAGACGTTTAGGGACTGAAGACACCAAGTGATGAAGTGTTTCAGGTGTAATTTTGTCTTAAGGTGGGCAACAGTACGGGGTCTTAGTTGTCCATATTCTCTATTGGAGACAGGTCTGAACCTGATCAGAATTTTTTTTATGACGAAGGAAAGTTTCAGAGGCTGTAAACATGCTTGATCTTTTTTTTTACGTGTGAAAATTTCGGTGTGCAAGGATATTTAGTCATTACCACATGGACCATGTAACATAAACAATAATGAATAAGCAGTAGAGAGTCAAACTTGTTTTGTAAAGAAAATTTATATTTTTTATTTAAATTTAATATACACTGTATAATGTTTTGGAGGTCAAAACTCAGTTGTGTGTTGATTGTTGAGTTGAAAATCTTCAACTAAAGTGTCAATGTTAAAAGACATTCAGTTTGCATAATTTAATTGAGACGGATGAACATTTTCATGCAAGTCACCATAAAATTTAGTTCTGACCTTCAAAATCTCTACAGTGTGTTTGTGATGGCAAGAAATGGCAAAGCAATCAAACAGGCGTTGTGTTTTACCATCCAACAGGGGACTTAAGTCAATTTAAGGAAATCATGTTCACTGTATAAAGTGTGACCTGCAATTGTTTCCTTAAAGAGTGATTTCTGCTTGATTTAAAACATAAAAGACCAATACTTACCATAACAATACACTATAATAAGATTTTAGAGGTCAAAACTCAGTTGTGTGTTGATTGCTGAGTTGCAAATCATCAGTTGGTTAAACAACTAAAGTGTCAATGTTAAAAGTCATTCAGTTCACATAATTTAATTGAGACGGATAAACATTTTAATGCAAGTCGCCATATAATGATATATATGAGTTATCTCAATATATACAGTGAATATCTACAGTGTGTTTGAGATGGCAAGAAATGACAACGCAAACACACTGGTGTCGTGATTTACTATCTAACAGGGGACCGAGTCATTGTGTTTAACATAATCATTGATCTGATGATCTGCAATTAATACATTAGAGAAATATTTCTGCTTGATTTAACTCTTAAAATTCAGTTATTGCTATAGAAACTCTAAATCTCCACAGTGTGTTTGAGATGGCAAGAAATGACAACGCAAACACACTGGTGTCGTGATTTACTATCTAACAGGGGGCCGAGTCATTGTGTTTAACATAATCATTATTCAAAGAGGATCTGCAAGTAATACATTAGATAATTTTTTCTGCTTGATTTAACTCTTAAAACTCAGTTGTGTGTTGATTGCTGAGTTGCAAATCATCAGTTGGTTAAACACCTAAAGTGTCAATGTTAAAAGTCATTCAGTTCACATAATTTAATTGAGACGGATAAACATTTTAATGCAAGTCGCCATATAATTGAGTTATCTCAATATATACAGTGAATATCTACAGTGTGTTTGAGATGGCAAGAAATGACAACGCAAACACACTGGTGTCGTGATTTACTATCTAACAGGGGACAGAGTCATTGTGTTTAACATAATCATTTTTCAAAGAGGATTTGCAATTAAAACATTAGAGAACTATTTCTGCTTGATTTAACTCTTAAAACGCCGTTATTGCTATAAAAACTCTAAATCTCCACAGTGTGTTTGAGATGGCAAGAAATGACAACGCAAACACACTGGTGTCGTGATTTACTATCTAACAGGGGACCGAGTCATTGTGTTTAACATAATCATTGATCTGATGATCTGCAATTAATACATTAGAGAAATATTTCTGCTTGATTTAACTCTTAAAACTCAGTTATTGCTATAAAAACTCTAAATCTCTACAGTGTGTTTATGATGGCAAGAAATGACAACGCAAACACACTGGTGTCGTGATTTACTATCTAACTGGGGACCGAGTCATTGTGTAAATCATAAATAAATCAAAAGTGGTTTGTTTAAAAAAACTCATAAATGTATAAGGTGGTAAGGTGGGCCTTTTACACCCCATTTTACATGGGGCAAAAGTCACACATTATTTATACAAATACTTGAGCTAAAATGTTTTTTTTTTAATAATAGTGTCTTAACACTTGTTTAAAAGAATAGTAAAGTTTGTACTATTTTCTGTTTATTTTGATAAATTAAATAATGTTCAATGAATATAGGCTACTGTCATTAAAATATGTTAAAATAAAAAATACAAAAACAAAACTTCTAATTACATTCTGGTTGTTTAGATTTTTAAATCCTTTTTTTCTTGGATTCTGTGTAGAATTTAATTGTAAAGTAATGCAAAGTTTGAAACTAGTCAGGGTATCTAGTAAAGAGATGTAATGCTTGTTCCTTTAGTAAGCAGCCTGTTAAACAGCAGAGTCTCTCTGGGACAGCAGGCCATTCAAACAATAGAGGAGTGTGTGTGAACGACGTGTGTTTAAGAGCCCTTACAGTTCCTGCTCCAGCCTACAGGGGAGCTGCTGAGTATGACCTTAAACACACACACACACTTAGGTCCCCACTTGGTCATAAGTTTTTAAAAAATTACCAGAGTGTTTATACTTAATTTTCACATGATTTAAACACACACACTTGTAGGTCCCCACTTTGTCAAAAGTAAAAAAAATCACCAGAGCGTTTTTTAACATGATTTAAAGCATGACCAACAGGGGACCTGAAAAATGTCCCCTCTTGGCTCAGAGGTCCCCTGTTAGTGAGTGTGTTACGACACCAAGGTCCCCTGTTAGATAGGTAGACAAGTACACACACACACACACACACACACGTTTGTTTTTGTGAAATGTGAGGACATTCCATAGGCGTAATGGTTTTTATACCGTACAAACCGTATTTTCTATCCCCTTACACTGCCCCTGCCCCTAAACCTACCCATCACACACACACACACACACACACACACACACACACACACACACACACACACACACACACACACACACACACACACACACACACACACACACACACACACACACACACACACACACACACACTGCCCCTAAACCTAGCCCATCACAGGAGACTGTGCAGTTCACTTTCTGTGAAAAAAAACTTGTTCTGTATGATTTATAAGCATTTTGAAAAGTGAGGACATGGGGAACGTCCTCATATTTCACCCTCTTTTTGTAATACCTATGTCATACCCATGTCATTATACACATTTGTGTCCTGATATTTAACAAAAACATGCCCCCCCCCACACACACACACACACACACACACACACACACACACAGACACACAAACCCCTTAAAGCTATTTCATTTATGGGACAAAGGAAATATTCTCATAAACCATGTTTTCATTGTAATTTGTAGTATATTTTTAAAGCTACTTGGTTACATTTTAATAATACATTATTTAGTATGTTTTTAAAGATATTTTTATTATGTGGACACATGAAATGTCCTCATTAACCACTACGTTGTAATAACAGTGTAATACCCATGTCATTATACAAATTTGTGTCCCTAATAAATCACATAAACAAGCACACACACACACACACACACACACACACACACACACACACACACACACACACACACACACACACACACACACACACACACACACACACACACGGAGAGAGAGAGTTTCAAAAATAACAACACTGCTACCTTTTAGTGAGGGGAGGGCAGACAGAGAATAAATATTCAGAAGAAATATATTAAATAAAATAAATATATTGATCTGAAAAATAGTATGATTATTTTAAAGCTATTTGGTTACATTTGAATAAAACATTGTTTTAGTATGTTTTTAAACACACACACATACACGTTGTAATACCAGTGTAATACCCATGTCATTATACAAATTTGTGTCCTCATAAATCACAAACAAGAGAGAGAGAGAGAGAGAGAGAGAGAGAAACAAGTTTTTTTTTTAATCCTGCTTCAAAACTAATACAATGCTGCCATCTTGTGTTCATTGAGGGGAGAGCAGCAGACACAGAGAATTTCTGTTCCCCTTTTTTGTCCTTATTTAATCCCTTGCCATGGAAACACCGTTTGAGATATCCAATATTCGTTCGCATTTTAGCATCTTCAGTATCTTTGTTTCATGTTGACCGAGTTTGGTGGAGATTGAATAAATCGCCTACGAGGAGAACGTAAAAACTCAGACCCCGATTTAACCAAAAATTCACCTTCAAACCAAAATATCTGACTTCCTGTTGGTCGGAGCTAATGACTGTAAATTAGAAAGTTGTCCGGCTCGATGAGGTCAATATATATACTGAGTTTGGTGATTGTAGATGAAACAAAGCCCTTCACTTTTGTCAAAAGGTGGCGCTAGAGAGCCCCTCATCCCCACCCGTTTCTGAGGCTTTGCCCATGTGTACTGACTGACATCTCTGATGTGTGTGTTGAGTTTCAAGCAATTTTAAGCATGCTAAGAGCCTCAAAAGCAGCCAAAAACATTATTAAACTTTGACACATTGCCATGGCAACAGTATTTGAAATTTCAGAAATCCATTCATATGTCTATATCTGCCATGTTTTCACATTATACTGATGAAGTTTGAAGTCAATCGGAAGAAAATAAGACAGTGATTTAAAGCATTTAAAAAAAGTGACACACTTCCTGCTGCCAGTTGGTGGCGCTATAACTTTGACTCACAAAAGTCCTATCCATGTGATCGGCCTCTTACAACAAACACACAGCTGAAGTTTCATCCAAATCAGTCAATGTTTGCACAAGTTATGACACACTTCCTGTTTCCCTTTTCTCGCCATAAATTTGTTGCTTCGCCACGGCCAAACCATTCGAAATATCAAAAATCCGCTCGCAATTTAGCATCCTGAATATGTTCACTTCATGCTGATCGAGTTTGGCAATGATCGAAACAATTGCCTCGGAGGAGTATATTAAATTCCAGAGCATGCGTTTTCCGAACAACCCAAAATAGCTCACTTCCTGTTGGGCGAAGTTTATGACTATGAGTGCGGAAGTTGTTCGCCCCGATGAGATCTATATGTGTACCGAGTTTCATACATATACGTGCAAGTGTGTTTGATATATAGACCAAATTTTAATAGGGGGCGCTGTTGAGCCCCCCTGCCACGCCCGGGTATCAGCTTCAGCCCGGCCCTGATGGCCGCAGATTCTGACGTATCTGCAAAGTTTCAAGTGTTTTTGAGTATGGTAAGGGCCCCAAAAGTGCCCATTTAGTCGATAAAAAAAAATAAAATAATAATAATTAAAGCTGCGAGCAGCGATGACGGGCCCAAGCCGGTGGCACCACCACGCCGGTGGCATCAGCTTAACTGTGCACGGCAGGCAATATGCATTTAAACAGGAGAATATTTTAGAATCGCTCGAATATGCCACATTTACCGCAGCAACTGGTGCCACTATCACCACAAGCCACACCCATGATGTAATTTAAATCTAGATTAATTTTAATGTCATAGGATAAAATAGATAAAAGTTATCTTTTCCTGCTCAAAATTTTGTAAGTCCAGAAGGCCAGTATTTAATTCAAGGTGTTTGTAGTTCTTTTTTACTAATTCACACTAAAGTGATAGTTTTTTGTGATAGTCTATGATACGAAAGGGTTAAATTATCATTCCCAGAGAGAAAGGCACACACACAAACTCACAGGGTGAGAGAGACAATACACACACAAACGTGTGCGCACACACACACACCACACACACACGTGTGCGCACACACACACACTCAAACACACACACAGGGTGAGCCTGAGAGTGAGGGGGAGGGGAAGGACTGAGAGAGAGGCAATCTGCACATTGAACAAGATTCACAAGATTTTAACAACAAAAAGAAATAAAATCTAAATGGTGGGAGAAAGTTTTTTTTATTTCACTCTCTGAAAAAATTATTTTGAATATATTTGAAATCAATATGTGTGGTCCAATATAAAAAATAAATGACAAAATTAATAAATGGAACCAAATCACAGAAACAGCAAAGATGATTTTAATATCAGTGTTAGGTAAGAGTAAGATGCGTGTCTACATTTTATGGAAGTTTATTATAAATAGCCACTTTTATAAAATCATGTGAAATTTATGTTTTAATACATTTATATTATATCAGTAAATAATTAATTTAAAGACATATGCATCATCCGTGATCTTGGCAAACAACAGCCTATATGATAGCCTATATGAAAGGGTTAAATTATGATCAAGAGAGAAAGTCACACACACACACACACACACAATGATAGAGTGAGAGTGAGGGGGAGGGGAAGGACTGAGAGAAAGGCACACACACAAACTCACAGGGTGAGAGAGAGACCCCCCCCCACACACACACACACACACACACAGATAGAGAGGGGGAAGGGGAAAGACAGGCAGATGGCATTCCATAGACTTAATGGTTTGTATACTGTACAAACTGTACATTCTATCCCCCTACACTACCCCTAAGCCTACATATCGCACACACACACACACACACCATAGCTGTAAACCCTCCCGTTTTTTCCGGGTTTCTCACGTATTTTAGCTCTTTTCCCGCTGTCTTCCCGTTTTAGTATTTTCCCGTAAAATATCCCGTATTTTTACGTTCTGATTGTGTTAACTCAGAACACGCAACTATCTGGTTTAGTGCCAGAAGACGCGAATGAGAAGTCGCGCGCACTGTGAGAAAATTTTCCGTGCACTCATCCGAGAGCGCGCACACGTCTCTCAGCGCGCAAATATTGAGTTCTCTTTCAAGTCTTGCTCTTGAACGGACAAACTCACGCAAAAAGTATGTCAACATATTGATGAGTATTCTAGCAGACATAGTCTGTATATGGCTTAAGTAAGCTTTATACAGTCCAGAAAAGATGACGCATATCCGAGGTCTTAAAGGGGCAGTAGCCTTTACTGCTGTCTGTTTAATGTCAAACAAAAGACAAGGGCATCACTCACTGCTCTTGATTGAATAACTTTTGTAAGTTTAATAGGATTAATCTTTAATTTATACAGTCATATATGCAATGTTATTTTACATTTGATCAATTTCTGTACCTGAAAACTAATGTTAGACGTACCTGAAAAACCTGAAAAGCATAGTTTATTTTATTAGTATCTTTGCTCGATAGTATTTATTTTTACTCTATGAAATGTACTCTTTATTAACGTTAGTATTTACTCTATGAAACATTAATGACGTTACATTACAGTATAACTGAAAGCTCCCAATTTCAACATTTATTAGGCTTTAAAAAACAACTTTTAATTTAAGTGAACTTAAAAAAATCTTTACATAAACCCAAAATAAGAAATGTTATATTTACCCATGGCCTTCCTTGTTATACAGAAATGTAATAGTTATCAAACCTTCCTTAACTGCATAAATAATAAATTAAATATAGATGAATCATCATTAAAGCTACAATTTTCTCTGTTCCCGTTGTTCTTTGATGAACATTAATGACAGGCATCATCAGTGCTCCTGTCACTTTAAGAACAACCGCGGATCTCACGCGCTGTCCCGCGCATCTCATTTCCTCACAACTCTTTAAAGTTCATTTAAGACGTTATTTAACTAATTTAAGACTCTAATATGAGAATACTCAAAATCCTCTGTGTTATTCAAAACTAATACAATGCTGCCATCTTGTGTTCATTGAGGGGAGAGCAGCAGACACAGAGAATTTCTGTTCCCCTTTTTTGTCCTTATTTAATCCCTTGCCATGGAAACACCGTTTGAGATATCCAATATCCGTTCACATTTTAGCATCTTCAGTATCTTTGTTTCATGTTGACCGAGTTTGGTGGAGATTGAATAAATCGCCTACGAGGAGAACGTAAAAACTCAGACCCCGATTTAACCAAACATTCACCTTCAAACCAAAATATCTGACTTCCTGTTGGTCGGAGCTAATGACTGTAAATTAGAAAGTTGTCCGGCTCGATGAGGTCAATATATATACTGAGTTTGGTGATTGTAGATGAAACGAAGCCCTTCACTTTTGTCAAAAGGTGGCGCTATAGAGCCCCTCATCCCCACCCGTTTCTGAGGCTTTGCCCATGTGTACTGACTGACATCTCTGATGTGTGTGTTGAGTTTCAAGCAGTTTCAAGCAATTTCAAGCATGCTAAGAGCCTCAGAACAGCCAAAAGATTATTAAACTTTGACACGTTGCCATGGCAACAGTATTTGAAATTTCAGGAATCCATTTCATACGTCTCTATCTGTCATGTTTTCACATTATACTGATGAAGTTTGAAATAAATCGGTTGAAAATAAGATGGTTATTCAAAGCATTTTTGAAAGTGACACACTTCCTGCTGCCAGTTGGTGGCGCTATAACTTTGACTCACAAAAGTCATATCCATGTGATCGGCCTCTTACAACGAACACACAGCTGAAGTTTCATCCAAACCAGTCAATGTTTGCACAAGTTAAAACACACTTCCTGTTTCCCTTTTCTCGCCATAAATTCGTTGCATCGCCACGGCCAGACTTTACGAGATATCAAAAATCCGCTCGCAATTTAGCATCCTGAATATGTTCACTTAATGCTGACCGAGTTTGGCAATGATCGAAACAATGGCCTCGGAGGAGTATATTAAATTCCAGAGCATGCGTTTTCCAAACAACCCATAATAGCTCACTTCCTGTTGGGCTGACGCATAACTATGAGCACGAAAGTTGTTCGGCCCGATGAGATCTATATGTGTACCAAGTTTCATACATGTACGTGCAAGTGTGTTTGATATATGGACCAAGTTTTCAGACCCCACTTAAGGGGGCGCTGTCGAGCCCCCCTGCCACGCCCGGGTACCAGCTTCAGCCCGGCTCTGATGGCTGCGCATTCCGACGCCTGTGCGAAGTTTCAAGAGTTTTCGAGCATGTTAAGTGCCCCAAAAGTACCCGGGAAGTCAAAAAAAAACAAAAACAAAAAAAAAGAAAAAAAAGAACGAGCAGCGATGACGGGCCCAAGCCGGTGGCACCGCCACCCCGGTGGCATCAGTTTAACTGTGCACGGCAGGCAATAGGCATTTAAAATGGGAAAACATAAAAGGACTATGTCAAAGTCATCTGAATTCACCACATTAACTGCAGCAGTTGGTGCTGCTATGACCACAAACCACAACAGCCACATCTATGAGATCAATTAAATTCATATGAATTTCATGTCAGATTATGTCAAAGGTCAAATTGGAATGAGTTCAGAATACCATTCGAATGCTGATGTTGTTTTATTCTAACACTTCTCTTCATGTGTTTTTGAGCTACCTTAGCTACCGTTTGTGCACCAATCTTATGCACCATAAAACATGCTTTCATTTCAATATGGGTGGTCCAATAAATTCTTTTTAATAAAAAATGTATAAATGGAGCCAAATCACAGAAACTGCAAAGATGATTTTAATATCAGTGTCAGGTAAGAGTAAGATGCGTGTCTACATTTTATGGAAGTTTATTATAAATAGCCACTTTTATAAAATCATGTGAAATTTATGTTTTAATACATTTATATTATATCAGTAAATAATTAATTTAAAGACATGTGCATCATACGTGATCTTGGCAAACACATCACATGACGTTTTTATTTTAAGTGATAGTTATTTGTGATAGCCTATATGAAAGGGTTAAATTATGATCAAAAGAGAAAGTCACACACACACACACACACACACACACACACACACACACACACACACACACACACACACACACACACACACACACACACACACACACACACACACACACACACACAATGATAGAGTGAGAGTGAGGGGGAGGGGAAGGACTGAGAGAAAGGCACACACACAAACTCACAGGGTGAGAGAGAGACCCCCCCCCCCACCACACACACACACACACACAGATAGAGAGAAGGGGAAAGACAGGCAGATGGCATTCCATAGACTTGTTGTATGGAATGGTTTGTATACTGTACAAACTGTACATTCTATCCCCCTACACTACCCCTAAGCCTACATATCGCACACACACACACACACACACACACACACACTACCCCTAAACCTACCATCACAGAAAACATTCTGCATTTTTACATTTTTATTAAATAATTGTTTAGTATGCTGTTAAAGCTATTTTTATTTACGGGGACACATGAAATGTCTTCATAAACCATGATTATGTTGTAATAAACACCCCTCCAACACACCCATTTCTGAGGCTTTGCCCATTTCCACTGACTGACATCTCTGATGTGTGTGTTGAGTTTCAAGCAATTTCAAGCATGCTAAGAGGAATTATACAAATATTCACGTTCAAACCAAAATATCTGACTTCCTGTTGGTCAGAGCTAATGACTGTAAAGTAAAAAATTAACTAATTAATCACATTTTTTTCTGTAATTAATCACGATTAATCGCAAGTTTTTAATATTTTAAGTTTGTAATATTTTGATATTGTAATAATTTCAGTTACTCTCCAAATTAATTTAGAAACAATTTAAAGACAGCATATTGTAAATTTTTTATGAATGAAGGCCAGTATCACTGATACTAAATTCTCTATGAAACATTAATGACGTTACATTACAGTATAACTGAAAGCTCCCAATTTCAACATTTATTAGGCTTTAAAAAACAACTTTTAATTTAAGTGAACTTAAAAAAATCTTTACATAAACCCAAAATAATAAATGTTATATTTACCCATGGCCTTCCCTGTTATACAGAAATGTAAAAGTTATCAAACCTTCCTTAACTGCATAAATAATAAATGAAATATAGATGAATCATCATTAAAGCTACAATTTTCTCTGTTCCCGTTGTTCTTTGATGAACATTAATGACAGGCATCATCAGTGCTCCTGTCACTTTAAGAACAACCGCGGATCTCACGCGCGGTCCCGCGCATCTCATTTCCTCACAACTCTTTAAAGTTCATTTAAGACGTTATTTAACTAATTTAAGACTCTAATATGAGAATACTCAAAATCCTCTGTGTTATTGTTTGTTCAACAGCAAAAGAGAACTCGATGTGAGCAGGAAACTGACGCGAGTCTATCTATGCATCGAGTGTGTGTGTGTGTGTGTGTGTGTGTGTGTGTGTGTGTGTGTGTCAGTGTCCCTTGATTAGCTGACATGAGACGCATCCACACAGACAGGACACTGACACACACACATACACACACACACACACACACACACACACAGACAGGACACACACACACACACACACACACACAGACAGGACACTGACACACACACACACACACACACACACACACACACACACACACACACACACACACAGACAGGACACTGGCATACAGCGCGCTCTCTTGTGTCTTGTCGCGCTTGGAAGCATTTACATGAATAGGAGCGTGATCATGTAACGCTAAGCAAAAATGGATATAAAAACGGACGCTGTGTTATTTGCGTAAAATATTTTTAATGCGTTAAGCTTCCGTTTCACGTTGACCGAGTTTGGTGGAGATTGAATAAATCACCTACGAGGAGAACGTAAAAACTCAGACCCTGAATTATACAAAGATTCACGTTCAAACAAAAACTTTCTATGAAAAAAAAGACACTTATAAACAGACACTTGTAGAAAATAATGTGAATTTTTTTTTTAAATAAATTTGAACTATGTCAGTAAATAATGAATTTAAAGACAAATGTGTCAAAAGTGATCTTTGCAAACACAGCACATGACCTTCTGTAAAGCACATGTATAGAAAACACACTCACACTCCTCTGTTTTAAAAAAAGAGTTCTGTCTGAATGAGTACATGAAATCACGGCTGTCAGATGATAAGAATTGTAACTCAAATGTGATTTAGAAAATGAGTCCTGTAGTGATATAGTGTCATAGTTCATGTCCACATTAACCACTACGTTGTAATACAATAACCATGTCATCATACACATTTGTGTCCTCATAAATCACATAAGCAAGCACAGAGAGAGAGAGAGAGAGAAAGGGAGTTTCAAAAATAATACAACACTGCCACCTTTTGGTGATAGAGGGGAGGGCACACAAACAGCCAAAAACATTATTAAACTTTGACATGTTGCCATGGCAGCATTATTTGAAATATCAGGAATTCATTCATATGTCTCTATCTGTCATGTTTTCACATTATACTGATGAAGTTTGAAGTCAATCGGTTGAAAATAAGATGGTGATTCAAAGCATTTTTGAAAGTGACACACTTCCTGCTGCCAGTTGGTGGCGCTATAACTTTGACTCACAAAAGTCATATCCATGTGATCGGCCTCTTACAACGAACACACAGCTGAAGTTTCATCCAAATCAGTAAATGTTTGCACAAGTTATTACACACTTCCTGTTTACCTTTTCTCGCCATAAATTTGTTGCTTCGCCACGGCCAAACCGTATAAGATATCAAAAATCCGTTCGCAATTTAGCATCCTCTGTGTCTTGACTTCATGCTGACCGAGTTTGGCACTGATTGAAACAATGGCCTCGGAGGAGTATATTAAATTCCAGAGCATGTGTTTTCAGAACAACCCATATTAGCTCACTTCCTGTTGGGCTGACACGTAACTTAGAGCACGAAAGTTGTTTGGCCCGATGAGGTCTATATGTGTACCGAGTTTCATACATGTACGTGCAAGTGTGTTTGATATATAGACCAAGTTTTCAGACACCACTTTAGGGGGCGCTGTCGAGCCCCCCTGCCACGCCCGGGTACCAGCTTTAGCCCGGCTCTGATGGCCGCGCATTCCGATGTGTGTGCAAAGTTTCAAGAGTTTTTGAGCATGGTAAGGGCCCCAAAAGTGCCCGAGAAGTCGATAAAATAATAATAATAATAATAATTAAAGCTGCGAGCAGCGATGACGGGCCCAAGCCGGTGGCACCGCCACCCCGGTGGCATCAGTTTAACTGTGCACGGCAGGCAATAGGCATTTAAAATGGGAAAACATAAAAGGACTATGTCAAAGTCATCTGAATTCACCACATTAACTGCAGCAGTTGGTGCTGCTATGACCACAAACCACAACAGCCACATCTATGAGATCAATTAAATTTATATGAATTTCATGTCAGATTATGTCAAAGGTCAAATTGGAATGAGTTCAGAATACCATTCGAATGCTGATGTTGTTTTATTCTAACACTTCTCTTCATGTGTTTTTGAGCTACCTTAGCTACCATTTGTGCACCAATCTTATGCACCATAAAACATGCTTTAATTTCAATATGGGTGGTCCAATAAAATTTTTTTAATAAAAAATGTATAAATGGAGCCAAATCACAGAAACTGCAAAGATGATTTTAATATCAGTGTCAGGTAAGAGTAAGATGCGTGTCTACATTTTATGGAAGTTTATTATAAATAGCCACTTTTATAAAATCATGTGAAATTTATGTTTTAATACATTTATATTATATCAGTAAATAATTAATTTAAAGACATGTGCATCATACGTGATCTTGGCAAACACATCACATGACGTTTTTATTTTAAGTGATAGTTATTTGTGATAGCCTATATGAAAGGGTTAAATTATGATCAAGAGAGAAAGTCACACACACACACACACACACACACACACACAATTATAGAGTGAGAGTGAGGGGGAGGGGAAGGACTGAGAGAAAGGCACACACACAAACTCACAGGGTGAGAGAGAGACCCCCCCCCCTCCCCACACACACACACAGATAGAGAGGGGGAAGGGGAAAGACAGGCAGATGGCATTCCATAGACTTAATGGTTTGTATACTGTACAAACTGTACATTCTATCCCCCTACACTACCCCTAAGCCTACATATCGCACACACACACACACACACACACACACACACACACACACCATAGCTGTCAACCCTCCCGTTTTTTCCGGGTTTCTCACGTATTTTAGCTCTTTTCCCGCTGTCTTCCCGTTTTAGTATTTTCCCGTAAAATATCCCGTATTTTTACGTTCTGATTGTGTTAACTCAGAACACGCAACTATCTGGTTTAGTGCCAGAAGACGCGAATGAGAAGTCGCGCGCACTGTGAGAAAATTTTCCGTGCACTCATCCGAGAGCGCGCACACGTCTCTCAGCGCGCAAATATTGAGTTCTCTTTCAAGTCTTGCTCTTGAATGGACAAACTCACGCAAAAAGTATGTCAACATATTGATGAGTATTCTAGCAGACATAGTCTGTATATGGCTTAAGTAAGCTTTATACAGTCCAGAAAAGACGACGCATATCCGAGGTCTTAAAGGGGCAGTAGCCTTTACTGCTGTCTGTTTAATGTCAAACAAAAGACAAGGGCATCACTCACTGCTCTTGATTGAATAACTTTTGTTAGTTTAATAGGATTAATCTTTAATTTATACAGTCATATATGCAATGTTATTTTACATTTGATCAATTTCTGTAGGCCTACCTGAAAACTAATGTTAGACGTACCTGAAAAACCTGAAAAGCATAGTTTATTTTATTAGTATCTTTGCTCAATAGTATTTATTTGTGCTGCTGCTTGTATTTAAATGATTTGTTCTTATTATTTTCTTTTGTTTTATTTGACAGTAGTCCTTTTTTCCCTGAACATAGCAAATACTGAACCGTACCGAAACGGTGAACCTTAAACCGTGATACAAACCGAACCGTGAGCAATCTGTACCGTTACACCCCTAGCGTAACGTATGATAAAATGACTGAAAAAAGGTTGGGAAACACTGGCTTAGGCTACTATCGAAGAAGAAGAAGACAGTTGCAGCCGCACGGTTGGGAGGAAGAGGGAAAAAGTAGCGGGAAGTAAACTTCAAGGAGAGTATAGTAATAATAAATGATAATAAATGGAATAAATAAATAATAAATGAAAATAATAAATGTTATATTTACCCATGGCCTTCCCTGTTATACAGAAATGTAATAGTTATCAAACCTTCCTTAACTGTATAAATAATAAATGAAATATAGATGAATCATCATTAAAGCTACAATTTTCTCTGTTCCCGTTGTTCTTTGATGAACATTAATGACAGGCTGACTCCACAAAATGACTCTAATTTGCCTCTTTGAAAAATAATTCTCTAATTTAACCTTATTACTATACTAATTGTAATATAAATAATACAAATATTAGAAGAAAAATATTTTAAGTGGTCATTATTGACAATAAATATTGCACAACTAGTATTTAGTACCAAAAGATCTCCTCAAAATATTCAATAAATATTATTGAACTAAAATATAGAACATTTATTTAATTGAAAAATAGTTAAGGTGTATGGTCACATTTGACCATCAATTAGTATGAGTATGACCAATTAGTATGGAATACCTGAAGGCTAAGTACAATAAAAAACATTAACATTAATGTTAACATTGTTGCATTACTCTCCATTATAAAACGATCCTGTATGGTTGATGTAATAATCAATGCACACTATGCTGTACTGTTTACCAAAACTTGCTGCAAACCCCTGTAAAGTGGAGCTGTTGTGTATCAAGCCATTCAAATGTATTGACACAGCGCTAGAAGTATTGAGATTTCTGTGAAGCACGACTGCGCGCGCCGCCGGGAGATGATAGAGCATGTCGCAACTCCGAATGGTTTTTCAACACTCTGGCTTTAACTGTTATGCCATATTAGCGCCAAAACGCTATTTATTGTTTGAATTTCGCATTAAAACTTTAAAAAATGTAAAAGCTTAGACATTGTTTAATATCAAAAGCAGGTTTGGCAATTTGGCGTGAGATTAAGTTGGGCAGCGTGAGAGCGTGAGACAGAGCCTGAAAGCGTGAGTGTCACGCCAAATGCGTGAGAGTTGGCAACCCTAGGCAAAAGAGAACTCGATGTGAGCAGGAAACTGACGCGAGTCTATCTATGCATCGAGTGTGTGTGTGTGTGTGTGTGTGTGTGTGTGTGTGTGTGTGTGTGTGTGTCAGTGTCCCTTGAATAGCTGACATGAGACGCATCCACACAGACAGGACACTGACACACACACATACACATACACACACACACAGACAGGACACACACACACACACACACACACAGACAGGACACTAACACACACACAGACAGGACACTGGCATACAGCGCGCTCTCTTGTGTCTTGTCGCGCTTGGAAGCATGTACATGAATAGGAGCGTGATCATGTAACGCTAAGCAAAAATGGATATAAAAACGGACGCTGTGTTATTTGCGTTAAATATTTTTAATGCGTTAAGCTTCCGTTTCACGTTGACCGAGTTTGGTGGAGATTGAATAAATCACCTACGAGGAGAACGTAAAAACTCAGACCCTGAATTATACAAATATTCACGTTCAAACAAAAACTTTCTGTGAAAAAAAGACACTTATAAACAGACACTTGTAGAAAATAATGTGAATTTTTTTTAAAAATAAATTTGAACTATGTCAGTAAATAATGAATTTAAAGACAAATGTGTCAAAAGTGATCTTTGCAAACACAGCACATGACCTTCTGTAAAGCACATGTATAGAAAACACACTCACACTCCTCTGTTTTAAAAAAAGAGTTCTGTCTGAATGAGTACATGAAATCACGGCTGTCAGATGATAAGAATTGTAACTCAAATGTGATTTAGAAAATGAGTTCTGTAGTGATATAGTGTCATAGTTCATGTCCACATTAACCACTACGTTGTAATACCAATAGCCATGTCATCATACACATTTGTGTCCTCATAAATCACATAAGCAAGCACAGAGAGAGAGAGAGAGAAAGGGAGTTTCAAAAATAATACAACACTGCCCCCTTTTGGTGATAGAGGGGAGGGCACACAAACAGTCAAAAACATTATTAAACTTTGACATGTTGCCATGGCAGCATTATTTGAAATATCAGGAATTCATTCATATGTCTCTATCTGTCATGTTTTCACATTATACTGATGAAGTTTGAAGTCAATCGTGTGAAAATAAGATGGTGATTCAAAGCATTTTTGAAAGTGACACACTTCCTGCTGCCAGTTGGTGGCGCTATAACTTTGACTCACAAAAGTCATATCCATGTGATCGGCCTCTTACAACGAACACACAGCTGAAGTTTCATCCAAATCAGTCAATGTTTGCACAAGTTATTACACACTTCCTGTTTACCTTTTCTCGCCATAAATTCGTTGCTTCGCCACGGCCAAACCGTTTAAGATATCAAAAATCCGTTCGCAATTTAGCATCCTCTGTGTCTTGACTTCATGCTGACCGAGTTTGGCACTGATTGAAACAATGGCCTCGGAGGAGTATATTAAATTCCAGAGCATGTGTTTTCAGAACAACCCATATTAGCTCACTTCCTGTTGGGCTGACACGTAACTTAGAGCACGAAAGTTGTTTGGCCCGATGAGGTCTATATGTGTACCGAGTTTCATACATGTACGTGCAAGTGTGTTTGATATATAGACCAAGTTTTCAGACCCCACTTTAGGGGGCGCTGTCGAGCCCCCCTGCCACGCCCGGGTACCAGCTTCAGCCCGGCTCTGATGGCCGCGCATTCCGATGTGTGTGCAAAGTTTCAAGAGTTTTTGAGCATGGTAAGGGCCCCAAAAGTGCCCGAGAAGTCGATAAAATAATAATAATAATAATAATTAAAGCTGCGAGCAGCGATGACGGGCCCAAGCCGGTGGCACCACCACGCCGGTGGCATCAGCTTAACTGTGCACGGCAGGCAATATGCATTTAAACAGGAGAATATTTTAGAATCGCTCGAATATGCCACATTTACCGCAGCAACTGGTGCCACTATCACCACAAGCCACACCCATGATGTAATTTAAATCTAGATTAATTTTAATATCATAGGATAAAATAAATAAAAGTTATATTTTCCTGCTCAAAATTTTGTAAGTCCAGAAGGCCAGTATTTAATTCAAGGTGTTTGTAGTTCTTTTTTACTTATTCACACTAAAGTAGGGATGAAACGGTATGGAAATTTAACATCACGATTATAGTGACCCAAATTATCACGGTTATCAATATTATCACGGTTTTGTTCAAACAAGATGAAAGTGTTCAAAAAGAACAGATGCACACACTTAAAACATTTCAACAAGTTTTATATTTGAAATTAAACAAACAACAAATAACTAAAGCAGCTCTAAGCACTTTTTTAAGCTAGATTCTGTGGGATTTCTTTACTTAATGGCCGTCGTCAATAGCAACGCATAACGCATAAATAATAATAATTTGTCGTAAATATAATCTCTAATATTATCTCTGTAAATATATTCTCAATAAATATTCTCATCAGTGTTCAGCTATGATGCATTTAAATCAAGCATATTTTGTGTTAGAGCCCAAACAGTATCCAAGTGAAATAATGCATATCCATATTTCCATATGATTTGACAGTTTATTTTATTAAATATCAAAATGTGTGCATCATACCTGACACCTAGATGAACACTTTACAATCAGTTTTATGACTGTCATTCTCTTTAAATGCTAGTGAAGTTTGGTAACGTTATACACGTTTCAATGTTGTATGTAACTTTGCAGACGGTCCCTAACTTCGCCAGCGTTATGCCAGTCATATCAGATGCGCTGTGGTTCTGCTGTGTTTTTTTAAACCATTTTACCTAAATCACCAAAATAATAAATGTTATATTTACCCATGGCCTTCCCTGTTATACAGAAATGTAATAGTTATCAAACCTTCCTTAACTGCATAAATAATAAATCAAATATAGATGAATCATCATTAAAGCTACAATTTTCTCTGTTCCCGTTGTTCTTTGGTGAACATTAATGACAGGCATCATCAGTGCTCCTGTCACTTTAAGAACAGCCGCTGGTCTCACGCGCTGTCCCGCGCATCTCATTTCCTCACAACTCTTTAAGTTCATTTAAGACGTTATTTAACTAATTTAAGACTCGAATATGAAAATACTCACAATCCTCTGTGTTATTGTTTGTTCAAGAGCAAAAGAGAACTCGATGTGAGCAGGAAACTGACGCGAGTCTATCTATGCGTCGAGTGTGTGTGTGTGTGTGTGTGTGTGTGTGTGTGTGTCAGTGTCCCTTGATTAGCTGACATGAGACGCATCCACACAGATAGGACACTGACACACACACACACACACACACACACACACACAGACAGCATACCGCAGCATAGCCATACAGTTTAAGTTCACCTACACTTTATATTAATAAAAAGGTTTACAGTGCAAATACTGTTGTTGCATATACTGTGCATAAAATTTGAAAACATTTGCAAAAAACACCACTGTATCATTAAATTTTTTTTAAACCTTTAAGTAACCATTTTTTAAACATCTATAAACATTACTTTTACATAGATAGACGGACCAGATATTCCTAACACTTTGGGAATACTTAAGGGTTACTAGTTGTTTTGTAAACTGTCTATAAACATTATCTGGATGGTTATTATAAAGTTGCAACCGATGACTATAATACCTTGTTAAATAGTTTAATAAACAGTACCAGTAAAACGTGGGCAGTACCAGTAAAACATGTAAACAGTACCAGTCAAACATGTGGGTTGTCCTGATACTGTACTTCAAAATGTAACAGTGTAAAAATTGCCACAGAATAAAGTAATTGTTCAAGATCTATTGGTAACTCATAAAAATAATGTCATATTTGCATAAACTGTCACTACCGTATATCCCGACACTAGCACATTAAGATAAGCTATGAAAAAAATCATGTTCCTCTGCCTCTTTCTGGTTAAATAATGTTTATAATAATTGTTAATATAGCATGCTATATTAACTATTCCAGGTTATTTATGCATAGCATAAATAATAGTTAGTATAGCATGCTATGCCACTTTCATCAAAACCTATTACAAAGCTATAGCAATCTCATGTCATTCCGTCTTTTCGAAAAAAAAGTTGCACTAACTGTTCGTTACAAGCAGCATTTGCCGTCAGGCAGGTAACGATAGCTAACATAAACATATTTTTGCTAGCCTACCTGCTGCAAACTTACACTTTTTTTGTACAAGACAAGTAGAGCTATTTTATCCAGTGTAATTTATCACATACCACTATCTTGTTTTTTCTTATCCTCCTCTTCCTTTCTCTATTTTCTTTTCTGGCTTCCTGAAGCATAAAATTCCGCTTAAAATCCGAAGATTTTGTATTTTGCCGCAGCAGAGATCGCGTGGTTGGCTGGCTGCTGTCAGCGACTTCTGAGAGGGGCCCCTTAAGGGGGATCCCGATAACAGTGTCATTGCACTTTACTGCATTGACTATCAATGGGGCGCTCACACAGTTTGTCGTTTCATTTTATTCTTAACCTGTCGCTGTCTTGGGGCCCCAGGCCAGCTCGAGGCCCCAAGCAATTGCTTGGTTTGCCTGCCTTGTCGCGACGGGCCTGCACACACACACACACACACACACACACACACACACACACACACACACACACACACACACACACACACACACACACACACACACACACACACACACACACACACACACACACACACACACACACACACACACACAAAGAGAGTTTAAAAAAGAACACAACACTGCTACCTTTTAGTGAGGGGAGGGCAGACAGAGAATAAATATTCAGAAGAAATATATTAAATAAAATAAATATATTGATCTGAAAAATAGTATGATTATTTTAAAGCTATTTGGTTACATTTTAATAAAACATTGTTTTAGTATGTTTTTAAACACACACACATACACGTTGTAATACCAGTGTAATACCCATGTCATTATACAAATTTGTGTCCTCATAAATCACAAACAAGAGAGAGAGAGAGAGAGAGAGAGAGAGAAACAAGTTTTTTTTTTATCCTGCTTCAAAACTAATACAATGCTGCCATCTTGTGTTCATTGAGGGGAGAGCAGCAGACACAGAGAATTTCTGTTCCCCTTTTTTGTCCTTATTTAATCCCTTGCCATGGAAACACCGTTTGAGATATCCAATATCCGTTCACATTTTAGCATCTTCAGTATCTTTGTTTCATGTTGACCGAGTTTGGTGGAGATTGAATAAAACGCCTACGAGGAGAACGTAAAAACTCAGACCCCGATTTAACCAAAAATTTACCTTCAAACCAAAATATCTGACTTCCTGTTGGTCGGAGCTAATGACTGTAAATTAGAAAGTTGTCCGGCTCGATGAGGTCAATATATATACTGAGTTTGGTGATTGTAGATGAAACGAAGCCCTTCACTTTTGTCAAAAGGTGGCGCTAGAGAGCCCCTCATCCCCGCCCGTTTCTGAGGCTTTGCCAATGTGTACTGACTGACATCTCTGATGTGTGTGTTGAGTTTCAAGCAGTTTCAAGCAATTTCAAGCATGCTAAGAGCCTCAGAACAGCCAAAAGATTATTAAACTTTGACACGTTGCCATGGCAACAGTATTTGAAATTTCAGGAATCCATTTCATACGTCTCTATCTGTCATGTTTTCACATTATACTGATGAAGTTTGAAATAAATCTGGTGAAAATAAGATGGTGATTCAAAGCATTTTTGAAAGTGACACACTTCCTGCTGCCAGTTGGTGGCGCTATAACTTTGACTCACAAAAGTCATATCCATGTGATCGGCTTCTTATAACAAACACACAGCTGAAGTTTCATCCAAACCAGTCAATGTTTGCACAAGTTATAACACACTTCCTGTTTCCCTTTTCTCGCCATAAATTCGTTGCATCGCCACGGCCAGACTTTTCGAGATATCAAAAATCCGCTCGCAATTTAGCATCCTGGATATGTTCTCTTCATGCTGACCGAGTTTGGCAATGATCGAAACAATGGCCTCGGAGGAGTATATTAAATTCCAGAGCATGCGTTTTCCGAACAACCCATAATAGCTCACTTCCTGTTGGGCTGACACATAACTATGAGCACGAAAGTTGTTCGGCCCGATGAGGTCTATATGTGTACCGAGTTTCATACATGTACGTGCAAGTGTGTTTGATATATGGACCAAGTTTTCAGACCCCACTTTAGGGGGCGCTGTCGAGCCCCCCTGCCACGCCCGGGTACCAGCTTCAGCCCGGCTCTGATGGCCGCGCATTCCGACGCCTGTGCGAAGTTTCAAGAGTTTTCGAGCATGTTAAGTGCCCCAAAAGTACCCGAGAAGTCGAAAAAAAAAAAAAAAAAAAAAAAAAAAAAAACAAAGAATAATCTGAGGAAGAACAATAGGGCTCTGCGCCCTTTCAGGGCTTGGGCCCTAATAATAAGAAACAGAGGAAGAACAATAGGGCTCTGCGCCCTTTCAGGGCTTGGGCCCTAATAATAAGAAACAGAGGAAGAACAATAGGGCTCTGCGCCCTTTCAGGGCTTGGGCCCTAATAATCCTTAGGGGAACAATAGGGCTCTGCGCCCTTTCAGGGCTTGGGCCCTAATAATAATTAAAGCTGCGAGCAGCGATGACGGGCCCAAGCCGGTGGCACCGCCACGCCGGTGGCATCAGCTTAACTGTGCACGGCAGGCAATATGCATTTAAACAGGAGAATATTTTAGAATCGCTCGAATATGCCACATTTACCGCAGCAACTGGTGCCACTATCACCACAAGCCACACCCATGATGTAATTTAAATCTAGATTAATTTTAATGTCATAGGATAAAATAGATAAAAGTTATCTTTTCCTGCTCAAAATTTTGTAAGTCCAGAAGGCCAGTATTTAATTCAAGGTGTTTGTAGTTCTTTTTTACTAATTCACACTAAAGTGATAGTTTTTTGTGATAGTCTATGATACGAAAGGGTTAAATTATCATTCCCAGAGAGAAAGGCACACACACAAACTCACAGGGTGAGAGAGACACCCCCCCTCCCCCCCCCCACACACACACAAACACACACACACCACACACACACGTGCACGCACACACACTCAAACACACACACAGGGTGAGCCTGAGAGTGAGGGGGAGGGGAAGGACTGAGAGAGAGGCACTCTGCACATTGAACAAGATTCACAAGATTTTAACAACAAAAAGAAATATAATCTAAATGGTGGGAGAAAGTTTTTTTTATTTCACTCTCTGAAAAAATTATTTTGAATATATTTGAAATCAATATGTGTGGTCCAATATAAAAAATAAATTACAAAATTAATAAATGGAACCAAATCACAGAAACAGCAAAGATGATTTTAATATCAGTGTCAGGTAAGAGTAAGATGCGTGTCTACATTTTATGGAAGTTTATTATAAATAGACACTTTTATAAAATCATGTGAAATTTATGTTTTAATACATTTATATTATATCAGTAAATAATTAATTTAAAGACATATGCATCATCCGTGATCTTGGCAAACACATCACATGACGTTTTTATTTCAAGTGAAAGTTATTTGTGATAGCCTATATAAAAAGGGTTAAATTATCATCATCAAGAGAGAAAGACACACACACACACACACACACACACACACACACACACACACACACACACACACACACACACACACACACACACACACACACACAGTGATAGAGTGAGAGTGAGGGGGAGGGGAAGGACTGAGAGAAAGGCACACAAACAAACTCACAGCGTGAGAGTGAGGGGGAAGGGGAAAGACAGGCAGAGGGCATTCCATAGACTTAATGGTTTTTATACTGTACAAACTGTACATTCTATCCCCCTACACTACCCCTAAACCTACATATCACACACACACACACACACACAGGGCCGTTTGAAGAAATTTGGGGGCCCCAAGCAAAATGGACATAGAGACAGTGCAAATACTGTTGTTGCATATACTGTCCATAAAATTTGAAAACATTTGCAAAAAACACCACCGTATCATTAAAAAAAAATTTGTAAACCTTTAACCATTTTTAAAACATCTATAAACATTACATAGATAGACGGACCAGATATTCCTAACACTTTGGGAATACTTAAGGGTTACTAGTTGGTTTGTAAACTGTCTATAAACATTATCTAGATGGTTATTATAAAGTTGCAACAGATGACTATAATACCTTGATAAATAGTTAATAAACAGTACCAGTAAAACATGTGGGTTGTCCTGATACTGTACTTCAAAATTTAACAGTGTAAAAATTGCCACAGAATAAAGTAATTGTTCAAGATCCATTGGTAACTTATAAAAATAATGTCATATTTGCAAACTGTCACTACCGTATATATCCCGACACTAGCACACTAAGATAAGCTATGAAAAAAATAATGTTCCTCTGCCTCTTTCTGGTTAAATAATGTTTATAATAATTGTTAATATAGCATGCTATATTAACTATTCCAGGTTATTTATGCATAGCATAAATAATAGTTAGTATAGCATGCTATGGTTTCATCAAAACATATTACAAAGCTATAGCAATCTCATGTAATTTCGTCTGTTCGAAAAAAAAAAGTTGCACTAACTGTTCATTACAAGCAGCATTTGCCGTCAGGCAGGTAACGATAGCTAACATAAACATATTTTTGCTAGCCTACCTGCTGCAAACTTACACCATTTTTGTACAAGACAAGTAGAGCTATTTTATCCAGTGTAATTTATCACATACCACTATCTTGTTTTTTTCTTATCCTCCTCTTCCTTTCTCTATTTTCTTTTCTGGCTTCCTGAAGCATAAAATTCCGCTTCAAATCCGAGGTTGTTTTGTATTTTTCCGGCTGCAGAGATCGTGTGGTTGGCTGGCTGCTGTCAGCGACTTCTGAGAGGGGCCCCTTAAGGGGGATCCCGAAAACAGTGTCATTGCACTTTACTGCATTGACTATCAATGGGGCGCTCACACAGTTTGTCGTTTCATTTTATTCTTAACCTGTCGCTGTCTTGGAGCCCCAGGCCAGCTCAGGGCCCCAAGCAATTGCTTGGTTTGCCTGCCTTGTCGCGACGGGCCTGGTGTGTGTGTGTGTGTGTGTGTGTGTGTGAGTGTCCCTTGATTAGCTGACATGAGACGCATCCACACAGACAGGACACTGACACACACACACACACACACACACACATACACACACAGACAGGACACTGACACACACACACACACACACACACACACACACACACACACACACACACACACACACACAGACAGGACACTGGCATACAGCGCGCGCTCTTGTGTCTTGTCGCGCTTGGAAGCATTTACATGAATAGGAGCGTGGTGATCATGTAACGCTAAGCAAAAATGGATATAAAAACGGACGCTGCGTTATTTGCGTTAAATATTTTTAATGCGTTAAGCTTCCGTTTCACGTTGACCGAGTTTGGTGGAGATTGAATAAATCGCCTACGAGGAGAACGTAAAAACTCAGACCCTGAATTATACAAATATTCACGTTCAAACAAAAACTTTCTGTGAAAAAAGACACTTATAAACAGACACTTGTAGAAAATAATGTGAATTTTGTTTTAAAATAAATTTGAACTATGTCAGTAAATAATGAATTTAAAGACAAATGTGTCAAAAGTGATCTTTGCAAACACAGCACATGACCTTCTGTAAAGCACATGTATAGAAAACACACTCACACTCCTCTGTTTTAAAAAAGAGTTCTGTCTGAATGAGTACATGAAATCACGGCTGTCAGGTGATAAGAATTATAACTCAAATGTCATTTAGAAAATTAGTCCTGTATTATTAGTGATATAGTGTCATAGTTCATGTCCACATTAACCACTACGTTGTAATACCAGTGTAATACCCATGTCATCATACACATTTGTGTCCTCATAAATCACATAAGCACAGAGAGAGAGAGAAAGGGAGTTTCAAAAATAATACAACACTGCCCCCTTTTGGTGATAGAGGGGAGGGCACACACACAGCCAAAAACATTATTAAACTTTGACATGTTGCCATGGCAACATTATTTGAAATATCCAATATTCGTTCGCATTTTAGCATCTTCCGTATCTTTGTTTCATGTTGACCGAGTTTGGTGGAGATTGAATAAATCGCCTACGAGGAGAACGTAAAAACTCAGACCCTGAATTACATAAATATTCACCTTCAAACCAAAATATCTGACTTCCTGTTGGTCGGAGCTAATGACTGTTAATTAGAAAGTTGTCCGGCTCGAAGAGAACAATATATGTACCGAGTTTGGTGACTGAAGATAAAACTAACCCCCCCACTTTTGTCAAAAGGTGGCGCTAGAGAGCCCCTCATCCCCGCCCGTTTCTGAGGCTTTGTCCATGTGTACTGACTGACATCTCTGATGTGTGTGTTGAGTTTCAAGCAGTTTCAAGCAATTTCAAGCATGCTAAGAGCCTCAGAACAGCCAAAAGATTATTAAACTTTGACACGTTGCCATGGCAACAGTATTTGAAATTTCAGGAATACATTTCATACGTCTCTATCTGTCATGTTTTCACATTATACTGATGAAGTTTGTAATAAATTGGGTCAAAATAAGATGGTGATTCAAAGCATTTTTTAAAGTGACACACTTCCTGCTGCCAGTTGGTGGCGCTATAACTTTGACTCACAAAAGTCATATCCATGTGATCGGCTTCTTACAACAAACACACAGCTGAAGTTTCATCCAAACCAGTCAATGTTTGCACAAGTTATAACACACTTCCTGTTTCCCTTTTCTCGCCATAAATTCGTTGCTTCGCCACGGCCAAACCATTTGAGATATCAAAAATCCGCTCGCAATTTAGCATCCTGGATATGTTCTCTTCATGCTGACTGAGTTTGGCAATGATCGAAACAATGGCCTCGGAGGAGTATATTAAATTCCAGAGCATGCGTTTTCCGAACAACCCATAATAGCTCACTTCCTGTAGGGCTGACGCATAACTTAGAGCACGAAAGTTGTTCGGCCTAATGAGATCTATATGTGTACCGAGTTTCATACATGTACGTGCAAGTGTGTTTGATATATGGACCAAGTTTTCAGACCCCACTTTAGGGGGCGCTGTCGAGCCCCCCTGCCACGCCCGGGTACCAGCTTCAGCCCGGCTCTGATGGCCGCGCATTCCGATGCCCGTGCGAAGTTTCAAGAGTTTTCGAGCATGTTAAGTGCCCCAAAAGTACCCGAGAATTCAAAAAAAAAAACAAAAAAAAAAAAAACAAAGAATTAAAGCTGCGAGCAGCGACACACACACACACACACACAGGACACTGGCATACAGCGCGCTCTCTTGTGTCTTGTCGCGCTTGGAAGCATTTACATGAATAGGAGCGTGATCATGTAACGCTAAGCAAAAATGGATATAAAAACGGACGCTGCGTTATTTGCGTTAAATATTTTTAATGCGTTAAGCTTCCGTTTCACGTTGACCGAGTTTGGTGGAGATTGAATAAATCGCCTACGAGGAGAACGTAAAAACTCAGACCCTGAATTATACAAATATTCACGTTCAAACAAAAACTTTCTGTGAAAAAAAGACACTTATAAACAGACACTTGTAGAAAATAATGTGAATTTTTAAAAAAAATAAATTTGAACTATGTCAGTAAATAATGAATTTAAAGACAAATGTGTCAAAAGTGATCTTTGCAAACACAGCACATGACCTTCTGTAAAGCACATGTATAGAAAACACACTCACACTCCTCTGTTTTAAAAAAAGAGTTCTGTCTGAATGAGTACATGAAATCACGGCTGTCAGGTGAAAAGAATTGTAACTCAAATGTCATTTAGAAAATGAGTCCTGTAGTGCTATAGTGTCATAGTTCATGTCCACATTAACCACTACGTTGTAATACCAATACCCATGTCATCATACACATTTGTGTCCTCATAAATCACATACACAAGCACAGAGAGAGAGAGAGAAAGGGAGTTTCAAAAATAATACAACACTGCCACCTTTTGGTGATAGAGGGGAGGCTACACAAACAGCCAAAAACATTATTAAACTTTGACATGTTGCCATGGCAGCATTATTTGAAATATCAGGAATTCATTCATATGTCTCTATCTGTCATGTTTTCACATTATACTGATGAAGTTTGAAGTCAATCGTGTGAAAATAAGATGGTGATTCAAAGCATTTTTGAAAGTGACACACTTCCTGCTGCCAGTTGGTGGCGCTATAACTTTGACTCACAAAAGTCATATCCATGTGATCGGCCTCTTACAACGAACACACAGCTGAAGTTTCATCCAAATCAGTCAATGTTTGCACAAGTTATTACACACTTCCTGTTTACCTTTTCTCGCCATAAATTCGTTGCTTCGCCACGGCCAAACCGTTTAAGATATCAAAAATCCGTTCGCAATTTAGCATCCTCTGTGTCTTGACTTCATGCTGACCGAGTTTGGCACTGATTGAAACAATGGCCTCGGAGGAGTATATTAAATTCCAGAGCATGTGTTTTCAGAACAACCCATATTAGCTCACTTCCTGTTGGGCTGACACATAACTATGAGCACGAAAGTTGTTCGGCCCGATGAGGTCTATATGTGTACCGAGTTTCATACATGTACGTGCAAGTGTGTTTGATATATAGACCAAGTTTTCAGACCCCACCTTAGGGGGCGCTGTCGAGTCCCCCTGCCACGCCCAGGTACCAGCTTCAGCCCGGCTCTGATGGCCGCGCATTCCGATGTGTGTGCAAAGTTTCAAGAGTTTTCGAGCATGTTAAGTGCCCCAAAAGTACCCGAGAAGTCGAAAAAAAAAAAAAATTAAAGCTGCGAGCAGCGATGACGGGCCCAAGCCGGTGGCACCACCACGCCGGTGGCATCAGCTTAACTGTGCACGGCAGGCAATATGCATTTAAACAGGAGAATATTTTAGAATCGCTCGAATATGCCACATTTACCGCAGCAACTGGTGCCACTATCACCACAAGCCACACCCATGATGTAATTTAAATCTAGATTAATTTTAATGTCATAGGATAAAATAAATAAAAGTTATATTTTCCTGCTCAAAATTTTGTAAGTCCAGAAGGCCAGTATTTAAATAAAGGTGTTTGTAGTTCTTTTTTACTTATTCACACTAAAGTGATAGTTTTTTGTGATAGTCTATGATACGAAAGGGGTAAATTATCATTCCGAGAGAGAAAGGCACACACACAAACTCACACAAAACCCCCCCCCCTCCCACACACACACACACACACACACACACACACACACCACACACGTGCGCGCACACACTCAAACACACACACACCCAGGGTGAGCCTGAGAGTGAGGGGGGAGGGGAAGGACTGAGAGAGAGGCACTCTGCACATTGAACAAGGTTCACAAGATTTTAACAACAAAAAGAAATAAAATCTAAATGGTGGGAGAAAGTTTTTTTTATTTCACTCTCTGAAAAAAATATGTTGAATATATTTGAAATCAATATGTGTGGTCCAATATAAAAAATAAATAGAGAAAGTCACACACACACACACACACACACACACACACACACACACACACACACATGTTTGGTTTTCATCTTTTATGGGGACTTTCCATAGGCGTAATGGTTTTTATACCGTACATACCGTATATTCTATCCCCCTACACTGCCCCTGCCCCTAAACCTAACCCTCACAGGAGACATTCTGCAATTTTACATTTTCAAAAAACATCACTTAGTCTGATTTATAAGATGTTTTCCTCATGGGGACCTAAAAATGTCCCCACAAAGATGAGGATTTCGGATATTGCTATCTTTGTGGGGACATTTTGTCCCCATAACGTGATGATTACCAGTCCACACACACACACACACACACACACACACACACACACACACACACACACACACACACACACACACACACACACACACACACACACACACAATGATAGAGGGAGAGTGAGGGGGGAGGGGAAGGACTGAGAGAAAGGCACACACACATACTCACAGGGTGAGAGAGAGACCCCCCCCCTCCACACACACACACACACACACACACACACACAGAGAGAGAGTGATAGAGAGGGGGAAGGGGAAAGACAGGCAGAGGGCATTCCATAGACTTAATGGTTTTTATACTGTACAAACTGTACATTCTATCCCCCTACACTACCCCTAAGCCTACATATCTCACACACACACACACACACACACACACACACACACACACACACACACACACACACACACACACACACACACACACACACACACACACACACACACACACACACACACACACACACACTACCCCTAAACCTACCATCACAGAAAACATTCTGCATTTTTACATTTTTATTAAAACATTGTTTAGTATGCTTTTAAAGCTATTTTGATTTACGGGGACACATGAAATGTCTTCATAAACCATGATTATGTTGTAATAAACACCCCTCCAACACACCCATTTCTGAGGCTTTGCCCATTTCCACTGACTGACATCTCTGATGTGTGTGTTGAGTTTCAAGCAATTTCAAGCATGCTAAGAGCCTCAAAAACAGCCAAAAGATGATTAAACTTTGACACACTGCCATGGCAACAGTATGTAAAATATCAGGAATCCATTCGTATGTCTACATCTGCCATGTTTTGTCATTATACTGATGAAGTTTGAAGTAAATCGGGTGAAAACAAGACAGTGATTTAGCATTTTTGAAAGTGACACACTTCCTGCTGCCAGTTGGTGGACACACAAACACACACACACACGCACACGCACACACACACACACACACACACACACACACACACACACACACACATTTGTTTTTGTGAAATGTGAGGACATTCCATAGGCGTAATGGTTTTTATACCGTACAAACCGTATTTTCTATACCCCTTACACTGCCCCTAAACCTACCCATCACACACACACACACACACACACACACTGCCCCTAAACCTAGCCCATCACAGGAGACTGTGCAGTTCACTTTCTGTGAAAAAAAACTTGTTCTGTATGATTTATAAGCATTTTGAAAAGTGAGGACATGGGGAACGTCCTCATATTTCACCCTCTTTTTGTAATACCTGTCATACCCATGTCATTATACACATTTGTGTCCTGATATTTCACAAAAACATGCCCACACACACACACACACACCACACACACACACACACACACACACACACACACACACACACACACACACACACACAAACCCCTTAAAGCTATTTCATTTATGGGACACAGGAAATATTCTCATAAACCATGTTTTCATTGTAATTTGTAGTATATTTTTAAAGCTACTTAATAATACATTTTAATAATACATTATTTAGTATGTTTTTAAAGATATTTTTATTATGTGGACACATGAAATGTCCTCATTAACCACTACGTTGTAATAACAGTGTAATACCCATGTCATTATACAAATTTGTGTCCCTAATAAATCACATAAACAAGCGCACACACACACACACACACACACACACACACACACACACACGGAGAGAGAGAGTTTCAAAAATAACAACACTGCTACCTTTTAGTGAAGGGAGGGCAGACAGAGAATAAATATTCAAAAGAAATATATTAAATAAAATAAATATATTGATCTGAAAAATAGTAAGATTATTTTAAACCTATTTGGTTACATTTGAATAAAACATTGTTTTAGTATGTTTTTAAACACACACACATACACGTTGTAATACCAGTGTAATACCCATGTCATTATACAAATTTGTGTCCTCATAAATCACAAACAAGAGAGAGAGAGAGAGAGAGAAACAAGTTTTTTTTTTAATCCTGCTTCAAAACTAATACAATGCTGCCATCTTGTGTTCATTGAGGGGAGAGCAGCAGACACAGAGAATTTCTGTTCCCTTTTTTGTCCTTATTTAATCCCTTGCCATGGAAACACCGTTTGAGATATCCAATATCCGTTCACATTTTAGCATCTTCAGTATCTTTGTTTCATGTTGACCGAGTTTGGTGGAGATTGAATAAATCGCCTACGAGGAGAACGTAAAAACTCAGACCCCGATTTAACCAAACATTCACCTTCAAACCAAAATATCTGACTTCCTGTTGGTCGGAGCTAATGACTGTAAATTAGAAAGTTGTCCGGCTCGATGAGGTCAATATATATACTGAGTTTGGTGATTGTAGATGAAACGAAGCCCTTCACTTTTGTCAAAAGGTGGCGCTAGAGAGCCCCTCATCCCCACCCGTTTCTGAGGCTTTGCCCATGTGTACTGACTGACATCTCTGATGTGTGTGTTGAGTTTCAAGCAGTTTCAAGCAATTTCAAGCATGCTAAGAGCCTCAGAACAGCCAAAAGATTATTAAACTTTGACACGTTGCCATGGCAACAGTATTTGAAATTTCAGGAATACATTTCATACGTCTCTATCTGTCATGTTTTCACATTATACTGATGAAGTTTGAAATAAATCGGTTGAAAATAAGATGGTTATTCAAAGCATTTTTGAAAGTGACACACTTCCTGCTGCCAGTTGGTGGCGCTATAACTTTGACTCACAAAAGTCATATCCATGTGATCGGCCTCTTACAACGAACACACAGCTGAAGTTTCATCCAAACCAGTCAATGTTTGCACAAGTTAAAACACACTTCCTGTTTCCCTTTTCTCGCCATAAATTCGTTGCATCGCCACGGCCAGACTTTTCGAGATATCAAAAATCCGCTCGCAATTTAGCATCCTGAATATGTTCACTTAATGCTGACCGAGTTTGGCAATGATCGAAACAATGGCCTCGGAGGAGTATATTAAATTCCAGAGCATGCGTTTTCCGAACAACCCATAATAGCTCACTTCCTGTTGGGCTGACGCATAACTATGAGCACGAAAGTTGTTCGGCCCGATGAGGTTTATATGTGTACCAAGTTTCATACATGTACGTGCAAGTGTGTTTGATATATAGACCAAGTTTTCAGACCCCACTTTAGGGGGCGCTGTCGAGCCCCCCTGCCACGCCCAGGTACCAGCTTCAGCCCGGCTCTGATGGCCGCGCATTCCGACGCCTGTGCGAAGTTTCAAGAGTTTTCGAGCATGTTAAGTGCCCCAAAAGTACCCGAGAAGTCAAAAAAAAAAAAAAAAAAAAAAAAAAAAAAAAAACCAAGAATAATCCTTAGGGGAACAATAGGGCTCTGCGCCCTTTCAGGGCTTGGGCCCTAAAAAAAAAGAAAAAGAATAATCCTTAGGGGAACAATAGGGCTCTGCGCCCTTTCAGGCTTGGGCCCTAATAAGAAACAGAGGAAGAACAATAGGGCTCTGCGCCCTTTCAGGGCTTGGGCCCTAATAATAAGAAACAGAGGAAGAACAATAGGGCTCTGCGCCCTTTCAGGGCTTGGGCCCTAATAATCCTAACGAAAACAATAGGGCTCTGCGCCCTTATTAAAATAATGAATAATAAATAAATAATAAATAATCATTTATTTCAAATATCTATATCTCCAACAAAATGTGCATGCGAGTTAAGCACGTTTGAAGACATTAACTTGGAAAATGTGCCCATTAAATGAAAAACAGACATTTAAAATGAAAATGAGCCAATGAGTGGTTCTCTGCTGCCACCTGCTGGGCTTAAATAGTCATTTTGTCATACTATTTACTTATCATGTTCTATAATTCCTATTTAGACATTATAAAGTCACTATTACAACATTTACAATCACATTTTGTCAAATTAATTTATTTCAAATATATTATGGCGTATTATCTAAAATTGCCACCAGATGGCAGCAGAAGACCACTCATTGGCTTATCCTCTAAACTAATATTGTTCAATCATATTTAAATTGTGATCGTGCAGACCAAAGCGTAAATGCTAGAGACTTGAAACTTTATCAGATGGTAGTACAAAAATCGAGGCTAATGTTGTCAGAGTATGAACCCGATTGGCCAATAGGTGGCGCTACAGCAATCAAAAGCGTGAAATGGCTCATAACTCCTAAACCGTATATCGTAGTCTCAAGTGTCTTATATCATTGGAAAGGTGAGTCCATGACGAACAAAACGTATATATCCGATTTCATTTCCGCCATGATAGATTTTCCGCCATTTTGAATTTTGTCAAAAAACTACTTTTGCAAACTAGTCCTAGGTTTTTTGCCCGATCGGAACCAAACCAGTGTCAAAATGTTCTCTGGAGTCAGATTATCAATAATTATCAAAAAACGTCGAAATTTATATTCACGGTTGTTAAAGAGCATAAAAATAGTTGTTCAGGGCGGAGCCTATTAACTAAAAAAGCTATAACTCAAGAACAAAATGAGATATGTCTACCAAGTTTGGTAAAGATGTGTATAGGCTGAGTCTTTGGTCAAGATAAAACAATCATGACGATTTAACACTTGGTGGCGCAATAACGTGAAAAAACATGAAAATGGCTTTAACCACCCGACCGCTAGTCCGATTTACTTGAAAATTGGTATGCAGTGTCTTGGTCCAAGGTACCAAGTATGTCTATGAGGATATTGGCGTATCTCAAAAAACATGGCTGCCACAGCCAATTAAATTTGAGCACCTATTAGACAAGTCTCATGGCCCTAGAAGTCTGTAAGAATTTTGAAAGAAATCGGCCACTAGTTGGCGCTCATGAGTTTTATGGCTCTGTAATCACGTGGTGTTGCACACATCCACGAAATATGCATATCATTTGATATATTCTAAGGGAAAACTCAAAACTTCACGAAAATTGGTGGGCATATGTGTCATAACATCCTTAACAAGCATGCAAAGTTTTATAGAGATCGGACCATAGGTGGCGCTATAACTATTAAAAACCTTTTAAAACCATATGTTTTCTATGGTAAATTGCCTATATTGCCTGTAAATTTACTTTTCCATCTATTAGTTCAGTGTTTAAAATCTTGCTAAATAAAACTTAATGTCTTTTGATGCTTGTGTGCTTAAAGGCCTTAAAGGCTTGAACCCCGCTAAATGCTGCTTGCAGCTTTAATTATTCTTGTAATTGTTGGTTGATTTAGGAATGCGTGTCGACGAGGCCATTTTAGGGGGAGTCTAATTGACATGGTCTCTTCAGGGTCATGCGTTGGTCATGTCTGGGCGCAGGTCCACCATCTGATCTGGATACGGCCCGGATCCGGCTGACTGCAGTAAACCTCGGGATAAAACAGAGAGACTATCATTAGCGTAGATGCCATTCTTCTGATGATATGAAGCCAGCGCAAGCTCTGCCAGGAAGACTCAATCGTCACGTCACTAATTACCTGCTCATCTATCCAATCATATCCTTCTGTAGCATATAAAGGTAGTAATTACTCATGTCTGAGTTCGCAGATACTATCGCTTCAGCAGTTGACGATCCGGACGTTCAGTAGCGGTTGCTGGTCCTATTATAAAGTTAATAATGTGCATACAGCGGCGTTCTAAGTCCATGTCAGCCTATCATGCTGTTCGCTGGGCTGCCGCGGCAACAGACGCGAGTGCCTTCACTAACAAGAGTAAAATCGCACGTTCAGATTCAGAACAATCACTATCTGGGCATGTAATCAAAGACACGGCTGTGATCTTCATCACCATTCTGGCGTCATCGCTACATCAGCATTCATCACAGCGATATGGTTATGCAGTCTGATGCCGATTGGGTGAAGTATCTTACTCTTTCTCAACTTTGTCGCAAGCATGTCTGTTTAGAGCAGACACATGCATCGTATGAGACGCGCACAGGTGTCTGCCGGTCTGCTCGTGCAACGTGATCGCTCGTTGCGGCTTGTTGTGTCGTAACTTTCCATAGTGCTCGTAAATGATTCGCGTGACACCGGTTACCGTCATTTTTTGTTTAGAAAAGTTGAAACAGAACAGATGGCACAGCATATTAGACTCTATCATTCTCCCCACGAATGCAAGGAAAACGTCTCAGGTTATGACTATAACCATAGTTCCCTGAGAAGGGAACGAAACACTGCGTCCACTAGGGACAGCTTTGGGAACGCCCACAGCGTGATAGCGTCTGATGCACGTATGTCAACTCAGCAAATGGCGAGAGTGAGCGTCACGGGCGGGTGACGTCACGTCCAGGAAAGGATAAATATACATCCGGTCCGATCGCACTTCAGCTAAACTGCCGAAGCAAGGGATCACAGGGATGCAGGGAGTATGGCAAAGAGACGCAGTGTTTCGTTCCCTTCTCAGGGAACTATGGTTATAGTCATAACCTGAGACATTCCCTTTCGAGGGAACTTCACACTGCGTCCACTAGGGACAGCTTTGGGAACGAAATACCAAAACGCCATAATATCAAATGCCTGTCGTGTGAAACTGTGGCACATTCAAGACAGGAGCACTGAAGAACCTGGAGCACATTCCAGGTCAAGATCATAGTATCTCACGAACGTAAGAGGCGAGGACCAACCGGCCGCATCGCAGACTTCTTTGAGGGAAACCCCCGATACTAAGGCCTTAGAGGCCGCCATACTCCTAGTAGAGTGGGCTTTGACAGCTAAGGGACACTGCTGATCAGAAGACCCATAAGCCAGTGAGATAGCCTCGACTATCCACTTGCTCATTGTATGTTTGGACGCAGGTAGACCCCTGTTCTGAGGTCCAAAACAAACAAACAATTGATCCGCTTTCCTCCACAGGGCAGCTCTGTGGACATAAGCATCCAGTGCTCGCACTGGACATATAAGGTTCAATCTTTCCTCGTCTGGATTAACAAATGGAGGAGGACAGAGAGCCTGCAGCACTATAGGCCGTGGAACATTGGTTAACACCTTCGGAACATACCCTAATCTAGGGTAAAGGAAAGCTTTAACCATCCCTGGTGCAAACTCCAAGCACGAAGGGGATATTGATAAGGCCTGAAGGTCTCCTACTCTCTTAATAGAAGAGATGGCAAGAAGGAAGATGGTTTTCAGAGTCAGAAACTTTTCTGAGATGATGTCAAGTGGCTCGAACGGAGCCGCAGATAAACCTTCCAACACTATAGCCAAATCCCAAGTAGGAACTCTAGTGAGCAGCGCAGGCCTCAGCCTCTTAGTGCCACGAAGGAAACAAGTTACCAACGGGTCTCTCCCCACAGTAATACCATCCACATGGGCATGGTAAGCAGAAATAGATGAAACATACACCTTTAGTGTAGCAGGGGTCAACCCAGAAGAGAATCGCTCTTGTAAAAAATCTAGCACTGAACCAACAGGGCAGTTGACTGGATCTAAATGTCGTTCTTGACACCAAGAAGTGAACAACCTCCACTTCAGGGCATATAGTCTCCTCGTGGATGGAGCTCTGGAGCTAAGAATGGTCTCCACTACCCCTCAGCGGCCAAACCCATAGGTTCCACATTTCTGGGCGGGGGTGAAATATTGAGCCCTCCGGCTGAGGTAGAAGATCCCTCCTTATCGGAATCTTCCAAGGTGAGCCATCGAGCAGTGTTACAAGGTTCGAGAACCAAATCCGGCTCGGCCAGTAAGGAGCTACTAGCAGTAGACTTATCCCCTCCCGGCGAACTTTCTCCAGAACTCCCTGGAGCAGAACAACTGGGGGAAATGCGTACAGACGCCGCCTCGGCCACGTCTGTACCATGGCATCCAGTCCCAGAGGAGCTGGATGAGTCAAAGAGAACCAGAGTGGACAGTGCGTCGTATTCTGAGACGCAAACAGATCCACTTCCGCCTGGCCGCAAATCTCCCAAATGAGCTTCACCACCTCGGGGTGAAGTCTCCATTCCCCTGGCCTCAGGAGAGTTCAGAAGTGTAGTAGTGTTTTTGCCCGTCATCAGCAGAGTACAGATCTGCTCTAACATACGGGGCAACCAGTGTCGTAATGGCTTCCTTCCCTATGAGGAAGTCCAGTTCAGCCTGGTACGCTTGCAAAATACTCATTGTATGCAAACATGCACCAGCCTGCCCTGCTGCCGTGTACGCTTTCCCCACTAGCCCTGATGTTGTTTTTAATGGTTTAGTGGGGAGCGTGGGGGCCTTCAGGGACGATGCTGACGCAGGGGACAGATAACTAGCAAGCGTCTGATCCACTTTAGGCATCGCCCCATAACCATATTCTTTCAGCCCCCTTATATCACTGTATGTTTTTACTTGAGGGCTGAAAAGACGTGATGAATATGGTTTCTTCCATGATCTACACAGCTCACTGTGTAAATCAGGAAAGAAAGGAAGACCCCGTGGTGAAGGTGACATATTTGACGTCAAAAAGCGCTCGTCTAATTTGCTTTTCGGACGAGCGCCTTGTTTCTCGGCTGGCCAATCAATATTTAACTTCGCCACAGCGCGAGTAATCACCTCCACCAGCTCTTCGTGTGCGGGGGAAAGAGATGGCGAATCATCTTCCCCCAATCCGACGCTCAACACATCCACCTCCTCAGAGCTGGAGTGTTGAAGCGACGGGCTCTCACTCTGGGCGGAAGAAGCCGCAGCGCGGGCTTCCGACACCAGAGATTGAGCGACAGATCTCCCGGGTGAAGGCAGAGAAAGAGCGCTCGCGCTCGTTTCAAACCCCGCCGAGAGATCCATCTGCGATCCCCATGATGTCCTTCTCCGCTGTGCCTCAGCAGCAGCGGGTCCAGAACCAGAGGGAACGCGATCCTGATCACCCTTCTCAAAGAGTGACAGGCGGGAGCGGAGCATGCGAAGCGGCAGCTTCTCACAATGCTCACAGTCAGCCCCCTCGAAGGCTGACAGAGCATGCTCCACTCCCAAACACATCACACACAAATCATGTGTATCTCCACCCGTAAGGAAACGGGGACACGGAGGAGTACACTGTTTGAATACTGATGCATTCGCCATTTTTAAACTGAGACTTATTGTGCTTTTGACGGACAACAATAAATAGACAGAGACAGTTTTCACACAGATCGCTTAGCTGAGGCAGAAAAGCTGAAGTGCGATCGGACCGGATGTATATTTATCCTTTCCTGGACGTGACGTCACCCGCCCGTGACGCTCACTCTCGCCATTGGCTGAGTTGACATACGTGCATCAGACGCTATCACGCTGTGGGCGTTCCCAAAGCTGTCCCTAGTGGACGCAGTGTGAAGTTCCCTCGAAAGGGAACAACGCGGGTTTTAAAGCAACACGCACCCATTTAATCGGGGCTTCATGACGAACTGAAGTTGTGCTGAAATCGTGAATGGGTTCAGTGTTATCAGATCGCTAAAATTGATTTAAAAACTATGTTGAGCAAATTATCTAAGTATAGCACCGACATATTATTAAGTGCTTTGAGCCGTTCCGATTCAGTGTGTTAGATTAATCTTCCAAGCGCTGTGAGTTTGTCACATGCAACATGCAATTAAACTGACACAACATAGTTCAAGCTTAGAAGTGTTTTTGCCCGTCATCAGCAGAGTACAGATTTGCTCTAACATACGGGGCAACCAGTGTTGGAATGGCTTCCTTTCGTGATTCGACATGGCTTCCTTCCCTATGAGGAAGAACTGTAGCGTTCTGTGCTTATATAAAGGTGCTTTGCTTATTGCATCTGACTGCACCGTGATCAATCACTCTGTATTTTGGGAAAATCATGACAAGAGTGGATAACATGTGGAAAACCAGATAATTCATGCGTTTTTCCTGTAAGGGTTTAAAATACTTCTAACCCATTTTAAATGATGGATACAAAATCTAGTTTAGGTTTTGATCACTAATATGCTATGTTCCATCCACATTTGCATTTTTGTCTATGTAGTAGGCGATTGAAAATGTATTTTCTTGCCGCTGAAATACATTTTGAAATATATTTTGGTATATAGATTTCATCCAACTTCGAATATATTTCACTGTTTACAACATACATTTACCATATAAAAAAAAAATATATATATATATATATTTTGACCCAGATTTTTTTTCTCCCTATGGGATATGTGCTACATATTAATAAATTAGTTAATTAAAACAAACACGTCATATATATATAGTAATTGTGTGCTTTTGTCTTTGCTTTACTCCATTTAATTTGACTCTGTTCGTGTTTTATTCAGCCTCTGATATCTGGATACCTCTTTCTATTTTTAGGAACTTCAGAATTTAGTGTTACGTCTCACTCGGTCCTTCCGTGCTAGGACGCCATGGCTACAATTATGAATAAAAACAAATGTGTATCTCGCTTGTACTCTCAGCACCATATGTTGGGTAAGGTTTGCATACAAAACAAGGTTTGACTTGATATTCGATAGCAGCACTAATTTAATTCCGTACTCAATCCGACCCGTTTACACAAAGATTGTATCGGACGGCATCTAAATCGCAGCACGGGAACACAATTATTCAAATCTTTTATGAATACAGTAAGCGAGCAAAGTGCGCTCCTTTATAAACGCATGAAACTGTCAAATGCTTCAGTTCAGATAAGCTCCTACAACAGCGGAACCTGCTGTGGCTGTGACTACACCGAATCATGAATTAATTGCATGTTCTACGCTTCGTTGGTCAAACGTATGCACTAGAAGGCAGAATTAGCCAGTGAACAATCGCTGAACTATTCAATCCTGATTGCGCATATACTGTGTCATGTTAACTCCTCCAATTAGGCATTGCATTCAAGCGCTCAACAGACGTTTACATTTGCGTTTATGCATTTGGCGGACCCTTTTGTCCGGGGCGACTTGAGTTGCATTCAGGGTACACATTTGGCATTTCGGGTCTTGCTTTCCCTGGGAATCGAGCCCGCGGCTTGGCGTTGCTAGTGCCACGCTCTACTGTTTGAGATACAGAAAATACATGTCTGTAATCGGCTACACTCGCTTGTAAAAATCAACTTTTTAATTCTATCGAGACTAACACAATATACAGGGGAGTAAATATAGCGTTGACTGTCGACAGTCTGCACATGCGTATTGATTCCCGGCTGCACTGCAAACGACGAGCTCTCTCGCAGTGAGCTTTTTCTCTTCACTTAAGCTGGCGTCATTGTGATTCGTTGCTTTTCAGACTATGATCCTGATGTCACACTGTGGGATCTCAGTGCATTAATGGCAGGCTGTACGTTAATCAGACACACGAGGACTTGTCCGGAGTTTTCCATCAACCCATTCACCTTAGTGAAATTATTCAGGCCAAAATTGTACCATGGCGTTGGTGAGCATGTCAAACTAACTATTAAAGACATCAGATTTTATTCTAGGGTCAAAGAATTTTTTTAGGATTGCCATATTTGTCTCATACTGCAAACGCGGCCAAATTCACACATTATTATCTGGCTTAGGCTATCAAATGATGAATCTCGCATTGATCTCTTTCATAGGTTCGGTAGCTGCGTCGGGTTCTATACAGCTAGTTATGGTTTTATTAGCTAGTAAAGCTTAACCATATTAAACATTTTTTTCTTTTGCAAGGGCATCGTCCAGTGTTCTCAATCACATGCGCATGTTACGTATCTGTCATGCTGATCTGGTTTATTTTCTTTTGGGGGTTCTTTCAGCAGGTTTGGCGGTTAGATGGCGTCTATCAAGCTGTGAGCGGGAGCTACGCCCAGGGGTTTAGAATCCTCCTAACTGCAGATGGAAAGAAATGTGTTCTCCAACTCAACTGTGCATGGGCCATTCTTTCAGATTGGTGTTGCTACGAACATAGCTCAATGTGTTGAGTTGGCATCCTCTACCAAGGTCTCCCCAATCAAGAAGCATCTGAATGCGGGATTCCATGATGGTCAAGATGGTTTTCTTCAGCAATGCTCAAACCATCAGGCATGTTCAGTAAACTCTCCCATAATTCCAAAGGTAAAACTAAGATTACCTACTTGTTTTAACAAGCATCAGGTAATTTCAAAGCTTTTAATTTAACTCCTAACACTTAAATCGTAAAGGTCGCTCTTCCACTTACACCGATATTCTGCTAGAAGCCGTGTTTTATCAGCCCTTTTTGGCTTCATGTGTCCAGGGAATCCACTTTAGAAAGTAATCAGTTTGATCCTACTCTCTTCTATTCTGATCTTCACTTCTCACTCAATTTCTTTACTCTTTTCCTTAAGCATTCTAGCATGACTCTAAAGGTTCTGGTATCACATTAACAATTTCTTAGATGAAGAATAATCTGTCCCTCACTTCCATGGTTAAATATCTTCACGTTCGTCCTAAGACTTCCGACCACTCCCCCCTATTTATTTATCTAATGGAGCACCTCTCTCTAAGGCCTGGTTTCAGACTCACTTTTATACTGACCTTAAAAGCTGCAGTCTACCTCCTTCTCTTCGTAATGGACCGTCCTACAGCTACGAACGTGGAATTTCCAGGCCAGCATTCAAGCTACTGGGGAGATGGCGTTCTTCTGCATTCGAGTCTTACATAAAACCTGATTCAAAAATCATCCTCGAAGCTCAGCAAGCTCTCCAATAATGGTCAAGGTAAATCCTTATTTAACTACTGGTGGTGGTGTTCCTGCCAATTCGGCAGTATGTTATGATAGCGTGGTCTTCTACTATATCAAAAGATGGCCTGTAGCCATGTGTCCTATCTAAAGATGGTCAGTGACCATGCGTCCTATCAAAGATGGTCTGTGACCCATGTGCCCTATCAAAAGATGGTCTGTGACCCATGTTCCCTATCAAAAGATGGTCTGTGACCCATGTGCCCTATCAAAAGATGGTCTGTGACCCATGTGCCCTATCAAAAGATGGTCTGTGACCCATGTTCCCTATCAAAAGATGGTCTGTGACCCATGTTCCCTATCAAAAGATGGTCTGTGACCCATGTGCCCTATCAAAAGATGGTCTGTGACCCATGTGCCCTATCAAAAGATGGCCTGTGGCCCACGCGTCCCATTAACAGATGACCGTGGCCCATATGTCCGTACGTCACGGTAGCTGCGAATCTCGCGTTTGGAACTAAAGATGGCCGGTGGTTTCGCATCTTAACCCAAAATATTACATGGTCTAAAATCTATTTTTCTCTTCTCTCTCCATTAGGAACTTCAAGATTCAGGACCCGTGAGTATACTTCATAAACCGTTCTTTGGGGGTGGGCCCCGTTCCCGGTGGATCCTCCTCCACCTATCTTTGGGGGTGGGCTGTGCCCCTGCCTTCGTCTTCAGGCAGGATACGCAGATTCCGTACCCTCGGAATGCGAATTACCAAAGGGGCCTACGCCAAAGAACTTGATTGCTTGCTGAGCTCCTAAATAAATGTTATTGTTACAGCATTAATTCTCCCGAGTCTTTCTGGTAGAACTACATTTTACAAAAAGATCAATGGCGTGTGTCATGAACATGTAATGCAAGATGAGCAGCATTGTTTCACTGAAGTCTTATGTCCTCTAACACATTAAAAGTGTCTAACACATTTTTATGTCACTGTGTTAGATATGGAAAATCAGAAACAAAACATAAACAGTTGCATGACTTTGATTTTATAGCATTTAAAAATAAAAACACAACCGTAATGTGCTGGGGAAATCACTTCTCATGCAGCATAGGCAATCTATCAAAACAAAGCAATCTCCCGCATGAAAATAAATGCTTATGATCTTTTTGTAGTGTAACATGAAGTGCTCTTGTACTGCAGACAATAGCAGTTTTCCAAAGAAATATGTTTTACAATACTGTACATCAGTTTATTCAAATGTATATTCCATATCAACTTGTCTTGCTTGCTGTGTGTTTACAAGTAGTCAGATGCCACGAATACAGTCAGTGCTGTACAATCACACTACGCTTGTTTTCTGTGACGTTTAAGGGCGTATAATAGAACGATGTTAATTAAAACTGGTAGTTTGGCAAACATGCGAAGCATGCAATGTGCATCATAAACATGTTATGCTAGATGAGAATAGGGTTGCCACCTATGTCTGATAAAAAACCTGGACCCGATGACCTGACTGACCGCTTTGCTCACAAGTGAAAATGTCCATTAGACATTAGACCCATAAGACAAAATTGGCCTTTGTGCAGTAAGATTGTGCATAGTCGTGACTCGTGAATATTTTAAACATCTCAAGTATTCTCACTTATCTTACTTAACTTATAGCTTACCTGATTGCTTAGATACTGGTGCTTGTGCTTGCTTTTGCTTCCTCTTTGCTAAAGAAATAAGTAGAGGGATGACCTGATTAGATTTGCATTTGCCATACCTTAGCCACTTTTATTTAGTATGTCTCAATCAGACATTGGAATAACAAAATCATACATAAATAGGCCTTAGCTTACCTAGTCTTCCATCTATACTTGGCGTTTCCCTTTGCTGCAGCTATCAGTGGTTTCTGTTCCCTTTCGTTCAGTCACTACGACGTAACGTTAGTGACTAACGAATGGGGGTTTCGCTTAGAAGCCTATCAACTTCGAGTTTAGAGAAAACGCCCAATGGCGTGCCAATACCATGGGGCATGCGGAATTTGCATACGTAACTCCGCCTCACCGCACGAGTATATAAGGAAGTACGAGGCAATATCGCATTATGTTCTGCTTTCGGAGCCAAGAGAACCTACCTCTTCACTCCTACAGCCTTCTGAGACTCTGTCAGCTTCTTCGAGACGAGCAGCTTTCCAGTCGGTGTTGGTGTAACGGCGCGTTCCAGTGATCGCATACTTCCTGCCTGCTGATCTGCGCAGTGGTCCGTTTGACAGCTGGTGTGTGTTTCCCTGGGCGCTTCGGCATCGGCTGCGAGGCTTTCCTCTCACAAAAAGAGCTTGCGCGTGGCACGTCTTTTTCAAGACGGCTCGCCCGTGCACTTCCGGGTGCGATCGATTTTCCGCTGCTGTCTATGGACGCATTCACTGCCCGAGCGTGTTTGGGCTTCAGCGCGTTCGGGCAGTGTTTGCGGATGTGTCACGTTTCCATTGCGGGGGCGTGACCATCGCGATGTCGCGGTCGAGACTCAATGATCTCCGTGAGGAGAGAGAGTCCCCTCTGCCACACCCCAATCTACCGTCCCCGAGTGAGATGGTACTTTGTGGCCAGGGTGACCTGAGGGCGGTGCTGTGGTATTAAGAACCCCGACGTTCATTCCTCGGGCCACGCCCCCCTCTTATACATCGCTCCCGCGAGTGTTGGATTGAATCTACGGCTCGTCTCTGACGCCCGTTCGTTCAGTTCACGCTCCGGATAGCAGTGAGATGTCGATCGCCGCATCCCAAGGTGGGCTGGAGTCCTTTTGGGGATGACGATTAGGTTGTACTCCGCCTCCGGGTGTGTCAGCACTGCCTGATCTGACCTAAAGTTGACAGCCATGTTATCTCGGGCAGCCGCGAGTCTCGCGCTGGTGTGGAACTCCGCCCAGTCGCGGGTGCTCGTGGTTGCGCGATTGGTTTTTGGGGGCGGCACCCGACAGCTGTTGGGCCCCGCCCCCAATGCCTTTCGCTCCCGGGGTGCATGAGGAGATCACGCGGTCCCGGAAGTCCCTGTGCTTCCCGCGACCGTTTGGTGGCCTCCTCCGCCTTCTCTGCCCTTGATGGGGCCGCGGCCTAGGGTACACTGGGGCCCCCTCCCCCCCACTGTTGAACTCTCTGTTGCGCACTACGGTGTCCACAGAGGGCTTTGACGTGGCGTGGTGTGGCTGTCCTAAGCACCCTCCCAAAGCCTGTGGGCAGGCCGCCGCCCCTTTGCACATGCACAAGGGTGGAGCCGACCCAGGGCTCTTCATTGAGCTGCGTGCCGCAACTGACCCCGCCCCCGGGCGGTGAAGGTGGCCACACGCTCCCTGGGTCGGGCGATGTCCACAGCTGTGGTCCGGGAGAACACCGGGCCTTACCTGGTGATGTGGAGGACGTTGAGCGGGCCCGCCTCCTCAACTCACCCATATCCCAGGCTGGCCTCTTCGGTCCCAGTCGCCTCAGTCCGCTCGCCGCCGAGGGCGCCCTCCCTCTTCCCGCCCGGCCCCAGCAGCAGCCTTCACCTGGGCCGCGCCGTGGAGGTGGTTGAGGATGTCGCCCAGTCCGCTCCCCAGACTGGTTAAACGCCAGGCTGGAGGTGGACAACTCAGAGATGGGTTCCAGTTCTTCCCAGGGGATGGTAGCAGGGCCTCTCCTTCCCCCGGTGGAGGGCCGGGGGAAAATCCTTCCGCTGCTGGCCCCCGGGCTAGCGGCGCTTGGGAAGAACTCATGTTCCTGTCTCTGAGGACCCAGAGACCGGTGATGATAGTGCGTGCCACCCTCGGGTCTCGCCACTCGCATCCCTCTCTGTCGCCAGCCCCCTGGCAGAGCAGACCCCAGTGGAACGCGAGTCCTTCCCTGGTCTCCTCTGTCAGGACGTAGCCGTTAACCGCGCCCCGACCCCGGGACGCCCAACAGCCTCCCCTGTCCGTGCCGGTAACGCTGCCTCGCTGCCCCACCCAGGGTACGTCTGCCGTCCGTATGACCCCGTTGGTGCAGTCTCTGGAAGCCTGGCTTCAGCTTCCGGGGCTGTCCCGCTGGGTTGCTCGGACCGTCAGGCTCGGCTACGCGATTCAGTTCGCGCAGGCTCCTCCCCGTTACAGGGGAGTCCGCTTTACCGTGACCGGGGCCCATGCCCCCGTCATGCGTGCGGAGATTGCCACTCTACTGGCGAAGGGTGCGATCGAGCCTGTCCCTCCAGCCGAAATGAGGTCGGGGTTCTACAGCCCCTACTTCATTGTACCCAAGAAAACCGGTGGGTTACGGCCAATCCTGGACCTTCGCATCTTGAACCGATCCCTTCACCGGCTTCCGTTCAAGATGTTGACTGCGAAACGCCTTTTCGAATGCGTTCGTCCTCACGATTGGTTTGCAGCGATCGACCTGAAGGACGCCTACTTCCATGTCTCCATCCTTCCTCGACACAGACCGTTCCTACGGTTTGCTTTCGAGGGGCGGGCATACCAGTACGCGGTTCTCCCTTTCGGGCTATCTCTGTCCCCTCGCGTCTTCACGAAGATCGCAGAGGCAGCCCTTGCGCCCCTTCGGCAGCACGGGGTTCGCATCCTGAACTACCTCGACGACTGGCTCATACTGGGCCACTCTCGAGAGCAGGTTTGCGGACACAGAGGTCTGGTTCTCCACCACTTAGCCCGTCTGGGCCTTCGGGTCAACTGGGAAAAGAGCAAACTTTGCCCCGTGCAGAGGATCTCTTTTCTCGGTATGGAGATCGACTCGGTCGCCATGTACGCGCAGCTTTCGAGCGAGCGCGCGCAGTCTCTGCTGACTTGCCTCCGTCAAATCGAGAGCAAGAGTGCGGTTCCACTGAAACTATTTCAGAGGCTCCTGGGGCATATGGCATCTGCAGCCGCGGTAACGCCGCTCGGATTGCTTCATATGAGACCGCTTCAGCACTGGCTTCACGATCGAGTCCCGAGATGGGCATGGCAGTCTGGCACGCTCCGGATCCAAGTGACTCGGGCCTGCTTACAGACGCTCACCCCGTGGTTGAACCTCAGCTTTCTCCGGGCCGGTGTGCCCTTAGAACGAGTTTCCAGGCATGTTGTCGTATCGACAGATGCCTCTGCCACGGGCTGGGGTGCCACGTGCAATGGACAAGCAGCCGCGGGCTCCTGGATAGGACCCCAGCGCCTCCTGCATGTCAATTGCCTCGAGTTGCTGGCAGTATGGTTCGCCCTGCACCGCTTCCGAGCGCTGCTGAAGGGCCAACATGTACTTGTCCGGACAGACAACACGGCCGTAGTAGCGTACATCAACAACCAGGGCGGTCTACGCTCCCGCCGTATGTCTCAACTCGCCCGCCATCTCATTTTATGGAGTCAGAAGCGCCTGAGGTCCCTTCGTGCTGTCCATATTCCGGGAGTCCTGAACCACGCAGCCGACGAGCTCTCGCGGTTTCAGCCTCTCCCGGGAGAATGGAGACTCCATCCCCGGACGGTTCAGCTGATTTGGGAACAGTTCGGCAACGCACAGGTAGATCTGTTGCCTCCCACGACTCTTCCCTCTGCAGCCTGTATTATTCCCTGACCGAGGGCACGCTCGGCACGGATGCACTGGCGCACAGCTGGCCGCGGGGCCTACGCAAATATGCGTTCCCCCCAGTGAGCCTACTCGCACAGCTCCTGTGCAAGATCAGGGAGGACAAGGAGCAGGTCATTTTGGTCGCCCCGCACTGGCTCGGCCGGACCTGGTTCCCCGAACTCGTACTCCTTGCGACAGCCCCTCTCTGGCCTATTCCTCTGAGACCGGACCTCCTTACTCAGAGACGGGGCACCCTTTGGCACCCACGTCCCGACCTCTGGAACCTCCACGTGTGGCTCCTAGACGGGACGCGGCAGGTTTGAGTGGCCTACCACCTACGGTGGTCGCCACCATCACTTCCGCTAGGGCAGAGTCCACTCGGCATGCCTATGCGTTGAAGTGGAACCTCTTCGTCACCTGGTGCTCTTCCCGCCAAGAAGACCCCTGGAAATGCCCGATCGGGTCCGTGCTTGAGTTTCTCCAAGAGGGGCTGGAGCGAAGGCTGTCTCCCTCCACCCTCAAAGTATATGTGTCTGCAATATCTGCCCACCACGATCTCTTGGAGAACAAAAAGGTAAGTCAGCACGACCTGGTCATCAGGTTCCTGAGGGGAGCCAGGAGACTGAATCCTCCTCGCTCTCCTCTCGTATCCTCTTGGGACCTCGCAGTAGTGTTAACTGCTCTGCAGAGACCTCCCTTTGAGCCTTTGCGGTCGGTTGATATTAAGTTCCTGTCTATGAAGACGGCTCTGCTGACCGCATTGGCCTCAGTTGAGAGGGTCGGGGACCTGCAGGCATTTTCGGTTGACGAAGCGTGCCTGGAATTCGGGCCGGCTAACTCTCACGTGATCCTGAGACCCCGGCTTGGATATGTGCCCAAGGTTCCCACCACTCCATTTAAGGACCAGGTGGTGAACCTGCAAGCGCTGCCTTTGGAGGAGGCAGACCCAGCCTTGGCATTGCTCTGTCCAGTACGCGCCCTCCGCGCCTACGTAGACATGACGCAGTGTTTCAGGACCTCAGACCAGCTCTTTGTCTGTTATGGTGGAGAGCGGAAGGGAAGTGCTCTCTCAAAGCAAAGACTGTCTCACTGGATAGTGGACACCATTGCTTTGGCTTACCAGCAGCAAGGCCGACCATGTCCCCTTGGTGTGAGGGCACACTCCACCCGGAGTGTGGCTTCCTCTTGGGCTCTAGCGCATGGCGCCTCGCTAGCAGACATCTGCAGAGCTGCAGGCTGGGCGACACCCAACACATTCGCCAGATTCTACAATCTCCGAGTGGAGCCAGTGTCCGACTATGTACTCGCCCCCCCGAGGGGCCGGTGATGGGCCAGGCTCAGGTGTCTTCGCTTGCTCGCCACTCCACTCCACGGACTGGATACGTGCGATATTTTCCTCAGGTGAGCTCCCCGAGAGCCCTGAGCTCCTCCAGCACTGTCGACGCCGACATCAGTTCAGTCTGCCCTTTCGAGCCCAGACCCTCATATCCGGCCAGGTGCCCCATGTGCATGGTTCCCTCCGGCGACCCCCACATGTGTATTTCGCCGTAAGTCTCCGCAGTGAGCGGGTTTCTTCCCTTGGCGTGTCCCCGCCACCCCTAGGGTTAAAAATCCACCTTCGGCTGGTACCCTAGAGATCTTCCATATGCAGCCCCTACCGGCTCATATGTGTCTCTTAAGTCCTCCCCACGGGTAGGCATTTTTGGCATTCCCTCACTGGGATATGCTTCCCAGTGTACCTTGGTATTCCTGTGTTAAGTGGGAGTCCTTCGTCCGTATTAGTCTTACGACAGGGTACTCACACTTACACAGGGCGCTGGAAGACAGCTGAGTGGCGGGATTATATTGGGACCCCCATTCGTTAGTCACTAACGTTACGTCGTAGTGACTGAACGAAAGGGAACGTCTCGGTTACGGATGTAACCCTCGTTCCCTGAGGAGGGAACGGAGACGTAACGTCCCCTTGCCACATCAGCTGTGCTACCTGGAACGCAGGAGTTCAGTCTTGGCTCCTCAAGCAGGTAACATAATGCGATATTGCCTCGTACTTCCTTATATACTCACGCGGTGAGGCGGAGTTACGTATGCAAATTCCGCATGCCCCATGGCATTGGCACGCCATTGGGCGTTTTCTCTAAACTCGAAGTTGATAGGCTTCTAAGCGAAACCCCCATTCGTTAGTCACTAACGTTACGTCTCCGTTCCCTCCTCAGGGAGCGAGGGTTACATCCGTAACCGAGACGTTCTTCAATGAATGTCTTGAATTCAGTGCATGACAATTTGAAATTCAATCTGACCTAAAGCTCAGACTTCACCATTGCAACTGACAGTCTGTTTCTTTTATCGGACCAAACATCCTCCATATGACTGAACACTCTTTCTGCATAGGCATTACTGACTGGTATGGAAAAAACAAAAGCAACTACTTTCAACAGCTCGGTGGATTCAGTTGCCTTGCTAAAAAAATAGGCCCACTTTCTGTCTGGGGAAAGGTCTGTTGGAATGGTGTGTAAGACCTGATTCAGAATGACTACATCACCATACAGCTTGTCTTCTTCAACATCCAGGGCCAGTTTTTACACTAAAACGTCCAACTCTGACCCCTGGAGTGATTGTCCTTCATGTAGGCTGAGACAGCCAATGTGTGCAAGAACCTGGTCATTGAAGTCAAATTTATCCTCAAGATACAGCACTGCCTTCTCAAAAAATCTGTCCACCAGGCTCCTGAACTGTTCCTGTTGCTGGGGTAAAAGTCTCCTCAGTATTTGTTTTGCTTTGCTGCCATAGAATTTGTCTGTGCGCCTTGCGATCAGCTGACTGCGCAATCGGTTCATCACAGAGTAAACGTCAATCACAGTAGCACTGTCACTCTCGAGCACCCTAATAGATGAATCAAATTCTTGCATCACATTGTGCATGAATGCAAGGATACATTCAGCTACAGTACAGTCTACATTTTCTGCATCACTTGCACCACACACAAATGTCCAGATGATACTTGGGCAGTCTTCCTTTCCCAGGGATACAAAATAAGACTTTAAAGCTGGCCAACACTCCAAAATCCTCTGTATCGCTAGCAGCAAAGACAGCCAGCGTGTGGGGACATGCCTCAGAATCTCCCTGTATTTTGTATTAGTAAATTCACAGAAGTCCTTAAGCAATTCCACTTTTTTAGCAGAACAACTGAATTCACTATACACCTTCAGCACAAAGGCCTCCACGTCACACCCTCCAGCACTAAAGACACGATTAGCTGCTTTGACAGTGTTGTTTATGATGTGACACTTGCAATTGCCCTTCACAATTTGTGGTTTAGCTTCTCTGAGTTTCTGAAAAACTGAGTTGTGCCGACCATAATTAACTGATGCGTTATCTGCACCATAGGCACTGATCTGGCTGACTGAAAGTCCATTGTTCTCAGTAATAGACACTATTTGTTTGAATATGGCTTCACTAGATTCGTTGGAGTCGTCGTAAAAGTCTAACAATCCATACTTCACACCCTCGGATGCACAGAAATACTGGACTGTGTAGGGAAACAATTTTGTGTGCCCAGAATTGGATGCATCAGAACATACTGCAAAATAGTAAGCTTTCTGCAACTCTGCTGCTAATCTTTGCTGACTAAATGGTGCCAACACATTTTCCACTAAGGCCTCACTTTTAGTTCTGCCACAAGACATTTTAGTTGCAATATCAGAGTCACTGAATATTTTTGCACTGACCTTGTTCCCACAGTCAGTTGACAGGTAGCTATGGCCATGTCGCACACCGTGATAGGTAGCTGTTAATTCGGCGACAGTAATTTTGTCCTCAGAGTTTTTTGTAATCATGAATGATGAAATTGCCTTTGTTTGTCTTGTTACTTGAACGCGACTCTGATGTTTCTTCGTTTTAGCATGGTCATCCAAAGCAGTTTTGCCTTCATGTTTAACCAGAATTTTAACTGAGCATACGGAGCAAGTAGCGGATAGTGGATCGCCTGGTGTTTGCTTTAGCCATGTGGAGTAATTGTCATTTTTCATCCAGTCATTATTAAAGTAGGTCGAACGTTTCATTTTCTTTTTTACTGGCCTGTCAGTCTTTGTTGACACACTGTCATCTTCGTCCTCCGTCTCGCCACCCATGTTAACACTAACAACAAACGATGTTGACGACGTACAATCTTCTTCACTGCTTCAATTTGCCGCCTGTAGTAACTGGCTAGCTGCCAAGATAGATGCGCTAGATGACGTGCCTACGTCATGTCACGTCACGTCACACGACACACCCGACCCGTCCCAGAGCCAATGATAGCGCATTCTACACACAAGAGACACCCGATGAGAGACACCGACCACTCTGTGCACAATGCATAGGCTATTTCAAGTGAGAAAATAGTAAATTGAACATACATATTCACGTAGTCTTTCGAAAACCGGGACATTCAGTGTCCCGGGAGAGTGGATAAATTTCCCGGGACAGGTTATTAAAAAGAAGGACAATCCCGGTAAAACCGGGACAGGTGGCAACCCTAGATGAGAAGCATTGTTTCAAAGAATTTCCATAACCAACGCATTGGGAGCGGAGAGAACATTCAGAGCAGGAATTCAAGTTGACTTATAAACAAGACTCCCGCAAGTGAAATGTAATTCTTCAGTGCAATGAGCTCTAAAAAGATATATTTTATTTTTGAAGTGTAATATTACAAAAGTGGTCTTGTACTTAGCAGTTTTTCCAAAGAAATATATTTTACACTAGTGTAAAGTGACTTCATTAAGGAAGGTTTTCAGTGCCACTAAGCAAATATCACAGCATAATCGATAATGGCATTTATATGAAATATTTGTGATTTATATGTTGCTTGCAAGAAGAAAAAAAAATCTCTTCACAAAACATTCAACACTGAATGTGTTTTATTGAACAGTCTGCATCACTCCACTTTAGCCGACTTTCAAAGAATATAAATCAAACTTTAATTATTTTCCTTACAATTTAATCAATAACTCACTAGTTTATTAAATATGACTAATATAACATTATATAATCAAATATGTATGTATGTCACCCAAAGTGTAACCTTGTACACTTTGGAAATTCCAGTGACTAGTTTATAATAATCGCTCATGAAAAGAAGTAACTTGTAAAAAGCTGTTTTCTACAGCCAGCAAAAGGCTTTATAAAGACCATCATTCATTTTCAACATGAAGAAAAACCAGGCTAGGGATAGAAGTACAGTCTGTTCAATGAGCTGTACTGATGTTTACATGAAACTACATTTTACAAAAAGATAACACTTTTCCAGATCAATGGCGTGTGTCATGAACATGTAATGCAAGATGAGCAGCATTGTTTCACTGAAGTCTTATGTCCTCTAACACATTAAAAGTGTCTAACACATTTTTATGTCACTGTGTTAGATATGGAAAATCAGAAACAAAACATAAACAGTTGCATGACTTTGATTTTATAGCATTTAAAAATAAAAACACAACCGTAATGTGCTGGGGAAATCACTTCTCATGCAGCATAGGCAATCTATCAAAACAAAGCAATCTCCCGCATGAAAATAAATGCTTATGATCTTTTTGTAGTGTAACATGAAGTGCTCTTGTACTGCAGACAATAGCAGTTTTCCAAAGAAATATGTTTTACAATACTGTACATCAGTTTATTCAAATGTATATTCCATATCAACTTGTCTTGCTTGCTGTGTGTTTACAAGTAGTCAGATGCCACGAATACAGTCAGTGCTGTACAATCACACTACGCTTGTTTTCTGTGACGTTTAAGGGCGTATAATAGAACGATGTTAATTAAAACTGGTAGTTTGGCAAACATGCGAAGCATGCAATGTGCATCATAAACATGTTATGCTAGATGAGAAGCATTGTTTCAAAGAATTTCCATAACCAACGCATTGGGAGCAGAGAGAACATTCAGAGCAGGAATTCAAGTTGACTTATAAACAAGACTCCCGCAAGTGAAATGTAATTCTTCAGTGCAATGAGCTCTAAAAAGATATATTTTATTTTTGAAGTGTAATATTACAAAAGTGGTCTTGTACTTAGCAGTTTTTCCAAAGAAATATATTTTACACTAGTGTAAAGTGACTTCATTAAGGAAGGTTTTCAGTGCCACTAAGCAAATATCACAGCATAATCGATAATGGCATTTATATGAAATATTTGTGATTTATATGGTGCTTGCAAGAAGAAAAAAAAAATCTCTTCACAAAACATTCAACACTGAATGTGTTTTATTGAACAGTCTGCATCACTCCACTTTAGCCGACTTTCAAAGAATATAAATCAAACTTTAATTATTTTCCTTACAATTTAATCAATAACTCACTAGTGTATTAAATATGACTAATATAACATTATATAATCAAATATGTATGTATGTCACCCAAAGTGTAACCTTGTACACTTTGGAAATTCCAGTGACTAGTTTATAATAATCGCTCATGAAAAGAAGTAACTTGTAAAAAGCTGTTTTCTACAGCCAGCAAAAGGCTTTATAAAGACCATCATTCATTTTCAACATTAGAAAAACAAGGCTAGGGATAGAAGTACAGTCTGTTCAATGAGCTGTACTGATGTTTAAATATACAGAAAAAACATGTGTTGTGAAAATGAGATATGATCCAGGACAGGGCCGTGCAGAGAGTTCTTCAGGGGCAGGGGCTCAAATGTATAAAAGGGCCAATACATATATATATATATTAAATAAATGCAGGTTTGATGAGCATAAGGATATATATATATATATATATATATATATATATATATATATATATATATATATATATATATATATATATATATATATATATATATATATATATATATATATATATATATATATATATATATATATATATCCTTATGCTCATCAAACCTGCATTTATTTAATCAAAAATACAGAAAAAAGTAGCCTAATATTGTGAAATATTATTACATTATGTTCTTTTTAACTTTTTATTAATCCAACAATCTTGAAAAGAGTATCACAGTTTCCATCATTGACATTAAATCCTCATATTAGAATGATTTCTGAATGATCATGTGACACTGAAGAGTGGAGTAATGATGCTGAAAATCCAGCTGTGATCACAGGAATAAATTATATTTTAAATTATTTTAAAATAGAAAACCATTATTTTAATATATTTCACAATATTGCTGTTTTTTATCAAATAAATGCAGGCTTGAAGTACATAAGAGACTTCTTTCATAATGCTGCATAATATTAAAAAATGTTAACGTTAATATAATAAAGTCCTTTCACGTAACCTGTAGGTGCCGGTGGCACTTGGGTTTTGTTAACTTTGATAGTTTCATGAAATTGTAAACGGTGTATCAATATACATAAATACAAGTAAATTTAACACTACTTACCATTAATGCGACTTTTGCTGATGTGGTTTTGTACAGTGATTTGTTTGTTGTCTGTTAAAATCCATTTTGTCAGTGATGCAATTAATAAAATGAGACAAACCGCAGGAAATCATTCCACAAACGTTAGTTCGTCTGTCCATGTAATTTTCAACCGATTTATGAATAAGAACAGAAAATTACCGCTTCACATCGCCCAATGGAATTTGAACTTGCTTTGCCAGATCACGATTGGTTGGTGTATTATACACTAACAAACGGGCATTGTGTAATACTTTAAAATATATAATATATAGATGTGTAATTAAATCAACACATTAGCTCTGATTATGGATGAATATATTGGTTTACTTTTTTCCCATGAGGCCACACACTCTCTGAAAGGACCATATTTGGCTCGAGAGCCGTTTCCGAACAGTGGAAAATCAGCTGTCAATCAAAACGCACGCAACCCATAGCAACACGTTATGGCAACGCCTCAACAGAAATTCTCCGATTTTAGAGCCGTCCGTTACTATTGTATACATTGTCATGTTATAATAATCACATTTATTTAGTTTTATTGACCACGATATTATCATTGATATTTGTCTGAGAGGGGCACTTTTGATTCATTTTGAAAAAGGGCAGGGGCTCGAGCACCCAAAGCCCCCCCCCCCCCCCCCCCCCCCCCTCTGCACGTGCCTGATCCAGGACCTTTATGCAGTATGAGCCATTGAATAGACTGTAATAATGTCCCTCACAGCCTCTTCTTTCCATCTGCAAAAACAATAATTTGGGGTCTACCAGGCTAAGGCCTTTTAAGTCTGTCAGACAGCCTAACATTTAACACAGTAAAATGAGTGGCCATTTGTTGTTCAGAAAACAAGAAAAAATATCTTGTTATTTTACTTGTCTAGGAAAGGCATCTTGATTTAAACATTTTTAGATATTTGGACTGGAAACAAGACAAAAAATACTAAGAAGAGCATTTTTTGCAGTGAACCAGTGAAAGTTAACACTTTTCCTTGCCCTCACCCTACAGTTACCCAGCCTTTACTGAACCATAACCATACCCTACATGCCAATCTGGTTTGTCGGATCAATGGCATACAATGGCGTGTGTCATGAACATGTTATGCAAGATGAGCAGCTTTGTTTCACTGAATTTTTATGTCCGCTCCCACAGTTGCATGACTTTGATTTTCTAGCATTTAAAAAATGCTTATAAAATAAATGCGTATGATCTTTTTTTAGCGTAACATGAAGTGCTCTTGTACTGCAGACAATAGCAGTTTTCCAAAGAAATATGTTTTACAATTAACGGACGTTTTCTGTTCCACTGCGCAAATATCATGGCACAATAATCAATAACATAACATAACATGAAATATTTGTAATTTATGTTTCTTGCCAAAATAAAAAAGCAGTCTGCATCACTGCTGTCACAGGGTGTTTTGGTGTTGGTTCATCTTCATTGTTCTTGGTTATGTTTTTAGTTTATGATGTTCATGTTATGTTTGAGTGTCATGTTTCTAAGTTAGTCTTGTCATTCACTTCTTGGTTTTGTCATGTTTCATTGTCATGTGATTCCCATGCCCTCATGTGATCTTGTGTCTTGTCATTAGTCTCAGTGTATTTAAGCCCTCATGTTTGCCGTGTGTCCTGGTCTGTTATTGATGTCATTGTAACCCGTTGTCAGGCAAGTCTTTGTTTCTAGTCAAGTCAAGTCAAGTCCTTGTTTTATGTTTTGATTTATGTTAAGACTTATGTTTAAATAAAAGAACTGCACTTGGGTCCAACAACTTGCCTCGTCAGTGGAGTAACTGTTACAACTCCACTCAAGCTGACTTTCAAAGACTATAAATCAATACTTTAATAATTGTCCTTACAATGTAATCATTAGCGTATTAAATATAACTAATAATAATAATAATACTACACATTATATAATTAGATATGTATGTATTTGGCATATACGAAAGTTAGTGTCACCCCTGGCAACCACCACATTGGCAGCAATGAACCTGTGTGGAGCCACGTGATTGAGAGCACCTGAAGTAAATGTCCCCAATCAAGATGAGGACAGCAAGACACACAGAAGGGTAGCCCTGACTCCGAAGAGCTGTTTCTCTCTCTCTCTGTTACAGAGACCGACTGAGACACGCTGCTCCTGTACTACACCTGCACTCCAGCACGCCCTTTCTCCCCTCTCTATCACCCAGTAACCGGCAACACAGATCAACACAGAATCTACCAAACACCTTAATAGCCCATTAATAACACCTTAATAATGTTTTACTTTTCTTCTTCAATAAACCCCCTCTGGAGTCAACTAAAACATCCACATCCAATTAGAATGCTGCAAATCTCTATTGCAAACATCATGAATGAGCACATGCAAACAAGTGCTAAGCATGTCTGTCACTCACAAACTGAAAGTGAAATTGTGATTAACTCCAGTGCTGACGTAATAGAATATAGATACAGGCCTCTACCATTTTGGGTGTGGTACCAGCTGTGCTATTGGCTGTGTTCTTAGGGACAGTACACAGTCTGATGGCATATAAACACTGATATGACTGAGAGACAGTTCACTCCCACTGGAAAGCATCTCATGACAGGAGCAGAGGCGAGACATTAGAAGAAAGAAGACAACAGAAACTGGGGAACGACCAGAATACGAACCAACATCCAAGCTGTTCTGAAAATACATTGGGGAAAACAACAACAACAAAAGGGACAAACAGAGAGAACAGAGGGTCAACAACAAAGATAAACCAAACCGTTAGCAAACCGTAACTGTGAGCCTTCAAACCTTCTGGTTGGCCAGTTGAGCTATTGAGCGCTTTTATTAAAAGAAGTTTGAAGTATAACATTATGGCAGCAGCAAACCCAATGGGAAACCCTGAGACTCTCGTTAGAGGTAACTGGGATGGTGAAATCTGTAACCTTCGCTTCAAAACACTTCGCAGCCCTGCATGGAGAAACATATTTAACAGATATTATAATGGTAGGGTTACAGGAAAGGACATTCAAGATGCCGTGCAACTGTGCATAATGGATTTGGAGAACCCAAAGAAAAAACACCTAACAGTTAACATGTACAATACTGGAACTGTAATGTTGCAGGGAGCACGTGCAGTGCTGACAACCTTTGAAAATGAGACCTTTTTTTTATTGAAAGGAATGGTTGACCGTGAATAAGCAGCTCAGCAAAATTTGCAATGAATAATTAAAAAAAAAAGAGAAAAAAAAAAAGACCCCCCCACCCCACCCCGAAGACCACGAACGGAGTCAAAGCTGACATCTCCAGAAGATCTTCTGTCCAGTGTGCGCACCTCTCTAACATCACAGTAAAAGACAGTGACCATGTGCACCTAAGGACAACGTCAAAACGCCTGCAATCTAAAGAAATGAATGGGGTAGACAGACTACATCCAACAGAAATCCTCTGGCCAATCAAAGGGAACCCCCCACCTCCACCAGGACAAGGGTAAGAACCCTGTTTACCAGGACGACCCACACAAGAGGAGGTCACCACCAACCCGCAACTGACCAAAGATCCCCAGCATCAACAAGACATCAATCCAGACGGAGTCCATGGCCTCCAGTACCCAAACTGACTCATCCAGCTGAAACTGAGATGGGTGAGACCAAACTATTACTGATTGACACTGAATAAAAGAGTCAGAATGGCTGTAAAAGATACAAATGCCATAAAAAATTGTAATAAAAACATTTAAAGTGATATTTATGTATTATCACTAATTGTAATGTATTTCATTTCTTGTAAAAACAGTATGTGTGTATTTTCTGTGGTGACTGAGGGTCTGGCCCATTCCAGTGTTAGCCAGGCATCCAGAGGATATGCATGTGTGTCGTACTTATGTAATGATCATTTTATAATCAACAGTAATCACATTTTAGACAGTTTTTCATTTAAGTTTTGCTCGCACTGATTCTCGTGTGTTCTTGTCTTATGCTTGTACAAGCAGCGTAAGATGTGTTTCTTAAGGGTTATAAATGTCATAAGTCAAATGATTATAAGAAACTCATCCAAATAATATTTAAACATATTATTCACATTTAAAATTTCAGCACTCATTAATCACTTAATATGATATGCTTGGATTTAATTATAAGTAGACGCTTTGTATAAGTTTTACTAGTTGAACTCTGTTCTGTTTGAGTTTTCTCTGTGCCAGAGTATCTTGGCAGATGTTTGAGGGCCTACAATTCAACGAGGTCCTGATGACACTCAACATTGTGATGAGAAGATACTACCTTTCTTTGTTCTTATTTATAACCTTCTTGTAGAGAATTGTTTAAGGCTATATAGATCCGTGACTTTGTTTTTCGTTAGTGGGGAGTCTCTCAGCCAGTCAACTTCCACCAGATGGGCACTTCATGGACGCATAAGGGAAGAGGTTTCAAAAACCATGAGACCTACTTACATGATTGAACTTATGCTTGTAACTCATCTTTATCATAGATTAGAGATTAATTGATTTGTCATATGCCTATAATTGTTAGCGTTTCTTTGTTCTACTGTATGTTAGTTCGCTAACTGCAACTGTTGAGAACAACTTGTCTTCAGTAAATTTAATTGATTGATTGTGATCTTGACCCTGACTCTTCATTGTCCACATGGGTCTTTATACTTGACCAAGCTGTACACGCCAATTCTAGTAACACACAATTAACATTGTTCAACAGCAGCACCAGCATACTGTAAAATAAATATATGATAATAAAAAAACATTACTGTTATTCTAAAGTCATTCTATTGTGCTCCTAAACAACAGTATACTATTGTAAAACTTAATACAGTGCTGTACAATAATACATAGAATATTGATACGATGCTGCTACTGTAAAATTCACTGACAGTTTATTATTCATAAAAAAGAGACCTTTATAGTATAACATTTTACAATGAAACCCCTGAAAGGTGCAAGAATAAAGTAGCTTTGACAAGAATCTGTCTTATAACATTAGGCATTTATTATATGCAGTGTAATATCACACACATTAATCACGGTTCAATTTAGAGAAACAGAATATAATTACATAATTTTAAAACCACTGGGCCTGCTCGTGGTACAAGTGGAAAAGCCATTAGGTCAAGCAAATGTAAAAAGGTAAACATTTTTACCTTAACTCAGTAACTCAGTTTTTCTGAGTGGTTGAACATTACTATCACTACTACATCTCAGCTACAGCCTAAAGGAAAGGAAGTTGAGTAAAAAAAAATTGTTTATCATCCATTATGGATGTCAACAAATTTCATGGTCATTCCACACAGAAAAATAAATAAATAAAAAGTTTACCCTTGCTTCCCAAAAATACAATTTAAACACACACAAACAAACAACAGCATTCTTATGCCAAACAGACTGTTTAGTTTGTTGAAGTGAAAAGTGATATCTACTGAGAGATAAATCCACTCAAGGCTTGAAACATGGATTAGGTTTAGGGTTATTGAGTCAATTATTCCCAGTGTACTCCGGTTACTGTTACACATATAGAAAAGAGCAGGATTCTCTCTGGAGGCAACACATTTATTATTCATTTGATCAAGCTTACACAATACAACAGGATAATAAGTGGAGCATCTGTTACTATCAAAAAACTGCCTCACCTGCAGTACTAGATGTGCCCATGACACAGTACAGCATTTCCTCTAAACAGTATTAACACTTCCGTGGGATAAAACACATTTACTCACAAATCCCTTGTTGCTGAAGGATCACTACAAAAAAGGAGAGGATGAGTGCATTTACATGGCAAAACATCTTTATTTTACAATCATGCTTCAAATTAATCAATGTTAAGGCCATTGTGGCAAGGTAGATGAGCGAGAGACGTGGGAGGAGCGAGTGAGACTGGTGCATGATTTGAGAATGAACGTCACCTGCGAGGTACACCGGTCTCGAGTCCTCTCATGAGGGAGCTCGGAGGCATATAAGGACAAGCGACACCAGTGAAGGACGAGAGAGGACCAGGCCTGGACTTTATGGTGTGTTTTGTTTATGTTTTATTATGTGTGTGTGTGGCAGTTGTCCGTGAGGGGCTGCCCACGTTTTACTTTCTTACTTTAAAGTCTTTTAAACGTTCGCCGGTATCTGCCTCCTTCCTCCTTATTCTACAAACTGTATTACTGCCATCTTGAGCCAAAAGGTACGGACACGATGACTAGAGAGCTGACACTTCATCCAACTCAGGACAAACACGCCTCCGTCAAGAGGAAGAAGCTGTTTTTGTAGAGCGAGAGAGAGACCTGCGCACTGGTGTTCCCAATCAATCCACAATCAGCCGGTCCCTGCGGAAAACACACACACACACACACACACACAAACACACACAACAGATAACACCCGACAGGGACGTCACACCCTTATCTTAACCCATTTCAATGAACATATCTCTCAGTAACCACAATTCTTTGAGTAGCATTACACACGGGATTAAAATTGGGGCTACAAAGACCTCTCTAAATAGATCACTTTCAAATATGTGAAAAGTTATCTTTTTCCTGCTCAAAATTTTGTAAGTCCAGAAGGCCAGTATTTAATTCAAGGTGTTTGTAGTTCTTTTTTACTTATTCACACTAAAGGGATAGTTTTTTGTGATAGTCTATGATACGAAAGGGGTAAATTATCATCATCCAGAGAGAAAGGCACACTCACAGGGTGAGAGAGACCCCCCCCCCCCACACACACACACACACACACTCAAACACACATACAAGGTGAGCCTGAGAGTGAGGGGGGAGGGGAAGGACTGAGAGAGAGACACTCTGCACATTGAACAAGATTCACAAGATTTTAACAACAAAAATAAATAAAATCTAAATGGTGGGAGAAAGTTTTTTGTCGGTCTCAGTCGGTCCTTCTCACCCTGTGAGTTTGTGTGTGTGCCTTTCTCTCTGGATGATGATAATTTACCCCTTTCGTATCATAGACTATCACAAAAAACTATCACTTTAGTGTGAATAAGGCCCCGTTCACACTGCAGGCAAAAGTGGCCCAAATCTGATTTTTTTGGGGTCAAGTGACCAGGTCAGACTTCTTCAGAGGTAGTGTGAACACTCAAATCTTGCCCAGATCTGATTTTTTCAAATCAGATTCAGACCACATACATATGTGGTCCTGAATCAGACCCAGATCTGATTTTTTTCAATGCGGCCGCAGTGTGAACAACCAAGGCGGATTTGATGCGACTTTTAAGTCAATCTACGTCGACATTTGTCACAATTATGCGCCGGCGAGTTAGCCCTAGACACAACAGACACAGACAGTAACATTAAAAACTTGACTAGATATGGAGAACAGCGATGGAGCGAGTCACTGGAGGGAGAGTGAGGTGTTAGCCCTAATTACCCACATAGCAACATTGTGTCGGCCCAGATCCGGCCCAAATCTGGCACTTGTGGCATACTGATCTGGCCCACATGCTGCATTGAATGACGGCCCTTGAGTGGACCACTCCTGTTTGCCAGATCTGGGCCACAAGCAGGCCAGAGCACTGCCACATGTCAGCCAAGAGCAAAGAAATAAACCAGAACTGGACCTTATCTGAGCCACAAAATCTGTGTATAATAAATATGGAGTCACCTCAGCTTTAATAAACCTGTTAACAAGCAGAATCACTGAAGGAGAGAAGAGAACAGAAGAAAAAAAAACGAGCAGAAAGACAAGAACTACAACTGACTTCAGCCACAGATTTAGATGAAATCAACTGAAGATACAATAAGACATTAAATCTCTGAAGATCTCAGCAGAGGAGGATTAAACAACTCCACAAACAGCATTACCAGCTTCACACATTACTAAGCAGACTAAATTAATTTCTGTTATACGTCTACAGAAGCTCTTACTGAGAACTAACAGAAGTTTAACTCTAATGTGTTTCATCTGAAGTCACCATGACAGTGATCAGTGTTTCCATTAGTTGGGCTCTTAACTCTAAAAATATGTCTGTCTCTTTTGGCTTCTGTGGATGTGTGTTGGTAAAACACAGTTGAAATAGCAAAAGAAGCTAAAGAGAAGTGACATCAGGTGGTTGTGATTACCTGGTCATGGTTTTAAAATCATCATGAATTTAATGATGTCATTTGGTTTTTACAATTGATTTTATTAATGCATTTTCATTACAAAGCTTGTGTTACTGAAGCCCCATGTCCTGCAGTGTTTTAAAGGTCCCATGGCATGAAATTTTCATTTTATGAGGTATTTCAACATTAATATGAGTTCCCCTAGCCTGAATATTGTCCTCAAGTGGATAGAAATGTTGATCGGTGTAAAACCGAGTTCTGGCTGTCTTTCTCTGCCTTTGAGAAAATGACAGGCCAGACTAGCCAATCCTGAAGTCTCCTGGTTTGACGTCCAAGCAGGAACGGTTTCCTCCCTTTCCCCCGCCCAGAGAATCTGGCACGCCCATGCAAACACTCGAGAGATCATTAACGTTACTTGTGAACGAGTGAACACAGGCAGTTTCTCAGTATTTGGATGTACAAATGAAAACAGAAGTCTTTCTTCAGTTCCTTCTGATCTGTGATCATTGATTTCTTATGTGTAGCTTATTATTTATTATTTGTGGACACGCAGCGGCTTCTCTCTCTCCCGACAGAACGGTGTTTTCGTGTTTTCTATCTTGTGAGTCAGTGTTTTTGTACGTCCTTGTCGCGTCTATCTGTTCTAAAATGTACATACAGTCTTTTCTGTTTAACATCAGCAGTCACATCTTTAGAGATAAACTTCACGCACGCTGAAGCTCGGCCTCCAACATCCCCGACCCCCAGTACTGCATCTGGCCCACAGCGGAGGCACCAAACGCGGCGTGAGATTAAGCAGAAGGGGGGTAAGCGTGAGGGTATCCGGCTAGGCTAGCCAGCTAACCCCACAATAAACTGGATTACATTCGATTACAGCTGTTGTGTCTTTGTTTGCGCTGTGTAACGTTACTCAATGCGCGTCAATGACGCTATTCATATGATTGGAACATATCTAGAAATAATGCTATACTCAAAACTTACTAACTCGTTCATCTCGCTGTAATGGTACATTGCATGTGTTACAAAGTTGGTAGAATAATGATGAAGAGGACTCGGTGTTACTGGGACTCGTGTTTATTCAGAACTCTCAGATACAAACACAATAAACTCGCGCTGACTGACAGCGCTCTCATAACTCAGTAGTTACTATAAATAACTTTGTTAGCAATCGCTTCGTCTCCGTGATGTCCGGTTCGCGAACGAATCATTCTTTTGAATCGGTTCTTTTTAGTGAACCGAACCAGTTCACCAAATCGGACTGAATCGTTCTAAACGGTTCGCGTCTCGAGTCAGCGCTGATCCATAATTGACTAAAGTTACTAACTTTCTGACATGAGTGACAGCCCCTCCGACTAGAAATAAACTAATAACCTGAAGTATATGCTAGTAACTACAACAGTTCACCCTGAACTGAGACATGCTGAGAGAACTGATGAGAAGTGAACACAGGTCCATCCGTCTCTCTGGTAGACTCGTGCCTGCTCGTGCCTCGTTAAACTACGCCCCCTCTGCTCATTTAAAATGCAAAGATGTCAGCCAATCACAACAGTGGGCGTTTTTACTGAAGTCTCACAGCAGACACGCCTCTTGAAGCAGGGCATTCAGCCACAGGGCAAACAGCATTATAGAAAAAATGCCTTTTATTTCTAAATTATGACATTTTATGATGTAAAAATCATACTAATAATATAAGTACACCTCAGAAAACACTATAAAATAATAGAAAAATGCCATGCCATGGGACCTTTAACAATCAGTTAGAAGATTTTAACAAACATGAGCATATAAGATAAATAACTTATGATGCCATGCCGACACACACAGACATCAAAAATCAGCACATGATTCTCAACAATGGTGACAATCAAAAATGCCATGCTGCAATGAATGCTGGTTACCTGAATAGTACAGAACTCCCAGCATGCATTGCAGCATGAATATATTATGCAGCTGAATCTTCCTATTTTTTTTTGTCACCATTGATGAGATTCATACACCGATTCTTGATATCTGTGTGTATCTAATTAATGCCATAGTTTAACTTTTTGTGCTCTATTAAAAATCTTCTAAATGATTATTATACTGCTGGATCTCATGCTTTATTAACACACGGTTTGTAGTGCAAATGTATTATTAATACAACACACTTGTTAATACACCAGGCAACTTCATGATGATTATAAAACCATCACCAGGAAACCATATTCACCTGATGTCACTTCTCTTTAACATCCTTTGCTACTTCAAATGTGTTTTACCAACACACATTCACTGAAGTCAAAAGAGGCAGACTCATAATTAGAGCCCAACTAATGGAAACACTGATCACTGTTATGGTGACTTCAGATGAAACACAGAGTTAAACTTCTGTTAGTTCTCAATAAGAGCTTCTGTAGACGTCTAACAGAAATAAAGTCAGTCTGGTTAGTAATGTGTGAAGCTGGTAATGCTGTTTGTGGAGTTGTTTAATCCTCCTCTGCTGAGATCTTCAGAGATTTAATGTCTTCTTTTATCTTCAGTTGATTTCATCTATGGCTGAAGTCAGTTGTAGTTCTTGTGTTTCTGCTCATCTATTTTCTTCTGTTCTCTTCTCTCCTTCAGTGATTCTGCTTGTTAACAGGTTTATTAAGGCTGAAATGACTCCAGATTTAATCTACACAGATTTTGTGGCTCAGATAAGGTCCAGTTCTGGTTTATTTCTTTGCTCTTGGCTGACATGTGGCAGTGCTCTGGCCTGCTTGTGGCCCAGATCTGGCAAACAGGAGTGGGCCACTCAAGGGCCGTCATTCAATGCAGCATGTGGGCCAGATCAGTATGCCACAAGTGCCAGATTTGGGCCGGATCTGGGCCGACACAATGTTGCTATGTGGGTAGTATATGGGGAGATACTTCAATTCAAGCTAAACTAGAAGGATCCTACCGTAATCGCTCCGTTTTTGAAAAAAATAGCACACGAAATGAAAGAACGGGGACACAGAAGAACGTGGCTTCAGTGCCAAAGGAAGGTAAAGAGTCTTAAAGGTTAATTTAAAGAAGCAAATGATTCTAACAACCAAAGCGGTCGTGGTCGCATCACCTGCCCATTTTATAACGAGATTAGCCGTGTTATGGGCGATAAACCCAGCTGTCAGCCGTTAAACCTGCAAAAGGCCAAAATAACCAATTTTGCTCTTTCTCTTCGTTCTTGTCCTCTTCAGCACCTGCTCATTAATGTTACGGCTTCCATTACACAAACATTTTGAAATAAAAGCGAAAATGCTTGCTTCCTCCATAACCTCCCGAACTTTAGTGCAACAGCGTGCTGGGTCTGATGTCATTGTTATTGTTCTTTTGCGCATGCGGGTTAGTTTGAAACCTCAAACAGTTCACACTGGAATCAGATATAGGCCACATTTTAAAAGGTAATGTGAACAGTCAAACAAAAAAATCGGATCTGAGCAACAAATCAGAATTGAGCATTAAGACTTGCGGTGTGAACGGGGCCTAAGAGTACCTACTCAATGAGTATGCAGTTTCAAACGCAGCCCAGGTTTCTGTTGAGGGATTGATTAGCTAAATCAGGTGCGTTTAATTGGGGTTGTTGGAGCAAAAAGGTTGCAGGGCAGCGCCCTTACAAGAGCATCACTAGACACCCCTGAACATAAAGTTATATCATTATGAGCATAATTAACTATATTAAAATCAAAAATATTTTTTTTAAGGAAAGACACAGCCAAGTGGCTCCCATTACACGGAATGGAAATGGAAATAACCATTGACCATTGAACTCGGAGGTAAACTAGTCTGGTCTGAGTCAGATCATCATCGATTGAATGAGAATAGATCAAACTAATTGGTTACTGAAATCAGCGGATGTGGCTCATCATAATACACAAAATAATCCTGCAAATAACGCACGCTTTGTGCACCCAAAACGCCGTTTTTTAGGCCGTCATCTGGCAAGATGAACTGAAGTGCTTTTCAGGCAAACTAAAACGCTGTCAAATACGGCGTCATTGACGTATTTCGCACAATTTTTACGCGTTTGTAATCATAACGGCAAGCCTAAATCAATCAAGCCTAAATGTTGTGGGGGTGAGACTATTCAACAGAGACCCAGTATAATACATTTTGAGCAACATGACATAAACAATTGATAATGTAGGAAACAGTAGAAAATTGTAAATAATCATTTGCAACTTGTTCAAATAAATGAGAAACTGATGTGCACAAGTGACTCGATTATGTGAAGATTGGACAGGTAGTTTTGAGAATTTCAATTCTGATCTGAGAAATGTACTAAAGCCACTGAGAAAAACTAACAAAAATATTTAGTTAAAGGTCCCATGGCATGGCATTTTTCTATTATTTTATAATGTTTTCTGAGGTGTACTTATATTGTTAGTATGATTTTTACATCATAAAATGTCATAATTTAGAAATAAAAGGCATTTTTTCAATACTGATGTTTGCCCTGTGGCTGAATGCCCTGTTTCAAGAGGCGTGTCTGCTGTGAGACTTCAGTAAAAACGCCCACTGTTGTGATTGGCTAACATTGGCTCACAACACGCATGCGCGGGTTGTGAGCGCGTTGTTTGTGTTTGAGCTCCGTCAAATTGATTCATAATCCTTGATTTTCTTCTTAATACTCGCTTACAAACGAATACTTTCTATTATTTACAGCGTGTGAACATATCTCCGATACGATTCTCTATAAAAAACAATCGGATTGCTTTGATATCGCTACTTATATCCGAACTTCCGCTACTAGCCGTAGCCCGCTAGCCTTGCACGCGTGGTAACTTGTTTACACCGGTAGCCCGCTAGCCTTGCACGCGTGGTAACTTGTTTAACGTTACACCCGGTAAACACTGATAGCTACAATTCGCCATCGTAGCACTTCTGCTACAATGGCGAATAACTCGGATGTGTGTCTAATGTTACCTTTGAGTGCAGGTGAGGACACGTTCGAGCTGCATTCGGTGCAGTTGGAGTTGGAGTCGTTGGCGAGTCAGATTCGCGGCCTTCTAGACAGACAAGCTGTGCTGAGAGAGCGGCGAACGGCGCTTGAAACATCACGCGCCGATGCGCACAAGTCAGTGGATACTAACATTTTGACTCCGACCTCGTCTACTCCGCGTGTTTCTCTGCACAGGACCCAAGCACCCAGGACGCGATCATCATCCCTGGTTTCGTTCACTCCGGCACCGACACAGCGCCATGGACCCTGGGTGTTTCCACAGCGGAAGACGCGAGCCAGGACCAGAGCGAGGACCTCTCCGCCCCTCCCGGTCTTCGAGATCTCCACCCGGAACCGCTTCTCCCCTCTTCGCGAGACGGAACGCGACGCTGTGGTCATCGGTACTTCCATCGTCCGGCATGTCCACGCTACCTCAGGTAAAGGCAAGGTTATCACTCACTGCTTTCCTGGTGCTCGAGTTCTCGATGTCGCTGCGCAGGTTCCCGAGATCCTGAACGGTGACGAGCGCATCGGAGCTGTCGTGCTGCACGCGGGGACGAACGACACCAGGCTGCGACAGACGGAGGTTCTGAAGAGGGACTACAGGAGCCTGATCGAGACGGTGCGCAGAACATCGCCTGAAGCAGCGATCATCGTGTCCGGACCGCTTCCCACGTACCGACTAGGACATGAAAAGTTCAGTAGATTATTTGCTCTAAATGAATGGTTAATGTCATGGTGTAATGAACAGAAGCTGCTCTTTGTAAATAATTGGAATCTGTTTTGGGAGCGACCTAGGCTCTTCCGTCCTGATGGCCTTCACCCCAGCAGAATCGGAGCGGCTCTTCTGTCGGACAACATCTCCAGAGCGCTGCACACCATCATATGACTAGTAAGTCAAAGTCCAAATAACAGTATTTGCTGTCCTAACTTAATTGACATAAGTACCAATGTAGAACATTATATAGAAACTGTGTCTGAACATAACTGTGTAGAACATTATATAGAAACTGTGTCTGAACATAACTGTGTAGAACATTATATAGAAACTGTGTCTATTCCTCGTTTAGTGAGGTCAAACATTACATCTACTGTAAGATCTAGGAAAAATCTAATTGTGATTAAACCAGAAAATCTCAATATTAGTGAACAAAACCAATTTTGTACTAACTTAATTGACATAAGTACCAATGTAGAACATTATATAGAAACTGTGTCTATTCCTCGTTTAGTGAGGTCAAACATTAAATCTACTGTAGGATCTAGGAAAAATCTAATTGTGATTAAACCAGAAAATCTCAATATTAGTGAACAAAAACAATTTCTAAAACTAGGTCTTCTAAACATTAGATCGCTCACACCTAAGGCGGTTATTGTAAATGAAATGGTCACAGATAATAGTTTCGATGTACTTTGCCTTACTGAAACCTGGCTTAAGCCAAATGATTATTTCGGTCTTAATGAGTCTACTCCACCAGGATACTGTTATAAGCATGAGCCCCGTCTGATTGGTCGTGGCGGCGGTGTTGCAACAATATATAGAGATATTCTTAATGTTACCCAGAAAACAGGTCACAGGTTTAATTCATTTGAAGTACTAGTGCTAAATGTCACGCTATTAGATGTAAGAAAGAAATCTGTATTATCTCTAGCCTTAGCTACTGTATATAGACCTCCAGGGCCCTATGCTGCTTTCCTAAAAGAGTTTGCAGACTTTCTCTCAGATCTATTGGTCAACGTCGATAAAGCATTAATTGTTGGAGATTTTAACATACACGTAGATAACACAAATGACGCGTTAGGGGCTGCGTTTACAGATCTATTAAATTCCTTTGGGGTCAAGCAAAACGTCACTGGTCCCACTCATCGTCTTAATCACACACTAGATTTAATTATATCACATGGAACCAACCCAACCGATATAGATATTATACCACAAAGTGATGATGTCACTGACCATTACATGGTAACTTGCATACTGCGTACTGCTGAAATCTGTCATGTTGCGCCACGTTATCGACCAGGCAGAACAATCCTTCCAACCACTATAGATAGATTCTCAAATACCTTACCTGATCTGTCTCAGCTGCTAAGTGAACCCAAACAAACAGATGAACTAGAGGAAATGACTAGCAGTATGAGCACCATTTTCTCTAGTACATTAGAAATTGTAGCACCAATTAGATTAAAAAAGGTTAGAGAGAAAACTAAAGCACCATGGTACAACAGTGCTACACATGTTATCAAGAGAGAAACTCGTAACTTAGAGCGTAAATGGAAACATACTAATTTAGAGGTCTTTAGAATCGCATGGAAAGAAAGTATGTCACGTTATAAAAAGGCCCTAAAAGCAGCCAGGGCTGAGCATCTCCGCAAACTAATAGAAAATAACCAAAATAACCCAAGGTTTTTATTTAACACTGTGGCTAGACTAACAAATAAACAAGCATCGCCTGAGCAAAATATTCCGTTACAGTTTAGTAGTAATGATTTTATGAACTTCTTCGCTGACAAAATAGAAAGCATCAGAAACAAAATTGTAAATGTACAATCATTAATGATGTCTTATGATTCAACCGCAATTATCGCCCCTCAAGAACTACTACACCGCTTTACAACCATAGGACAGGAAGAGCTAAATAAACTTATCATTGCATCTAAACCAACAACATGTTTATTAGATCCAATACCCACTAAACTACTGAAAGAGTTGTTACCTGTAGTGGAAGAGCCTCTTCTCAATATTATTAACTCGTCTTTATCTTTAGGTCATGTTCCAAGAATATTCAAGTTGGCAGTCATAAAGCCTCTCATTAAGAAGCCACAATTAGATCATAATAACCTAGCAAATTACAGACCAATATCAAATCTTCCATTCATGTCTAAAATACTAGAAAAAGTTGTGTCCGCTCAATTGTGCTCTTTCTTGCAAGAAAATGATATCTATGAAAAATTTCAATCAGGATTCAGGCAGCATCATAGCACAGAAACTGCACTCGTTAAAATCACAAATGATTTACTGCTAGCTTCTGACCAAGGCTGTATCTCAATACTAGTTCTACTTGATCTTAGTGCTGCGTTCGATACTATAGATCATAAAATACTATTAGATCGACTTCAAAATTACACTGGTGTTCAGGGACAGGCATTAAACTGGTTTAGATCGTATTTATCAGACCGCTACCATTTTGTCTGTCTAAATGGGGAAAAATCAAAGATAACGTCAGTAGACTATGGGGTGCCGCAAGGATCCGTGCTAGGCCCTCTGCTATTCTCAATATATATGCTGCCACTTGGTAATATTATAAGAAAACATGGAATTAATTTCCACTGTTATGCTGATGACACTCAATTATATATTTCATCACGACCAGATGAAAACGCTAAATTATCTAAACTGACAGCGTGTGTTGATGATATTAAACACTGGATGACGTGTAATTTTCTGCTATTAAATTCAGATAAAACGGAGGTGTTACTTATTGGTCCAAAAAATTGCCCACAAAACCTCTCACAATACAACTTTAACTTGGAAGGATGTCCTGTCGCTTTATCCACTACAGTAAGAGACCTGGGTGTTATATTAGACCGCAACTTATCTTTCGAAAGTCATATTTCATATGTTACAAAAACGGCATTTTTCCACCTTAGAAACATTGCCAAGCTACGTAACATGCTATCTATTTCTGATGCAGAAAAGTTAGTTCATGCATTCATGACCTCGAGACTAGATTACTGTAATGCTTTATTAGCTGGTTGTCCTGCATCATCGATAAACAAACTGCAGTTAGTCCAAAACGCAGCTGCTAGAGTGCTTACTAGGTCAAGAAAATATGATCATATAACACCAATTTTATCATCTCTACACTGGTTACCTATTAAGTTCCGTATCAATTACAAAGTATTGCTACTGACCTATAAAGCCCTAAATGGGTTAGCTCCAGTGTATTTAACTGATCTTTTATCGCCCTACAATCCATCGCGCTCTTTAAGATCACTAAACTCGAGGCTTCTGGTCATTCCTAGGATATCTAAGTCCACTAAAGGAGGGAGGGCTTTTTCACATTTAGCTCCTAAACTCTGGAATAGTCTTCCGGATATTGTTCGAGGTTCAGACACGCTGTCCCAGTTTAAAACTAGATTAAAGACGCATCTCTTTAGCCAAGCATTCACATTATAATTAAGTTTTATACTACAGTTAAATCGCACCAACAGCATTAATATTCTGAACAGCAGCTATGCTAATTATTTCCCATCTGCTTTTCTGTTGTTATCTCGGGACACTAGTCCCGAGGTAACTAGTTCGTCAGCTCCAGTTTGTATCCAGCCTCTGATGGAGACTTCAGATGCCCCGACACCTGTGATGAGACGACTCGACGCCTGTGAAGAGACGACTCAACGCCAGCGTTGTTATGGCCTAAAATAATACATGATTGATTAACTTATCCTAACATTTTTTTTTTCTTTAACATTCTCTTTTCTAACATTTTTCAATGTACATTTATGAAATGCACTTTCTGTGAAGCTGCTTTGAAACAATGTGTATTGTGAAAAGCGCTATACAAATAAATTTGAATTGAATTGAATTGAATCTTTGCATTTGAAATGAGCGGAGGGGGGCGTGGTTTAACAAGGTCTACCAGGCACGAGCTGCTGCCAGAGAGACGGATGGACCTGAGTTCACTTCACATCAGTTCTCAGCACATCTCAGTTCAGTGAACTGTTGTAGTTACTAGAATATACTTCAGGTTATTCGTTTATTTCTAGTCGGAGGGGCTGTCACTCATGTCAGAAAGTTAGTAACTTTAGTAAATTATGGATCAGCACAGACTCGAGACACGAACCGTTTAGAACGATTCAGTCCGATTTGGTGAACTGATTCGGTTCACTAAAAAGAACCGATTCAAAAGAATGATTCGTTCGCGAACCGGACATCACTAATGTACCAGAGACTGAGCGATTGCTAACAAAGTTATTTATAGGAACTACTGAGTCGCTGAGCGCTGTGAGTTTATATCTGATATTTTATATCTGTTTGTATCTGAGAGTTCTGAATAAACGCGAGTCCCAGTCACACCGAGTCCGTCTTCATCATTATTCTACCAACTTTGTAACACATGCAATGTACCATTACAGCTGTCGAGATGAACGAGTAAGTGTTGATTATAGCATTATTTTTAGATATGTTCCTATCTATCATATGAAAAGCGTCAGTGACGCGCATTGAGTACACAGCGCAAACAAAGACACAACAGCAGTAATCGAATGTAATCCAGTTTATTGTGGGGCTAGGCTGGCTAGCCCGGATATGCTCACGCTTACCCTCCTTCTGCTTAATCTCACGCCGCGTTTGGTGCCTCCACTGTGGGCCAGATGCAGTACTGGGGGTCGGGGATGTTGAAGGCCGAGCTTCGGCGTGTGCGTGAAGTTTATCTCTAAAGATATGGCTCTGCTGATGTTGAGCAGAAACGACTGTATGCACATTGTAGAACAGATAGACGCGACGAGGACGTACAAAAACACTGACTCACAAGATAGAAAACACGAAAACACCGTTCTGTCGGGAGAGAGAGAAGCCGCAGTGTGTGCACGAATAATAAATAATAAGCTACACATCAGAAATCACTGATCACAGATCAGAAGGAACTGAAAAAAGACTTCTGTTTTCATTTGTACATCCAAACACTGAGAAACTGCCAGCGTTCACTCGTTCACAAGCCATGATCTCTTGAGGACAAACATGGCGCTTGCATGGGCGTGCCAGATTCTCTGGGCGGAGGAAAGGGAGGTAATCGTTCCTGCTTGGACATCAAACCAGGAGACTTCAGGATTGGCTAGTCTGGCCTGTCATTTTCTCAAAGGCAGAGAGAGACAGCCAGAACTCGGTTTTACACCGATCAACATTTCTATCCACTTGGGGACAATATTCAGGCTAGGGGAACTCATATTAATGTTGAAAAACCTCATAAAATGAAAATTTCATGCCATGGGACCTTTAACAAATGCATCAAACTTTAATCTTTTTTTTTTAGGTTGAAGAACCACATGCAGACATACTCTTGTTAAAAGAAATAGAAGAGAAAGCCAAAGAAAAAAGCAAACTGGATGAGCTTAGAAGAGAGTCGAGGCTTTGAAAGCTGAAGATCTGGAGCTAAAGGCGCTGAACTTTAAACTGCAAAAAGGTGTTTAAACACATGTTTCTCTTATAAAAATGAAAAACACTTCCTTTTGGTGTTGATTACAGATGTCATGTGAACTTTTTGTTGTTGTTGTTTTTCCATATTTAGATATTATTAACAGATTTGATGAGTTGTTGCCAAAAAACTATTTAACCAGATCTGTTGCACCAGCTACATCTCCTAAAAATGCTCCTCATCCAGCTAATCGATCGCATCCTCATGTAAGAACCTTATTTTTTAGATATCATAGGAATAGTTCATTTAAAAAAATCATTGATTACTCACTCATGTTTTCAAATGAATGTGTTGCAAGTTTTTTGCCATTTATTTGACATAAGGTTGAGATCCACAGAAAATTGAATATCACAAAAGAGACATTCCAGGCATGTGGGAGAGGAGGGACTTCATGTTCAGCTGATAAAAGATTTAGCAGTGGCTGTTTTTGGGAGGAGTACACTGGCCACACATGGCCTATCAGGCAAACCTGGCAATGCCAACAAAGGATCACAACCTAGGCCACTCTTGGATTAGTTAAAGTCGGCATGAAACGGAAGTTGAGATCGTCCTTTTCTCCTTATTGTGACGTATATCCGAGTGAAACGGCTTCTGAAATTAGAAAAAATGTAGGGCGAGGCTTGATTTCGTCCTTCGGGAATTGATTGGATCGCTGGAAGTGGGGCGTTGCTAACAAAATGGAGGCAGATTTGAAGTTTGCATTCAGTTGTGGAAAAAAAAAATCGATCTATCTTTTAAATAAATGTATTTTCTCTCTAAATCTTTTCTACATAATGTTACTGAGCATATTTCCTCACTTTTCGCTGGTTTATGCTACAGATTTGACTTATTTTAAGCCTTTTATGGCTTTATTTCTGTAAAGCTTTTTTCTCAGCTCTCCCTTATAAGGGGGCGCGCCGTAAGCGCGTTCACACACGCTGCATTTCTCAGTGCGAGGCTGTTTGTGCGACTATATTGAGTAATTTTTACATTAAAAAAAAGCTTTTATTTCTCATATATTTCTCTCTTTTTGCCTCAAGTCCTTCTTGAAGAAGGTATTGTGTATACCGAGAAAAATGCGCCTAACCACGATCAGTGACATGTTTCTGAGAGGCGGTGCAGAAACGAGACGGGGCGATGATAACCCCGCCCTCGCGCCATAGCACACCGGGAGGGAAGAGAGGCCGTTTCGATGGGGGAGGGAAAGTTAACATATTTGATTAAAGATTATAAGGGTAAATGAATTTTTTAAAAATAATGAAGTGCACAGATAAATCAGTTATAGTAAACACTACAATATTAATATAAAAATACGAATTGTAAAATGTGATTTCATGCCGCCTTTAAAGTGGAATTTATTTTAGGTAAGAGGATAACAAGTGTTATCTATATTTATTAAAATGTATTTAAATAATCCTCACTGCATGAAAAGTGGGATTTTCGTCAGTATGTGACACTGTAGATTGCCGTGGAACTTCAGGTTTACGACTGTGCACGGCAATTTGCAGGCAACACCGAAAACTGCCGTAAATTGTCGGAAATTGACGTGGGCCTTGCTTGGCAGTTGTCCCCCCATGACCCCCCCTCCCCTTAATTCTAGGGGAGGCTTTATCATGTAAATGAACATGCTGTGAGCTACACAAATGCAAATCAGAGTAGCAGCAGGGGCAGTTTTATCTAGGTTCTGAATTTTTTTTAACTAAAACAAGTTTAAAGTTTAAGTTAAATGTACTCGTTTTAGTTCACATTACTAAATTTTTAGGGCAACCAGTTTGCTCCAATTTTTTAAGTAGATTCAACTTGTCCGGGCTCACAGTGTAGATTAATTACTCTGTATGTCATTAGCAATAACCAATGTTATGTAAAAAAAAAAAAAAAAATACAGGACAGCAGTTCATGTCTTCAACCTTTAGAGAGGTTATGTGATGCAACAAGACAATGAACCAAAGCACACAAATAAATCAAGTAAAGCATACAGTTTACATACCAAAATTTATTTTTCCACCTGCACTGTGAATGATTTTTTAAATGGCTATTAATCATAAATGTGAAAAGTACAAGTTTGTGTGTTAATAGTTAAGTCAGATTGTGTTTTTCTGTAATTGTCATTTAAATTGAGCTCACACCACATTTTATGAATTATCAATGCAGATTTTCAAGAGGTGGTTTCCTGGACAGGGTTTAAATTATGCCAAGAGTAGGCCTTAATCTAGTTAATCGTGAGTTAAAAAATTGTTGCCTGGAACAAAGATTAAGCACAGATAACTAACACCTGGACTATGAGTCCTGAACTAAAATAAACTGGATTCATTTACAGTTTTATCTAATTGCTTACACACAATTTCTGAAAATATGGCTCCATTTCTTGTAACTCTACACACAAAACATCAGACATCTCTTGCAAAAGCAACACTTTGTGCAAAACTATTTTAACTCTTCCAAAAATTTTGTTTTTGCATATAACTAAGTGATCAATTTATGTATAAGTGTTTTCACACATGATCATTGGCTGTATAGGTCCTCAGTAAATGAATGTGGCAAAAGTTATTATTGTCTCTATAACTTATGGCTTCCTAAAGACACGTTTATGGGTAAATAAAATATTAATAATATAAATAAAATGAATATCAAAACATATTTTAAATATAATGAAGTCATTTTAATATAGCACTCATCAGATGTTCCTGGAAACAAAACAGAGACAGAACAGTATAAACAAACTATACAACAAACTAAACACCAAATTACAAAAACATAGTTATGTGAAAGTGAACAAAGTTGTGTGTGTGTGTGTGTGTGTGTGTGTGTGTGTGTGTGTGTGTGTGTGTGTGTGTGTGTGTGTGTGTGTGTGTGTGTGTGTGTGTGTGTGTGTGTGTGTGTTTTCAGTTATAAATATGTGCTGTGTAAATTAGCCTAACTTTAAAAAACAAACAATAACCCATATAGATAAATTATAATAATTGTATAATATTGAGCATTTACTTAAGATATTTTAGTTGAAATCTGATTGCTCTGAAAGTCCTCCATTGGCACAATGGTACTCTACACTCTCAAGACCCTTAAAAGGTACTAAAGACGTCGTTACAAACTCCATCTCGCTACAGTGGTTCTAAAATAACTTTATGAATCGGCGACAATAGTTTTTGTGCGCAAAAAAACCCTAAATAACGACTTGCATAGTGATGACGATTTCAAAACAAAGCATCATGAAGCTTCGAAGCGTTATGAATCACTGAGTCGATTCAGCGGTTTGAATCGCCAAATTTCTGCAGTTTGGCGGTTTGACACACGATCCGAATCATCATTCGGCTCACTGATTCATAACGCTTCGAAGCTTCATGATGCTTTGTTTTGAAATCGTCATCACTATGTAAGACGTATATTTCTCTTTTTGGTGGACTCATAGTATGTGATTAAATTCAAAGTATTTTAAAAATGTAATTTTGAATATGTGAATGAGCAGACCTACCCCCAACCATACCTTTAACAGAGATGTTGCTTTTTAAAGGCATGTAGTGGAACAGAGTCTGAGTCTGAGGTAGACCGTAGGACAGGCAGCATGGGACAGAACCCTCCTGATCCCCTGTCAATGATCGAACTACAGCCTGACATGGACACTGTTTCGACTGCCACAGGAACTACCACAAAAGCTGAGGCAATGCTTATGATTATGAGCCATGCAGCAAAGCATAAAATAACTGGTTGCCAGTTACATGATCTACTGCAGCTGATAAATAATTTGTTTGGGCAAGAGGTTGTACCTCGATCCAAGTATCTTTTTAACAGAGTGTTTAAAAACAGTTGTGAGGAAGTAGAATTCCAGTTCTACTGTGAAACTTGTAATTCAAACATAGGAACGGCCCAGGAAATCAAAGACAGACAAATGAATGAATGCGGATCATGTGGCAACACTTTTGATTTTGGTTCTATGAATGGTGGTAACTTCTTTATCAATGTTCCTCTTGCCCCACAAATTCAGACTCTGCTTGAAAGCACAGAAGTGTGTGCCCATCTGAACTACAGGTCTGAAAGGCAGAAGAGCCACAATGAGACACTGTCAGACATCTATGATGGGGAGAAGTACAGACAGTTGTCTGGCCCAAATCAGATCCTCTCCGTTTCTCACAACTTCTCATACATATTTAACTCAGATGGCCCCTGTCTTCAAATCATCAAAATTCTCTATATGGCCCATTCACATAATGATCAATGAGCTTCCCCCTGAAATTAGGTTTAAGCAGGTGTTGCTTGCTGGCCTTTGGTTTGGCCCAAAAGAGCCTGTGATGGAAATCTTCCTCAAGTAATTTGTGGAGCAGGCCAAGAACCTAGTTGACACTGGTGTCACATGGCATAAAGAAGGGTCTGTTATTAACAGCAAAATAGTTGGCCTCTGTTGTAGTGTTGATTCCAGAGCAAGACCACTGATGCAAAACACTACCCAATTTAATGGCTATTTTGGGTGTGGATTCTGTCTGCATCCTGGGAAGCTGGTTGATAGGGTGGTGAAGTATCCAGTTTCAGCAGAAGAATACCGTGACAGAGCAAATGAGGAAATGGTTAGGGATATGGAGTTGGCTCTAGAAGGTGGCAAAAGTGTTAGAGGTGTAAAAGGTCCTTCTCCACTAATCAACTTGCCATACTTCGATGTTGTCTGGGGTTTTGTCCCGGACTACATGCATGCAGTTCTACTGGGGGTTTCTCCTTGTCGATACATCTTCATCAACCCAGCCATATTATGTAGGCAGTCCGGCCACTTTGAGAGCGATAGATGCTAGAATTGTCGGTATCCAGCCTCCACACCTGATTACTCAACTGCCCAGAGGGTTGTCCGATAGGGTGCACTGGAAAGCCTCTGAGTGGCGATCCTGGCTCCTGTTCTACAGCCTACCATGTCTTGAAGGAATTCTTCCCAAAAAGTATATGGAACATCTTGGCCTTCTTGTATCAGCCATTTGGCTGCTTTTGAAGGATGAACTAGATCCATGTGAAATCAACAGAGCTGAGATCTTTTACTTGATTTCATATTCAGGTTTCAGATCTTCTATGGCGAGTCACAGATGACATTTAACATTCACCTTCTCAGTCATCTTGCCAAGTCAGTCAAGTTGTGGGGCCCATTGTGGACACATTCTGCATTTCCTTTCGAGAACGCAAATGGCAAACTTCTGACTTTGGTGAAAGGAACAAAAGGCGTGGCTAATCAGATTGTTACCAAGTTTCTTCTGTTTAGATCAATTCCTTACTTCTCATCCAAATACAAGGTGAAAGAAGAGGTGTTACGGTTCTGTTCTGATTTGAACAAGTACCCAAGGGTTCAAAATGCTGTCAAATGTGACAATACCACGCTACTTGACAATGGAAGCGTGCACATTGTTACAGAGGAAGAACAGGCTGCCTTCTGTGCCTCTCACGTGTGCATACCTGATGAGGTTGTAGTGCACAAACGCATGATCAAACGAGGCCTGGTGTATACTAGCAGAGACTACACCCAATCTCACAGACGAGATGAATGCTATGTGAAACTAACTGATGGAACATGTGGGGTGATCAATACAATTCTTTCTCTGGCGAGGATGATCACGTAGCATTATTAATAACAATGTTTGAGGTAGCTTCAGCCTTTCCACTACCACAACCTTGTGGTTTTGTTCCACACATTTCCATTGTGCAATGCTTGGGGTCGCCTAAAACAGAGTTAGTTCCTGTTAGTTTCCTTCAGAGGAAATGCATGGGCATCAAAGTGCAAGGCAAATTATACATTTGCAGTTTTCCAAATGTACATGAAAGGGATTAGAACAAATCCTTGTCAGGTGTGTGTGTGTGTGTGTGTGTTGACTAATATTAAGTCAAGGTATGTTAACTAAAGATGTTGTGCCAATATCAGTCTATAATTTTAAGTAAAATGCAGCATATATGGAAAGAAATGTAACTGGCAGGTTAATGTAAAGTTAGTATAGTTTTTTGTTGTTGTTTGTTTGTTCATTATTTTTCAGTACTATTTTGGTTTTCATAAAACAATACATTTGACTCGCTCCTTTTTATCTTTACTTGATCTAAAAGAAACCTTTTGACAGTGTTTTAATACATTTTAGTGGTGCTATACCACCTGGAGCCAAAACATGCACTTAATAAAGTAATGTCCACAGTAATATATGCAGTATGTGTATTATTCAAATTCACCTGTTTCTGTGTGCCTGTCCGGTTGTATATATTTTTTCCCCCACCAGTGGATTACAACACCAATCAGAACTGATGTGCAGTCATGTAGATATAGTTGGGGTTAGTGACACCAGTTAGAAAACATCAAAAGTTGCGTTGGACAATTAGACACAGGGCAGCAGGCATTCATTTCCTCCTGATAGAACCCAAAAGCAAGCAGCCTTTTTTAAGTGAATTGCCCTTATTCTTTCTCCCATGCAGTTGCAAAAGGGTAGAGGAGACTGAAACATAAACTGAGTAAAGAACACAAGAAAATAGTATAAAACTTTAAACAAGAATTACTTTAAACGAGAAAATAGTTTAAAACAGAAAACTTACCTTAAACAGCAGACAAACAATTGTCCCCTTTGAGTGAACTGCCCTTGATTTTCTCTGTAAAATAAATATGCATACGCTGAACACGTGCTCTATTTCCACATTGAGACAAAAATATAACTCAAAAAAGGGGGAAATAACAAACAGGTATGTAAAATAACATTATACACACACATTTAGGTGAAATATGTAGATAAAAGCGATAATTACAATCAAGATTAAATAAGATTATCAGAATGCCAAAAAAAAAAAAAAAACTTACCTCATAGGCATAATTTGCAGTTGACATGTGCCCACAATTCTTTGCCAGGGTCGGTATTGTCCTCAATACTTTTGCAGATGTATAAAAGAAAAATGAAACATCTCTAGCTGACTAGCAGAAGAGGCGATCTTACACTGGAATGTTTTTGTTATTTTTTCGAAGTCACGCTGCTGCTCTTTCCTGGTGTTATCAGTGGTGGTGGCTCCTGCGCAGACGCGTGCGTCAATCTAACCATTGCAGAGACTCTATTCGTTCCGTTGAAATAAAATTAAATTCAGTATAGTATTGAAATTGATTTCTGACATGGTAATGTTATTTTTGTGCACGCACGAATGCACACATCTGTCCCACCCACTTTTAAAAACAAAATTACATCAACGTCTCCCATGCGGTTACAAGGAGAAAGGGACAAAAACAGAATGCTGGCTGGCCCACTACCCATACGAAGGAACAATTTCTGTGAATTATAGGCAATGCATATATTTAACAGTCAGTAGGCTATAATATCTACACATATTGCATAAGAATAAGTCTAATACCATAACATTTTAAAACAACTGAAACAATGAGCAAAGAGTTAGTTTATTTGTGTGTCATTTTTTTAAGTCTATTTTGTAATAATTGTAAAAAACAAATAAAAAAATTCTGCATCTAGCCTATACATTATGTGTACATCATTAAATCATTATTATCAAACCAAAGAAAACAACTACATTTATTGGAGTCCTAATGGTTTATACTGGTGTCCAGTAGATACCAACATGTAACCAAATCTTGCCAAAGGTGTTCTATTGGTCCTTAATGGTATCCAATAGACAACACATGCCACCAATAGAAGAAAGCAAATTACCAATAGAGACCCACTAGGACCATTACAGTCTCCATTAAAACCAATAAAGACAAATAGACATAAACATGCCACCAATAGAAGAAAGCAAATTACCAATAGAGACCCAATAGGACCATTACAATTTCCATTAAAACCAATACAGATCCCTATATAACCATTAAAACCATTACAAATTCTCTGATGGTTTCTATTGTTTTTTTCAGCAGGGGTGATAAGTCACGTCACATTAAAGAGCGTCAAAACGGCATTTATCGTTTGAATTTCGTGATAAAATGGACTGAATACTTAATATGTTCGAGTGGGAACTAGGATTGAAGTGTGTTCCGTAAAATAAAATAAGTAATTTTCAATCATTAAGATGTACATTAAACTGAGAACAATCCTGTACTTAATGTAAGAGTGTGCGCAAGCTAATTTGCATAATGCGGTAACAATCTGTGTTTTCGTGGATGTTAGATTTTGACAATGGAGGGAAATATACAGTGTTTTCATGTAAACTTCTGACTCTGGGGAGAACTGCAGCAGAAGAGGAGACAACGGAGAAACGGAGACAAGGCAAACGGAGCCAAATATTGCATTTATTTCACTTCAGCTGATAAAGTATGCAAACACAGCCGAGCGTCACTGTGGGAAGAAGAAAGTGTCCGACTTCACGTCTCCGTTTGCCGCTCCTCTCCGCCTGCACGCGGCTACTCTCGCCGATCAGTTGCATCCAGCCACAGCCGATGTCCAATACACCTATTAACTGATTCACCGCAGGTGCACCTGACCTGCGGGTCGTACCATTTACATTGATTCGAGAGGGGTGGTGGGGCCCTGCACAGCATGAAAATGACTTTTTTTTTTTTAAACCAAACCAGTGCCTAACTACAAGTTTAGTTTTGCACAGGAACTTTTTTATATGTACATAAATGCTATACAAATGTTAGTGCATGTATATGTATGTATAGAAAACGGACTTCTAAGGGCTCCCCCTCTGCCTCGGGCCCTGGGTACTCGGTACCCTTTATCCCCCCAGTCCGACGCCCCTGTATATATATATATATATATATATATATATATATATATATATATATATATATATATATATATATATATATATATATATATATATATATATATATATATATATATATAAAACACATGTATAAACCACAGAGACAAGGCCGCAGGGCCACACGGTCTGCTAGACCACAGAGACAAGGCCGCAGGGCCACACGGTCTGCTAGACCACATACACTTTTTTTAAAACATTTTATTAAACCACCACCAGTAGTTGCATAGGGATTTACTTAGATTTTAGACCATGTGCGATTTTGGGTTAAGATGCGAAACCACCGGCCATCGTAGTTCCTGATACGAGATTCACAGCTACCATGACGTACAGACATATGGGCCACAGCCATCTTTTGATATAGTAGAAAGACCATGCTATCATAACGTACTGAGCCGAATTGGCAGGAACACCACCACCAGTAGTTGCATAGGGATTTACCTGAACCATTACTGGAGAGCTTGCTGAGCTTCAAGATGATTTTAGAATCAGTCTTATATAAGACTTGAATGCAGAAGAACACCATCTCCCCAGTAGTTTAAATGCTGGCCTAGAATTTCTGCGGTCGTAGCTGTAGGAAAGTCTGATACGAAGAGAAGGAGGTAAACTGCAGCTTTTAAGGTCAGTATAAAAGTGGGTCTGAAACCAGGCCTTAGAGAGAGGTGATCCATTAGATAAAATAAATAGGGGGGAGTGGTCAGAAGTCTTAGGACAAACATGAAGATATTTAACCATAGAAGTGAAGGGACAGAAATTATTCATTATCTTAGAAATTGTTAATGTGATACCAGAACCTTTAGAGTCATTCTAGAATGCTTAAGTAAAAGAGTAAAGAAATTGAGTGAGAAGTGAAGATCAGAATAGGCAGAGAGTAGAATCAAACTGATTAGTTTCTAAAGTGAATTTCCCTGGACACATGAAGTCGAAAAGGGCTGATAAAACACGGCTTCTAGCAGAATATCGGTGTAAGTGGAAGAGCGACCTTTAAGATTTAAGTGTTAGGAGTTAAATTAAAAGCTTTGAAATTACCTGACAGACAAGTAGGTAATCTTAGTTTTACCTTTGGAATTATGGGAGAGTTTACTGAACATGCCTGATGGTTTGAGCATTGCTGAAAAAAAGAAAAGAAAAAAGCATTCTGACCATCATGGAATCCCGTATTCAGATGCTTCTTGATAGGGGAGACCTTGGTAGAGACAACTACACACATTGAGCCATGTTCATAGCAACACCAATCTGAAAGAATGGCCCATGCACAGGTGAGTTGGAGAACACATTTCTTTCCATCTGCAGTTAGGAGGATTCTAAACCTCTGGGCGTAGCTCCCGCTCACAGCTTGATAGAACACCATCTAACCATCAAACCTGCTGAGAGAACCCCAAGAAGAAAATAAACCAGATCAGCATGACAAATACGTAACATGCACATGTGATTGAGAACACCGACGATGCCCTTGCAAAAGAAAATGTTTTATATGATTAAGCTTTACTAGCTAATAAAACCATAACTAGCTATATAGAACCCGACGCAGCTACCGAACCTATGAAAGAGATCAATGCAGTATTCATCATTTGATAACCCAAGCCAGACAATACTGTGTGATTTTAGCCACGTTTGGCAATAAGAGACAAATATCGCAATCCTAAAAAATTCCTTTGACCCTGGAATAAAATCTGATGCTTTAATAGTTAGTTTGACATGCTCACCAACGCCATTTTTTGGCCTGAATAATTTCACTAAGGTGAATGGTTGATGTAAAACTCCGGACGAGTCCTCGTGCGTCTGATTAACATACAGCCTGCCATTAATGCACTGAGATCCCACAGTGTGACATCAGAATCATAGTCTGAAAAGCAACGAATCACAATGACTAAGCGCACCGTGTGTGCCAGCTTTAGTGAAGAGAAAAAGCTCACTGCGAGAGCTCCTCGTTTGCGGTGCAGCCAGGAATCAATACGCATATGCAGACTGTGTCAAGCGCTATATTTACTCCCCTGTATATTGTGTTAGTCTCGATAGAATTAAAAAAGTTGCCGTTTACAATGCGAGTGGAGCCGATCACAGACATGTCTTTTCTGTAGCTCAAACAGTAGAGTGCGGCACCAGCAACGCCAAGCCACGGGCTCGACTACCAGGGAAAGCAAGACCCGAAAAAATGCCAGATGTGTACCCTGAATGCGACTCGAGTCGCCCCGGACAAAACCGTCCGCCAAATGCATAAATGTAAATGTCTGTTGAGCGCCCGAATGCAATGCCTAACTGAAGGAGTCAACACATCACAGAATACACGCAATCAGGATTGAATGGTTCAGCGATTGTTCACTGGCCAATTCTGCTCTCCAGTACATACGTTTGACCAACGAATAGTAGAACATGCAATAGATTCATGATTCGGTGTAGTCAGATTGCCGCAGTTTCCACTGGTGTAGGAGTTTATCTGAACTGAAGCATTTGACAGTTTAATGCGTTTATAAAGGGAGCGCACTCTGCTCGCTTACTGTATTCATAAAAGATTTGAATAATTGTGTTCCCATGCTGCGATTTAGATGCTGTACGGATGCAATCTCTATGTAAATGGTCGGATTGAGTACGGAATGAAATTAGTGCTGCTATCGAATATCAAGTCAAACCTTGTTTTGTATGCAAACCTTACCCGACATATGTGCTGAGAGTACAACGAGATAAGTATTTGTTTTATTCATTATTGTAGCCATGGCGTCCTAGTACAGAAGGACCGAGTGAGACTAAACACTAAATTCTAAAGTTCCTAAAATAGAAAGAGGTATCCAGATATCAGTAGCTGAATAAAACACGAATAGAGTCAAATGAGCTGAAGTAAAGTGAAGACAAAAGCACACGATTACTATATATATATATATATATATATATATATATATATATATATATATATATATATATATTAGGGGTGGCACGGTTCACAAAACCCACGGTTCGGTTCGTATCACGGTTTTAGGGTCACGGTTTTCGGTTCTGTACGGTTCTTTTTGTTGTTGTTTTTTTATCGTTAACACTCCAGAAATTTACTTCAGCATATGATATATATGGCTTAATCATCCACAATTAGGATACAGTATTAAAAATTGTTATATCAAGTTGTTTCCTAACTGGCTGTCAACCGAGTCCGACACATTGCCGTACATTTTTCATGTTAATCATATCAATTTTGATCAGAACAATGCACTGTGGCTTTAATTCAGCTGACCTGATTAACACATTTCACCAAGTGTCCCGTGTGTTTCACAATCACCATATGACATCCAGCGCTGGGAAAAAATAACATAAAATACACGAAAACACAACACTGCCAGAAGTTTTTGCCCAAACTTCAAAGGCATGTTTAAATTATTAGAACTAGAAGCATATCTTAACTTTTAAATGTTACATTTATCATGTGAACTACTTATATACAGCATGTTATATGAATGTGTGTATGAGACAGAGGGGAACACGGTCGCATTTGCAGCAGATATGTTGCCCTTCATAAATCAAAGCACGAGACAGACAGGGCTCGGAGGAGAACACTGGAAAATGTGACAGACTATATTTGCCTGTCCCACAGATTCACACTCTCACAGACAGACAGACACACACACACACACACACACACACACACACACACACACACACACACACACACACACACACACACACACACACACACACACACACACACACACACACACACACACAATCTCCCACAGACTCACACACACACTCAATCTCCCACAGACTCACACACACACACACACACACACACACACACACCAGACACACTCTCTCTCACACCAGCCGCGGTTCAGTGCGAGAGCGGGTGCCGCGCCGCGCGTGCCCGCTGCGCATACACACACTGGCAGTGTTTGTCTCGCGAGTCGCGCAGCACCCGCTCTCGCACTGCATCTTCCCTGCTATACGATGCTAGCGCATCCTCCAACTCCGGCAGCCTTCCTTATCTCTCCCACTTTCATTTCTACATGTGACGTGACCTGCAGCACTCCACTTTTACTTTACTGTATGTCCACACAAACCTCTTATTTCGCGCGAAAAGGACACCAGCTGTCTGAGGTAACATGCGGGCACGAGGATACATTGCGCAGGCGCGAACCGTGCGACACACACACACCGAACCGACACAAGCGAACCGAACGGTTCGGTTTTTTTCCATGTACCGTGCCACCCCTAATATATATATATGACGTGTTTGTTTTAATTAACTAATTTATTAATATGTAGCGCATATTTATAATGCAATAGCAAAGCACCTTTATACGGAAGGTGCACCTTTATATCATGTGCACTAAGCTGCGGTCAAATCACAACACGGGAACCGCTGGCACAATCAGAACTCGTTACGTATTTCTGAAGGAGGGACTTCATAGAACAAGGAACTCATCAGCCGTTTTTAGGACAGTGTAAACAGCGGTATACAGATAAGTAAATTGTGTGAAAAATACTGGGTGTTTTTACACGCGAAACATGAACATGTTATATTGCACACTGTAAACACAATCAAAGCTTCAAAAAAACATGAAGAACGGGACCTTTAACTTCAGTTCGTCATGAAGCCCCGATTAATGGGTGCATGTTGCTTTAAAACCTGTGTTGTTTTCCTTGCATTCGTGGCGAGAATGATAGAGTCTAATATGCTGTGCCATCTGTTCTGTTTCAGATTTTCTAAACAAAATAGTATCAATGATGATAACCGGTGTCATGCGAATCATTTACGAGCACTATGGATAGACACAACAAGCTGCAACGAGCGATCACGTTGCACAAGCAGACCGGCAGACACCTGTGCGTAAACTGCAAACAGCCAAGCGTCTCATACGATGCATGTGTCTGCTCTATACAGACATGCTTCCGACAAAATTGAGAAAGAGTAAGATACTACACCCAATCGGCATCAGAATGCATAACCATATACATATCACTGTGATGAACGCTGATGCAGTAATGTCGCCAGAATGGTGATGAAGATACAGCCGTGTATTTGATAACATGCCCAGATAGTCCTCCATTGAAAGTAATTGTTCTGGATCGGACGTGAGATTTTGCTCTTGTTAGTGAATGCACTCGCGTCTGTTACCGCGGCAGCCCAGTGAACAGAATGATAGGCTGACATGGACTTAGAACGTCGCTGTTTGCACATTATTCATTTTATAATAGGACCAGCAATCGACCGCTACGGAACGTCCGGATCGTCAACTGCTGAAGCGGCAGTATCTGCAAACTCAGACATGAGTAATTACTACCTTTTTATGCTACAGAAAAGGATATGATTGGATAGATGAGAAGGTAATTAGTGACGTAACGATTGAGTCTTCTTGGCAGAACTTGCGCTAGCTTCATTTCTGATTTCCTGAAAAATTTGGATTCATTGTAATGAGGTAAAGGATCTATGAAAAGTTTGAAATAACCATGAACATAAATTTACTTTGTCTTGAGCTGACCAGCCAACTATGGCAACGTTGATGGGTGTTTATATTTGTTCAAGCTTGACAACCTGCCTTTTTGTTTATTTTCTAAAATACATTTTTAATTACAGATAAGTACAAAGATTTAATTGTAAAAAGGATGCTTATAAGAGAGTGTACATCTGAAACTGCTGAGGCTTTGAAGGGTTTTGATTATATTACCCACCAGGTACATTCATTGTACTCACCTCATTCTTAAAAAGAAAACAAATCATTCATCATCATTTGTCTGCCTGTTTTTTCCCCTTCAGATCAGCTGCTATAGAAGACAGAGTGCAGAGACAAGCAACGGACCTCGCCCTCCGGGTGACGAAAGTCACCGCCCATTCCCTCGGTCAGGCGTTGTCCACCCTAGTGGTCCAAAAACGACATCTCTGGCTCAACCTGGCCGACATGAGGGAGACTGACAAGTACCGGTTCCTGGACTCGTCGGCCGGGTTGTTCGGCGACGCGGTCGAGAGCTTCGCCCAACAGTTCTCGGCCACCCAGAAGCAGACGGAGGCCATCAAGCACATCTGCTGCTCCCACTCCGCCGCCGGCTGCAGAGCCTCCGCCTGCCCATCGCCGAGGACGGCCACCTTCCCGTGTCCAGCTCCACGCACACGGTTAGATGTAGGCTGCTGCTGGGCTGGGGCAGGTGGCCGTCCTCGGCGATGGGCAGGCGGAGGCTCCGCAGGACAGCGGTACCACTGAAACATTTTCAAAAGCTCCTGGGGCATATGGCATCCGCAGCCGCAGTAACGCCGCTCGGATTGCTTCATATGAGACCGCTTCAACGCTGGCTACAAGACCGAGTCCCGAGATGGGCGTTGCACAGCGGATCCCTCCGTGTCCAAGTGACACCGAGATGCCGCAAAACCTTCAGCCCGTGGTCGGACCCTTCATTTCTACAGGCAGGGGTGCCTCTAGAACAAGTGTCCAGGCATGCTGTTGACTCCACGGATGCCTCATCCACCGGCTGGGGTGCCACGTAAAACGGGCTTGCAGTTTCGGGTCTGTGGACGGGGCCCCAACTGCAATGGCATATCAATTGCCTGGAGTTGTTAGCAGTTTGTCTTGCCTCAAGCGGCCGCTCAGAGGCAAGCACGTTCTGGTCCGTACGGACAGCACTGCGGCCGCTGTGTACATCAACAAACAGGGTGGTCTACGCTCCCGTCATATGTCACAACTCGCCCGCCATCTCCTCTTGTGGAGTCAGAAGCATCTGAGGTCGCTTCGTGCCACTCACATTCCGGGCCTGCTCAATCGTGCAGCCGACGAGCTCTCACGTCAGCAGGTGCTTCCCAGAGAGTGGAGACTCCATCCCCAGTTGATCCAGGTGATCTGGAGTCGCTTTGGGACCGCCCAGGTAGATCTGTTTGCCACCCCGGACACAACCCCCTGCCAATTGTTTTATTCCCTGACCGAGGGGACACTCAACTCGAATGCTCTGGCACAAAGCTGGCCCCGGGACCTACGCAAATATGCGTTTCCCCCAGTGAGTCTTCTTGCACAGACCCTGTGCAAGGTCAGGGAGGACGAGGAGCAGGTCCTGTTGGTTGCTCCATATTGGCCCAACCGGACTTGGTTCCCAGAACTAGTGCTCTTAGCGACAGTACCTCCTTGGCCCATTCCTCTGAGGAAGGACCTCCTGACTCAGAGACGGGGCACCCTCTGGCACCCGCGTCCGTCTGTCTGATCCCTGGAAGGGACGCGGAGGTTCTAGGTGGCCTGCCACAGAATGTGGTAGACACCATCACTTCCGCTAGAGCTCCCTCTACGAGATGGCTCTATGCGTTGAAGTGGAACCTGTTCGTTGACTGGTGCTCTTCTCGCCGAGAAGACCCCCGAAGGTGTACGATCAGCTCAGTGCTTTCCTTCCTGCAAGACGGGTTGGAGCGAAGGCTGCCTCCCTCCACCCTCAAGGTTAGGGATGGGCATTTCAAGCTAAAATGATATTCGAAGATCGCTGGGAATTATTCGATTTTTATTCGAAAATCGCAACTCCTCCCCCGCATGCACGCATGTACGCATGTATAGGTTACACACATAAACAGAGAGAGAGAGAGAGAGAGTGAGAGAGAGAGAGAGAGGGAGAGAGACCATTCACACTCTCAATCTGTATGATAACAAACTGTTTAATTCATTAGGGAATAGGCTATATCAACTCAAGCCATATTATTGTAACATGCTGAAACATATGACTGTAATGTGACATCGCCCCAAGTTACCTGATAAATGCCACAAGTCTACAGCGTGCGCGTGAGACGTTATTCTTCTGTTGTCTCAGGGCGTTTTTACTTTGGCATTTTAGTTCGGAATGGGGCACGGTTAGCATGAAAAATTGCTAATGTGAAAGCTTACCTACAGAGCTTGGTGTGCACTGAGGTACCGAACCCGAGAACACACAACCGGAGTTCGGTTGCTCTCGGAGCTGAGCCGTGATTCACGTGAATGTGCAAACAGCACTCGGGTGCGCACTTGTTGTGGAAGAAAGTAACCAGCGCATGCGTATTAGCCGATTACAATGTCATTAGTTCAATAACATACACGTAAGAGATGATAGTGTTGATGATTTAGCTGAGATACGATCGCGAGAGCGAGCCTGCAGTGTATTCGCGCATAGAGTGCAATCAGGGCAGCAAATGAATGGCAATTCACCGTCTCCTCAAAAGAGTCTGTTTGCAAGCAGCAAAGCCGCCTTCAAGCGACACACATACGGTAAACCCAAGTGTCGTTTACTCAGCTGCACATAATAGCACCAAATTAATTGAAAAAAAGCCCAATATATTGACCCGCGTTCTGTTTTCTATCACGCCCGTGCACGTTTGTGATGACGTAAGATGAACGCAAACGCACCAGGGTTCAAGTTGAGTGTGAAACCAGACCAACACTGCGGAGGCGGAGGGAAGAATCAGACTCGGACCGCAGCAAACGTGTCCAGTATAAAACACCCTGAGAGCTGACTGGCAGCTTTTAGGAGCGTTATTGGCAGCGCCTCTGGTTACATGAACGCGTCAGCACCACATCAGCACCGACAACATGGGGATTTTTTTTTGGACGATAATCGCACATACTATTCGATATTCTATAATTAAATAACTAATCGAATATTCGAAAATCGCGACCCATCCCTACTCAAGGTATATGTTACCGCTATTGCCGCTAATCATGACATGGTGGATGGAAAGTCCTTAGGTAAGCACGATCTGATTGACAGGTTCCTGAGGGGGGCGAGGAGACTAAATCCGCCTCGCCCTCCCTCTATACCCTCTTGGAACCTGTCTCTGGTGCTCAAGGCATTGCAGAGACCTCCCTTTGAGCCTTTGCAGTCAGTTGAGTTAAAAATCATGTAATTGAAAACAGTACTTCTGACTACATTGGACCTCCATCACGAGGGTAGGGGACCTGCAAGCATTTTCGGTCAACAAATCGTGCTTAGAATTTGGGCTGGCTAACTCTCACATTGTCCTTACTCCCCGGCCTCAATATGTGCCCAAGGTTCCCACCACTCCCTTCCGGGACCAGGTGGTGAGCCTGCAAGCGCTGCCTTCAGAGGAGGCAGTCCCAGCCCTAGCTTTTCTCTGTCCGGTCCGCGCCCTGCGGACCTACGTGGATATAACGCAAAGCTTCAGGACCTCAGAGCAGCTCTTCGTCTGTTATGGAGGACAGCAGAAGGGAAAGGCTGTCTCCAAGCAGAGGATGGCCCACTGGATAGTGGACGCCATCGTCTTGGCGTATGAAACCCAAGACGTGCCCTGCCCGCTCGGGTTAAGAGCCCACTCCACCAGGGGTGTAGCTTCTTCCTGGGCGTTGGCTCGTGGCGGTTCGCTGACAGATATTTGTAGAGCTGCGGGCTGGGCGACACCTAACACGTTCGCTAGATTTTATAGCCTCCGTGTTGAGCCGGTATCTTCCCGTGTGCTCTCTTCCCATAGTCAGTAACACCAGAGTGCCCGTTCTAGTGTTGGCTTACTGCGCCATTCCCTTCCCCACGGAACTGATACTTGCGCTTATCTGCTCTAGTCAAGTTCTCCTAAGGATAGGCGAACCCTGTCGAGTCCTCTGCAACCCGCGGCAGTCGGATGTGGTGGAGCATCCGGTGGCAGGTCTAACACTCGTATGCATTGGTGGAACTTGTGTTAGGCTGGGTTCAATATGTTGTGACCCCCACGGTGGTCCCATATGTGTATTCTTCCATGGTACAGCTCCCTACGGCGAGCTTGTGTCTTTCCCTCTGCAGAGTTCCTCTGCCGTCCCAGTACGGTGTTGTTCCCCCGCCGTAATTGGCTGGGGCCACCCCTGGGACTTCCGTATGTTGCACTGCCCAAGGTCAGTCCATACATGTATTCTCCACATGGTAACTCCCTCCGGGCATGATGTGGCTTCCGCAGCAGACCTCCGGGCATGTTATCCCAGCGTTATCCAATAAAAGTCTGCTGAGTGGGTCTTGCAGAACAGCAGTGTGACTCTCCCTGCATGAGTTTTCCCCGCCCGGTACAGACGGGGTCTGAGGGGCTTTCGCTGGGCGCTGGAAGTGGTAGTAACTGTGGCGTTTTCCAAAGGGATCCCAATTCGTCTGTGACGTCCGATGTACCCCTAGTGAAAAAAAAGTATACTTGAGCAAGACTAATTATCAGTATACTTGAAGTGTTTTAATGATTAGCTAACTTGAAATGTGTTATTTTGAAACAACTAATTTTGTACTAAGTATATTTTATTTGTAAATAAGTTGTATTAAAGCATACTTTTAATTGTATTTAGTGTACTTTTATGTGCTAAATTGGAACAACTTTAAGTATACTTAGTATGCTTTAAGTATAGGGACTAATTACATGCTTGATTAGTGATGTTAAATCTGCTTTATTTGTATTATAAGTATACTTTGTGTTATAAGTATACTTTATTTGTGCTATTAGTATACTTTATTTTTTATTATAAGTATATTTATTTAAGTTATAAGTATACTTTTTTGTGTTTTAAATACATTACAAATTAATTACCAGTGTCTTCAGAACACACAAGCAATATACTATGAATATATTATTTTTTCAGGTTTATTTGTTTACTTTACCTTCCCCAAGTACAAAAAATATACACTTCGCAGTCAATAACAATATAATGTATTATTACTTAGCTATACATTGTACAATATACTTTGAATTACATAATGTCACACAATACAGTAGTTTAAATGTGCTACCAAAGCTGTGAAGAGACATTCCATTAACAAGCCCAAAAACTTCACATGGTTTCAGCAAAACTATGTTTTTCATTAAAAGAACACTGTAAGATTAAAAAAAAAAACATTATTGGACCGATTCCACTGACCCTCTATACACAAGTATAAATTACACATTATATAACATTTTCTGATGAGCTACTCAATTTTACACTTGCGTCTCATGGCCGCTTGCACATCAGAGGCAGTTGACAGCAAAAACTTGTGAAGAAACAACATCAGGTCAAGACAAAAGGTCAACCAGCGTGTTCATACAACTTTTATTCCAGTTTACCATTAGTTTTACTTATTACTTACCTCCAAATAGCAGGACCTTTTTCTCTTGTTCTTTTCGGCATCGCGTAACGTTAGGCCATTTTATTCCAAGCCAGTTTATCGTCGCCATTAAGGTCAGGCTGCAAACCTCCTGTGAGTGAGCGACGAGGGAGGGAGCGTACAGACTGCAGCTCTGCCTCTGATTGGCTGCAGGCAGTGAATAACACAATCTGATTGGTCACAGACCAAGTTGAAGAGACATTTAAATTCTGATAATACTCAACTACTCAGCTCATATTTTCTTGCGTTGTATTTTAGTGTGCTGTTGGTTTAATATAGAACTGTGTGTGCGATTGTAACATGATTCTTCTCTGCCAGTATAAACTCGCCGTAAAAGTCCAAATGGGGAGGGAGGTTGAGCACCCTGGAGTCCTGGAGGCGGGAGCCCTGGGGTCTGACTGGCTGGGGGGCCTCCAGGGTGGAGCCGTGGGCGGCCATGACGGGTCGGGAGACCTGGGCGGAGCAGGAGACCAGGAGGCTTTGGGCGCCTAGGCGGTACAGGAGTCTTTGGGCACCTTGGCGGAACCAGAGCCCCACCCACATGTGTACCACCCACATGTCTCCCACCCACAGGTACGACAGAAAACACAACCAAAACAGACTGGACATGTGACATAACGCCCCCCCTCCCGATAGGCACGTCCTCGTGCCGTAGAAGTCCAAATGGGGAGGGAGGGTGGGCACCCTGGAGGCGGGAGCACTGGGGTCTGACTGGCTGGGGGGCTTCCAGGGTGGAGCCGTGGGCGGTCATGACGGGTCGGGAGACCTGGGCGGAGCAGGAGACCTGGGCGGAGCAGGAGCCTTTGGGCGCCTTGGCGGAACCAGAGCCCCACCCACATGTGTACCACCCACATGTCTCCCACCCACAGGTACATAACACAACCAAAACAGACTGGACATGTGACAACTATAGTATACTATAGTAAAATTACTTTAGTAAATACAATAGTGTTTTTGAACCATATTATATAAAAGACACTACAGTAAATTGAAGTAATTTTGCACAAATGGTAAATTTGTTGTGGTAATTCTGCTATAGTACTATAAACAAATTACCACAACTATATAGTTACAGGCATAACACACAGGTCAGGGCAAAAGATGTACCAAAATCCATTAAATGAATAACACCAGATAACATCTTAAGAACATTTATTCATTTTTTTATTGCTCATTTTTGTTGAAAATCTTTGCTATATCGAACCATTTTGCCACACCTAATTCTGAAACCCATATCAAACGTACATTTTCACCACTTCTGACGCATGTGCAAAGTTTCATGAGTATTCAAGCATGTTTAGGCCCTGAAAAATGTGATTCCTTTCGGAGAAGAAGAATGATAGGCCGAGCAATTACAATAGGGTCCGCACCATCGGTGCTCGGGCCCTAAAAAGAATATTACAACTACAATGGAAAAATGTAAGTGTTATTATCAACTAATTAAAGTGCTAATTTATTTCTATATATAGTTTACATGCATATTATAATGAACTGTTTTAAAACTAAAATATTAAAACGGTGGTAATCACGATTATAAATGCAAATCAACACGCAATCTAACAAACAACAACCTATGATTTAGTCCATGACAAAGGGAGAAAATGTATACATAATCTAAAGGAAATAAACAAAATAAACAGAAGCAATCTAAGACCACATACATTTTCAAGATAACAACACATGATCAGGCCAGCTAGGAGTTAATAGATTGTGTCCAGTCCAGCTTCTGTTCTGATCATTTGAGCAGTTTTTGCCAGTTCCTCTATTCCTTCTGTCAATAGGTACTGAGTAGAACCAAAGGACAATCCTGCAGCAAAAGCACTGCCCACACCTGGAAGGAGACTCACCAAATCGGCAATGGAAGACATTGTTACAACCGCAGCACCGACCTTTAATGTGTTCACTGCTTTTTCTTGGATGGCATTACAAAATGTTGACTTGGCCCGATATTCGAGCAAGGGCATGTTCACTTTTTCTGAAAGCCTTTCCAGTGATCTGTCATCCAAACCAAATGCATAATAGCACCTTGAAAGGAAAAGCAACGCAATGGCTGCATCACATGCTACTGAAGTGCCAGGCACAGGGATTACTGCTACACCAGCAGAAGCAAGAGATACAGCCCAGCTTATTGCTTTAAAAACCTTGATCTTCTTCTCAAGAGTTGCAGCAGAGCACACTGGCCAAGCTTGAAGAAGAACAGATTGCTTATGGAACGGAAGCTCTTCTATGAGTTTGTTTTCAAGCTTTTCAAAATCATATTTCCAGAAATCAACAGACGTTATCAAGAAAACTTCTCCTAAATCAATCAAGTTTTTCTGACAGTCCTCTCTTATCGTGTCAAGAACTTTCTGCTCATTAAGTGTTTTTTTCCTTTGCTCTGAAGAGATGTCGATGTCAATCTTTGAAAGAACAAAGTAAAAATGTTTCTTCTGTTTTCTTATTTCTTTATCCAGCATGATGTCATGCTCTGTGAACCTCTCTGAGGTAAGGATAATGAAAAAATCATAAGTTTTAAATTTAACATCTTTAAGGTATTTCTTTGCTTTGAAATTTGGACTTCCTATTCCAGGCAGGTCCCAGATTTTCACATTTGGCATTGTAGGATGCTTATACTCAGTGGGCTCCATTGTAGTTTCTGTGACACCAGTAGGTGCTGCTTTATCATCATTGTCATTTAGGCCTCAAATTACATTTACAAAGGAGGATTTCCCAGATCCTGTCTTTCCAGTCACAGCAATGTTAACAAAGAGGTGGTTCTAGGCATATTTTTTGATATTGAAAAAGCGTATGATATGCTTTGGAAGGAAGGATTATTAATAAAGTTAGAACAGTTAGGGGTAGAAGGAAGAATGTTTAATTGGGTAAAATATTTTTTGTTGAATAGAACAGTTCAGGTAAGGGTAGGATCTTCATATTCTAAAATATATAAAATAGATAATGGAACTCCACAAGGAAGTGTCTGCAGTCCAATATTATTTAATATAATGATAAATGATGTATTTCAAAATATAAAAATTGATATAGGAAGATCTCTCTATGCTGATGATGGAGCGATATGGAAGAGGGGACGTAATGTATTATATGTAACACAAGTTATACAAACAGCGGTTGAAGAAGTGGAAAAATGGGCCAACAAATGGAGTTTTAGATTATCAGTTGCTAAAACTCAACTAGTTTGTTTTGCAAAGAGAAATCGTATTCCTGAAATAAAAGTGAAATTATATGATCAGGTTCTTGAACAAGTTAAAGTTATAAGGTATTTAGGGATATGGATGGATTCTAGGTTGACTTTCAATACACATATACTGAAGTTATTAGAAAAATGCAAAAAAGTAATAATATATTAAGATGTTTGTCAGGAATGGAATGGGGAGCTAGTCGGAAATCTTTACAAAGAATGTATTGCGCATTGATAAGGTCAGTTATCGATTATGGGAGTATTATTTATGGATCTGCATCAAAATTCTTGATTAAGAAAGTTGAAACTATTCAGGCACAATCATTAAGAATATGTTGTGGGGCTTTTAGAACGTCTCCTATATCAGCATTACAGGTGGAGGTAGGAGAGATGCCAATTTATATACATAAATTAAAATTAACAATGAATTATTGGATTAATATTAAAGGGCATTCAGAGAAACATCCAGTCAAGGAAATTCTAAAAGAGTGCTGGGAATATGGAAATGATAATATCAGTAGTTTTGGCTGGATAACAAATAAAGAGGCTATTAATATGGGTATTAATGAAATACTAGTTAGTCCCTCTATTGTAATGTCAAATATTCCCCCTTGGCTGCTACCTTTACCTCAAGTCGATTTTTATATTCAACATAAAATTAAAAATTACAAGTCTATACCGAAGGAAGTTGTTGTTCAGCAGTATTTGGATCAAGCATACTCCTCAATGCTCCATATATACACACAGATGGGTCAAAGGATCCTACATCAGGACATACAGCTGCAGCTCTATATATTCAGAAATTCCAAGTTGAAATTCAGAAAAGAACAAATAATTTTGTTTCTGTTTTTACTACATAACTGATAGCAATTTTATTGGCAATTCATTGGGTGGAGGAAGTTAAACCGATAAGGGCAGTTATTTGTACAGACTCTCTGTCAGCTTTGAATAGTTTAGTAAGTGGACAGTCAACAACAAGACAAGAATTAATATATGAGATACTTATAAATCTATTTAGAATACAGAAAATGGGTATAGTCTTAGTGTTCATATGGGTACCTGCACATGTGGGAGTACAAGGTAATGAAATGGTTGACAAATTGGCCAAACAGGCATTACAGCATAGGAATGTTGATTTTCAAATTCCACTTAGTAAAGTAGAAATAAAATAAATAATTAAAGAACACATAAAAAGTGGCAAGTAAGGTGGGACAGGGAAAAGAAGGGTAGACATCTATATAAAATTCAAAAACAAGTTGGTAAAGGGAGAGAAAGTTTTAATAGCAGGAATTATTTCACGACTCCGTATAGGACATTCTGGGTTAAATCATTCATTGTTTAAAATAGGGAAACATCAAACTGGATTATGTACATCATGTAGTGAAGCAGAGACAATTGAGCATGTACTTTTACATTGTGTAGGATTTGTAAGGGAAAGAGAAGTGTTTTTTAAGAAATTAAAAGATACAGGGTTAGTCAATTTCAATTTATCAAATATTTTAAGTTGTGCCTCAGGACAATCAAATATACAGAGAGAAATGCTTAGGTATCTATGGATAACAGGATTGGATAGGAGAATTTAATTCACATTTTTGATTTAATCTTTTTTATTTATTTATTTATTTATTTATTTTTATTTATTTTTTTTCCCTCCGCATTGATGCTTCACACTCCAGTCCAGTTGGTGGCGGTAATACACCGTAAATTGGCTTGTCAACCGCCATTAAACCCTACAAGAAGAAGAAGAAGTAGACTCAGCGGTGAACGGGACTTTTATTTTGGTATTGTGGTGTGACATCATAAGGCCGCGCCGTCCTCCCGCATCTGTTGTGATTCTGCTGAAGAGAGGTTTGTGTTTTAAGCGTTTAAAGTGACACAGAATGAATGGTGTATTATTAAATGTAACACTGCATTGCTTTATCTAACATTTATCAGCGCTGTGTGAGTAAAGTAACAGAATAAACTCATGAGTAACAGAAGGAGCGGCTCATTTCTCTCTTTATCATGAATCAGTTCAAACATGAGTTCAGTCTCTGGAGAGAGAACCGGAGCTTTAGACTCTCCGAGTCAATTGAACCGATTGATTCACAACAAATGATTCAGTGATTTATCTAACATTTATCAGTGTTGTGTGAGTAAAGTAACAGAATAAACTCATGAGTAACAGAAGGAGCGGCTCATTTCTCTCTTTATCATGAATCAATTCAAACATGAGTTCAGTCTCTGGAGAGAGAACCGGAGCTTTAGACTCTCCGAGTCAATTGAACCGATTGATTCACAACAAATGATTCAGTGATTTATCTAACATTTATCAGCGTTGTGTCAGTAAAGTAACAGAATAAACTCATGAGTAACAGAAGGAGCGGCTCATTTCTCTCTTTATCGTGAATCAGTTCAAACATGAGTTCAGTCTCTGGAGAGAGAACCGGAGCTTTAGACTCTCCGAGTCAATTTAACCGATTGATTCACAACAAATGATTCAGTGACTCGAAGCGCTCCATTTCTATCTTGATTTCATTATGAAATCTGCAGTAAAGAACATAAAGTCATTATTTGAATCAAGACGGGAGAAGAAGTGAAATAAATAATTAAATAAATAGCTACAAATCATTAAATAGCTACAATGATTGATAGATTGATTCACAACAAATGATCAAGTTCTCTGCATCTCATGCGCTGCATCAAGCCATCCCACAATCATTATTGTCCCTGGTTCAGTAAGGAGCTCTAGTAATAACCGAGTTAGCGATGTATGAGGAGCAGACCCCAGGTCAATTAGTTCCATTAACTGGACGACTGAACTAGAGCTCATTGAGACACTCAGAGATTTAGGGATGTATTTATCTTTCTGTTAATTATTCTCATCTTAAACAGGACAGAGTTTTCAAACACAGAAAAACTCCCGGTGAAGCGACTGAGATCCACGTCTACATAAAGATGGAGTTTATTAAAGAGGAGAGAGAAGACGTGAAGATTGAAGAAACATTGAGAGTGAAACATGAAGAAACTGAGGAACACACAGGTTGGTTTCATTCTCAAAGCTGAACTCAATCAGTTGATCCTTATTAAAATCTCCATCTCTAGAGAAATTAATTATATTTTTGAAGTGTCTTGATTTAAAGGGTTCGTTCACCCAAAAATGAAAATTCTGTCATCATTTACTCCCCCTCAAGTTGTTCCAAATCTGAATGAGTTTCTTTGTTCTGCTGAACACAAAAGAAGATATTTGTAAGAATGTTTGTAACCAAGCAGAGAGCAACCATTGACTACCATAGTAGGGGAAAAAGAATACTATGGTAGTCAATGGTTGCTCTCTCTGCTTTGTTTCAAACATTCTTCAAAATATCTTCTTTTGTGTTCAGCAGAACAAAGAAACTCATTCAGGTTTGGAACAACTTGAGGGGGAGTAAATGATGACAGATTTTTCATTTTTGGGTGAACTATCCCTTTAAAGCAGTTTTATTTGACATGGAGTGGGTCTCCTCATGTGGACAGGCATGTTGAGATCACATGACTTGACAAACACTAATGCTGCCTTCAAACTGAGAAGATCCAATATTATGAGACAATATTAACCCCAATATCTACTTTCTACTAAGTTTACATTATCAATCCTCACACCATCTAGTGGATGAGAAGCGTTGAAGAAATGGCCAAACCTTCCATGGTAGCTTGTGCACATCTATTGGTGACTATTTTGTACTTTTCTGTTTCTTGTGAGTGAGTTATTGCAGAGGACAGTGCCTCTGGGATGGCAGACCGGGGTGGTGGTTCCTCTTTTTAAAAAGGGGGACCGGAGGGTGTGTTCCAACTATAGGGGGATCACACTTCTCAGCCTCCCCGGGAAAGTCTATGCCAGGGTACTGGAGAGGAGAATTCGGCCGATATTGGAACCTCGGATTCAGGAGGAACAGTGTGGTTTTCGTCCTGGTCGTGGAACACTGGACCAGCTCTATACCCTCTACAGGGTGCTGGAGGGTTCATGGGAGTTTGCCCAACCAGTCCACATTTGTTTTGTGGATTTGGAGAAGGCATTCGACTGTGTCCCTCGCGGCGTCCTGTGGAGGGTGCTGGGGGAATATGGGGTCCGGGGTCCTTTGCTGAGGGCTGTCCGGTCCCTGTATGACCGAAGCAGGAGTTTGGTCCGCATTGCCGGCAGTAAGTCAGACTTGTTCCCGGTGCATGTTGGACTCCAGCAGGGCTGCCCTTTGTCGCCGGTTCTGTTCATAATTTTTATGGACAGAATTTCTAGGCGCAGCCAAGGGCCGGAGGGTGTCAGGTTTGGGGACCACACGGTTTCGTCTCTGCTCTTTGCGGATGACGTTGTCGTGTTGGCCCCTTCTAACCAGGACCTTCAGCATGCGCTGGGACGGTTTGCAGCCGAGTGTGAAGCGGCTGGGATGGGGATCAGCACCTCCAAATCCGAGGCCATGGTCCTCAGTCGGAAAAGGGTGGCTCGCCCACTTCAGGTTGGTGGAGAGTTCCTGCCCCAAGTGGAGGAGTTCAAGTATCTAGGGGTCTTGTTCACGAGTGAGGGGAGGATGGAACGGGAGATTGACAGACGGATCGGTGCAGCTTCTGCTGTAATGCGGTCGATGTACCGGTCTGTCGTGGTGAAGAAAGAGCTAAGCCGTAAGGCGAAGCTCTCGATTTACCGGTCAATCTACGTTCCTACTCTCACCTATGGTCATGAGCTTTGGGTCATGACCGAAAGGACAAGATCCCGGATACAGGCGGCCGAAATTAGCTTTCTCCGCAGGGTGGCTGGGCGCTCCCTTAGAGATAGGGTGAGAAGCTCAGTCACTTGGGAGGAACTCGGAGTAGAGCCGCTGCTCCTCCACATCGAGAGGGGACAGCTGAGGTGGCTCGGGCATCTGTTCCGGATGCCTCCTGAACGCCTTCCCGGGAAGGTGTTTCGGGCATGTCCAACCGGGAGGAGGCCCCAGGGAAGACCAAGGACACGCTGGAGGGACTATGTCTCCCGGCTGGCCTGGGAACGCCTCGGTGTCCCCCCGGAAGAGCTAGAGGAAGTGTCTAGGGAGAGGGAAGTCTGGGCATCTCTGCTTAGACTGCTGCCCCCGCGACCCGGCCCCGGATAAGCGGAAGAAGATGGATGGATGGATGGCATTAAACAAGCATTACATTTTATTCCTACAGGCATCTCTTTTTTTTTTTGATAGCCAGTTTATATTGAATATAGCCTGCATAAGAGAGCGCGTTGTGATGAATATACTTGTTAACCTGATCTAGCTTCTGAGACCCCCAGTAGTGCTTTCCTGCCACTGCGCAGGCGCACCTCTCTCTGCTCTCGTCTGCTGTTCAGTGAGTGGCTGAGAGGAGCAGCGCATTCAGTTGAGGCTGTGCTGCTCTGCCAGAGAACAAATAAAATGGATACTATTGCTTCTAACCTGAGTGATCATTTTACGTGTACGTAAATCCAAAATCACAGCAAATGTCATTATCTTATGTGTATTGCGATTTTGTCAGACAACTTCTCGATTATAAATCAGGATTTTAGTGGCGGTTTAACATGTCAGGGCTCAACATATTAACTCTTGTCAATTAGTCCAGGATAAGTGGATTTTTTTGAAGGGGCAAGTGAAGGGTAATTGTACTTGCCCGGCCAGACAAGGACCTGATTAAAATATCAATACAAAAAAAAAAGAAAACCAACTGCGAGAATTGTAAGTGGCGATCGATAGTAGATAATATTAGACTGTATAATGCAGTGTTGCTCATTCCTGCGGCTTGCCCAGCTTAATTTGTGGCTCGCATGGCAGTAAATACGGTGAAATGATCAAGCAGTCAATACATATATTTCATAAAAAAGCAGGGCTATAACATAACCCATTAAAACCTCAAAGTGTCTGCTCTATTACAAATTATTCATATTAAAAATAATACCCCAAAACAGTAGCATTACAAGATGGAAATATAGACTAGAAAGGATATTTAAACGTGCTCTGCCCTTACGTCCATGACTCGCTGCAGAGTTGTCAGTTTTGGCTGTCTTTCGAGTTTTTAATGCCAGTTTTATAATAGATCAACACGTTCTCATTAAATGCGAATCTGTAACACGAATTGTATTTATTGTGCGATTTATACGCCAAAATTACTTTTTACGTGCATATGATACGCATTGTCAACTAGGTTGAGTGGTGTGAGTTACGTGCCAGCATCATGAGCACAGACAGAATCCAGTTCTCTTTCGCTCTTGAACAAACTATAACACAGAATTATGGCTAAATGTCCGTTTTGTCGAGTATCCTCATAAGAACTGTTTTAAATGAGTTAAATAAAGTCTTAAATTAACTTAGAGTTGTGAGGAAAGGGGACGCGTGTGACAGCACGTCTGATCCGTGTAATGTTCGGCAGTGGCAGATCTTAAAGGTCCCATGGCATGAAATTTTCATTTTATGAGGTTTTTTAACATTAATACAAGTTCCCCTAGCCTGTATATGGCCCCCAAGTGGCTAGAAATTTCGATAGGTGTAAACCGAGTTCTGGGTGTCTCTTAGTTTTTTGGATTTCTTGCCTGACCGTTTTGCTTGTGTCCCCTGCCTTGTTTGCTTGTTTGGATTGCCTGCCTGGATTGTCCCTCTAATAAAAGCTGCATTTGAATCTCCAACCTTTTAAAGTCTTGGAGTGGTTCGTAACAACAGCGAACTGAAAAAGAAAGAGACATAACTCTACAAACATGGAATGAAAAAAAAAGTTCCAGTCAGAAGTTCCCAAATTAAACATGTATATATTATTTTAATATAAAAAACGAGAAAACAATATTTAATAGCAAACTAAAACACTACAATTATGGACTATTATAACTAACTGTCACTATAAAGCACTAGCCTTCGAATGAGGTTCCCAAACAAAATAAATAATACAGCCTATACATTAAATAAATCAAATATATAGGCTAACAAGCACAAAATTATAACTAGGGCTGCACGATTTGGGGAAAATATCTAATTGAGATTATTCTGGTTAAAATTGCGATTTAAAATGTGATTATTATTTTTTTTATTTTTTACAAATGAAAAGTGTATATAACATTTTGTGTTTATATGTAAAAAAGTGGTGGGCCATTATCGGCGTTAACGTGCTGCGTTAACGTGAGCCTCTTATCGGGCGATAAAAAATATCGCCGTTAATCTATTCTCAAAGTTGGGTTGGGAGCTGGGTCTATACTACGCAAACTATGATGACATCACCTTGATATTTTAGCGCGGATGTACACCTAGCCGAATTGCACTGTAGGGGACGAGAGAACGAGTCTTCAAACCTGTGTGTATGCCTACTAGTGTTGTCAAAAAATATCAATATTTCGCTAGGTATCGATACTGAAATATCTGAAACGATACGATACTCATTTTCTACAGTATCGATATCAGCTGCGCTCTCCTCTCCGACCGACAGCGAGTGACACGCACCCGCCTCCTCTCATTCAGTCTGGTTTACCCTCTGAACATTGCGAATGGGTGTTCTGCTGGACTTTTGTTAGTATTGGTGTGACCGGGTCTGAATTTCGTGCGGGGTTGCACATAACGTTAATTCTACTAATTCCCGGAGATTTCGCGCTCGCATCTGAAGCGCACACACACATACCGTAATAAAGCCGCCTCTGACATACAAGTGTGCAAAAATGAGCTCCTTTTTCCAGCTTATTAATGGTCAAATACACTCAAAAAATCACCATAACCAGCTCACAGGAACAGTGTTTGAGCACACATATTCTGAATACCTTCGGCAGAATTCAAATGAGCCATTTTAATCTAGATTAATCTAGAATTTTGATTATTATTATTGCTAATCAGAAATAATCAGAAAGAGCTTTATTGCCAAGTGTGCTTGCACACACAAGGTTTTTTTCTTGGTGCTGAAGCTTCCAGTGCACATATACAATACCAACACAACAAGAACATACAGGGAGTGCAGAATTATTAGGCAAGTTGTATTTTTGAGGATTAATTTTACAACATTAATAATTAAACAACAACCATGTTGTCAATGAACACAAAAAACTCATTAATATCAAAGCTGAATATTTTTGGAAGTAGTTTTTAGTTTTAGCTTTATCTTAGGGGGATATCTGTGTGTGCAGGTGACTATTACTGTGCATAATTATTAGGCAACTTAACAAAAAAACTAATTTATACCCATTTCAATTATTTATTTTTACCAGTGAAACCAATATAACATCTCAACATTCACAAATATACATTTCTGACATTCAAAAACCAAACAAAAACAAATCAGTGACCAATATAGCCACCTTTCTTTGCAAGGACACTCAAAAGCCTGCCATCCATGGATTCTGTCAGTGTTTTGATCTGTTCACCATCAACATTGCGTGCAGCAGCAACCACAGCCTCCCAGACACTGTTCAGAGAGGTGTACTGTTTTCCCTCCTTGTAAATCGCACATTTGATGATGGACCCACAGGTTCTCAATGGGGTTCAGATCAGGTGAACAAGGAGGCCATATCATTAGATTTTCTTCTTTTATACCCTTTCTTGCCAGCCACGCTGTGGAGTACTTGGACACGTGTGATGGAGCATTGTCCTGCATGAAAATCATGTTTTTCTTGAAGGATGCAGACTTCTTCCTGTACCACTGCTTGAAGAAGGTGTCTTCCAGAAACTGGCAGTAGGACTGGGAGTTGAGCTTGACTCCATCCTCAACCCGAAAAGGCCCCACAAGCTCATCTTTGATGATACCAGCCCAAACCAGTACTCCACCTCCACCTTGCTGGCGTCTGAGTCGGACTGGAGCTCTCTGCCCTTTACCAATCCAGCCACGGGCCCATCCATCTGGCCCATCAAGACTCACTCTCATTTCATCAGTCCATAAAACCTTAGAAAAATCAGTCTTGAGATATTTCTTGGCCCAGTCTTGACGTTTCAGCTTGTGTGTCTTGTTCAGTGGTGGTCGACTTTCTGCCTTTCTTACCTTGGCCATGTCTCTGAGTATTGCACACCTTGTGCTTTTGGGCACTCCAGTGATGTTGCAGCTCTGAAATATGGCCAAACTGGTGGCAAGTGGCATCTTGGCAGCTGCACGCTCGACTTTTCTCAGTTCACGGGCAGTTATTTTGTGCCTTGGTTTTTCCACACGCTTCTTGCGACCCTGTTGACTATTTTGAATGAAACGCTTGATTGTTCGATGATCACGCTTCAGAAGCTTGGCTATTTTAAGACTGCTGCATCCCTCTGCAATATATCTCACTATTTTTGACTTTTCTGAGCCTGTCAAGTCCTTCTTTTGACCCATTTTGCCAAAGGAAAGGAAGTTGCCTAATAATTATGCACACCGATATAGGGTGTTGATGTCATTAGACCACACCCCTTCTCATTACAGAGATGCACATCACCTAATATGCTTAATTGGTAGTAGGCTTTCCAGCCTATACAGCTTGGAGTAAGACAACATGCATAACGAGGATGATGTGGTCAAAATACTCATTTGCCTAATAATTCTGCACTCCCTGTAGTAATACAAATTCTAAGAATAAAAATATGAAAATAGCATAAAAAAAAATCAGGTCACAATTACGTTTAGTATTAGCTACATTTACAGATTATAAACATATTTACAGTATGTGAGTAGTATGAATAAATATAAATATCTCCTGAGTTTAGAAGATATTGCACTAAACAGTGGGAGTATTGCACTTACAGGCATATGCCTTGGGGAAGGGGGGGGGGGGGTGTATTTTAACTGTTCAAGAGGGAAATGGCCTGTGGGAAGAAACTGTTCCTGTGCCTAGATGTTCTAGTGGCCAGTGATCGGAGTCGCCGTCCTGATGGTAACAGTTCAAACAGGAGGTGTCCAGGGTGAGTGGAGTCTGTGATGATTTTCCCTGCTCTCTTCCTCGCTCTGGAAGAGTACAGGTCCTGGAGGGTTGGCAGGGAGGCACCAATAATCCTCTCTGCAGTCCGGATTGTACGTTGTAGTCTCCTGATGTCAGATTTGGTAGCTGAACCAAACCAGACAGTGATGGAAGTGCATAAGACTGACTCAGTGACAGCCGAGTAGAACTGAATCAGCAGCTCCTGTGGGAGGTTGAACTTCCTCAGCTGACGAAGGAAGTACAGTCTCTGCTGGGCCTCCTGAAGTCCACTATCATCTCCACCGTTTTGAGCGTGTTGAGCTCAAGGTTGTTATAACTGCACCAGACAGCCAGCTGTTCAACCTCCAGTCTGGAAGCAGACTCGTCTCCGTCCTGGATGAGGATGTGGGGGTGACTTGTAGTTGGTAATGTTCCTCAGGCCTGTCCAAACTGAGGCCGGGTCGTTTGCTGAAAACTGGTTTCCAGTTTTTAGAGTAGCTTCTTTTATCAACTCTGATCTCCTTTGTCAGTCTGTTTCTTGCCTGGTTATACAAGACTTTATCCCCACTTCTGTAAGCATCCTCTTTGGCATGACGGAGCTGTTTGAGTTTCCGAGTAAACCATGGTTTATCATTAGTGAATGATAAGAATGTCCTGGTAGGAATGCATGTATCCTCACAGAAACTGATGTACGATGTTACAGAATCTGTGAGCTCATCCAGATCAGTGGTAGCAGCTTCAAAAACAGTCCAATCAGTGCAATCAGTATTGGAAGTCCAGCTCTGCTTCATTAGTCCATCTTTTTACAGTCTTTATTACAGGTTTAGCTGATTTCAGTTTCTGCCTGTATGTCAGTATAAGATGAACCACACAGTGATCAGAGAGCTCCAAAGCTGCCGGTGGGACGGAGTGATATGCATTCTTTATTGTTGTGTAACAGTGGTCCAGTATTTTACTGTCTCTGGTGGGACATGTAACGTGCTGTCTGTATTTTGGCAGTTCACGGGAGAGATTTGCTCTGTTAGTATCCAACCAACCCTAAAAACCTCATGAGCTCTTTCTTTGTTGTCGGAGAAGGAAAGTTCTGAATGGCTTGCACTTTAGCCTGAATCGGCCGCACTTCGCCATTCCCCACCACCTTACCGAGATATGTCACGATGGCCTTTGCAAACTCGCATTTGGCCAAGTTCACTGTAAGCTGCGCATCCAACAAACATTTCAACACTGAATAAAGGCGCTTTAAGTGATTCTCCCAACTATCACTAAAAACATCCAAATCATCTAAATAGACGGCACAACCCTCAAGACCCGAAATTACTTGGTTCATGAGGCGTTGAAAGGTTGCCGGAGCATTTCGCAGGCCAAAACTCATGACCTGGTAAGAATATAGCCCTGATGGGGTAAAAAAGATGAGATTTCTTGTGCTCTCTTGGCACTTGCCTCAAGGCACTTGCCAGTAACCATTCAGCAAGTCAAACTTACTGATGAACTTAGCTGACCTGACCATGTCTACGCAGTCTTCAATGCGGGGCAAAGGAAAACAATCTGGTTTTGTTAAGCTATTAACTTTACGAAAATCTGTACAAAATCTCACAGTACCATCTGCCTTTCCAACTAAAATACATGGAGAAGCCTGTAACGATTATGGCGCAGACATTGAATGAATCTTCCAAATGATTCATTAGATGAACAATCCCCTTCACAAAGCCCTAATTCAGCTCCAGACCCCAGGAAATCGATAATTTTGTCACGAGGCTCCATTCTGCCTCAAGCTACCACTTCTACATTCCAATTGCTGATTTCCTATGGACTTTTGACCAAAACTTCACAAAGAGGACAAAAGACTCGTTGTGATCGCAAGACAAAGAAACAAACAATTCTCTGTCTTTTTAAGGACTGCTAAATGAACTCCAAGTGACACAGTTTATGACTCCAAAGAAACTACCAGAAAATGTTACATACTAGAATGTATAAGATTATGATTATTGGACTTTCACTCAAATAGCCTTCGACATAGTTTGTTAGCGTGTTTACAACTGATACACGTGACTATTATGCATGTAGATCATTCCCAAATTCATGCAATTATGTAACTATTGAATGAGTGGATCAAAAGACTAGGGATGCACCGAAATGAAAATTCTTGGCCGAAACCGAAAACCGAAAAAGAGGAAACCAAGGCCGAAAGCCGAAAACCGAAACACCGAAAGAAATTATGCCAATTATTAGTACCATTGCATTTATCGCTATGAATGTGTACTAACTTTACTAAAATCAAGGCATTGCAATTGCATACATTAATATTAAAGTTTCAAAGAATAAATCAATTACAAGTTATGCCAATATTTATTTAGCACATTGCAACAATGCACAGTATAAAATAAAATTCAAACTAAAATGTTTAACTTGACCCCACTCATTTGTACATTAAATAATAATGTACAGGCCTACAGAAAGGTTTTTAAATTAAATGTTCTCTCATAAAAACAAAGTGCATTTAGGTCTAGTGCATTTAAAATTGTTCTCTGTAGGACTACTACAAGAAAGTGCATTCAGAACAAGTGCAACTTCTTAAAGATACATTTATTTTCTCTGTAGGCCTTTAACATAGTGTATCTATCAAAGCAAAGACTGCCATAGCCCATATGTTAACTGTAGAATAGGGGTGTAGCGGTACACAAAACTGACGGTTCGGTACAACAGTTTTACAAAATTGCTTTTTATTTATTTTTATTGGTTAACTGAAAAAAAAAAGTCTGTCCTTAAATGAATTAAATTATAACTAAAAGTTTATAGAATATATTGCTCTAAACTATATAGGGAGCCCTTACTTGCACATTTATATTAAAGGTTAAAAACAGAGCCCAAACTATTAGCCTAAATTCAGTTGCTATGTATTTTTAGGTCTAATAATCAACACTCAAATAACATCGTACACAAACATGTAAACTTCACATAAGGCAGTTTTTGCAATAACTTCTAAATCTAATTATAAAATAGTTTTTTATCCAATTCGTTGTTGAAATATAATCATTTATACACAGTGTCTGTCATTTTATTTAAACATACATGAAATAATCAAGATATCATTAACAGGTTAAGTAGAATATAATGAATATAACGGCTAATATAGGTCATATATTTAGTGAAAGAGTTGATTTTTCTAGTGAACTAACAGCTGTGGACACTGGGGTGCCTGAGGTAAATGATGCTACATGACTGTTTAGTTTACAGCAGTTATATTGAGGTCTTTCCGCCGTTGAAACACTGATTGAGCGATTACACCACATATATACACATGACAGTAAGTTGTAATGTATCCTCAACACACCTTAGATGTTCATTCATGTTTATTCTTTAGGAAGAGATGATCGATCGCGCTCACAGATGATCGCGTTCACGCGCGCGCGCTGCCGCCAGATTGAAGTGTGTTCCGCGCTTAAAACATGCCCACTGTTAAAGATTGCGTTCGGTTTCACAGTGAAGTCTGGTCCTCTTCTCATCGAGAACATGAGCTCTGGCTGTCAGTGCTTGTGCATGGAGCAGACGTTGGTGTTTCTCAGATATACTGAAACACGTCCACACCGCAGACATGTTGCTTCAGACAAGCACGTGCAGGTCGCGGTTTCTGTTTGCGTCATCACAACATTTCGGCCATGTTGTTTCGGTGATAAAAGTCTTTCGGCCGAAAACCGAAAATGCACTTTTGGGGCATTTTCGGCCGAAAATTTTCGGTGGCCGAATATTCGGCGCATCCCTACAAAAGACACCGTGTTTCATACCCTTGTGCTTGTATGGATATGATAAAACAGATGAGCTGAATGAAATCTTTATAGAATTAATAATGTCCTTATAGTAAGAAATTAGGTCTAACTTTACTCTCTGCTTAAGAGCAGGAAATTAAATGACTATAGATAATCCAATTTTATGGGAGGGGTGGAGGCACAGTCACCCCTGAACCCTAATTGGCCAGAATCCATCCAGGGGATGGGCAAGTTTTTGAGTTTAACCTCTCTCACAGACGAAGAGGAAGAGTGCAGAGTGTTGTTCGCGAGACGTTCACCGCTGGGTGTTCACGCGTGTTCACGTTGGTGTTCACGTTCTGTTCATTGTTCAGTCAAGAGCTGTCCAGCGCGGTTCCAGAATCCGCCAAACAGACCATCAGAGAAAATGGGTTAACAGATTTCATTCAGGCCATCTGCTCTTCTCTCACTTTCCTTTCTTTTACTTAAAGTTTATTTTCTTTTCGTTAAGTTGTGGGCGTTCTGTTAAGTTTCGCCGCAAAGTTACTCAACAAGTTTCCAAAAGCGTGCTTCAACTTCGGACAACGCCCACAAGACTCTCATCCAGCCGCCAAACACGCCACGTGATTGGCTTCCCAAGACGTCGATCAAAGACACGACCAGACCTTCAGCGAATCAAAGACCCGAGGGAACCCTCTCCAGCCAGGAGACAATGGGAATCCCCCTTTGTCATAGACGACAAACGTGGGACAAACGCAAGTAACATCTCTAGATTTCAAGCTGAAGTGGTGCATTAGATCAAATGTAATAACCCCGCCTAAGAAACGATAGGAGGATAAATTACAGATCAATGGTTTCTTCAGGTCATGTGTCATAAATGCATATTGCTTGGGATTTCATAATTTCTTTTTCTTAAGACTTATTCTTTCCTCACTTTCTTCCTTTCTGCAACGTGTGAATGTGCGAGTGCGTGTGTTTGTTAGATATTAGTTTGATGTGTTAGAGTAATCAATAAAGTTTCGTTTGTAGTCAAAGATAACTGTTCTTGTGTTGTGTGCTTATGAATTTAATGTCTTGAACTGCCGATCTAAGTTACCTGGCTGTTAAATAGTGTTTCACTATTGTACGGATATTAATATCCGCTGCAGAGTTGATATTTACGGCCCGTTCAAATGAACGCTCATTTGCCCGGCTGTACATTAGACTCTCGCAAAATTCCCTATGAATTCATTAATTCATTCATTTGAGCTACATAGACTTGTTTCCCTTTAACAGACTCCCCTTTAAGTTCTCACATATCGGTGGACGAATAAGTTAAGGTGGAAACATTAATTCTGAATTATTTATAAATTATAGCATAATTCGAGTCTCTTTCATTTTAATTCAAATTCCCCGTTGAGTTATTATTTTATCTGACTCATTGTCGCTACAAGCCCAATCCGAGAACGAAGGTACTACAATATTGTGATCCTGCATATACTCAATTTCCTTCCTCATCACTTCTCTTTTCTTTTGTGTAAGGCATATTGCATGGTTGAAAATGTAATGTAATGTTGAAGAATAAGTGCAGCAAACTATCAAACAAAACATAAGCAAAGGCCAAATTCAAACAAAGTCCAAAACCAAAGTTCCAAAGTCCTCAAAGCCTTCCTTGGCTCAACTGGAGAAACTCTTTTTAAAGGAGCGCCTGAAACACTGGTCACAGGTGTATCCGATTGACTGATAATTTGTGGAAGCAGGTACCAAACAGCAATAACCATTTATATATATAAGTGCTAGTATGTGTGTGTGTGTGTGTGTATGTGTGTATGTGTGTGTGTGTGTGTGTATATATGTGTGTATATATATATATATATATATATATATATATATATATATATATATATATATATATATATATATATATATATATATATATATATATATATATATATATATATATATATATATATATACTAGTGCTGGGCGGTATGACCAAAAATGTATATCACGGTATTTTTCTAAATTATATTGGTTTCACGGTATATGACGGTATTTTTTCCCCTATGCATGACTGGGTGTTAATCACATTTTCTACTGATTAAGAGGAAATACTGCAGGAGATTGACTAGAATACCCTGTTTTACTGTCATGACGAGTGAATATTGTAGAAAAATTCCACTCTAGAGTTAATACAGGTGTACAAAGCCCCACAAAATGATGCTGTGGAGAGACAACAACCAATAAAACACAGACCTGCAACACACTCAGAGTCATACTTACAGACACCTGAATATTAAAAGTTGAGTTGAGGGCACCTTAAGCATTTTAAAAATCTAACCCTATATAACAACAAACTGCCAAAACGAGGAGAAACGCGGATATTTGCAATACATTTAGAGCACTCTCTGAACGAATGACACACATCAGTTTAACACAGAAAGAATAAAGTTACTTTTTTGCCCATTCTTCTTTGAATTGTCAGTTTATTTATTTATTTACATCATTGTCTTTTGTGTAGCAGAATAATCCATCGTGTCAGCGCGCTCGTGATCAGACATACGGTTGTATCAGTGTAATCAGTGCATACATTTCATTTTAATAAGACGTGATGAAATATGCGCGCACACACGCTTCTGGTTCATGTCTAGAGCACTAGAGTTTATGAAATATGTCCATAAAAATTTAAACGCGCTCGCTCTGGTCTATCAGTGCTATATGATCCATGTGGTGAGCGTTGTTAATCCCATAGCGGCGCTCCGCGCAGAAATCGCTCTCTCTCTCTCTCGCGCGCGCGCCGCGTGTAATTCGAATTCTACTCTATAATCAAGGGCTGAATCCGAAATCGCCCCACATAACCTCAAATATAGCATTATTTGGAGGGGGCAGCGCATTTTAGTGATGTCTGAAACCCTAGTGGACGTTTTTGAGTGCACTCATTCTATCCCGTTGCACCACAATAACGAGTGTAAAGCCGATGTACACACAACGGTTGTCCGACTTCACGCACGTTTTCATTCACTCCTTCAAATAAAGTGATAACATGAGGAATAATGAATGAGAGTATAGGATTCAGCCATTGGCTGTGCTGTTAATGCGATCTCAACTGTGCTCTGACTGCTCCTTACTACTGTGCATCAATGAAATGGGTCCCCTCTCAAACAATGACGCACTGCGCCGCGTTCCGAACGTTGTTTAAGCGACATATACCGGTATAGCGGTATAATCAAAATTCATATCATAAAATAAATAAATACCGGTATTCGGTATGAACCGGTATACCGCCCAGCACTAATATATACACACACACACATACTAGCACTTTTTAATTTGCTTTGATGTCAGGCACTCTGGCTCCCGGTAAATATTTGACTATGGTGTCTGGTGTCTCTATTTTCACGTTATCAGTGGGTGCGTCACTGAATGGGGAGAACTTGTTTGATGTTCTAATAAGAACGGAAGAGCGGTGGTTTGAGAACTTTGTAAGTGTACAAACAGTTTAATAAGAATATACTTTATAAAGACAGAACATTAAGCGTATACAGACAGGAGCCATCTTGGAAAACAGTCTCGACAAGTCGAGCCACGAACACTGTGCTAAGCTGAACTTAAAGGTCCCATGGCATGAAATTTTCATTTTATGAGGTATTTCAACATTAATATGAGTTCCCCTAGCCTGAATATTGTCCCCAAGTGGATAGAAATGTTGATCGGTGTAAAACCGAGTTCTGGCTGTCTTTCTCTGCCTTTGAGAAAATGACAGGCCCGACTAGCCAATCCTGAAGTCTCCTGGTTTGACGTCCAAGCAGGAACGGTTTCCTCCCTTTCCTCCGCCCAGAGAATCTGGCACGCCCATGCAAACGCTCGAGATCATTAACGTTACTTGTGAACGAGTGAACGCTGGCAGTTTCTCAGTGTTTGGATGTACAAATGAAAACAGAAGTCTTTCTTCAGTTCCTTCTGATCTGTGATCATTGATTTCTTATGTGTAGCTTATTATTTATTATTTGTGGACACGCAGCGGCTTCTCTCTCTCCCGACAGAACGGTGTTTTCGTGTTTTCTATCTTGTGAGTCAGTGTTTTTGTACGTCCTTGTCGCGTCTATCTGTTCTAAAATGTGCATACAGTCTTTTCTGTTTAACATCAGCAGTCACATCTTTAGAGATAAACTTCACACACGCTGAAGCTCGGCCTTCAACATCCCCGACCCCCAGTACTGCATCTGGCCCACCACGGAGGCACCAAACGCGGCGTGAGATTAAGCAGAAGGGGGGTAAGCGTGAGGGTATCCGGCTAGGCTAGCCAGCTTTCCCCACAAAAAACTGGATTACATTCGATTACAGCTGTTGTGTCTTTGTTTGCGCTGTGTAACGTTACTCAATACGCGTCAATGACGCTATTCATATGATTGGAACATATCTAGAAATAATGCTATACTCAACACTTACTAACTCGTTCATCTCGCTGTAATGGTAGATTGCATGTGTTACAAAGTTGGTAGAATAATGATGAAGAGGACTCGGTGTGACTGGGACTCGTGTTTATTCAGAACTCTCAGATACAAACACAATAAACTCGCGCTGACTGACAGCGCTCTCATAACTCAGTAGTTACTATAAATAACTTTGTTAGTAATCGCTCCGTCTCTGGTACATTAGTGATGTCCGGTTCGCGAACGAATCATTCTTTTGAATCGGTTCTTTTTAGTGAACCGAACCAGTTCACCAAATCGGACTGAATCGTTCTAAACGGTTCGCGTCTCGAGTCAGCGCTGATCCATAATTTACTAAAGTTACTAACTTTCTGACATGAGTGACAGCCCCTCCGACTAGAAATAAACTAATAACCTGAAGTATATGCTAGTAACTACAACAGTTCACCCTGAACTGAGACATGCTGAGAGAACTGATGAGAAGTGAACACAGGTCCATCCGTCTCTCTGGCAGACTCGTGCCTGCTCGTGCCTCGTTAAACCACGCCCCCTCCGCTCATTTAAAATGCAAAGATGTCAGCCAATCACAACAGTGGGCGTTTCACAGCAGACACGCCTCTTGAAGCAGGGCATTCAGCCACAGGGCAAACAGCAGTATAGAAAAAATGCCTTTTATTTCTAAATTATGACATTTTATGATGTAAAAATCATACTAATAATATAAGTACACCTCAGAAAACACTATAAAATAATAGAAAAATGCCATGCCTTGGGACCTTTAATTCCTATCGGCCAGCTCACTGGTCTTCTTGTATCAACTCCTGAGGTGGTACTTCCTCTGCATATCCCTTATCAATTACATCAGACAGAAAGGATGCATACTCTTTCTGATATGCTCGATTTCTTTTAAACTTCCCAGGACACGCTGTTCTGCGAAACTGCGGTTGTTTGGCATGATGATATCAGGTGACTTAAAAGGTAAATCTATATAATAATGACCCTTTTCAAACTTGACTGTGGTTTCCATTATTTCCATGAACTTTTGGTCGTTTCTGGGCATGGTAACATCACCATCTGAAAGTTTCTCATTAAAATCATAATTATATTGAGCAATCAACAGATCCTTCAGCCTAGCAACTAAGATCCAATTGGCAGTGACTACAGGCCAGTCTTTCCTTTTTCACTATTACCACCTCTTAGTGGCCATTCACGACCCACCCCAGTAGGGGGTCCTCTGACTTGACTGTTAATGACCACGGAAATCCACAAAAGTCTCTCCATAATGAGCTTGAAATTTGAAGACCAGAGAGCATGTACAGACCTTTCTTGGGCTAAAGTATGGAGCAGTATAGAGCTTCTTGTTCCTGTAAAATTCAGTTTTCTCATAAGATGTTCTATACAGAAACTGGCTGAATTTACAGGATCCAAAAACGCATAGGTGTTGACAATCTTGGTACCTGACTTCGCCTTGACTTGTACTGGAATGATAGACAGAACACACTCCTTGTTCCTGGCCCCAGTTTGACCACAAGCCTGCAAAGTGGCAAGAGCATTTTTTACTGTCAATGGTGATGGTTTGCTTTTGGTTTCTATGTGAAACAAGAAGGGTTGCCTTTGATTGCAGACTTCACAGATGAATGGGATTCTGCAATCTTTACTTGCATGCCCAGTCTTTAAGCAGCCAAAACAGGAGACCTGCTGCTTGTAAGGCAGCTTCATCACAATGAGCTGAGATTAGATGGAACCATTCATTTCATCCATATGCTTTAAATCTTATATTACATTACAACAGCTTCTCAGAAAACATCTTCACACAGGCCAGTTCATGACCCTCTCCATATATGCTGCTGTTACTTTAATTTCACTACCAAAATGTTCTTTGAGCAGATTCTTTGCACAATCATATCCTTGATCAGCTCTCGTACTGCCACAACTATGGACCAACTCTCTCGGCTGTCCTCTTGTATATTGCTAGAGATATTAAAGACATTCTTGCTTGTCACCTGTTTTCTTTTCAACGGCTTGTTCAAAAGTTTTAAGAAATTAGTCATACTGCAGTGGATCTTTATAAAACTCTTGTTTCTTTCAATAACAGCATGGCCATGCACTGAATTGCACTCCGTATCACCGGCATCATCCTTTGCACTCGTGAATTCATCATTATTCATGACATCATCATTCATTTTGTCCAATGACTCTCATTGGGCACATAAGTGCTTTCCCTTTAAAAGTGTTTTCAATAAGGAAGCCACAACGCAATAATAATAATACTGAACAGAGTGAGATCCACAGCAAGACCACAGAATTTAGCAAACTGAAATCATTGTTGATTGCAGAGCAACATAATCATTCAAACTTCGTCCCGTATCATCTCATCATGTGTTAAATATCGCTCAAAGAAGTTCACTCACAGCGTTTCGTAGTGCTTCGAAGATTTCTCCGCATTCAACATTGTTCAGTGCAAGACGGCAAGACTCTGCAACACATCAGGTAGGCAATCCACACTCCAGTAGTAGTCACTCACTCTGCTATATCCCAGAGCCGAAACCCTTTCCATTTACAGAATTCCTCCCTGCTTTCCAATGCACAAGAAAATTATTCCAAACGATATCCTCTTAAGAAGGTTCTTACTTTTTTAATAGCTTTCCTATAAGCCATGGACAGGTGGTAAGAAATTTGCAATAAACTATGTCCACATAGCGAAATCTATTTAATTGCACTTGTTGTCAATTTACTAAAATGTATAGGCTGTTGTTACAGAGTTGCAAAACTGTGATTCTATGGTAAGAACCATATGTTCCCGCCACCTGTTACAACCCGCAGGAAGTTTAAATATCATGTGATATTACTGGGGAACCCACCTACACCACTGGTGCACACTGACATCTAGTGGTTGAAACAATTCTACATTTGGCTCCTAGTTGTACTCCTTTAACTTAAGGGTCCTGCACACTGTGCGATTTGATCCCCGAACATGATCCCCGATGTAATACATGTCACACTGTAGGATCTCAGTTGTCATTATGTTAGACTGTACGACAGTCAAACGCGAAAAATGGACGCAAGCAAGAGACTCGTACGGACTGAGTTTTACGTCATCAATCCGTGACACGTTCGGTAACGGTGAGCCGCATTCACAGACACAATGGTAGTGTTTAGCAAACAACAAAAACAAGCAGTGGCATTTTTCATTCACCTGACTCTTTTCGACATGTTCCCTGTTGTGATTTCGTGATGTCTCACGAAATGCGTTATCGGGTTCTGTGCTCCTATTGGTTCTTGATTTGACGGTCGTCCTAGGAGAAGTCACACTACAGGATTGCGCCTCAAATCTTCTGACACTGCCAGAATTTTGTCAGAGGTAAAATTTGATCGCAACGGTCATTAATCGGTTGTCGGTGCACATGTCAAACTAAGGATCAAAGACTTCAGATTTTAGCCTAGGATCAGAAAAATCTTTTAGGATTTCAAAATTTGTCTCAGACGGCCAAATCGTGGCCAAAATCACACAGTGTGCACCCGGCTTTAGAGGGTGTGCAGCTGAAGCTTGACCTAACAAAATTAAAGGGGTGGTAAAACACATTCTTTCGAAGACTTGATTGTGTTTGTGGGGTGCACTGTAACGTGTTCATGCTTCGTTTTGAAAAAATTGCATTATTTTTCATAAATTTTACCTTTATTCTACACTGCTCTGTCCCTCCTAGTAAAAACGGTCTGATGGTTTCCGGGTTCTATGAAGCCAGTCCCTCAAAAGCCAGAATCCCTTTGAGCCAGAATCAGACCCAGACAATTTTAGTGAAGATGATCGAGCAGAACCTGTTCAGCCCTCAAGAGTAAAGACTGTGGCTCTATAGTGATCGCTACTGAATGGCACTGTTACTTTTGTATTTTTAGAACGATTATAGCCAAATATCTGTCGCAAGAACTATTAACCCAAAACGAACACTAAACATTGGCTTTACTAGTAGCCAAATCAAACACAGAACCATGTTTAGCATGCCTGTAGTTAAACAATACATAAAAGCTCTAATCAAAGAATAATTTACACTAATGCCTAGTTCGCTGTTGAGATTTTTAAAAAAAGTTTGTAACGTTAGGTGTTTGTCGGATAACGTTAAGTATGAATGAGCATTTAACAAACTGGTTTGCAGAGCCAAACAGTGTTGTCATCTGTTTACTTCCTTGCTACAATGTACAATTAACAATACAAACTATTACAGGAAAACACATCGACGAAAAATAAATCATACTTACAGGTTGTGGCCCGTAAACAGCTTCTGTTTTTAAATCCATCTTTCAGGACAAGCCGTTGTGCGAATCCTGCATTGAACTCGTGAAGATTGTGGAAGCTTTCCTCCGTGAAATGTGCAGCGGGAGCCGCGCGTGCCCGTCTCACCCATCTCGCAAATGTTTTGCATGTATTGCAAATACAGACGAATATTATACATTATGTCACATTTTCCGCTCTTCTCCTCCGACCCCTGTCTGTCTCGTGCTTTGATTTATGATGGGCAGCATATATCTGCTGCAAATGCGACCTGTTCCCCCCTGTCTCATACGCACATGCATATAACATGTTGTATGTTAAACGCACTGCAACGCACCCCCGTCCCTAAGAAGGCTGAACAAAGTGGACCTGCATCCGGATGAAAATAACAGCGTTTCGTTGGCATTGGCAACAACACTCCAGCCTACAAACCACAACAACGCTTCCCGCGGCGATACAAAATGGCCTCGCCCCCCCTTATTTAATATTCTCGGAGGAGGGGTTTATGTAAATATTGGGGCTGGTGATGTCAGCAACCCTGGAGGAATGTCTAGTAGTCCCTTCTGGCCGTTTGCTGTAGTCCTTAGAAATTGATTTCTTTAAAAGCAAATATCTCCCTTTGCTTTAAACTTTGAATGTTGTAACTTTGCAGATGTTGTTTATGCTCTAACGGCAACACACTAGCTAAAGTTAGAAAAGTCAAATCGTGGTTTACCACCCCTTTTAATAGCAATTCGAATCGCAATCATAATATCTGTCAGAAAAATCGCAATTAGATATTTTCCCCAAATCGCAAAGCCCTATATTTCAAACCACTTCAATAACAACTGTGGCAGTGTCCTGAATACATAGAATCCAAACATGATGAAAAGTGAGTTTGTAAATTTTCCTAAAAAAATGCAACCCCTCTTTCTGTAGCTTACCGGGTATAGGATGTAACATACATGTTTCTGGTTTAATGTCTTTGTCTGTTGTTTTGTGCCATTGAACTGGGGTTAACTTGTTTTTTGTCTCTTTTAGATCTGATGGCACTAAAAGTGGAGAGCCAAGAACTAAATAAAATGGAAGAGAAAGATTCGTATGGGCAACATCATGATTTCATAGCTGGAGAAAAATCTTTTAGTTGCTCACAGACTGAAAAGATTTCCTCACAAAAAAAGTCTGAAAAGAGTTTAATTGAAAAACAGCACCTTAAAGTCCACAGGAAAATGAACACTGGGGAGAAGCCTTACACCTGCCAGCAGTGTGGAAAGAGCTTCACTCGAAAAGAACATCTTAAAGGCCACATGATAATTCACACTGGAGAGAAGCCTTACACCTGCCAGCAGTGTGGAAAGAGTTTCACACGTAAAGCAAGCCTTGAGAAACACATGAGAATTCACACTGGAGAGAAGCCTTACACCTGCCCACAGTGTGGAAAGAGTTTCACTGAAAAAGGAACCCTTGGGAAACACATGAGAATTCACACTGGAGAGAAGCCTTACACCTGCCCACAGTGTGGAAAGAGTTTCACTCGTAAAGAGCATCTTAAAGGCCACATGAGAATTCACACAGGAGAGAAGCCTTACACCTGCCAACAGTGTGGAAAGAGTTTCACTCATAAAGAGCATCTTAAAGTCCACATGAGAATTCACACTGGAGAGAAGCCTTACACCTGCCAACAGTGTGGAAAGAGTTTCACTCATAAAGAGCATCTTAAAGGCCACATGAGAATTCACACAGGAGAGAAGCCTTACACCTGCCAACAGTGTGGAAAGAGTTTCACTCATAAAGAGCATCTTAAAGTCCACATGAGAATTCACACTGGAGAGAAGCCTTACACCTGCCCACAGTGTGGAAAGAGTTTCACTCGTAAAGAGCATCTTAAAGGCCACATGAGAATTCACACAGGAGAGAAGCCTTACACCTGCCAACAGTGTGGAAAGAGTTTCACTCATAAAGAGCATCTTAAAGGCCACATGAGAATTCACACAGGAGAGAAGCCTTACACCTGCCAACAGTGTGGAAAGAGTTTCACTCATAAAGAGCATCTTAAAGGCCACATGAGAATTCACACAGGAGAGAAGCCTTACACCTGCCAACAGTGTGGAAAGAGTTTCACTCATAAAGAGCATCTTAAAGGCCACATGAGAATTCACACTGGAGAGAAGCCTTACACCTGCCAACAGTGTGGAAAGAGTTTCACTGAAAAAGGAACCCTTGGGAAACACATGAGAATTCACACTGGAGAGAAGCCTTACACCTGCCCACAGTGTGGAAAGAGTTTCACTCATAAAGGAAACCTTGAGAAACACATGAGAATTCACACAGGAGAGAAGGCTTACACCTGCCAAGAGGTAATGACCCCTTCCTCTCAAAACATAACTCTGCACCAGTGCACAAAGCAAGATCCATAAAGACATGGTTTCCTCACAAAAAAAGTCTGAAAAGAGTTTAATTGAAAAACAGCACCTTAAAGTCCACAGGAAAATGAACACTGGGGAGAAGCCTTACACCTGCCAGCAGTGTGGAAAGAGCTTCACTCGAAAAGAACATCTTAAAGGCCACATGATAATTCACACTGGAGAGAAGCCTTACACCTGCCAGCAGTGTGGAAAGAGTTTCACTCGTAAAGCAAGCCTTGAGAAACACATGAGAATTCACACTGGAGAGAAGCCTTACACCTGCCCACAGTGTGGAAAGAGTTTCACTGAAAAAGGAACCCTTGGGAAAAACATGAGAATTCACACTGGAGAGAAGCCTTACATCTGCCAACAGTGTGGAAAGAGTTTCACTCATAAAGAGCATCTTAAAGGCCACATGAGAATTCACACAGGAGAGAAGCCTTACACCTGCCAACAGTGTGGAAAGAGTTTCACTCATAAAGAGCATCTTAAAGTCCACATGAGAATTCACACTGGAGAGAAGCCTTACACCTGCCCACAGTGTGGAAAGAGTTTCACTCGTAAAGAGCATCTTAAAGGCCACATGAGAATTCACACAGGAGAGAAGCCTTACACCTGCCAACAGTGTGGAAAGAGTTTCACTCATAAAGAGCATCTTAAAGGCCACATGAGAATTCACACAGGAGAGAAGCCTTACACCTGCCAACAGTGTGGAAAGAGTTTCACTCATAAAGAGCATCTTAAAGGCCACATGAGAATTCACACTGGAGAGAAGCCTTACACCTGCCAACAGTGTGGAAAGAGTTTCACTCATAAAGAGCATCTTAAAGGCCACATGAGAATTCACACTGGAGAGAAGCCTTACACCTGCCAACAGTGTGGAAAGAGTTTCACTGAAAAAGGAACCCTTGGGAAACACATGAGAATTCACACTGGAGAGAAGCCTTACACCTGCCCACAGTGTGGAAAGAGTTTCACTCATAAAGGAAACCTTGAGAAACACATGAGAATTCACACAGGAGAGAAGGCTTACACCTGCCAAGAGGTAATGACCCCTTCCTCTCAAAACATAACTCTGCACCAGTGCACAAAGCAAGATCCATAAAGACATGGTTTCCTCACAAAAAAAGTCTGAAAAGAGTTTAATTGAAAAACAGCACCTTAAAGTCCACAGGAAAATGAACACTGGGGAGAAGCCTTACACCTGCCAGCAGTGTGGAAAGAGCTTCACTCGAAAAGAACATCTTAAAGGCCACATGATAATTCACACTGGAGAGAAGCCTTACACCTGCCAGCAGTGTGGAAAGAGTTTCACTCGTAAAGCAAGCCTTGAGAAACACATGAGAATTCACACTGGAGAGAAGCCTTACACCTGCCCACAGTGTGGAAAGAGTTTCACTGAAAAAGGAACCCTTGGGAAAAACATGAGAATTCACACTGGAGAGAAGCCTTACACCTGCCAACAGTGTGGAAAGAGTTTCACTCATAAAGAGCATCTTAAAGGCCACATGAGAATTCACACAGGAGAGAAGCCTTACACCTGCCAACAGTGTGGAAAGAGTTTCACTCATAAAGAGCATCTTAAAGTCCACATGAGAATTCACACTGGAGAGAAGCCTTACACCTGCCCACAGTGTGGAAAGAGTTTCACTCGTAAAGAGCATCTTAAAGGCCACATGAGAATTCACACAGGAGAGAAGCCTTACACCTGCCAACAGTGTGGAAAGAGTTTCACTCATAAAGAGCATCTTAAAGGCCACATGAGAATTCACACAGGAGAGAAGCCTTACACCTGCCAACAGTGTGGAAAGAGTTTCACTCATAAAGAGCATCTTAAAGGCCACATGAGAATTCACACTGGAGAGAAGCCTTACACCTGCCAACAGTGTGGAAAGAGTTTCACTGAAAAAGGAACCCTTGGGAAACACATGAGAATTCACACAGGAGAGAAGGCTTACACCTGCCAAGAGGTAATGACCCCTTCCTCTCAAAACATAACTCTGCACCAGTGCACAAAGCAAGATCCATAAAGACATGGTTTCCTCACAAAAAAAGTCTGAAAAGAGTTTAATTGAAAAACAGCACCTTAAAGTCCACAGGAAAATGAACACTGGGGAGAAGCCTTACACCTGCCAGCAGTGTGGAAAGAGCTTCACTCGAAAAGAACATCTTAAAGGCCACATGATAATTCACACTGGAGAGAAGCCTTACACCTGCCAGCAGTGTGGAAAGAGTTTCACTCGTAAAGCAAGCCTTGAGAAACACATGAGAATTCACACTGGAGAGAAGCCTTACACCTGCCCACAGTGTGGAAAGAGTTTCACTCATAAAGGAAACCTTGAGAAACACATGAGAATTCACACAGGAGAGAAGGCTTACACCTGCCAAGAGGTAATGACCCCTTCCTCTCAAAACATAACTCTGCACCAGTGCACAAAGCAAGATCCATAAAGACATGGTTTCCTCACAAAAAAAGTCTGAAAAGAGTTTAATTGAAAAACAGCACCTTAAAGTCCACAGGAAAATGAACACTGGGGAGAAGCCTTACACCTGCCAGCAGTGTGGAAAGAGCTTCACTCGAAAAGAACATCTTAAAGGCCACATGATAATTCACACTGGAGAGAAGCCTTACACCTGCCAGCAGTGTGGAAAGAGTTTCACTCGTAAAGCAAGCCTTGAGAAACACATGAGAATTCACACTGGAGAGAAGCCTTACACCTGCCCACAGTGTGGAAAGAGTTTCACTGAAAAAGGAACCCTTGGGAAAAACATGAGAATTCACACTGGAGAGAAGCCTTACACCTGCCAACAGTGTGGAAAGAGTTTCACTCATAAAGAGCATCTTAAAGGCCACATGAGAATTCACACAGGAGAGAAGCCTTACACCTGCCAACAGTGTGGAAAGAGTTTCACTCATAAAGAGCATCTTAAAGTCCACATGAGAATTCACACTGGAGAGAAGCCTTACACCTGCCCACAGTGTGGAAAGAGTTTCACTCGTAAAGAGCATCTTAAAGGCCACATGAGAATTCACACAGGAGAGAAGCCTTACACCTGCCAACAGTGTGGAAAGAGTTTCACTCATAAAGAGCATCTTAAAGGCCACATGAGAATTCACACAGGAGAGAAGCCTTACACCTGCCAACAGTGTGGAAAGAGTTTCACTCATAAAGAGCATCTTAAAGGCCACATGAGAATTCACACTGGAGAGAAGCCTTACACCTGCCAACAGTGTGGAAAGAGTTTCACTCATAAAGGAAACCTTGAGAAACACATGAGAATTCACACAGGAGAGAAGGCTTACACCTGCCAAGAGGTAATGACCCCTTCCTCTCAAAACATAACTCTGCACCAGTGCACAAAGCAAGATCCATAAAGACATGGTTTCCTCACAAAAAAAGTCTGAAAAGAGTTTAATTGAAAAACAGCACCTTAAAGTCCACAGGAAAATGAACACTGGGGAGAAGCCTTACACCTGCCAGCAGTGTGGAAAGAGCTTCACTCGAAAAGAACATCTTAAAGGCCACATGATAATTCACACTGGAGAGAAGCCTTACACCTGCCAGCAGTGTGGAAAGAGTTTCACTCGTAAAGCAAGCCTTGAGAAACACATGAGAATTCACACTGGAGAGAAGCCTTACACCTGCCCACAGTGTGGAAAGAGTTTCACTGAAAAAGGAACCCTTGGGAAACACATGAGAATTCACACTGGAGAGAAGCCTTACACCTGCCAACAGTGTGGAAAGAGTTTCACTCATAAAGAGCATCTTAAAGGCCACATGAGAATTCACACAGGAGAGAAGCCTTACACCTGCCAACAGTGTGGAAAGAGTTTCACTCATAAAGAGCATCTTAAAGTCCACATGAGAATTCACACTGGAGAGAAGCCTTACACCTGCCCACAGTGTGGAAAGAGTTTCACTCGTAAAGAGCATCTTAAAGGCCACATGAGAATTCACACAGGAGAGAAGCCTTACACCTGCCAACAGTGTGGAAAGAGTTTCACTCATAAAGAGCATCTTAAAGGCCACATGAGAATTCACACAGGAGAGAAGCCTTACACCTGCCAACAGTGTGGAAAGACTTTCACTCATAAAGAGCATCTTAAAGGCCACATGAGAATTCACACAGGAGAGAAGCCTTACACCTGCCAACAGTGTGGAAAGAGTTTCACTCATAAAGAGCATCTTAAAGGCCACATGAGAATTCACACTGGAGAGAAGCCTTACACCTGCCAACAGTGTGGAAAGAGTTTCACTGAAAAAGGAACCCTTGGGAAACACATGAGAATTCACACTGGAGAGAAGCCTTACACCTGCCCACAGTGTGGAAAGAGTTTCACTGAAAAAGGAACCCTTGGGAAACACGTGAGAATTCACACAGGAGAGAAGGCTTACACCTGCCAAGAGGTAATGACCCCTTCCTCTCAAAACATAACTCTGCACCAGTGCACAAAGCAAGATCCATAAAGACATGGAAGTGGAGGAACTTGACTGGCCTGCACAGAGTCCTGACCTCAACCCCGGTAGAACACCTTTGGGATGAATTAGAGCAGAGACTGAGAGCCAGGCCTTCTCCTCCAACATCAGTGCCTGACCTCACAAATGTGCTTCTAGAAGAATGATAAAATAAAATAAAATCCCATAAACACACTCCTAAACCTTGTGGAAAGCCTTCCCAGAAGAGTTGAAGCTGTTATATCCGCAAAGGGATAGTTCACCCAAAAATGAAATGTTATTTATTACTCACCCTCATGCCGTTCCACACCTGTAAGACCTCCCTTAGGAACACAAATGAAGATATTTTTGTTGAAGTCTGAAGGCTCAGTGAGGTCTCCATAGGGAGCACAGAAATGTACACTCTCAAGATCCATTATACAGTGAATACAGGGGTTCAATATTAATATCATAAAGCAACGATAATATATATATATATATATATATATATATATATATATATATATATATATATATATATATATATATATATATATATATATATATATATATATATATATATATATATATATATAATTTTTTTTTTTTTTTTTTTTTTTTTTTAAGAATCTTAAACATAAATAGCCACACAAATGTGGTCCAGGCAAAGCGTACTTTGATTATCTTCACTGCATGCATATTTAAAACAAAATGAAATATAACATTCAACCTATAAATATGTGGTTCAGGCAATATGTGATTATGTACTCTGATTATCTTCACTGTAATAAAATGAAATATGACAAACCCAACTCTCTTTTCTGTTAAACGTCAGTTTTAATAATCAATAATGGTCAAGCCTGGTCAAGAAGGCTCACCAGCGCCTCTTCTTCTTGAGGACACTGAGGAAGAATCAGCTCTCCTCGGCTATCCTGGTGAACTTCTACCGCTGCGCAATAGAAAGCATCCTGACCAACTGTGTCGCAGTGTGGTATGGGAGCTGCTCTGTTGCGGAGCGCAAGGCACTGCAGCGGGTGGTGAAAACTGCCCAGCGCATCACAGGGACTCCACTACCTGCCATCGAGCACATCCAGAGGAAACGCTGTCTGCATCGAGCTCGCAGCATCCTCAAGGACTCCTCTCACCCAGCCCACAGACTGTTTTCTCTCCTGCCCTCCGGCAGGCCTTTCAGGATCCACCGGACCAGGACCAGCAGACTAAAGAACAGTTTTTTCCCCAGAGCTGTCTCTTTACTGAACTCAAACCCCCGTTGATCCACTCCCCTCATATACTGATAACTCTCCTACCTCACATCCGCCTTCACTTTGTTATTTGCACTACCGACTGTTTATTACAGTCACAACTGTTTACTTATTCATTTTGCACTACCATACCTTAACTGTTTTATGCTCATTTGCACTGCCGACTGTTATTTACAGTACCAACTGTTTACATTTGCATTTTGCACCGTACTTCTAACCGTAATATGCAATCACTTTCCACTGCACTTTTACACTTTTTTTCGGATAGCTTCTGTCCATAATTTATTGCACTACCTTAATCCACTGCCATATTCCTCATTTTAGCCTAACATATCATTGTATACCTCTCTCTGTAAAATTCTGTTTATAGTAATAGCCATCTGTATGTTATATTACATATCCACCTGTAAATTCTGTTTATAGTAATAGCCATCTGTATGTTATATTACATATCCACCTGTAAATTCTGTTTATAGTAATAACCATCTGTATATTATTCACTGTACATATTCACCTGTAAATTCTGTTTATAGTAATAACCATCTCTCTATTTATAGATATATTTATATATACTCAGTACATATCCATGTCCTGCACTTATGCAAACGTTGTATATCCTGCACTTGCTGCTATTGCACTTCTGGTTAGACCTAAACTGCATTTCGTTGCCTTGTACTTGTACTTGTGTAATGACAATAAAGTTGAATCTAATCTAATCTAATCTAATCTAATGGCCATTATAAAAGTATAAGTAAAAGGTATAGGAAGCTCTCCAATATGAAATAAAGCAAACCATTCAGTCAAAAGTACAAAGTCAGCACTTTAGTAGGCTATGGTGGTAAAGTTAAATATGCAAGGCAGGTTTATTTATATATCACATTTCATACACAATGGTAAATCAAAATGCTTAATAGGACTGGGCGATATAACCAAAAAAATCATATCTCTATTTTTTGGTTGAATGGCGATACACGGTATACATCCTGGTATTTCCTACGTTTTTCTATTTGGATGCAAAAAAATCAGTAAAACATTTTTTTTATATTTTTAAAAAAACATTTTTTTTACATCCTGCCCAGTGATGTCCTAAAAACAATGTTGATATTGAAAGCTATAAACCAATACAGTGAATGTAATGTAGGATATATTATGTGCAAATTGGAGGTTTACAATTAATAATTTTGTTTTTAAATTCACTAAACTAAAAATGAAAATAAAAACAAGCATATTAGCCTACATTTATATATTACCACATTTTAATGGTCACTTTCATAAAAATATACTTACTTTTAGGTTTAAAATTCCACATATGGTACATTTATTGTCCAACAACAAATATTTTAGAAATATGTATACTTAGTCATACTAGAATAGGAATGCAATAGTCAGAATTATTGCATTCCTATTCTATTGTGCTCTGTCTGTTTGGCGTGCATGCACGCAGTGGCGCTCATTCACGGAATTTTAGCAGAGATTCACTTGCAGACGGCTCGTCCTCTCCTGACATAAAATGGACATATTTGCATGACTTTCTAACATTTACTGGTGGAGAATATACCTGTGAAATGTAAGTTATGCACTGAGGAAAGCACCACATTTTAAACGCATTAAACAGAACAAATAGGCTATTTATCTGTCTGTCAGCACAAGTATCTCTCAGAGCGTCTGACAGGGCAAGCTGCTTTAAACTATACGGGTCAACTATATCTGACTATATCCAGTTATTTTGAAGCCCTTAATATAAAGCATGTGTCTTGTTGAGGACAAATTGTATTATGCACTTTCCCTGCATCAGCTCATTCTGCGTACTCCGCTATTTTCAGATGCGTTCGTATCAATCTACTGTATATCGATATAAACGGTATTGCCTCATTCCATATTGTCTCTATAAAATGTATCAATATATATTGTACAAACTCGATATACCGCTCAGCCCTAATGCTTTACATAGAAAAGTTATTAAAATATTGATAATCACGACTTAATAAAAATACCACGTTTAAGAAAGAAAATAACAATAACCAAAGATAAAAACAAGTTTAAATTTAAAAAAAAAAACGTTATAAAAAGATGATACATAGATGAGATAAAGTGCAATCAGTCGGACACAGTGTGTTAGGGGATAACAGTTTCGGACCCAAGACCAGTTATGAAAATTGAAGACCAAGAGTCAGGGGTGCAATTAATTAAAGAAAATTTTACTGAAGAATAGTTTGTAGTTTCATCAGCAGAAGCCAGCTTCAAGTCTCACAAGGAAGGAGTTCATAGGCCGCGCTCACTCTAGCAGTCTATCCTACCTATAATTTCTCAACAGTTATACTGCTTTCAAGGTCTAGCCACGACATTACTGCAAGGTGGATGATTTTGATTGGCTCAGCGAAAATGAACAGTCATGGTAAATTTCCACACATTGTCAGTTAATCAGGTTCACGTGTCCATATAGCACTTGTTGATTCTTTTGCGACAGATCCCTAGGACAGACACTCAGTCACCAATCAAAGACCAAATACAAACTTTAGAAAACATGTATGAAGAAACAATCAGTGGTTCTATTGATTAAGTAATATCATAAAAAAAAATCATTATAATAATATAGGAGGATAAATATTAAGGCTTTGATTATAAATTTAATTTGGATATCTACAGGTATATTGAAGCACAGTGGATTTCAGAATCCACCTTTCAAGTGGCACAGTGCTCATTCAGTAAATGTAGCTTCAGATGTGTTTTGGGTCTGGATTTGAAAGTGGCTACTGTTGGAGCACATCTGATCTGTTCAGGAAGCTGGTTCCAACTGCGGCTGGCATAATAGCTAAAAGCAGACTCTCCTTGCTTTGAGTGAACCCTTGGTATTTCTAACTGGCTTGATCCTGATGATCTGTAAGGTTTGCATTCTATCAGCATATCTGGAATGTACTGAGGTCCTAGGCCATTGAGTGATTTGTATACCAGTAATAATACTTTAAAATCCTAAATGTAACAGGAAGCCAGTGTAAAGACCTGAGGACTGGTGTGATGTGGTCATATTTTCTGGTTCTGCTCAGGATCCTGGCAGCAGTTCTGTATGAGCTGCAGCTGTCTAATGGTCTTTTTGGGAAGGCCAGTGAGAAGACCATTACAATAGTCCACCCTGCTGGTGATATTGCCTGGAAACAATCTAATTCTTGAAATATTTTTGAGATGATAGTAAGCTGATCTAGTTATTGCTTTGACACGACAACTGAAACTCAGGTCTGACTCCAAAATCACACCTTGTAGCTCCCTGGGTTAAGAAATGTTTGACTCTTCGACTGATGATTCCCACACTTTATTGAATATCTGTCACAGATGCGATCACCATAAGCACCACCATGAAACACCGGGGAATCAACGTAAGAGCTTTGTACAAAAGAAAACAAAATCCAAAGTGATTAAACCTTGAAACAAACATACATCAAAATAAGTAAACTTAAACAAACCCAAACATACTATGAAATAATGAAACAACAAACAGATAATCAACAGGGGAAGCTACTCTGAAACCGTAGTTTGACAAGCTACACGCTACTTATAAATGAAAGTAGTTAAATACTGTAGTCTATGACGTTAGACTGTGTGTTAGTCTGTGAAAATACCGTGGTTCAGGCTACACAAATATTGATCTTGACATTGTTAGCATCTTGTCTTTTTTACATCTTACACTGTAAATTTTACAAAAATGTGCACAAATAATTTTGTACAAAAAACAGCCCTTATTAATGAATTATTAGTAGCCTATTGTAGTGTCTCAGGAAATTTTGCTCATTATCACACAGCTCTTCTGTGGCTTTCCTGCACTGAAGCAGCAGTTTAAGATGAACCCAGACTTCAGCAAACTTAACTTTTGTCTGGTTAATACATTTAAAAGACAATTTCTTTGGCCATAATGTCAAATCAAATGAAAGAATGATTTATTAAAAACACAGAAGAAGAACAACAAATCAAGAACAAGAAAACCGGAACAACACTCAGACCGAAACTTTTTGTTGTGCAATGCATAGCATGGGCTACAAAATAAAATATGTTATTGAAATATCTCCGTAACGGATTACGAAAAGTGTGTGCAACCTATTGGAAAGCCCGGATGAGTAATCTCTTGACAAGATGGTCAGAGTATGCTGTGCTTTGTGCCCATCTGTTGTGCCCTCAGAATAGAGACTATAAGTAACATTGTGTTCCCAGTGTAACAAGTTCATATTGCCCTTTCTTAGAGTTAGTGTAGTTTTCTTTTTAGGAATGAAAATGTGAACCTTGAATGTAATTTAAGTCGCTATGGATAAAAGCATCTGACAAATACATAAATGTAAATCATTTGTAGCTTTTTGCAATAAAAAAAAGTGTCAGTAAACTGCATTGCTCTTATTCTGCTAATTTTTTAAAAGCATAATAGACCATTAAAAAAACCCATATTCATTATAAACCACATGAGTATTTATGTTGTGTAAATTAAACCCATGTGCTTTTCCACTGTGCCCTGCTATCCTGCTCACATATAGTAACTTAACTGAATGTAACAAGAGTAATTGAATAACACAAAGAAGGCATTTTAAACTACATTGTTAACAAACATTTAATAAAGATATGCATCTTAAAATTTAAGTCATAGAAGAGATTTTTTTTTATACTTAAGTAAAAGTAAAATATGATTTTACTCTGTAATGTATCCGTGTTCCATGTGTTTCATTCTATCCTCTATCGTCAATAGAATGGACGGTTAACGCCAATATAGTTGCGTACACTTAACTTTATTGAACACAACAAACCCGGTCTGTACTGTCACATGTAAACAACATCTAACTACTGGTGTCACATCAATTACAGTCCGTGCTACAACAACAACTATCCCAACATCCTTTCTCTCTTTTTTTTTTTTTCCTCAAGTAACTTACAACCTGAAAGTCAATTCCATAATAACTCAGAACAGTATGTATACCTTCACCTATGCTATGCATCGACTGAAATATACACACTACACAATTCTTAAAGTATAAACATTGCAATTTCAGTAAGACAGTATTTGTAATGTCTCCTTAATGCATTCTACTACATATTCCTTTCCATTAATAAACTCTTATAACAAAATAAAGTGTCTGCACAGTTTATCTCTTTTTTTTTTCTTCCTTTCAATTGGCACATATGAATACAACTGTAACGGCAGGTGAACCAATATAGCACTAAATTTCCTGGGACATGGAGGTGAGTATTAGTGGGTTACTGTACATAGTCTTTAAGGTAGTGAGGTCTAATCACTTTTATTCCAGACTTTGTAATAGAAACAACAGGACTATCTGCGTTTGGTTTCGGGCCTGTCACACTGTCTCTGTTCACCTCTGCAGATTGACAAGTCTCTGTCTTTTCCACGACTATGGTTCTGTCCTTCCTGAGGTGTCGGCGGTTTCTCCTCAGAATGTTCCCTGAGTCGAGCTGGACATCATAAGACCTGTAGTCCACAGGTTTCACAACTGTCGCTTTTCTCCATGTTTTGTTATGTTCTTCCGGCTGGACACGGACTCTGTCTCCTTGTTTCAGAGGATCTAGATCTTTTGCATGTTTGTTATAATATGCAGCCTGACAGTTCTTGTTATCAATCTGATCCTGTCGAGTGTGGATTACCTTTGGTTTCAGCAGGTTGTCATGCATGGGTATCAGTGTCCTGGTTCTCCTACTGAACAATCGCTGTGCTGGGCTTGCTTTGATCCCTTGCGATGGTGTGCTTCTCTGATCAAGCATGGCAAGGTATGGATCTTTCCCATCAGCTTTTGCTTTTTTCAACAGCCGTTTTGCAGTCTTTACTGCTGATTCTGCCATCCCATTGCTTTGTTGGGTAGGCTGGTGAGGATGTCCGGTGTTTAAATTCCCACTGTCTGCTGAACCTTTTGAAATCTTCTGATGCATATTGCGGGCCGTTATCTGAGATAACAACATCAGGAATACCATGTCTTGCGAAATGGGATTTCAGTTTATGGATGACAGTGGTGGATCGTGTGTCGGATAAGAAGTCCAGCTCCCAGAAATTAGAGAAGTAATCAACGGTGATCAGGTAGTTTCTGTTGTCTAAAGTGAATATGTCTGTCCCCACCTTAGACCATGGGCTACTTGGTAGTTTGTGAGACCTCAGGGTCTCCTTCTGCTGTTTCACATCCATAGATCTGCAGATGTCACATTTCTCTATGAATGTCTTTATCTGATCATTCATCCCCAACCAGTAAACACATTCTCTTGCCCTTCTCAGGCATCCCTCAATGCCCAAATGTGAGGAGTGAATGCGCTGAACAATGTCACCTCTGAGTGCATCTGGGATTACAACTCTCTCCCCCCTGAAGACAATTCCGTTCTGCGTACTCAGTTCTTCCTGAAAAGGGTGGTAATGTGCGATGTCATGTGGCAAGTCTTTTTTGCTCCTTGGCCAACCTTCTTGGATGAATTTGATAAGTGTCTGCAATTTTCTGTCTTTACTTGTCTCCTCTCTAATGCCTCTGAGTCTTTGTTCCGCTATATTTGCATGCTGGACCATGTTTATGCTTTCAATCTCCATTTCTACTGAATTTTCTGATGCATGTTCAGGTAAGTATGAGCGGCTCAGTGTGTCAGCTAACAACATATCCTTCCCTGGGATATAAATGACTTCGATATCGTATCTCTGAAGTCGAAGTAACATCCTTTGCAGGCGTTTTGGAGTGTTCAGCAGAGGTTTTCTTACTATGTTTTCCAGTGGCTTATGGTCAGAGTGTACTGTTACTTTGCGCCCGTATGTATACTGGTGGAATTTTTCCATACCGAAGACAATGGCCAAACACTCTTTCTCTATCTGGGCATAACCCCTCTCCGTCTGCGTCAATGCCCGACTTCCATAAGCGACTGGCACCCCCTTTTGAAGTAAAGCCGCCCCTAACCCAGTCTCTGACGCATCACACTGTAGTGTCAGTGGTTCATCTGGGTTGTAATATTTGAGAATTGGGGCTTTTATGATGGCGTCCTTGAGCCGTGTGAATGCTTGCTCATGCACATCTGACCATTCCCAGATATTGTCTTTATGAGTTAGCTGCCTCAGTATCTCACAGCCATCTGACAGGTGGTCACAGAATTTCGAGAGATAGTTTACCATGCCCAGGAGCCTCTGGACCCCCTTGACATCTGTTGGACGTGGCATGTCTCTGACTGCTCGTGCCTTTTCCGGATCCACTCTTAACCCATCTGCGGTAAGTAAATGTCCTATGTATGGAACCTCGTTTTTCCTCAGTTAAAATTTTTCTGCATTCAATTTGATGTTCTTTTCTTTACATCTAGTCAACAGGGCTCTCAGTTTGTCGTCATGGTCTTGGTTTGCTAAATCGAATGTCTCACCCTCTCCGGTGATGAGGATGTCATCAGCTATGACAGGGGTGTCCAAAGTCCGGCCCGCGGGCCAAATGCGGCCCGGGGATGAATTTCAAACGGCCCGCAGCTTGTCTATTAAAATCAGTCCCTCCAGAAAAACGTGATTATAGGATCGCATGATTTAATACATAATCAGCCAAAGTCCGCACATTTTTTCAAATACGCCGCACTTTCGCCGCGTAAATTGCCTATTTCCGCGTGCAAAATATGCGGGGCTAGCAAGATTTCATAATACCCGCATTTTTGTATTTTTGTGATCCCCACATCATTTAGTTTGTTTCAAACAAAAACTCGATTCATTTAGATTTTTTCCCCCAGGAATCAAGAAAAAAATATGTAATTTTTCTTAGTAAAAGCATCTTGATTTAAGAATTTTTGGATATTTGGACTGGAAAAAAGACCAAGTAAGAAAAGTATTTTTTCTAGTGTGGTTTTACATGTGGTTATCTAAATAGAGCACTTATTAAATTTAAATAAGAATAGAGTTCTAACTCTAATTTCACCCATTAAAACTTTTTGGTTGATGAAAGTTTTACAGATATTGTTAAATATCTATACATTTCCTGTGTCCCATCTCAAGCTACTCTACTGTCAGCTCAAGCTTTTGTCAAATCGGTCATGTTTTCAAGGAACAAAACATATACACTCACCTAAAGGATTATTAGGAACACCTGTTCAATTTCTCATTAATGCAATTATCTAATCAACCAATCACATGGCAGTTGCTTCAATGCATTTAGGGGTGTGGTGCTGGTCAAGACTCCTGAACTCCAAGCTGAATGTCAGAATGGGAAAGAAAGGTGATTTAAGCCATTTTGAGCGTGGCATGGTTGTTGGTGCCAGACGGGCCGGTCTGAGTATTTCACAATCTGCTCAGTTACTGGGATTTTCACGCACAACCATTTCTTGGGTTTACAAAGAATGGTGTGAAAAGGGAAAAACATCCAGTATGCGGCAGTCCTGTGGGCGAAAATGCCTTGTTGATGCTAGAGGTCAGAGGAGAATGGGCCGACTGATTCAAGCTGATAGAAGAGCAACTTTGACTGAAATAACCACTCGTTACAACCGAGGTATGCAGCAAAGCATTTGTGAAGCCAAAACACGCACAACCTTGAGGCGGATGGGCTACAACAGCAGAAGACCCCACCGGGTACCACTCATCTCCACTACAAATAGGAAAAAGAGGCTACAATTTGCACAAGCTCACCAAATTGGACAGTTGAAGACTGGAAAAATGTTGCCTGGTCTGATGAGTCTCGATTTCTGTTGAGACATTCAGATGGTAGAGTCAGAATTTGGCGTAAACAGAATGAGAACATGGATCCATCATGCCTTGTTACCCCTGTGCAGGCTGGTGGTGGTGGTGTAATGGTGTGGGGGATGTTTTCTTGGCACACTTTAGGCCCCTTAGTGCCAATTGGGCATCGTTTAAATGCCACGGCCTACATGAGCATTGTTTCTGACCATGTCCATCCCTTTATGACCAGCATGTACCCATCCTCTGATGGCTACTTCCAGCAGGATAATGCACCATGTCACAAAGCTCGAATCATTTCAAATTGGTTTCTTGAACATGACAATGAGTTCACTGTACTAAAATGGCCCCCACAGTCACCAGATCTCAACCCAATAGAGCATCTTTGGGATGTGGGGGAACGGGAGCTTCGTGCCCTGGATGTGCATCCCACAAATCTCCATCAACTGCAAGATGCTATCCTATCAATATGGGCCAACATTTCTAAAGAATGCTTTCAGCACCTTGTTGAATCAATGCCACGTAGAATTAAGGCAGTTCTGAAGGCGAAAGGGGGTCAAACACAGTATTAGTATGGTGTTCCTAATAATCCTTTGGGTGAGTGTATATAATAGAAAAGGGACCGGCCCATGGGTATGTCCACAACATCGAATCTGGCCCCCTTTAAAAAAAGTTTGGACCCCCCTGAGCTATGACATATATACCTCGCAATCCTTCCAGAGCTTGGCTGAGTTTTCTTTGAAACACCTCTGGTGCAGGGCTAATGCCCATTGGCATCCTCAGCCATCTATATCTGCCATACGGTGTGGCAAATGTGGTCATGTAACTTGATTCCTCATCCAGGGTCACATGCCAAAATCCATTTTTGACGTCACACACAGTGAAAACTTTTGCCCTTGACAAATCTGGCAGTATTTCGTCTATTGTCGGCAGAGGAAAGTGGCATCTTTTCAGAGCTTTGTTGAGTGGTCTTGGATCTATGCATATCCTGAGGTTTCCTGATGGCTTTTTAACAATGACAAGACTGCTAATCCACTCTGTGCTACAGTCTACTGGTGTGATGATCCCTCTTCGTTGAAGATCAGTCAGCTCTGCTTTAAGTGGTGACATCATCGCCACAGGAACCCTTCTCTTTGGCAGTTTTACTGGAGTTACTGTGGGGTCTGCTTCTATCTTATACGCACCCTCCAGACATCCGTCTCCCTGGAACACATCAGCATAGTCTTTTCTGATATTATCCATGTTCCACTTTTCATCTTTTCCGGTCTCTTTGGTAACAATGCTATCCACAGCCATGATGTTTTCATACTGGACTTTCACTAGATTCATGGCCTGTACTGCCCTGCTGCCCAGTAGCGGCACTGCGGACCCCTCATCTACAACCATGAATTCTAATCGGTACAGTTTCTTGTTTCTGGGATTTCTCAATTTAACTTTACATTTCCCCACTGGCTGCAGTGTACTTTTATTGTACATCACCAGCACTTGCTCAGTCTTTTCAATTTGTGTAGCTGGGTTTAACAGGTTGACAGGTATAATGTTACAGCTGGCTCCACAATCTAACTGAAACTTAATCTGTTCTTTCCCCAGAAGCATTGCAGCAAAGAGTTTTGAGGGCGGCTGCTGTTTATCCACTGTGTTCACTGTGTCTACTGTTACACACAAGATGTCCTCATAACTGTCATCATCTGACTCAGTTATAGTATGCACCGTTTTTCCTTTCTGCATTTTTGTTCTGCACATTGTGGCAAAATGATTGTCATTTCCACATTTTTTGCACTTTTTCCCATATGCAGGACATTTCTGTTTATTTCTCTCATGCATTTTCCCACAAAACTTGCAGCTTACAGTGCTCTTACTTCTCTCTTTTCTCTCAGCCTGTTTTACAGCGTGCACTTCCTCTGTCACCCGTCCTTCAATCGTTCTTTTATTTTCCCGTGACAGATCTGATGCTCTGCAGATTTGCACACATTTTTGCAAAGTCAAATCTTGCTCCCTTAAAAGTCTCTCCCTCAAAACAGAGCTGGTTATGCCGCAAACAATTCTATCGCGGATTAGAGAGTCTTTGATCTGGCCGAAATTGCACGTACTGGCGAGCATTCTTAAGTCCGTCACATATTTGTCAATGTTTTTATCAGAGCCCTGATTTCTGACAAAAAAACGGTACCTTTCAACTGTCTCGTTCACTTTCGGATTGCAGTGTTCATCCAATGCACTTATTAATCCGCTTACTGTCCGATCCGGTGACGAGGTGGGGATCAGGGTCTCGCACAGCTCTCTTCCCATCTCTCCGATGAGATAACTGAAAACTTTTAGCTTCACGGCTTCGCCAGCGTCCGCCAATGTAAGATCCATATACAGCGTGAACTCTTCCTTCCACAATTTCCATGATTTCGCCAGATTAGTGGGGTCTAGGCAAAGGGCTTGTGGCGGCCTCAGTCCCAAAGGATTCTCCATCCGCGCTGCACCTGATCTCTCCGCTCTCTCGACCATACTCAGCCGGTGTCTTCCGTTGTGTCTGCTATTCTATGTGCTTTTACTTTTCACAAAGCACCGCTGCCACCATGTTTCATTCTATCCTCTATCGTCAATAGAATGGACGGTTAACGCCAATATAGTTGCGTACACTTAACTTTATTGAACACAACAAACCCGGTCTGTACTGTCACATGTAAACAACATCTAACTACTGGTGTCACATCAATTACAGTCCGTGCTACAACAACAACTATCCCAACACCATGGAAGTTATGTTGAAAGGACACTTTTTCTTCTGCACTCCACACATTTCCATGTTCTCGGTACCCTGCTCAATTTACGGCAAGACTTGTGAAAGAACTTCCTCCTACAATGTCCAGATGTGCAGGTGATGTCATCTGTGTCGCAAGGTTTACCACAGTAGCATCCTATCTCATGGGGCTGTTCAGGGGTTGCAGTATCTGTGAGAGTAGGGCGTGGTGCTGTATACCATTTCTCCAGCAGCTCTGGTAGTACTCCGGTCTTGATAAATTCAGACACTCTGAGGTACGCATTGTGGAAAAAAACAGGATCATACTTGATCCGCTGGATGAAAAACTCCTGTGGTGTCCATACAATAAAATCACAGGAACTCACTGTGGCAACATGTATTTGAGCTTGCACTTGATACATGTACTTGTGATCAGTCTTAAGTGCCATTGTCCCATCCTCTCCTGTGCCTAAACAGAATGACAGACCTTTGCAGCTTTCAGTGAGTGAACAGTCCCTGCTGTTGAAAGGGCATTTTATCTCCAGTACTCCGTCACCATGGCAAGTGCATGTTACCACTCCATCAGGTGTTGCTCCAATCCAGGGGAGGTCTGAGTTGATGATGAACCCTGATGCATGAACCTGGAAAGTATATTCAGTATTATTTATATATATATATATATATCCATCCATCCATCTTCTTCCGCTTATCCGGGGCCGGGTCGCGGGGGCAGCAGTCTAAGCAGAGATGCCCAGACTTCCCTCTCCCTAGACACTTCCTCCAGCTCTTCCGGGGGGACACCGAGGCGTTCCAAGGCCAGCAGGGAGACATAGTCCCTCCAGCGTGTCCTTGGTCTTCCTCGGGGCCTCCTCCCGGTTGGACATGCCGAAACACCTTCCCGGGAAGGCGTTCAGGAGGCATCCGGAACAGATGCCCGAGCCACCTCAGCTGTCCCCTCTCGATGTGGAGGAGCAGCGGCTCTACTCCGAGTTCCTCCCGAGTAACTGAGCTTCTCACCCTATCTCTAAGGGAGCGCCCAGCCACCCTGCGGAGAAAGCTAATTTCGGCCGCCTGTATCCGGGATCTTGTCCTTTCGGTCATGACCCAAAGCTCATGACCATAGGTGAGAGTAGGAACGTAGATTGACCGGTAAATCGAGAGCTTCGCCTTACGGCTTAGCTCTTTCTTCACCACGACAGACCGGTACATCGACCGCATTACTGCAGAAGCTGCACCGATCCGTCTGTCAATCTCCCGTTCCATCCTCCCCTCACTCGTGAACAAGACCCCTAGATACTTGAACTCCTCCACTTGGGGCAGGAACTCTCCACCAACCTGAAGTGGGCAAGCCACCCTTTTCCGACTGAGGACCATGGCCTCGGATTTGGAGGTGCTGATCCCCATCCCAGCCGCTTCACACTCGGCTGCAAACCGTCCCAGTGCATGCTGAAGGTCCTGGTTAGAAGGGGCCAACACGACAACGTCATCCGCAAAGAGCAGAGACGAAACCGTGTGGTCCCCAAACCTGACACCCTCCGGCCCTTAGCTGCGCCTAGAAATTCTGTCCATAAAAATTATGAACAGAACCGGCGACAAAGGGCAGCCCTGCCGGAGTCCAACATGCACCGGGAACAAGTCTGACTTACTGCCGGCAATGCGGACCAAACTCCTGCTTCGGTCATACAGGGACCGGACAGCCCTCAGCAAAGGACCCCGGACCCCATATTCCCCCAGCACCCTCCACAGGACGCCGCGAGGGACACAGTCGAATGCCTTCTCCAAATCCACAAAACAAATGTGGACTGGTTGGGCAAACTCCCATGAACCCTCCAGCACCCTGTAGAGGGTATAGAGCTGGTCCAGTGTTCCACGACCAGGACGAAAACCACACTGTTCCTCCTGAATCCGAGGTTCCACTATCGGCCGAATTCTCCTCTCCAGTACCCTGGCATAGACTTTCCCGGGGAGGCTGAGAAGTGTGATCCCCCTATAGTTGGAACACACCCTCCGGTCCCCCTTTTTAAAAAGAGGAACCACCACCCCGGTCTGCCATCCCAGAGGCACTGTCCCCAACCGCCACGCGATGCTGCAGAGGCGTGTCAGCCAAGACAGCCCCACAACATCCAGAGATTTGAGGTACTCAGGGCGGATCTCATCCACCCCCGGTGCCTTGCCACCAAGGAGTTTCTTGACCACCTCGGTGACTTCAGCTTGGGTGATGGACGAGTCCTCCTCTGAGCCCCCAGCCTCTGCTTCCTCAATGGAAGACGTGACGGCGGGATTGAGGAGATCCTCGAAGTATTCCTTCCACCGTCCGACAACATCCCCAGTTGAGGTCAACAGCCACCCATCGCCACTGTAAACAGCGTTGGTAGGGCACTGCTTCCCCCTCCTGAGGCGTCGGACGGTTTGCCAGAATCTCTTCGAGGCCAGCCAATAGTCCTTTTCCATGGCCTCACCGAACTCCTCCCAGGCCCGAGTTTTTGCCTCCACAACCACCCGGGCTGCAGTCCGTTTAGCCTGCCGGTACCTGTCAGCTGCCTCAGGAGTCCCACAAGCCAGCCAGGCCCGATAGGACTCCTTCTTCAGCTTGATGGCATCCCTTACTTCCGGTGTCCACCACCGGGTTCGGGGATTGCCGCCTCGACAGGCACCGGAGACCTTGCGTCCACAGCTCCGAGCAGCCGCTTTGACAATGGAGGTGGAGAACATGGTCCACTCGGACTCAATATCTCCAGCCTCCCTCGGGATCCGGTCGAAGCTCTGCCGGAGGCAGGAGTTGAAGATCTCTCTGACAGGAGACTCGGCCAAACGTTCCCAGCAGACCCTCACAGTACGTTTGGGTCTACCGAGTCTATCCAGCTTCCTCCCCCGCCATCGGATCCAACTCATCACCAGGTGGTGGTCAGTTGACAGCTCCGCCCCTCTCTTCACCCAAGTGTCCAAGACATACGGCCGCAGGTCAGATGAAACGACCACGAAGTCGATCATTGACCTACGACCTAGGGTGTCCTGGTGCCATGTGCACTGATGGACACCCTTATGCTTGAACATGGTGTTCGTTATGGACAAACTGTAACTAGCACAGAAGTCCAATAACTGAACACCACTCGGGTTCAGATCAGGGGGGCCGTTCCTCCCAATCACGCCCCTCCAGGTTTCACTGTCATTGCCCACGTGGGCATTGAAGTCCCCCAGTAGAACGACGGAGTCCCCAGTCGGAGCACTCTCCAGCACCCCTCCCAGGGACACCAAGAAGGTCGGGTACTCTGCACTGCTGTTTGGCCCGTAGACACACACAACAGTGAGAGACCTATCCCCGAGCCGAAGCCGCAGGGAAACGACCCTCTCGTTCACCGGGGTAAACTCCAACACATGGCGGCAGAGCTGGGGGGCTATAAGCAAACCCACACCAGCCCGCCGCCTCTCACCATGGGCAACTCCAGAGTGGTGAAGAGTCCATCCCCTCTCGAGAAGTGTGGTTCCAGAGCCCAAGCCGTGCGTGGAGGTGATTCCGACTATCTTTAGTCGGAACCTCTCAACCTCACGCACAAGCTCAGGCTCTTTCCCCGCCAGCGAGGTGACATTCCATGTCCCAAGAGCTAGTTTCCGTGTCCAGGGATCGGGTCGTCTAGGCCCCCGCCTTTGACTGCCGCCCGATTCGCTTTGCACCGGCCCCTTACGGTCCCTCCCGTGAGTGGTGGGCCCACGGGAAGGTGTCCCCACGTCGCTCCTTTGGGCTGAGCCCGGCCGGACCCCGTGGGGGAAGGCCCAGCCACCAGGCGCTCGCATACGAGCCCCAACCCCAGGCCTGGCTCCAGGGTGGGGCCCCGGCTGCGCCATACCAGGCGACGTCACGGTCCTCCTTTTCTTTGGCATCATAAGGGTTTTTGAACTGCTCTTAGTCTGACCCGTCACCTAGGACCTGTTTGCCTTGGGAGACCCTACCAGGGGCATATAGCCCTGGACAACGTAGCTCCTAGGGTCATTCGGATACTCAAACCCCTCCACCACGTTAAGGTGGCAGTTCATGGAGGAGCTATATATACCTATATATACGTTATATATATATATATTAGGGCTGTCAAAAGATTATTTATATATAAAAACACACACAAGCATGTATATATTTAAGAAAAATGTATTTATATATAAAATATTTATATTTATATATAATATAAATTATATAAATGTATATACAGTATATACATGGAAATATTTCTTAAATATATACATGAATGTGTTTGTATTTATATATACATAATAATTATACAGAGTACACACAAATATATTATGTAAACACAAACTTTTATTTTGGATGTGATTAATCGCGATTAATCTTTTGACAGCCCTAATATATATATATATATATATATATATATATATATATATATATATATATATATATATATATATATATATATATATATATATATATATATATATATATATATATATATTCATTCATTGATCAATTAATTATTAAAACCTTGAAGTCTTCATGGTGATCTTGCATCATAGATAAATAGTTTGCCCTTGCTCTTTCCTCCTTCACCTGTCCCCATCTGACAATCAAAATACAAACTGTTAATTAAAATGTATTCGACTGAATGACATTCACGACCTATCAACATTTACCTTAAGGTGCTGCACTCTGACCACAAAACTGTCATAAATGCCCTGGTTTATAATTTGCTTGTGATCTGCTTCTCTTGATTTACTTGTATTGAATGGCCAAACAACCTCATGTCAAGTAACGACATACCAAAATCTTCACCATGTTTATTTGTGCTCAAAGGCAGACAGTAGTGGAGGATTTTTTTACTCTGCTTAAGTACATTTTCAAGTGTCTATCTGTGTGTTTTTCTTCTGAACTTTAACTTCACAATATTCCAAAGCATAAAGTTGTACTTTTTACTGCACTACGTTCATATTAAATAGCATGTAATACTTCATTACATTAAAACGTTTCCCTAAGAAAAACAATGATAAAGTATATACTTGAAAAATGTACTTGAGTAGAAAGTAAACATACTTCACTAATGTCTCTGATTGTGCTTTATTCTATTTACCTTGTTGCCTCAGTGGAAAACTGAGAAGAGCGTGGATAGCAAATTCTTTTGATCAAGGATACCGGTCTGTTTGCTTTGGCTGCCTCGTAGAAAACTGACCCTGTGACTCTCCCTGCCCTCTGATCAAACCATACCCTACTTTTACTTTGCTCCCTGGTCTCCTCCTCAACTACCAAACACTGGGAAAAGGTTTGTTAGTTCATCAGCTAATTTGTTGTGAAATTAAACTGCACAGGTAGGAATACTAGTAGTAATTAGTTGAAAATGTTTTAACACTTACCTGTTCCTGTGTCAGATGTAGGTTATCAAAGACCTTGGTACTCTCAACCAGTAGCGTGGGCAAGTCCATCTCTAGCCAGGCGCTTGAATATAAGGTTGACAAAGGAGTGGGCAAGTCCAGCTGCATCATCTTTGGTGTGTACCTGCAGTGGAGAAGATGTAGTCTCATAAAGTATAAAGTATCATATACATTATGTTATTGGATGCACATTTCACCAATGTGTACCTGTGAGAGTGGCCCTCTATGACAGAAAGGATGGCGCTTTTCTTTGGATTGCACTCTTGCATTTCACTGTGATGAAGCATCTCAAAAAACGTCCGGCACTCTTCATCTGATGGTGTAATGTCAGGAAAGCCAGGGCCTTGAACGTGACGGGGCTCGTGTTGTTTATGACAGAAACTGATGTTACGAATCTCTGCATATTGGACATCTGACAGACTCCATACTTGGCTGGGCCCATGCACAGGGCTTCTGTGTGCAAGCCTGCCCATCTTTGATATCAACAGCCGCCAAAACACTGTACATTAGAGCTGCTGCATGAGAGCATACCTCTCCCAAACCTGCTTTACAGGTGCAATGAGCCATGAGAACGGTCCCATCTTCCTGTACTGTTATCCAGGGGTGAGTTGGGGTTACACTGAGGCTCTGTGAATGCTTCACCTGCAATTTCAATAAAGATAATGTTAGCAAACTACAGGCAAAATAGCTAAATTAAAACATGCAGTTTACACTGGAAAAAAAGGTTTACCTTGCGTAATAATGTTGTCTTGTTTTCAGTAAAACAATCTAAGTAGCATTAGCTAACTATACTTACATGAGTAACTTAATTTATATGGCTGAATTATATTATGTTGCTAACGTTACCTACTTCAATAGAGTTAGTATGCTAAATTACGTTTCATTAGACAAGTGATAATACAAGCGATGTGCTTTACCATCATTAATGAGCAATTAAGTTCAGTGATGCTGATGCTATTTGTGTAATGTTATAATCGTTTGAATAACAGACTTCCACTTACCCTTCCAGTGATCAAGAACATTTTCTTCATCTCCAGATGATACATTTTGGCATCATTAACCCATCCTGAAGTGAAGTAGCGGTAGGCTTCAGTGCTTTTAAATGCCTTGAGCGCTTTGCCGGTGTACAGGGAGGGATTGTGGACGAGGTAGATATAAATATCAGCAAACGCCAAATTTGGCAAGGTTTTACTAGACTTCAGTGGAGTCAGCAGTTCACTTGGCAGTAAATAAGGATCTAATCCTAAAGTATCAATTTTACTTACATATCGTTGCTTTTCGTCGGTGGTGAGGTGCACTATTTTGGTGTGTGACATCTTACCGCTCATCAAGCAGGTCCTAAAGATGGCGACAAAAAAGTCACGTGACTGAAACCCATGAATAAGGTGTAACCTACAATTTACAATAATTGTACATAAGAGTACACTGTGTTATTGACAACATGACTAAGCAATTTGACTGTCTTATCCGTACACAATGACACAAGGACTTGTCATTCTGATGGCACTGACATGTTCATTGACAGAGATATTTACTTTTGAGAGATGAACTAAGGATTTTGAGCAAGAGACTGGCTTTTGCAGGTAATCAATTGTGTTTTGCTATTTTTACGAATTGTTTTGAGAAATGCACTTACTGTTTTGCAAATGTCAAGGATGAATCGAGAAATGTACCAAAGTTTCTGAGAAAAACTATAAGATTTTGTATCATGTAAAATGACAAACCTGTGCTGACAATGACCTTCATGTCCTTCGTGTACACAGCATGGGTGCCATGGCCTTCGGGTAAATATAGGAATAACCCCAGGGAGGATGGTTCATAGTGGTCATTCTGTAAGACATATTGATAGCTCTTACCATGTTTTTAAAACAACAAACTTAGTGACAGTTGATATTACATAATGCTAAAACAATTTGAAGTATCTAATGAATCTGTTGAAATTGCTGTAAATTTGCTGTTTATATATATATATATATATATATATATATATATATATATATATATATATATATATATATATATATATATATATATATATATATATATATATATATATATATATATGACTGCATGCTATTGTTATTACATTCCACTTATCAGAAAGATAGAGTGAATTTCTGTGAGTCCTCTTCAAACAAGCCTCACAAAACACTGCAGTGGTGCTGCACTCAATGCACCTATAATCAGCATGTTTAAGGCAGACAACACACTGGGCAGTGACTGGTGCTGAACATTCAAACGACACCTTAAGCATGTCATCCTTGACTGCATCCCAAGCATGAAGCTCTCTCTTCTTTGCCTTACTGTATGCAGTCACAGAACATGAACTACAGCTCAGTGCCACATCATCAGGTTCAGACTGTTGAGCAGTAATAGACATGTAAGGGTCGGAAGGGTGGGTCTGTTTGGAGTCGGGCTGGGGAAGACCTTGACTAAGGTAAGAAACCTTTGCAGGGCCAGCGATAGACCTCCTCACCACCTTAATCTTAACGCTCCTGAAACGTGTGGTTTTAACTGCTTTTCCCATATCTGAAATCAAAATATTTGGCAATTATTAAATAAAGCAAAGTGCAAGCCGTACTTATTATCACAGCCTAAAAGACAGAAACACATCAGTGAACATGGGATGCAGATGAGGGTCGGAATCATATATATATATTAGTCAGATGATAGATAGATAGTCTTACAGTGTAGAACTTTGCGTTTAACTAGTAAACTAAATTTCCCCATTAGCTTCAGACGTAAAACATGCTTATTAGCAACGTTAATGCCAACTATAGGCTAATAACGCAATAACGTTTACAAACACAATTGCAATATGGTTCTCTCATGTCACGCAACACTAAAACAACTTTTATGAATTGTTTTCCCTTATTGTGTAATTATTTACAGTATAAATGCTCGGTTGTAAGAATGGTCTTACCTGAAAATATCAAGCCTTTAATTTTTGTACTTTCAAAGTGAAAATGGAATTTCCTGTTTATGGTAGGCCTATGTCACGGAATTTGTCAAATTCTGGATGAATAAATCCAATGCAAGTCAGCACACTTCAATCAAATCGCGATATGGACTATATTGCCAATATTAAATGGCAAAAATACTATTTAAATATGAATCCTGTATGTTTTGTCTCTGTGTGAATTAATTGTGCAGGCGCGTCTGCCCCATTCATTCCGTGATATTACACTTTTATGAATGGAGTTTGTGATATTGTACGCGTTAACAAATACAATTGCAATACGGTTCTCTCAAGTAAAGAAACTTAATGTATTGTTTTAATTATTTACAGTATAAATACTTGGTTGTATGAATGGTCTTACCTGAAAATATCAAGCGGGAAATATCGCAACGTTGCCGCGTCATCCAGTAGATTTCCAACAACCGGCGAGCTGGAATCCTCCAGGATTGGATCTGGAGTCTTCGCTTGTATTCGTATCGCTGATTAACCATGTGGATGGATGATAACAGCCTTCTGAGCCTACCAGTAGGCACAGTAGGCACCTTCTAGCCCATTCCTATGGGCTGATAACCACTGATAACGCCCATTCAATCGAGTGATAACATTCGAAGCGGGTGTTTCGGGCTGAAAAAAAAAAACTGTTTTGGTTTTCGGCCAAGTGCATCATAAAGTTTCGGTTTCTGCCCAGAATTTTCATTTCGGTGCATCACTCAATTAGTAGAAAATGTGGTTAACACCCAGACATGCATAGGGGGAAAAATACCGTCATATACCATTATACGTCATTATACGCTATAATTGAAAAATACAGTGATATACATTTTTGGTCATACCGCCCAGCACTAGTGTGATTGCTGTGGATTATTAGGCTGCCATCACTTTATAGGGTTAGTAAAAAAAAAAAAAAAAGTGAACTGTATTAAATGTTACTTTTGTTGATATTTCCAGTTAATAAGATTTTTATCACATTTCTGAAATATGACTTGCAATGAATAAAGGAAACCACTTTTGGAGGGTATAAATGAATATGAAAGCAGGAAGTTTATAATATTACATTATCTATTTATTTTTACTATAGATTCTGACTTTCGTGCAGCACTGATTCTGCTAAAAATAGAGAAAGCTGAGCGTCTAATCGCATTGGGAGAGGTATGGAACTATTTGTTAAACTCTCACTTTGTAATACTCTGATACAGGTCCGTTTATGCAGTTACAATAGTTGTTGCATTGTTTAACTGATAGATGTTTAACACTTTCTTTTATTCTCACAGGGTGATGCTGATACTCCATACCCAACCATACTTCTGGTAGATACTGACTGGAAAATGGCTTTCTCCAAGAGGGTTCAAGTCCTTGTCAAAGTGGATGGTGTGGGGGTGTGCAGGGGAATAGGAGTTAAAGAAGGGATAATTGCAGCCTTCAGTGCCTACTATGTTTTCAACTTGGCTTATCCACCCTACATGAAGAATACACTGACCTTCCTGCAGAATGCCATAGCAAAGATTAGTGAGGTGGGTGGCAAGCCCCTTCCAATAACTGTCACTAGAATAATTAATATCCTGTGTTAAAAATGCCACAAACATATTGATGCACAAGGTGTAGAAGGAAAACCTTCACCTTAATGAAACTAATTCAACATGGCCAGCAGCCATATCACCCTGCAGCCCAAGACTGGTTTCCCACTGAAGCTAAGCAGGGCTGAGCCTGGTTAGTACCTGAATGGGAGACCAAACTGGGAAAACCAGGTAGCTGCTGGTAGAGGTATTAGTGAGGCCAGCAGGGGGCGCTCACCCTGTGGTCTGTGTGGGTCCTAACACCCCAGTATAGTGATCGGGACACTATACTGTAACAAGCACCTTCCTTCGGATGAGACGTTAAACCGAGGTCCTGACTCTCTGTGGTCATTAAAAATCCCAGGATGTCCTTCAATAAAGAGTAGGGGTGTAACCCCGGCATCCTGGCCAAATTTGCCCATTGGCCCCTGTCCATCATGGCCTCTTAATCATCCCCATATATATATACGATTGGTATCATCCCTCAGTCTCCTCTCCACCAATCAGCTGGTGTGTGGTGGGCGTACTGGCGCAATATGGCTGCCGTCGCATCATCCAGGTGGTGCTGCACATTGGTGGTGGTTGAGGAGATTTCCCCCTTCTATGTAAAAGCGCTTTGAGTGAGAGCCTAGAAAAGCGCTATATAAATGTAATTAATTATTATTATTATTAACATGTTGGGCTGGTTCACAACCATGAACCCAATTTCAGCATCACTTGTGGACTAAATAACTGCAAGTCATCTTTCATAGTTTACCAGTCTTTCAGGTGTCATGTCTATACAAAGCATAGGAAGCTTGTTCTACCTCATGATGATATGGATGCTACTGAATACACGGACAATGGTTTTGATAACATGGACTGTCACAGTGATATGGAGACTACCAATGAGCTAGGGCTGTACGATTAATCGGAAAATAACCGAAACCGACATTCAGAACCCCTAACCGACGTATTTTTCCCATGTCGGTTATTTCGGTTTTCACGTGACTCCGCCCCGTCAGTCACATCAAGTGCAGTTTGCAGGTACACAGAGAGATGCAGGAGCAGTTTTCTGTGTTTATAGATGCCCAGAATTACTATAGTAACTGCATGTTTTACACAGTTTATACAACAGGTCAGTTAATTGCTGTTCTTATAGCCTATACGCGCTGCCACCGACACACACAGACGGCACGCGCAAGCCCCGAAGCCGCTTTCACTTTCGTGCTCATAAAGTTTATCAAGTATGCGTTTAAGGCTTGCCAGTTTCAACATTTAAAGCGATTGTGCACTATTCAAAAACAACAATACGTATCCGTTCAGTGCTCAGCTTCTTTCTGTGACACAGAGAGCCGAGCCGTGTCGCGTCTCTGACAACACGCGCGCGCGCCCTGAAGCCAGACCTCTCTCTCACCTGCGTCCTCACAAAGCTTGTCATTTGTATGTGGTTTAAGCCCTGCCAGTTTGAACATTAAAGCCAGTTTCGACCATCAGATGTGTATTATGTTGAACTAATGCCTGATATATTGTGACAAACAAACACTCAGATCTAGCTTGCACATCACGTGAAGATCGCGCACAGAGGAGCGCAGAAATGCAGTGTAAACGCTGTCCTGTGACTAAAGTAAAGTCACTAAAGTAGCTTAGAAACTCAACCTTTATAGGCATATATTTTAATACCTTTGCAGTAACTACAAACCGCAGCTTCATAATGAATAGAGACTGTATGAGTAATTCACACACATAATCACTCTCTCATTGATGCATTCAGATGAATGTAATGTAGGCCTACTGTGCTAATTTATCTGTATCTGATGTACAACAAACAGAAATCTGCCCCATAGACAATAACTGCTGAAAGTGAACAGTTTCCTTCAAGTATTTTAAAATCACAAAGAAATGCACTTTCTCATTAGGAAAAAAAAATTCCACCTTTTAATAGAAGAAAATATTTACAGTACAAACCTTATCAGGAACTTACTCAAAAACCTTATGAGGGCAAAAAAAATAAATAAATAAAAAAAAAATAATAATAATCGTTCATTAATCGTAATCGAGGCCAAATGTTCAATTAATCGAGGTTTTTATTTTTGGTCAAATCGTTACAGCCCTACAATGAGCTTACAGCCTAGGACAGACGAAATGCATCCACCTAGCATCCACATTCCACAAACTGTCCAGCAGGAAATAGTGAATGACATACATTTTTTATTTTGTTATTTTAAAGAGAATTACGACACTTTTATTAAAAGTGTTTTTTGTTTCGGATTTTGCCGTTTTTAGTGGCACACCGTATTCCTCCCAATAGCAAACATTGGAAGGTTTACCCGTTTTGTCGTGACATCGTTGACATTGTAATGGCTCCAAGAGTGAAAAAGGAAAATCTATCAATGTTAGATACACTTGTTTTTGAGTTTCTGACACAGCTAAGTGATGTTTTTGGGGACGTTATAACACCCAAGTGTCATTTTTTTGACACACTACTCAAGACTAACATTAATGTTTGGACCGTTACGTTTACTTTGGTGCATGCGTTTCGAGGCAAAGCATCAGTATTTCAAGACTGTTGCTAGCAGCTGTAGAAATTTCATTAAGATTGCCAAAACTTAAAGTGAGAGATACCAGATGAAACAATGCTGGGAATTTTCCCTGCCCAATATTCTTGATGAGTTTGAGGTGGTATTAGGTAGGAGTAAAGAGACTCCGTTGTCTTCGCTTCCATTAGACCTACAGAAAATTCTTACAGATATACATGGAAATTAAGATTTTGACATTCAGCGTGTTTCAAATGTGACTGTTGACAAAGTTTTAAAAGATGTATTCGTCGTTGACTATGTCCATGCAGAGGAAATTTCTCTATTTTTCCAAATTAAAAACATTTTAAATGTCAATACTGTATGGTTTCTGTGTGGCAAGATTTTAATACCAGTGTCATTTGATTCACACTTCCATGCGTACGCTGTAAAATTGACTTTGAATGGAGTGTTATAAAACCAGGGCAAAGGTGGACTTTCAGGCCCTTGACACGTACTCTGCTCATGATAAATTGTTTGTGATCCTCAAGAATGTTTAAGTTCAAATGAAATGTGTAGTACTGCATTTAGTGAAATGTGAGTTTGTGATAAAATGTTTTAAGGGTATAAAGTTACAATGAATTAATTATTTACTTTTGGAAAAAAATTGCTTTGTGATTTCTTGATGTTCAAAACTTTTTAGAACATGTAGACTGTAATAGAAAAATTTACTTAAAATGAGATCTAGTGCTGTTTTAAAAAGTGAAATTACTTTGTTAATGTTGTATGTTTATTTATTACGGTTAAACAAGGTTATTAAAATGGTATGTACTGATTTTGAAAGCTTAATATTCTTGCTTTTTGCAATTCAAAAGTTAGTATAAACCAAACTGTTTTTGTAAAAATTAAAATGGCTCAATATATATCCTGTTATGAAATTGAGAAACAATGTGAGAATGTAATAGTTTTGAATGTTTAATGTGCGTTTGTGATAAAATGTTAAGGGTATAAAGTTGCAATTAATGAAATGTGTGCTGTTGGAAAGATTTTTTTTCTTTTTTTGTGTGCAATATATGCATCTTGTTATTACATTGTGATAGCTTAAATCCTCTGAAAAATTTGAGAATTTAATTGTTTAATAAATGTGATTAACATTATTCTGGCCTTTTTAATGTGCTAAATAGAGTACAAAATTGCCATCACAAGGTACACAATGCTTGTCACTGGGGCAGTACCCTTAAAAGGACAAATTTGTACCTTATTTAAAGGTACATTATAGTACCATTGCACTATAAAGTACAATTTAGTCAGCAAAGGTACATATTTGCCTTCGAAAGGTACATACTGTGGAGAGGAGGAACTTAAACTGTCCAATGCAGTTTTAAAGAACCACGTACAGAAAGAGGGACTGGGCATCTTGCTTCTGGATGCACAGAATGTTGAGGAGTATTTGCTGGAAATGGGGATGTGTTCATTCAAAATGCAGAAGAGTGCAGTGATTGAATTCAGCAAGGTGAAGCCTGATGAAAAGCCTGGTGAACCTGAAGATGACGATCTGCTTGGAGAAGGTGAGATGGAGAGTTGGTCCGATGAATGTGCTGAAACAGGAAGTGAGGTTTTGTTGGCTGAGACTCTGCCAGCTGAACATAAGAATTTGTTGGATGAACCTGTTTCAAGTGAAGCTGACAGTGTGATGGATAACCCTGCCAACTGAAAGTATAATGCATTAAAACAGGGAGAAAGCATATTGGGTAAAGCAACTCCCCAGTTGAACATTTTAAAGATTAGTTTTTTGGGTCAACTATTTTTTAGGGGGGTGGGGGGAATATTTGTAAAGTTTATTTTGAACATGCTGATTTATAACTTATTATTTATTAAGTTATAGCTATTATTGATATTTTAAGTTCAATGTTTTAAACCATTTATTTTTTATTTATGCGGTCTATTTTCATAAAAGCGTTTCCTAAGTAATAGTTAAAGGTTTGATGTTAATGGTGTTTTCAAATTAGTTTAAAATGGGTTACAATTAAGTTAAAATATCTTTATTTTGTGGTAATTGTAATGCCTCCTTTTTTTAGGTGAATTTTATTTTATTTTTTATGCAAACGTTTTGCGTTTAACATGGACAATGTGTCCAGATTTTTTTGGGGAAAAAAAAAAGTTTAGAAGGACACTGATTTTTAGTATGACAAACTTTTGAAGATACATTATTTATAGCTCAATATAGTGTTTAACATATTTTATTTTAAGGTGTTTATTATTAAATTGTGGGCATTGTTGTTTTATCGTGCATTTTATAACAATTACATTGTTTCAGTAAAAGTTCCTTTATAATGTTTGTGTTTTTTTCATAGTACCAGTATGAAGAAGGTGTAAAAAAAATTTTGGGATCAGCTTTAGAGTATATATATAGATACATTTGGGCGGCAGTGGCTCAGTGGTTCATGTAGGTTGTCTACAAACCGGAAGGTTGGTGGTACGATCCCCGGTTCCACCTGACCAAGTGTCGAGGTGTCCATGAGCAAGACACCTAACCCCAGCTGCTCCCGACGAGCTGGAGGGCGCCTTGCATGGCTGACACCGCCGTTGGTGTGTGATTGAGTGAATGTGAAGCAATATGTAAAGCGCTTTGGAAGGCCATTGGTCTGTTAAAAGCGCTATATAAATGCAGTCCATTTACCATATTTGCATAAATACCGTTGGATTTCTCTCAGAAACCGATCGTTTCGTGTCTTAAGACATCAATGTGTCGTCACGAGCCGCGGGGTTTAATTTGAAGTTGTCTGTCCATGTTTTTTTTACTCTAATAGAATTCAACCCCATTGACAAGCATTATATGAGTGACACACAGCAACGGTTGGAGTTAAAAATCTTCATTTGTGTTCTACTGAAGAAACAAAGACACCTACATCTTGGATGCCTTAGGGGTAAGCAGAAAAACATCACATTTTCATTTTTGGGTGAACTATCCCTTTAATACCAGGTGTAAACATGGCCTTAGATTAAATCAAAACTCCTCGTTAGACACAGGATGAACAAAGCCATGACCAGAGTCCCGGGTCTCAACGCCAATAAAGACATCTGAATGCTAATACGAGTTTGACAATCGTAACAGAACATGGAGTTACCATTTGTAACGTATGTCATGCGCCGTTCGCCTCCGTTTCTCACATGAAAATACGTAAAAATAACGGTGATAAAACCTCAAACTTGTGCATTCAGATTGTGATTTATTCAAGGTGGAGGGGAGAGTTTTGTAATCGGGAACGCGCTGCTCACATGGTCCGTAACATGATTGTATGCTGTAAATAAAATCAAGCGCCAGCGTTAGTTCTGGCAGGTGTAGAAGATTTTATTAGTTAAAAATTAGCAGTTTAAGGCTAATGAAAAGACACTATTATGTTCAAATGTGTGCTGACATCTCAAGTGTGTTCAAATGTGTGCTGACTGTGTTTGAATGTATGCTGACTTTGAGAATGCCCTTTAGAAGGACAGGAACAGAATTAGAACTTAGAATGTGGTGATATGTGAGCCAGGGGGTTGTTACCATGTTAGGAAGACAACAGTGGTTACCAAAATAGGAAGACAACAATGGTATATATATGACAGAAAATTCAAGTAGCAGGAGGGCCGGTGGCTGACGGCCCTCCGGCTTCATTGCTGTGTTTGGTGTGAATAAAGCCTCTTCTGGAATCTCTAATCCTTTGTGAAGAAATTTTTATAAGAAGAGAATTCTTCAACATATTTGGCACCCCAGATGGGACTGGCTCAGGAGCTGATAAAGAACCGCGGCAGGGTGTTCCTGGACGAATCAGCACAAACAAGTGGCCACGGTAAGCAGTTTTTGCTTAACCTCTTAACTGTCACCCCCCTTTTTGAGAATACACATGAAAATGCACTATCCAAACTTAAAGGGCTGTAATTCAAGAATGCTTTGGAATATAGACCAAAGTTTGGTCTCGTTTTAAAGACGACGTTCTGCAGATTATTGCTGAAGTGAAAGCAATTCAAAATATGAAAGTATGAAATAGTTATGGAAGTTTAAATTTACTGTAAATGAAAAATACTGTACTAAATATTTTTTATTTCATATAAAATATATATTTTACAAAAAAGCATTTACTCTAAAATTACTATAAAATCAAAGCCATATGTCTAACCAATTTGTGTTCCAAATTTGAAGTTGATATCACAAAAATTGAAGTCCCCCATGAGATTTTGTTTAGGGTGCTGTACCAAAAATAGCCACCGGGTGTCATTCAAATTCCATTTATTGTTGTTTTGATGCATTTTCCTGTAAATTTCTGTCCAAATATTACTTCCATCACAAAACAGTCACCAAATATGGACCCTTGAGACTCAGACCTTTCCGACAATATGCGTTTTGTCAAGATTGGAAAAGATTTTGAATATAAAGTAGTTAAAATAATTGTTGTAATATGAAACATGACAGCGCCCACTAGGGGAGGAGCCCACTAGAATAATTTAGAGTAACGTTTCCATGGCAACACAATGTCCGATTTCAAAACGGTTTTCACAGGATGAATTTTGAGTTTGTAAGCTTTCAAATGATACCTAATTTGTGATAATTACTTAAATATATGATATGAAAAAAAGGCGATCAAAAAAAGAGCACCAGGCGTCCCACCTGTGGGACGGTGACAGTTAAAGGGTTAAAGTTTGTGTTATTCGCCAGAAATGTACCTGTTGTGGTGAGACAGCTTCTCCAAATTTAAAGAACTGAAAAGGATTTTTGATTTCAGAATAAATGCATGCTGTATAATTTCTAACAAAAAGGCCTTGGGGATATTAAGAAAATATGTAGAAGCGTAAATTAGGTTATGTGTATTCTTGTCAAGCCAGATAGTTTTGATAAAAAGGTTTTAATTTTGCTTTATCGTGTTGAGGAAGTGTATCGATAAGGTTTTAATTGTGTTTTATCGTGTTGAGGAAGTGTATCGATAAATTTGAAAAAAAAAAAAAGGTTTTAATTGAGCTTTATCATGTTGGGGAAGTGTATTGATAAGGTTTTAATTGTGTTTTATCATGTTGAGGAAGTGTATTGATAAAACTTGATAAAAAGGTTTTAATTTTGCTTTATCGTGTTGAGGAAGTGTATCGATAAGGTTTCAATTGTGTTTTATCGTGTTGAGGAAGTGTATCGATAAATTTGAAAAAAAAAAAGGTTTTAATTGAGCTTTATCATGTTGGGGAAGTGTATTGATAAGGTTTTAATTGTGTTTTATCATGTTGAGGAAGTGTATTGATAAAACTTGATAAAAAGGTTTTAATTTTGCTTTATCGTGTTGAGGAAGTGTATCGATAAGGTTTTAATTGTGTTTTATCGTGTTGAGGAAGTGTATCGATAAATTTGAAAAAAAGGTTTTAATTGAGCTTTATCATGTTGGGGAAGTGTATTGATAAAGTTTCAATTGTGTTTTATCATGTTGAGGAAGTGTATTGATAAAACTTGATAAAAAGGTTTTAATTGTGCTTTATCGTGTTGAGGAAGTGTATCGATAAGGTTTTAATTGTGTTTTATCGTGTTGAGGAAGTGTATCGATAAATTTGAAAAAAAGGTTTTAATTGAGCTTTATCATGTTGGGGAAGTGTATTGATAAGGTTTTAATTGTGTTTTATCATGTTGAGGAAGTGTATTGATAAAACTTGATAAAAAGGTTTTAATTGTGCTTTATCATGTTGGGGAAGTGTATTGATAAGGTTTTAATTGTGGTTTATCATGTTGAGGAAGTGTATTGATAAATTGGACAAAAAGAGTTTTAATTGTAAGTTATTGAGTTGAGGAAGTGTATCAATAGACTTGACAATAAGAATTAGTGCATTGATTTGATTAAATTAAAAAATAAGAAATACAAATCGTGTTGAGGAAGTGTATCGATTTGATTAAGTTAAATAAATAAGGAAAAAATTAAGAGTAAAACAATAATTATTTTCTTAAAAGTATAGAATAGAGTGTGTTTGCTGGACTGCCTGTGGCTAAGAATAGTGTGTGTGTATGTGTGTGCAAGTTTGAGTGTCAGTGGTTAAAAATAAGCTTTTCCTCTTGTGAGGGTGTCTTCCAGCATTCTGTGTTGGAGGTACACATTTCATTTGAGAAAGAGATAAAAGAATGTCTGAATGAGCCCGAGAGACATTCAGTTAGGAAGAGTGGTGTTGCAGAATTAGAACAAAATAAAGAAGCCATATGACAAGTGGTGAATAATTTTATTAATGCAAAGTAAAGTTAAATAGTAAAATTAAAAATTGGAAAATTAAAAAGTAGCTGTTGATTAACAGATATTATATATGATAAAAGTAAAAAGGCAAAGTTAAATAAAATGAATAAATAAGTGATTAATTTGAAAATTATATTTGAAAACAAGTTAAAGTTAAAGAAAGTAAAGTAAAGTAAGTTAAAGAAGTGAATCAGGTCTAGAAATTGTTTATTAAAATAGTTATTGATTAAAGGACAATTATGGCCACTCCGGTGGAAATGTTAGGCTCAAAATACCCACTGTGTACAGAATTAATAGATAAGATATCAAATAAATGGAAAAAAAAGGATATGATAACCAAATGGCCGAAGGAAGGGACATTTGATGTAACATTATGCAAAGAAATGGAAACCTTGATAAAAAATTACAAAATCAAGAACAGTTTAAAGAGAAATTAGAAGAGAAATTAAAAGAGAAAAGGAAAAAGCAGTGCTGGCATTGTTCAGAAAAGAAGGAGAAGAATTATTAAGAAACATAAGACAGGCAAGGAAGATTTTAAAAGAGGTAGACAAAGAAAGAAAAAAAAAAAAAAAAAAAAAAAAAAACATGTTTTCTAATACCCTGTCAAATGTAACTCCAGAAGGGCAGTTCCCAGTCCTAAATGCAAATGGAAGGACAGATGGAGTTAGAAAACGAAAAACAAACAAGACAAGATGTGAGACAAAAAGAGAAAAGTAAAACATTAGAGAAAAATGTACCGTTAGGTTATGTATTAGAGCAACTAAAAACTAAGAATGAGGTTAAACAGGCAGAAAGAAGAAGAAAAGAATAATAAAATAAAAAATAAAAAGGTGAAACAGAAACACAAATAGAAGAATTAAATAAAAGCATCAAAGAAATAGAAGAATTATTAAAATGCACAGAAATACAGGCGAGTGATATAAAAAAAATTATTATTAGAGAGTTTAAATATAGAAAATGAAGAGGAGGTAACATTTGATGAAGAAAGGTGGTCACAAGTAAGTGAAACAGGGAAGTAAAACAACTCCCTATTTTGATTATGGGTGACAAAAGATTTTGAGGGGCTTGTCAACTGCCTTCCTGACATCCAGGAGAGAGCTGGGAAATGGATAAGACAATGGGCAAATTGTGATCTGTGGGGGACATTAAAACACTTCTGGCGAAAATTCTAAGTGGATCAAAAAAAGGAAGAAATTCTTCAAGTCTCTGAACGAGACAGAACTGTGAACTCTTGCTATATGGATGAGACTGTTTTTGATGCATATCGTCCGGTAATATGACAGGAATTGCAAAAGGAGTATCCAACCAAAGTAGACAGCTGGGGGACACAGAAAGTCCAATCATATGTGTGCAAAGACAATAAAAAAAAAACTAAAAAAAAAATGGAAGCAAAAGACTGGGAATCCAGAAGGAGACCCATTGAAGAGAAGAGTCAGACCAAATGGCAGTGCTCCTGTGAATGCTTCTGTGAATACCTCTGTAAATAACCCACTGACTTGTGCAGCTTCCCCCACCAAGGACAGAGAGGGTTGTGAACAGCCTGGATATAACAAAACCAATTGCCCAAACAATCCATGGCAACAGTCACTCAGGGGTGAAAGGTGGGGTGGTTGGCAACGACCCGCTCAAAATTTGCAAAGACAGGGGACAAATACAGTTAATTCCTCTGACAACTCCAGTTTGATTACAGACTAAAAATAAAAGTGTGACCTTACCAGTTCTTGTATCAAATCAAACTCCTGTAAACTTGTTAGGAAGAGATGTATTATGTAAATTAGGACTTCAAATTTGGTGTTTTCCAAAAGGAATGTATATAGACTTACAAGGAATAGGAACTCAAATGATGATTTCTGAGCCAAAAGCAAATGTATACTGGATAGGAAAAATAGAAAATTATGTAAGACAAATCATTAATAAATGGAGAAAGTTTATTGAAGCGCAGATTTCTTAAGCTCAGTTACCAAAGTCAGGATTTCACTGTACTATGATATATGACGAAGAAAGAGATGAAAAAATAGAAAAGAAATGGCAAAAAGAAACGGACAGTCAAAAAATTGAGATTACCTCAAAAGACATCATAATAGGTAAACAGTGAGCAGTAATGAAAATAACTGAAAATGAATTTATAAAAAAGTTGGTTCAATGTACCAAATTCTGTTCCACATATCTTTATACAGGAAAGAATTAGGAAGCCAAAATATTTACAGCCAATGATGATAAAAGCTGAACAATGCCAGTGGAATTCAACAATAAATCCATAAAATTTTTACTCTATTGACAAAAATTTCATAAAAGTCTTGTATGAAACAAAATTAAAGGGGATTGCTCAAGAAATAATTCAAACATAAATGATAGCAAAATCCCAATCAATAGAGACTGTTGAGAGTGAGCTATTTAAGGATGTTTAGTGGCAATACTTACTCCAGTAGTTTTGATAGAACCACAACCACAACTGGAAGATATTGTTCTAATACAGCAGCAAGCAGGCCCTTATGAACATTCTATGTGGCGTCAGAGGGGGGCAAAAAAGATGAAAACGATATTTGGCGTTCACATGAAGGACAGATTGTTGCACCAACAATGCTTTTGAACATTCTCATTTCAAATGCGCAGGGATTTGATCACTGCGCGAGGGGGGAAGTAATAAGAAAAATTAAACAACAAGGATATTGGTCTCCATATTTATATGCGATGGTAGACAATTTTAGGCATCTGGTGATGGATTATGTGGACATGATAAAGCGAGTACAAGGTAAACGATATATGCTTGTGATAATTGATCGATAGAAGCAGTACCATCTTCGGATGAGGGTTCAGGAACAGTAATCAAATTTCAAACAAAAGAGGTAAATTCTTAGATTTGGAATACCATCAGAAATAAGTTCAGATAATGGGTTGGCGTTTATTAAAAAAAAAAAAAAAAAAAAAACTTGCACTAATGACTTGTCGCATGCAAACTAACAGAATCATACATTTAACACCGCATGGAATGCTTACGGGTCGACCCATGCCTGTACCATATTGCAGAGGTAGATTGATTAAAATTGATTGATACAAAGGACCGCCTATAGAACAATTGCAAATGGAATTAAGATCTTATATGAGGAAACTAACTGCAATATGTAAAGCTATATATTTACAGGAAAAAAAGAAAGCAGCCCAGTGAGGAGACAGAAACATCTTGTCCAATTGACCCAGGTGACCAGGTGTATCTGAGGGTGTTCAGGACAATGAAAACCTAAGGGATAATAAGGACTGGCTTGATAAATCAAACTGGATTTTGCAAGCATTGGAAGTTGATTCAAGTACCTCCAATGAGGACGAAGAAGATGAATGATGAGCCAGACCCTGGGTGTATGTGCTAGCCTAACCCCTCCCCAAAGGGTGACCTTCTACGATGCGCAAAGTATCTGGGTTGAAGAAGATGACTACAATATAAAAAGAACTTTTGATAGTATAATGTATGATTTGATGTTTGATTATTCTACATAACTGTGACAACCACAGGCAAGGCTGAACAAATTGCACACTCACGCTTATAACAATGTACTGATGATAAGACATAGGAATTAGGGAAATTAGAATCTTTTACTCCATTCCTGAAAAAGAGAACAAAAGCAAAATCTGGAAGGAGATGTTTGGTTCTAATATTCCTCCGGAGTGTGGTTGCATAATCTAGTCATTGGTAGTGAAACTGAGTGACTTATTTTAAGTCATTAGGTAGCATAACTGAAAAAACTGGATTCTGAAACCTACACATCTGGGAAAAGGTTAGTAAAGGTGGGGCTTAGTTAAGCCCCAGAGGGGGGAATGTAGAAGATTTTATTAGTTAAAAATTAGCAGTTTAAGGCTAATGAAAAGACACTATTATGTTCAAATGTGTGCTGACATCTCAAGTGTGTTCAAATGTGTGCTGACTGTGTTTGAATGTATGCTGACTTTGAGAATGCCCTTTAGAAGGACAAGAACAGAATTAGAACTTAGAATGTGGTAATATGTGAGCCAGGGGGTTGTTACCATGTTAGGAGGACAACAGTGGTTACCAAAATAGGAAGACAACTATGGTATATATATGACAGAAAATTCAAGTAGCAGGAGGGCCGGTGGCTGACGGCCCTCCGGCTTCATTGCTGTGTTTGGTGTGAATAAAGCCTCTTCTGGAATCTCTAATCCTTTGTGAAGAAATTTTTATAAGAAGAGAATTCTTCAACATATTCTGTAAATAAAATGTCATATGCTTGGTATGATAAGAATAAATGCTGCCGTCATTCAAAATTAAAAGGTTTATGTGCTTTTCTTCTTTTTATTTTTTGAGCGGTGATGAAATATATTGCTCTTGAAAATACTTGCCAGCATTTAAAGAAATACAAGTCTAGAAATGCATCCAAATTACAGCGCAACCGTACAGTTCTCTGCAGGGGTCAAAAAGGACATAAACAGTGAATTTTGAAGTGATATATTCTTGAAAACTCAGAGATGTGGATTTGGACAGCAATTAAATTACCACACAAACCAGTGTTTGTCTAAAACAGTGGGTAATTCGGCCGGGGATATTTACACGGGTGGTGGGAAACGGACTGCGATAAAATCACTGACTAGCCCCTGTAAATGATGACAATACCTTCTCTCTTAAGCAATTGAGTTATCACATGATATTCATTGTTTTTCTTGTATATGAAACTCATTCCACACTAACGCCATCTAAAACAGTTCTCAAGTGAATCCTCATGTGGTAATTAAGGTTATTTTTATATCTGAAACTCTTTCCACACTGTTCACATATGAATGGGCTCTCTCCAGTGTGAATTCTCATGTGGCGATTAAGGGTTATTTTACATCTGAAACCCTTTCCGCACTGATCACATGTAAATGGATTGTGTCCAGTGTGAATATTCATGTGTTCCCTGAGGCTTCGTTCCCGTGTGAAGCCATTCCCACACAGAGTGCAGGTGTAAGTCTTCTCTCTGGTGTGATCTCTCATGTGGACTTTAAGGGGTTTTTTTCACTGAAACTCTCTCCACACTGTTGGCAGGTGAAAGAGATATCTCCAGTGTGAACTCTCATGTGCCTGTTAAGGTTTCCTTTTTGAGTGAAACTCTTTCCACACTTTTGGCATGCGTACGGCTTCTTTCCAGTGTGAAGTCTCATGTGTTTGTTAAGGCTTTCTTTTCGATTGGAACTCTTTCCACACTGTTGGCAGGTGTAAGGCTTCTCTCCAGTGTGAACTCTCATGTGGGCTATAAGGCTTCCTGTTTGAGTGAAAGTCTTTCCACACTGTTGGCAGGTGAAATAACTTTTTATTTTTGTCTTTTGAGCTCTTTTTTGTGAGAGTCTTTTTAGCCCATGTCGATCTTTTTCCAGTCATGAAATCATGATATGTATCTTTCTCTTCCCTTTCAATGAGATCATGACTCGCCTCTTTCAGTGCCATCAGATCTAGTGGAAAAAAAATACATAAAACAAGTTAGACATTTAAAGCATCAAAACCAAACAACATGTATGTTATACACCCTTTTATATCCTATGGATCAGGGGTGGGCAGCTTTGGTCCTGGAGGGCCACTGTCATGCAACGTAAAGTTTCATCCCTAATCAAAGTCGCCTGCCTTTAATTTTCAAGCAGTCCTGAAGCCTTAGGGCTAAATTTTGGGATTGGGTTAAATTTTGCAGGTGTGTTGGATCATGGATAAGGCTAAAGACTGCTGAATAGTGGCCCTCCAGGACCAGAGTTGCCCATCCCGTCTACAGATCTTACACTCAATACACTAGTGGCTTTCAAATTTGGTCCTAGGGACCCAGCACTGCACATTTTGTAAGTCTCCCTTATTATCACATATGGTTAAGATCATCAGATCGTTAACAATCAGTGGATCGTTAATCAGCACAAGGATCTCGATCACACGACACCATTACTACACAGCGCTGGGAGATCCAGTGAAGAAAACATTTGAATTTGCAGCAGTGAAGAAAGCTTTTGAATTCACCGCTGTATTAAAGGGTAACTAAACCCTAAACCAACTTTTTATAGTTAATGATCTGCAAGACTGGGGCTTTTTTAATGCTGTTCATTGATTCGAGTAAATGTTTTGACATTTGGGTATAAAGTGTTTTAATTCTATAATATACACTCACCTAAAGGATTATTAGGAACACCATACTAATACTGTGTTTGACCCCCTTTTGCCTTCAGAACTGCCTTAATTCTACGTGACATTGATTCAACAAGGTGCTGAAAGCATTCGTTAGAAATGTTGGCCATTATTGATAGGATAGCCTCTTGCAGTTGATGGAGATTTGTGGGATGCACATCCAGGGCACGAAGCTCCCGTTCCACCACATCCCAAAGATGCTCTGTTGGGTTGAGATCTGGTGACTGTGGGGGCCATTTTAGTCCAGTGAACTCATTGTCATGTTTAAGAAACCAATTTGAAATGATTGGAGCTTTGTGACGGTGCATTATCCTGCTGGAAGTAGCCATCAAAGAATGGGTACATGGTGGTCATAAAGGGATGGACATGGTCAGAAACAATACTCAGGTAGGCCGTGGCATTTAAACGATGCCCAATTGGCGCTAAGGGGCCTAAAGTGTGCCAAGAAAACATTCCCCACACCATTACACCACCACCACCAGCCTGCACAGTGGTAACAATGCATGATGGATCCATGTTCTCATTCTGTTTACGTCAAATTCTGACTCTACCATCTGAATGTCTCAACAGAAATCGAGACTCATCAGACCAGGCAACATTTTTCCAGTCTTCAACTGTCCAATTTTGGTGAGCTCATGCAAATTGTAGCCTCTTTTTCCTATTTGTAGTGGAGATGAGTGGCACCCGGTGGGGTCTTCTGCTGTTGTAGCCCATCCGCCTCAAGGTTGTGCGTGTTGTGGCTTCACAAATGCTTTACTGCATACCTCGGTTGTAACGAGTGGTTATTTCAGTCAAAGTTGCTCTTCTATCAGCTTGAATCAGTTGGCCCATTCGCCTCTGACCTCTAGCATCAACAAGGCATTTTCGCCCACAGGACTGCCGCATACTGGATGCTTTTCCCTTTTCACACCATTCTTTGTAAACCCTAGAAATGGTTGTACGTGAAAATCCCAGTAACTGAGCAGATTGTGAAATACTCAAACCGGCCATGCCACGCTCAATATTGCTTAAATCACCTTTCTTTCCCATTCCGACATTTAGTTTGGAGTTCAGGAGATTGTCTTGACCAGGAACACACCCCTAAATGCATTGAAGCAACTGCCATGTGATTGGTTGATTAGATAATTGCATCAATGAGAAATTGAACAGGTGTTCCTAATAATCCTTTAGGTGAGTGTATGGTGTAAAACCATGCTGCCCTCTTAAGGTTGAACGGTGGATACTGCAGTTGAATTTTCCTATTGGACGTTGTAGATCATCGTGACGTATGATGGTTCTTCCAACGGCTCACTATCCGCGCCCCTGGCACAAGCTCACCACGCCCTCAGAAATGTTTTCCCCAATCACATGATGAGAACGGCTTCACTCCAGTATGAACTGTCATGTTACAGGAAGGAGAGACATTATGAATGAAACTCACTTGACACTTGCTTTAACATTGTAATGAAGAAAATGCGGTTAAATAATGCAGTTGTCAGTACACGTCAGGCTTTTCTTGTGATATTGCCGCCCGTCATGTGTACAGAAGATCATTTTCATACATGAGACGCATTTTCAAACCCTGACACGCAAGTGGTTGCCCTGGTAACGAAAAACAATACAGTAACGTGCTGGCATAGGCTATATAGTCTAACTTTTATTTGAGTAAATCTGTTTATAAAAGGCTATTAGGTTTGAACTTATTGGTCCTGCGCTGCTTATTGATTCAGTTAATTTGAATGAAAATACATTGTATGTATATCAGATATCTGATCTATTTTAGTGGCATTCAGTATAAGGATTTGACTGTTCATAGATTAGGTCAGTAAGGCTCTGGGTCTGTGTCTACAGACAATTCACCCTCCTCCACTTCAGGTGAAGGTGCGGGGGAATGACCGCTCTGTTGCAAAGCTACTGGCGTCACTCTAGTCATTCTCCATCTTTGCGACTCACGAGTCTTACAGCTGTCAATCAATCTGTCACTGCGGGTCTCAGGTGCACGCCCTCCACTCAGCCCCGCCCTCGATCCCCTCTGTCTCCATTTTTCAAATATTGCCAGTGGGTGGAGTTAAGAGCTGAGCTGGGGTTTAGTTACCCTTTAAAAACATTGCTGCGAGATCTAGTGCAGGATGACAATAGATATCAAACTTGGAAACCAGGAGAAACATTTTGCTATGAAGGAACAAGTTATAGAAGGTGTTTCAGTCCACAAATCACCAACATTCACAATGGATTTAATATAGTAAGGCTAACTGTAACCATGGTATTGTGGCAGAAATACTCAAATTTCAGGGTTTTTAGAGTGAAATTTAAGAAGCACTTTTCAAGGACTTCCAATTGCTTCACATTGTTTTCAGCACTTTAAAGCTATAAAATGTTTTTACAGACATTTTTAACCTGTCCCTCTCCCTGTCTGTGGTCCCCACATGCTTCAAAACGTCCACCATTGTGCCTGTACCGAAACAATCAAAAATCATCTGCTTAAACGACTGGTGTCCTGTTGCTCTGACCCCCATCATCAGCAAATGCTTTGAGAGACTAATCAGTAACTACATCTGCTCTGTTCTCCCTCCCTCACTGGACCCACTGCAGTTTGCTTACCGAAAAAAAAACGCTCCACTGATGATGCCATTTCATCTACAATACACACTGCTCTCTCCCACCTGGAAATTGGGACACATATGTGAGAATGCTGTTTGTAGACTACAGCTCAGCATTCAACACCATTGTGCCCTCCAAACTTGACGTGAAACTCCGGGCTCTCGGCTTAAACAGCTTGTTATGCAGCTGGATCCTGGACTTCCTGTCAAAACAGAGAGAGAACACCGCCCCATCACCATCAATGGAGCACCGGTGGAGAGAGTCAGCAGCTTCAAGTTCCTCGGTGTCCACATCACAGAGGAACTCTCATGGTCCGTCCACACCGAGGCCGTTGTGAAGAAGGCTCATCAGCGCCTTTTCTTCCAGCGACGACTGAGGAGGTTTGGAATGAACCGCCACATCCTCACACGCTTCTACAGCAGCACCATAGAGAGCCTGCTGACTGGCTGCATCACCACCTGGTACGGCAACAGTAACGCCCGCAACCGCAAAGCCCTGCAAAGGGTAGTGCGCACGGCCAGCTGCATCATCGGAGGTGAGCTTCCCTCCCTCCAGGACATTTATGCCAGGCGGTGTGTGAAGAGAGCTCAGAGGATCATCAGAGACTCTAGCCACCCGAGCCATGGGCTGCTCTCACTGCTGCCATCAGGATCATAACACATACTGGACAGAATATCACTCAGTGCACAACCCACTGTAGATTCACACACACACACACACACACACACACACACACACACACACACACACACACACACATATATATATATATATATATATATATATACACACACATATTTAGTTATCATATAACGTATCTATTGCACATTTGGATGTCTATTGTGAATATTGTATACTGTACATTGTATATTATTATTAGTATATTGTATATTGTTTTAATGTATGTTTACTGTATATTGTTCAGAAGTATATTGTGCTGTGAGAACTGCACTCACATTGTGTACATTATTTATTGTTTATTGTAGTGTACACTGTGCTGTGAGTAAGTGTATGCGCATCAGATGTGTAATCTGATGTTGCTTTAAAATGTCGTACGTCTCATGTCATGTCATGACTGCTATGTTGCTTGGAACTGCACCTAAGAATTTCACCTACTGTTGCACTTGTGTATATGGTTGTGTGACAATAAAGTGATTTGATTTGAAGTGTCTAAATACTTCTTGAGGCTGCTGATTATGAATGATGTCGCAGACAGGAAGCCTCTCAGTGGGTTAATGTACCTGTACCTTTAGATTAGTATTTGTCAGAGGGGCGCATGAAGAAGTACTTCAGCTTCCTCCTCAAGGGCCTTCTCCTCCTCCGGCCCCTGTCCCGAGCCTGATTCAAGATTCAGAAAAAGCTTTTTCCCTCTTGAACTGGTCATTTAAATCAGGGCCTGGGCTCTGGCCGTCTGACTTTCATGAGTCTGTTGTCACGTTAGTGAAAGAGGCTCCGATTAAGAAATCACATTTTAAATTTCAAATCTGCAATGCTGACATTAAGAAATCTCAGAATCAACCACATCACATTTGCTTCTATAGTCCACTAGAGCACATGGCCTGATGGACAAGTGTGGACTGATGGACTTATAGTGTGTGAGTGTATTAATATGTGTGATCCACATCTGCTCATGGAGACTCAGTGCATTGAGTGTGTATGAAACACAGAGCATGTTGATTGAGACATCTACAGGTAGGACACAAATACAAATGATGGATTGTGGATTAATAACATTTTTCCATTGTCATTTCCAGCTTGGAAAAGCGTTGTCAGTCCAGAACATACATGAGTCAGTATTGAAATGCAAATAAATGTCTGCAGGTTTTTATTCAGATATTAAAAATGTGGACGTATAAAATCCATTTGAGTCTAAAAATACATGAACATAGGTATAGAATGTCTAAAAAATATGATTATTCTAGAATCAGTAAAAAAGTTTTTTATTAAAACTTTACATTTTATAGCCATAAACTAATAACTGACGATAAACATGATAAAGTAGACATAAAACATAAGAAAAAAAAAACTTTAGTTTGAGGGTTAAATCTAAACTGCTCGGTCTCTCTTCTCTCTCAAACTACAGATATCTGCATAAATCCAAACCACAGCGCCTCTGTTTTCACAGACACAAATTCAAGGACTTTGAAAGCGATCATTTAAGTTTGTTATACTATTTATTACTTTTTATGGCCTTAAATTTGAACACAATTTTTAAGGACTCACAGAAACCCTGTTATTTGCTTGTCATTCATTTAATTTTTGTATGTGTGTTTTCTATATTGTGTATATACAAGCAGTAAAAAATAAAGTTGGGTACTGTGTGTTGATTTAGAGTAATTAAAAAAAAAATCTCTCAATATGAACTGTATTAGTAGCTTACCATTGTGCTATTAAATGTATTTCAATAATACATTCAACTCTTTATTAATATATTTTTCTATGTAAATTTCTATGCACTTCTGTGATTTTAGACTCATCAGTGAATGGGACTTTTATTTTGGTATTGGTGTGTGACGTCATAAGGCCGCGCCGCGCTCCTGTGTCTGTTGTGATTCTGCTGAAGAAAGGTTTGTGTTTTAAGCGTTTAAAGTTATAGTGACGAAGAATGAATGATTTATTATCACTGCATTGTTTTATCTAACATTTATCAGCGTCGTGTGAGTGAAGTAACAGAATAAACTCATGAGTAACTGAAGGAGCGGCTCATTTCGCTCTTTATCGTGAATCAGTTCAAACATGAGTTCAGTCTCTGAGTGACGAGAGAACCGGAGCAGCTTTCGACTCTCAATTGAACCGAGTGATTCATAACAAATGATTCAGTGATTCAAAGCGCTATATTTCTATCTCTATCTCGATTTCTACAAAACATCAAATAGCTAAACTGCCTAATATACCAAGGGTCTGTATAATTTACATTCTTTTATTGATTTGTAGTGTTAGTTTTGAGTGTATTTAGTCTAATCAGGTCATAGGTCCATTAACTGTCGCTCTGACTGATGAATTGAGATATCATTTTGGCAGAAATATAATTCATGACAATACACTATTCATTAACAGAAATATGACACTTAAATTTAGTTCAGTAATACTCAAAAGCTGACCATCAGAACTCAACACCTGACCAACTTATAATATATTAGACTCAAAACCAAAGTTTTTCTTTGGTGTATGTCTGATATGAATATTACTTCAGAGAGAAGTTATGTTTAAAAACAAAACACTGCGTCAAAATGACTTGCCTGTGAAAATTAGATAATCAAAGAGGTGAAGAAAACTGCATCTAAGGAAGAATAGATACCACCAATTTGTTTAAATGAAAGTTTAGGGAAAATATTCAACATAGCAATTATTTTTTAATAATAATTTTAAAAAAAGTTAAGTCTCCAAACATTTGTTTTTAGATAAACCGTGACCAATGGATTAGATCTCTTTTTGTTTATATCTCTTCTCCTCCATCTAAATTAGTTTGAACATATTTTTAGGGGTTTTCTCAGTGGGTATTGTGTAACAAATAAAATCAAAGAAGAGTCATTTAACATTGTTCTCAGAATATATCCTGAGAAACACACATTAGATATGAGATGTCTGAGTGTTAAAATTAACCGAAATCTAGTCTTAAATCTGTTTTACTTCATTCAAATGAACATGACTTTTCTAAAACAAAAATATATTATTATTGATTTGTTTTTGTTATTAGGAAAGTTTTATATTCATCAAACTAAACGGAGTAACTCAAAACCCAATTCTGGTGATTTTTCAAACAGCCTTTAAAGTTTATTTAGAAGAATCTGTAAAGTTTTTAAAAAGTCAAAAAGGCCAAAGAACTGTATTTCTGGTAAATTAATTTAGCATGTTTGTGATGTGCATTTATTTTAAATTTAAAAATATATATTTTATTTCAATTATTGTCGTTTCAATTTATATTTGCTAAATGTTTAGAGATGAACTGATACTAAATTTCTCAACCGATACAGATACAGATAGTTTAATTTTTTTTCTTGTGGAAAAAAAACCCCTCTCCCAAATAATGTCGCAAACTATACAGAGCACACTCTTATTCGACACACAACAAACAAACAATACAAAGGTATTGTATTAAACTGCTATTTATTTGCGATATAATAGGCTAATTACACCCAAATAAAAAAACTGAAACGTTTGCAACTCAAATGCACATATAAGGTATTTTTCAAAAGCACTTGTCTGTTCAAAAGCAATAAATTACACATTTATTCAATTATATACATATATAATTAACAGTAAGTCAGCTCCTCTCTAGTGTTTCTTTATCGTTAACATCGGATGACTTTCCTGAGGTATTGCAGTGTTAAATGACTTCTTTCTGTTGAAACACTGATTGAGTGATTACACGAGTGATGATAGGGATTTCGGTAAGTTGTACTGTATCTTTCAACATACCTTTTGATATTCATGCATTTTTTTTAGATATAACTTGTATTAAAGTGTTAGAGACGACTCACGCTCCGCTTGAACTGAGGCACTACAGCGATTTGTCACGATCTGCCACATGCGTCAAAACAACGTTTATTCTTTGAATTTCGTGATAAACTGGACAGAGTTTGAAAGATGACACTGTTTCTGTTTAGAAGTATCAAAGCAAAGTGCTATTAGTGGTTATTGGATGAGAGGCGCTACAGATCATGTTTAGTTTAGGGAAAAACTGCAGACCTGCAACCCTGTCTTGAGCTACGGGTGATTCAAAGGTCAAATTGAGCCGGCTTTTATGTTGTTATTTTTAACTGTCTATGCGTTATTGTCGCATTATCTTCCCCTAAAGATAATTGTCCTAAAGATAAGGTGTCGGACACGTTGTTCCAGACCCATCGGCTGTTTTAAACAATCAGCAAATGGCCGATAGTGAAAATAATAGCTTTTATTGGCCACTACCAATCACTAGTTAAATCTAGTGAAATTCTGTAATTTTTAAAGTTTAATAAAATAAAATAAAAACGATCCCTCTGACTGCATTACTAGTGCGATTAACCGGATTTATTTTTCTTTCTTTTAATTATTCTCATCTTAAACAGGACAAACACAGAGAAACTCCTGGAGAAGTGACTGAGATCCACGTGAGACACTATTATAAAGATGGAGTTTATTAAAGTGGAGAGTGAAGACGTGAAGATTGAAGAAACATTGAGAGTGAAACATGAAGACACTGAGGAACAAACAGAGAAAGAGGAGAGTGAAGACGTGAAGATTGAAGAAACATTGAGAGTGAAACATGAAGAGACTGAGGAACAAACAGAGAAAGAGGAGAGAGAAGACGTGAAGATTGAAGAAACATTGAGAGTGAAACATGAAGAAACTGAGGAACAAACAGAGAAAGAGGAGAGTGAAGACGTGAAGATTGAAGAAACATTGAGAGTGAAACATGAAGAAACTGAGGAACAAACAGAGAAAGAGGAGATTGAAGACCTGAAGATTGAAGAAACATTGAGAGTGAAACATGAAGAGACTGAGGAACAAACAGAGAAAGAGGAGAGTGAAGACGTGAAGATTGAAGAAACATTGAGAGTGAAACATGAAGAAACTGAGGAACAAACAGGTTGGTTTCATTCTCAAAGCTGAACTCAGTCATTTGATCTTTATTCAGATGTCCAGCTCTACAGAAATAAAGGATATTTTTCCCTTTAATATTTTCTATTTTAAGAGGGATTTTACTAAAAATCCCTTTAATACTTAGTAAATACACTAAATATTAACATCTGAGTTATGCACATTTATCATCTGCAATGCAAAGGTGTAAGCACTAGGTGGCTGTATAGCCTTACATATAAATATAAACAGCTGCTGCTGAGTGAGAACACAAGATAAAGTTCATTACTTGTATTAGGTTATTCATTTGGATATCTGTCACCGATACTACTGACCCGCTCCGAGCGAGATTCAAACCGGAGTGGGAGGCGGGCACAAACAAGGACGCTAAAGACACTATATATATATCTATCAGTGGTGAGCTGTGACTTTTTAAAGGTCCCATGGCATGAAATTTTCATTTTATGAGGTTTTTTAACATTAATATGAGTTCCCCTAGCCTGAATATTGTCCCCAAGTGGATAGAAATGTTGCTCGGTGTAAACCCGAGTTCTGGCTGTCTCTCTCTGCCTTTGAGAAAATGACAGGCCAGACGAGCCAATCCTGAAGTCTCCTGGTTTGACGTCCAAGCAGGCACGGTTTCCTCCCTTTCCTCCGCCCAGAGAATCTGGCACGCCCATGCAAACGCTCGTCGAGAGATCATTGCATCATTGCTTGTGAACGAGTGAACGCTGGCAGTTTCTCAGTGTTTGGATGTACAAATGAAAACAGAAGTCTTTTTTCAGTTCCTTCTGATCTGTGATCAGTGATTTCTGATGTGTAGCTAATTATTTATTATTCGTGCACACAATGCGGCTTCTCTCTCTCCAGACAGAACGGTGTTTTTGTGTTTTCTATCTTGTGAGTCAGTGTTTTTGTACGTCCTCGTCGCGTCTACCGGTTCTAAAATGTGCATACAGTCATGAGTTTCTGCTCAACATCGGCCTCACACACGCCGAAGCTCGGGCTGCACTGGCCGGTGGCCTTCAACATCCCCGACCCCCAGTACTGCATCTGGCCCACAGCGGAGGCACCAAACGCGGCGTGAGATTAAGCAGAAGGAGGGTAAGCGTGAGCATATCCGGGCTAGCCAGCTTTCCCCACAATAAACTGGATTACATTCGATTACTGCGCTGTTGTGTCTTTGTTTGCGCTGTGTACTCAACGCGCGTCACTGACGCTTTTATTTTATTTTAAAAATAATGCTATTATCAACACTTACTTTTAACTCGTTCATCTCGACAGCTGTAATGGTACTTTGCATGTGTTACAAAGTTGGTAATAATGATGAAGACGGACTCGGCGTGACTGGGACTCGTGTTTATTAGGGATGGGCGATATCTTATCGTTTGCGATATACCGGTAAAAATTCTCCCCACGATAAGAATTTGTCTTACCGCGATAATAACGATAAAGCCTAGTTGATAGCGCGACCCATCCGCACCGTGCCACCGCTGGCCGTCTCTTGATGCCCTAAGCGTTATTACTTTATGATGGCCGCGGTGGCTGCGTTCGTCACTTTGTATAGCTGAACGGGGGTTGGAGAGAGAATTTGAAGAGTTTGGTTGCAAAACGCGATAAACGCCATTTTTTGACATTTGGATTTTATTATTGGAAATCACTGTTTAGATGTACCTTAATCTATGTGTGAATTGCTGCCATTAATAAGATTTGAAAATGTACATTTTAAGCCAACTACAAAATGTATTTTTTCACAAAACGCGATATCCGCCAGCCCAGTTTCTTTACAAAGTGCGATATAGAACGTTCAGGATGCCGCGCAAGCTCAGGATGTCAAGCGAGGAGAGAGTCACCGCCGGTGAAGTGCTCCGAGTTTGCTCAGTGATTTAACGATAATATCAAAACAAAAAACATATTTTTAAAAAGAGGATTCAATAGTCTAACTAAAAAACGTTTACCAGTTTATACTGTAGGCGAGCTGTCAGTCACGTAGGCTACGTCACTGATCAACAGCTGTCTGTCAGTCAGAGAATCAAAGCTTCAGAGTCAAGCTAACGTTATGGATTTCGATGACGGATTGGAGCCGGTCATTCCAGCTGCTGTTGGGAGAAAGAGGAAGGCATCTTAAGAAAATCATCAAAGGGAGAAGACCAAACGGGCAAGGCATTCAGGGGAGGGAAAACATCCAAAGATTAATTGTTGTCATCGTGCGACTGCGAGTAATGTTGGTCTGTCATGCCGACACACACACACACACACACACACACACACACACACACACACACACACACACACACACACACACACACACACACACACACACACACACACACACACACACACACACACACACACACAAAACATTGATTCACTAGCTTTTCTTAATGGTATTACAGTAGTAGAATATAGCCTAAGGTGGATATATAGCGTTTTGCAAAAAAAAAAAAAAAAAAAACGTTATGTTGTGTATGTTCTGACCAAAACTAACTCGGAATCTTATTATTATTAATCAATCTTTGTATATACTATTCCATATATTTATGATGTATTGTTTTTTTAACCAATTTAAGATGTTTGACAATGTTAAGATAAATATGTTGCATTTTGGCATGGTTTTTGACTTATTTATGGACATAAAATTAAATAAAAAATATCCTGGATTTGAAGAATATTGTGTCCCGGCCTTCACTGAGCTCAAGTAATAGTTTAATGTACAAAAAATTGTGAATGAACTTGACTGTTGATGTCTTAAATAATAATGTCAAATAACCAACATTTCTCAAAATGGATATATCTCGTTTTGCAACGAAACTCTTCATATATATATATATATATATATATATATATATATATATATATATATATATATATATATATATATATATATATATATATATATATATATATATATATATATATAATGTATGTATGTATGTGTGTGTGTGTGTGTATTATACATATACATTTTTTTATTTTACCAGGAATTAATCCCATTGAGATGTAAATCTCTTCTACCAGGCCTCTTCTCCTGGCCAAAATGTATCTTAACAGACGTTTACACAGAGAAAAAAAAAAAAAGTGATCTCTGAGTGGTAATTTGCCAATAATGTACCAATATAGGACTGTATGTGTCAGACCTGTAGCCTTAGATGCAAAATAAATGAACAAAACAAATTTCAGTCTAAAGTATGACATTTTTACTCACCCTCTCAATTTGGCCATTGAGGGTTATGTACCCTCCTTTGGTGTACATATCCTCACCATTTGTTGAATATGAGGGAGGGCAAAGAGCCTCCTGTGCCCTTGCATTCGCTTCGTTCGTCAAACTAAGTGGAGCGCTTTTAAACTTAGCTGCTGTGGCTCCCATAAAAATGCACTCCTGCCCATATTTAAATGATAGGGTGTAATTTTTTAGCACATAGGTGACCCCCTCCTCGAATTCTGGCTGCACTCCACTTTTCGGTGCCAAATATACGCGGTTTCCAGTACTAAGTGAACTTGTGGAGGTCACTTTGTACTGTGTTATCTTGACGTCACCCCCTTCCTGGATATAAACCGCACCTCTCTGCACTGTGCGGTTTGCCACGCAAATGCACTTAATGGGTGCTGGCCGACTGTATGGGCTGTTTTGTTGAGACATCTGTGGATAAAAATAATGCTTGTCATGATCATGTACTTTTCATAAAATATTTCTTCTTAACTTTTTAAAAATCATTAATATAACTTGATTTGGTCTTGATTTGAAGTTAAATACTTGAGAAAACACTTTCCTGTCAGAAGCACCTGCTTTCAGACCAAAGTCTGTCAGGATGTATTTTACCTTGTCATTTCCTTACAAAATCCCCGTTTAATATCATCAAATTTAATTAAAAATCATTAATGTAACTTGATTTGAGTTCATAAAATACTTGAGAAAACACTTTCCTGTCAGAAGAACCTGCTTTCAGACCAAAGTCTGTCAGGATGTATTTTAAAGTAAAAAGTTTCTCACCTCAGAAAATGCTTGAAGATGTTGATCACTGAAAAATGTAAAGTGAATACAATTGTAAAGGGGACAGTGGTCTTAAACTTGGCAGCAGTCCAATCAACCAATCAGAATGCTTGTGATAACCTTTGGCCAATGATTTTCCTTGTCTCGCTCTCGCAATCTCTCTCTCTCTCTCTCTCTCTCTCTCTCTCTCTCTCTCTCTCTCTCTCTCTCTTCCCTCTCTGTCTCTCCCCTCCCCCTCCCATTGTGTGAGGAAGAATGCGTGCACTGCATGCTCTCTCTCACAGGGGGAGGGAGAAGGTGCATGTGCTTTTTTTCTGTGTGAGGGAGAGAGAGAGAGAGTTTGGAACAAACAGTTATGGAAATGTAGTAATTAAAGCTAAAGCTCCTATCTCCTCCTGTACATCCCGGAAAAAGTCAGTTGGTGCCTCAGTGACTACTTCACTCAGAGTTAATCTGTTAATCTCAGCTGTCAATCATGACGTCACATCCCGTTTTTATAGCATCAAATAACTAACTAAAACCAAACCTATTTAAAGAACTTGCATTAATGTGATAACTGTCTAAAATGACAGAAACCATCTGGGGAAAAAATGCTTTGAAGTGTAATTTGTGTAGTTCAGGGTTCCTCACACTCAGTCTTGGAGGCCCACTGTCCTGCAGCATTAAAACAATTTCCTTTATTTACAAAACTTTACATTTTAAATTTGCAGTTTAAGACATTTGATATTTAATGAGCGGTGATAGACCGCTGGATTAAGTGAATCGTGGAGGTCGTCCTTCGATGAACTTTGATGCCTGTTTTTCTGCCCCATTAAGATCTGCTCACTGTTCTTTGCCTCCCAGTTGCTGTGAAGAACCTGAGCCTGTCCTTTCAGAACCAGACACATCCAAAGAGGGTCTACAGAGAGTTGGTTCTGCACAAGTGTTATTCACTTGACCACAATTATTTTTTTTAATTTTTTTTTTTACTATTTTGTGAACTTGACAATTTTCAAATTGTATTGCTCAATTGTCGCTGTCAGGGGCAGCTCGCAGAGCAGGTCATCGCTGGTCCCGTTGTAGAGTTAGTTCTGATGGCATTTTGTATTCATAATTGTAACTTCACTCTGGTGTGAGAGGTCGAATTCATCTTGCACCTCCCGTTGGGCCAGACATTGGCTTTAACACCTCAATCTGGTCCCCATCTTAAGGTCCGTAAGGGCTTCGTCCCCGCCACTAGGGGATGAAATATGAGGGTGGGCAAAGAGCCTCCTGTGCCCTTGTATTTGCTTCCTCCGTCAAGAGTAAATGGAGCGCTTTTAAACTTAGCTGCTGTTGGTCCGAGAAAAATGCTCTCCTGCCCATATTTAAAGGACAGGGTGTAATTTTTTAACACATAGGTGACCCCCTCCTCGAACTCTGGCTGCACTCCACTTTTCGGTGCCAAATATACGCGGTTTCCAGTACTAAGTGAACTTGTGGAGGTCACTTTATACTGTGTTATCTTGACGTCACCCCCTTCCTGGATATAAACCGCACCTCTCTGCACTGTGCGGTTTGCCACGCAAATGCACTTAATGGGTTAGTTCACCCAAAAATTTAATTTCTTCCATTAATGACTCACCCCAATGTTGTTCCACACCCGTAAGACTGTTGGGTGTGGAACAACATTGGGGTGAGTCATTAATGGAAGAAATTTCATTTTTGGGTGAACTAACCCTTTAATGGGTGATGGCTGACTGTACGGTTACATTTCTTTAAACTGTCTGTAGGTGACCCCTTCCTCGAATTCAGCATCTTGTGTACCAAACAAAGCTTGTGAAAAATCTGTTTTTGTTCCGTTTTTTCTACAGGGTGCTAGACTGTTTTTTGTTGTTGTTGTTGTTTTATAAATTGTATCTATATATTTATTGTAGTGAAATTATTTAATATATGTTATTTAACTTGTTTTTAATTGTATTTATTATAATGCATGTATTTAAATGAACTTATTTTAATTGAGTTTTATTTAATGAATTGTATTTATTATAATATTTTTTTGAAAAAGAATCTTAAGTAGAGGATTCTTTGTACATCATAATGTTCACTTGATTAATGTGATCATCATAATTTGTATTGTTGTTGTTCTGTTTGTTTTTCTACAGGGTGTCTATTAATTTTTTTTAATAAATTGTATTTATTTTAATGTAATTGTTTTTAATACATTTTTTCATACATTTATTTTAAATTGTATTTACTATAATAATGCATGCATTTAAATTAACTTATTTTAAATGAATTTTATTTAAAGAACTTATTTTTAATAAATTGAATTTATTATAATGTATATAAAAAAATCCAATGAAACTTAACCCTAATTGACTTGATTTTTTTACTCATTTTAAACATTGTTTGTTTTCTTTAGTTATATATTACTTGATGAAATGTTAACAAAATGGGGGAAAATGAATGGAGAAGTAATATAATTTAAAACTACGCGAATAAGAGGACCGTGATCACTTCAGCACGTGATTAATTATAACCAATGAGACTGCTGCAACGGCGTAGGACATCATCCGGTTCTCCCGCTCATGAGCTCATTGCTTCTGACAGGTAACGTTAAGCGTCTTAAATTTCAGAGAAATATCTGAGGATTTGTTTATTTTTTAAATTCTTAAGTAATCAAAATAGTGGTGAATGAATTAATTGGAGTAAAAAATACACCCGTTTTAGGCTTATCACGAGTATTAGCCTACTGAGTATTAAGCGTTTTCACACCTGAAAGTCCGCACCAAGGTCCGAACCAAAGTTCATGTTTTGATACTTTTTATATATTCGGTTAGTTTTGGTTTGGTTTCACACTGCAATTATGCGAGCGCACTAAAGAACTTTACATGACGTACTTGCGTCCTGTTGTCATCAGTTTTGTGGGCGGCATCTTAACATTGATTGGTTTGTTAGCGGACGTGCGTCTGACGTCAGTGTGTTGTCAATCTCGGCGGTTAACTTTGACAAGCTGAATGAACAGACGCATATTGTTGCCACTATGCTGTTATTGCTATGGCACTACTATCTGCAGCACCAACTATATTCGAGGCTAGTTCAAATTCGCCAAATGAACGTCCTTGTTGTGCGAACATTTTATCGGTGCAGACAGGAAAGGAGGAGAAGACTGCAAGCAATGCTGCGAGCCCTGGCACCTACATTTTTGGAGAGAGCAAGGTGAGCGGAAATTTGTTTCATACTGGCCGTCTATTTCAAAAGATGAGTTGACGCGTGATTTATAATTGTGTCCTTATTTCAATATTTCAGTGTTAATTGTTTAATTTGATTGCCAACCGCCCTATAGTGTGTTTTTGTAATTTAATTTATTGATACAATTTTAAATGAAAGAGGAAGCATACATTTAATAATAATGGGGTGGAAAATGTCCTTTATAAAAAGTTAAAACGGCCTCCGGATAATAAAATATCACAAATATGAAGATTTAAAATAGGCTATTACTGATAGAACACTGATGAGAATATTGCCTCTGAATAAATTATATAAATAACACAAAAATCCTATTTTTTTCCAGAGAAGCAACTTTTTTTTAATTGAATGACCAATTTACACACACACACACACCATTAACTCACAAACAGCATAATGTATAAACATTTTGGTTGTGGAGCTACTAACTTATCGAAGTATTGAAGAAAAAAATATATTTATTTCAATAATAATATAATAATAATAATAATTTCATGCCCTGAGATTAAATAGATAAATAAATAGACATTTTACTGCTTATTTTACACAACCCTCTTGCATGTGTTCTATGTAGCATGCGTTCATAATTTTTCTGATTTAATAGGGCTGAAATTGGTGAATATATGTAAATATTATGGCATTTGTACTTATTTTTTTTTCTTATCTTTTACAGGAATATCTGGGTCCAGCCACGGTGTAGTGCTTGGTGGCAGCATGTATGTGACAACTGGACAGAGAGAGATTGGCTGCTCAATTTCCGAATGAGAAGAACTACCTTTCAAGATCTCTGTGACAGTCTTCGTCAAAGGCTGACTCGACAGGACACAAGATACCGCCAGGCAGTGCCGGTGGAGTTGCGCGTGGCGATATGCTTGTGGAGGCTGGCCACCAATCTTGAGCTTCGATCTATCTCTCACCTCTTTGGTGTGGGAATGTCAAGTGCTTGTGTCTTCACCCAAGAAGTTGTCACTGCCATCAACAACATTATGAGGCCACAATATCTACACATACCATCAGCTGCAGAAGTCAGAGAAATAGTCAGAGGATTCAGTGACAGGTGGGGGTTCCCACAGTGTGCAGGAGCAGTGGATGGCAATCATATTTGCATCATGGCACCATCTCACAACCTAGCTGACTACTACAACCGCAAAGGCTTCTATTCGGTAATCTTGCAAGGTGTTGTGGATCACAATATGAAGTTCTGGGATGTCAACATCGGCTGGCCTGGGAGGGTTCATGATGCCCGCGTGTTCTCAAACTCGTCCCTTTATGAACGAGGGCAGAATGGAACACTATTGCCAGGATGGCAAGAAACCATTCAGGGTGTGGAGGTACCTCTTGTGATACTAGGAGATGCCGTGTATCCACTGCTACCATGGCTAATGAAGCCATACCCAGAGGGCAGAGGGATAACACCAGAACAATCTGCTTTCAATCACCGCTTGAGTCAAGCCAGAATGACTGTGGAGAGGGCTTTTGGACGCTTGAAAGGAAGATGGAGGTGCCTACTGAAGCGATGTGATTGTCACGTCACCTTAATCAGTGACATCATCTCCGCCTGCTGTGTCCTTCACAATTTTTGTGAGAGTCACAATGAAGAATATATTGCCAATGAAGATGAAGATGAAAATGATGATGCAAGACCAGACCCTGCCGACTATGTCATTGGTGGTGACAGTGGAGAAAATATTAGGAATGCATTATGTTGTCATTTTTCAAATCTGTAGGTATGGACGTTGTTTTGCAGCCTTTGCGTTACATTGCACTATTGCTTGTTCTGTCATGAACACATAATCATTATTGCCTGTTATGTTCTGCAATCAACTACAGTAAATGTATCATTTTTACTAAAGTTTATGTCAGGACTCCTGGGTGATCATGTGTGTGTATGTATTTTTTTACCTGTTGGTGGTGGTTCCTCACGGGTTCACTGGTCCCTCCCACTCGTTTCACTAATTGTTCACCTGTCGTGTCTCATCAGTTAATTCCCTTTTTATAGCACCTTGTCCTGTCTCTCGTTGCGTGCTCATTGTTTTTTGGTTGGTCTCAGTCTCTGTTCTGTCCAGTTGGAGGTCCTGGTTTCTGTCTCTTCAGTTACTCGCAGGTTCGGTTGCAGGCATCCGGAGGCTTGTCAACGCCCGGAATTCACACGCTTGTGGTAATTCGTGAACTTGTCCTTGAGAGAACTCTGCCCTGCTTTGTCGGTGTGACTGGTGCGCTTCGTTTTTAGGCGAGATCCAGTTTCATCCTGAGTTCGGCGAGCTGTCTTTTCTACCAGGCGCTGCCTCGTCTTCTGTCCAGTGCATGGAGTATTTCGTCAGTCATTCAAAGTGAGGATTTCTCTCCGGTTACCCACCAGAGTGGATTACGTTGTGGAACGCCGTATATGGACTCAATTCTGTGGAGTGTGATATGTGTCTTGCCTAGACCTCTCATTGTAACTTCTAAATAAACATTGAACTTGCATTTGACTCCGAGACTCATTGTGACAGAATGAGCACGCCAATGATGGAGTCAGCGAGTTCGGATTCGGTATATGCCGCACTTCATCAACAGACAGTGGTCATTGAACAGCATTCATCTCTGTTGAGTGTAGCTGCCAGAGATTTCCGTACCCTCTCAGAACAATTTACGGAGCTCAGTACCCGGGTGGACCAGCTTGTTTCCCCGGTCGGAGGGCGTTTCCCTTCTGCACCTGTTGAGAATGCACCTGCAGACCGTGAGCCACACGCGGCGACACCTCCATGCTTCGACGGCGACCCCAACACCTGCCGGGCCTTCCTGCAGCAGTGTTCCCTTGTTTTCGCTCTTCAGCCACGGCTTTTTGCTGCTTCAACGTCAAGGGTGGCATATGTATTGACACTTCTCACCGGAAGGGCGAGACAGTGGGGAATGGCCGTATGGGGGGCCAAGGCTCCGTGCACGACTTCATTTGAGGCTCTCGAGACGGAGATGTTGAATTTATTTGATCGGTCGCTTCGTGGGGGTATGGCAGCCGCCGAGCTGGTAAGGCTACTGCAACGAACCTCTTCCGTCACGGATTATGCCATCGCGTTTAAGACGCTATCCGTCACCAGCGGCTGGAATGACGCTGCACTACGGGCTCAATTCCTCGAGGGTCTTAATCCTGCCATTCAGGACGAGATTGCTGCACGGGATCCTCCAACATCTCTAGAGACGGCGATCGACCTGGCGTTGAGAGTCGAGACTCGCCACCGTCAACGAGACATCCGCCGGTCATTTCGTCATCTCGCCATCTCTGAGCCGGACGAATTCACCGCACCTTCTCTCCAGACGGAGGAGCCTATGCAACGGGGCAAGCTCCGTCTTACCGCCACTGAAAGACATCGTCGTCTGTCCCGTGGGTTATGTTTGTATTGCGGTAAGGCGGGGCATATCGCCGCTGCGTGTCCGGTAAAAGGGTACTGCCCACCGATGACTTCGGGAGTTTCGGTGGGCGTGTCGTCAGTAAAGTCTCCCGTAGGCTGCACCACACTTCCTGTAACCATTAATTATAAACAGTCTTTTCAGTCACAGGCGTTGCTGGATTCTGGTGCGGAGGCAAGTTTTCTGGATGCCGGTTTGGCCAAATCGTGGGCTATTCCTTTTATTCCTCTCTCTTCATCTCTCTCCGCCTGGACTTTAAAGGGACAGCAGATGGCTGTTATCACCCATCGTGACTGATGTGGCGTGACTGGTCACTGATCACAGTTCAAGCGGCCGCGCACGCGCGTGAACGCGATCATCTGTGAAGGCGATCGATCATCTGTTACTAAAGATTCAAGAATAAACATGAATGACGATCTGAAGGTATGCTGAGGATACATTAGAATTTACTGTCATGTATATATGTGGTGTAATCGCTAAATCAGTGTTTCAACTGCGGAAAGATGTCAATATAACTGCTTGTGAACTAAACAATGTCATGTAACGTTAACGTTAGCATCACATTTACCTCAGGCAGTCATTCAGTGTCCACAGAATTTTATTCACTAGAGAAATCAACTCTTTCGCTAAATATATGCTCTATATTAGCCGTTATATTCATTATATTCAACTTAACCTGTTAGTGATGTCTTGATTATTTCATGCATGTTAAATAAACCTGTCATGAAAATGACAGACACTGTATATAAATTATTATATTTCAACAACGATTTGGAGAAAAAAACTATTTTATAATTAGATTTAGAAGTTAATGCAAAAACTGCCTTATGTGAAGTTTACATATTTGCACACAATGTGTTATTTGAGTGTTGATTATTATACCTAAAAATAAATAGCAACTGAATTTAGGCCAATAGTTTGGGCTCTGTTGTGAACCTTTAATATTAATGTACAAGTAAGGGCTCCCTATATAATTTACAGAAATATCTTAAATAAACTTTTATATATAATTTAATTCATTCAAGGACACCTTTTTCTCCAGTAAACCACTGTTAAATATAAAAAATAAATAAAAAGCAATTTTGTAAATCTGCTGTACCGAACTCGTACCGAACCGTGACTTCAAAACCGAGGTACGTACCGAACCGTCAGTTTTGTGTACCGTTACACCCCTAATATATACATATACATACATATGTATATATGTGTGTGTATATATATATATATATATATATATATATATATATATATATATATATATATATATATATATATATATATATATATATATATATATATATATATATTCATAATGAAAAAGCACAGGGGAAAAACAAATACTAGAGTAGGCTAGTAACCAACGTTACTCACCAATTTCGGAAGTGTTTCCTGTAGTACTGGAGTCATCAGTAGATGCACTTGAAGTTGACGCTGATGGCGAAGACTCCACCACCTTAATCGGTGAGCTTGTTGGGCGAGTGCCCAGAATGCTATCCAGGTCGTCATAAAAAGGACATTTGTCCTTCGCATTTGTCGATGCACCACTTTTACGCATGGCATCGCGCGCCTTTGTATATTGCTGCCGCAGTTTCTTTATTTTCAGGTGGCATTGCTCTCCCGTCCTCTCATACCCTCTCTCTCTCATCCTCTCCGAAAATACTAGGAAAGTGTCTGAATTTTTGTGCGTTTTTTCGAGTTGACTTCTTATTATGTCTTCGGACCATATTTCAATTAAAAACCTTGTCTCCTCATCTCCCCATGTGCTACCACGGCTCATTTTTCCTATCTTCTGTGACAGTTCTGGTAGTTATGTGTTCTTCTGTTGTTTGGAGTAGCTACGCGCGAACCACAGGAACTTCCTGTAAATGGTCTGCAAGTCCCAACCATACAGAAAATTCTTTCACACTAACAACGAACCGAACCTTTGATCAGTTTGATCCGGACCGAGACCACCTCTTTTCGCCGGACCAAATTTCGTCTGTTTGGTCCGGACCGTGGTACGGGGGAGGTTTCACACCTGAAAATTTTATTCGGACCAAACTGAAAAGTCTGAAAATCCGGACCAAACAAGGTAGGTGTGAAAACGCCCTTAGACATGCTCACTGTACACTGTTAAAAATGTACCATTAAAAACTCTAAATAACTAACAGTTGGTTACTGTTTTTTGAAAATACAGTATAAAACATATGTTCTACATTTACAGTAAAATACTGCTATAGGAATTAGCTATTAATGTTTATTTGCACTTCTTCACTAGTGCTTTATACAATACAAATTAATGTTCCTAGCCTTGTTCAGGAAGCAGACACACTCTGTCAGTTTAACATTTAGACTAAAAACACATCTCTTTAACTCTGGTATCAGAGCTTGACATTAACCTTTTTGTTCACTAGCCACTGTGGCTAGTGGCTTTCCAAAGTTACTAACCACTTAGCATTTTCATTGGCCACAATTTTGACATAAAAATAATGGGTAGAATCTGCCATATAGATATTTTTAATATGATCTCATAATTTGGCTGCAGGTATATAAGGTAAAACATAAACAAATGTTTTCCAAAGTTACTAACCACTTAGCATTTTCATTGGCCACAATTTTGACATTCTGTCGATCTATCACTCTGAGTGAGAGAGAGAGAAAGAGAGTATATGAGAGAGAGAGAGAGAGAGAGAGAGAGAGAGAAAGAGAGAGTGTGTGTGTGTGTGTGTGTGTGTGTGTGTGTGTGTGTGTGTGTGTGTGTGTGTGTGTGTGTGTGTGTGTGTGTGTGTGTGTGTGTGTGTGTGTGTGTGTGTGTGTGTGTGGACTGGTAATCATCACGTTATGGGGACAAAATGTCCCCACAAAGATAGCAATATCCGAAATCCTCATCCTTGTGGGGACATTTTTAGGTCCCCATGAGGAAAACATCTTATAAATCAGACTAAGTGATGTTTTTTGAAAATGTAAAATTGCAGAATGTCTCCTGTGAGGGTTAGGTTTAGGGACAGGGGCAGTGTAGGGGGATAGAATATACGGTATGTACAGTATAAAAACCATTACGCCTATGGAAAGTCCCCATTAAAAGATGGAAACCAAACATGTGTGTGTGTGTGTGTGTGTGTGTGTGTGTGTGTGTGTGTGTGTGTGTGTGTGTGTGTGTGTGTGTGTGTGTGTGTGTGTGTGTGTGAGTGTGTGTGTGAGAGAGAGAGAGAGAGAGAGAGAGAGATGAGAGAGAGAGAGAGAGAGAGAGAGAGAGTATGTGTGTGTCTTTATATGTCAAAATTCAAATGTTGACAGTTGGAGAGGCTCATTAGACTCCATTAGCTGCCATTCTATCTAATATTTCTAATCTATCTGTCGATCTATCACTCTGAGAGAGTGTATGAGAGAGAGAGATTTTGATTTTCAAAACCCCTTTTATTACAATTCACATAACATTAATACATAGCATCCACTGCCAAACAACACCATTGATATAAAAACAATACAAAATTATTTTCCTCTAAAAAACAGAAAAATATAACTCCTCTTCAACAACATCACAAAGGATTGTATTTAAACACCAAGTTGCCTTAAACAATGAAAAATCATGCATTAATCTATAATAATGATAATCAATCAAAATCCTAGATTTGACTAAATTTCTAAAAATTACCTCCAAACTATTGCATACATTTTTCTCTATTTTTTCTTGTGGTATAAATTGCCAATTTAGCTTGGCCCAACAAGAAATTCAACAATTGAGACTTGTGGCGATGTTTCTTCACATATTTATACCCACAAATAAACATTTTCATTGAAAAACCCACATCAAAGGATGCAAAAAACCTCCTCAAAATATCAAATAAAGGTTTTAACCTCTCACAGTACATAAATACATGAAAAATAGTCTCTTTTTGCAAACAAAAAGGACACCCTTCAGTAACATCAGAGTTGATCAAAGAGACAAAAGCATTCACTGCAATAGCAGCGTGTAGCACTCTCCACTGTAAATCGCCAGTTTTTTTGACCAATGGTGACTTATATAAGGCTATCCATTCTGGTTTTTCATTGACCTCAAGATTAAGCACATCTCTCCATTGTGTATCACATTTATTATTCAGCAATTTCTTATTAAAAGCTTTTACACAGCACTTGTACAACTCTTTACCAATTGAGACCTTTGAACCCACAATCATTAATTCTTTAAACTCTAATAACATACTGTTGCATTCTCCTAAAATGGGAAATATACCCAAACTCGGAAAAGAGTCTTTACAATCAGGATTTATTGACCCCATCGAGTATTGATCCAACAGTTCTGTCTCTTCCTCAGTAAGGGCCGATCTCCATTGTTCAAGTGCTTTTACCACTACTGCGATTTGAGTCCCAAACGCTCAGCAACCTTGATGTAAATGACCGATTTTGATCACCTTAGCATTGCACAGAGTCCTTTCAGGGATACAAAAAGTCCTCTCACGTGATAAGTCCAAGTTCTTGAAGTAACCAAAACAGGGAGCCAACATTGCTTTCTCTTTTTATCTTAAATAACGACCAGACTCTGAATAAATTACGGTAAAAGACTGGAGAATTACAAAGTTTTAATCTTTGAGAGTCCATCCAGAACAAAGCTTTGTCCAATCCTAAGCCTTCAACACTTCGAAGGATTGCACAGGCAGCACCCGTCCAGCTTGACTCTGCAGAGCACCTTAAAAGTCTTTGTACATATTGCAGACGAAATGCTGCCGTTCTGCTCTGCAGGTGTATCAAACCAAGTCCTCCTTCTTCTTTTGATAAATACAAGACACTTTTTGGCACCCAGTGCATTCTGTCCCAGAAAAAATCAATTAAAATAGACTGAATTTTCATCATTACATCTACTGGGGGATCTATACATGCTAAGCGGTGCCAAAGTGCAGAGGCTACCAGATTGTTGATGATCAAGATTCGTCCTTTATAGGACATTTTAGGGAGTAAAAACCTCCGCTTATCCAGTCTCCCTTTAACTTTCTCAAGAGTGTCATCAAAATTCTTTTTTACTACATTTTCATCTCCTAAAAAAACTCCTAAATACTTAAAACCATCTCTGGTCCATTTTAGACCATCAGGAAGCCTTGGTTGACCTTTTTGCCATTTTCCCACTAATATGGCTTCACTTTTTTTCCAGTTCACCCTTGCTGAAGAAAGAGTTTTAAAATCATCTAAAATCTTCAACAACACATCAACATCATTGGTTCCATTGATTATGACAATGACATCATCAGCATAAGCTGATACCTTAAAAATATTGGTACAATTTGGCATGCTTAATCCACACAAATCATTCCTTAATTTATATAACAGGGGTTCAATGGCTAAGATATATAACATGCCTGACAGTGCACAGCCTTGTCTGACACCCCTACACACCTTGAACGGAGAGCATAAGTCACCATTAATCTTTAATAAACTCTCAACGCCACAGTACATCATTTTAATCATTGAAATAAAATCCGAACTAAATCCAAAGGCTTTTAAAACGGTCCATAAATAAATATGTTCAACTCTGTCGAAAGCCTTCTCTTGATCAATAGATATTAGACCAAAGTCTAAGTCAAAAAGTTTTCCACAGTCTAAAATATCTCTAATAAAAGAGACATTATCAAAAATTCTTCTTCCAGGAATACAATATGACTGATCTGGATGAACAATAGTTTCAATGACTTCACCTAACCTAATTGCTAGGGATTTAGACAATATTTTATAGTCATTACATAATAAACTAACTGGTCTCCAATTTTTTGATATCATTTAGATCTCCTTTTTTTTGGCAATAAAGTAATAATTGCTCTACGGCAGCTTTGAGGCAGTTGTCCATTGGCCAGACTCTCATTAAATACTTTTACCAATTCTGGACCTACTTCTGTCCAAAAAGATTTATAAAATTCAATTGATATGCCGTCAACACCTGCTGCTCTTCCATTTTCCATTTTTTTAAGGGCATTTTCAAGTTCACCTAAAGTCAAAATTTAGCTAATTTCCTCATTGGCATTTTCAGTTATCTGTGGTAAATTTTCTAAAAAAAAACATAAAAACTATCTTGCTTCTCCGTGATTTCCCTTTTATACAAATCTTTGTAAAACTCTACAGCTCTTTTCCTAATATCTAAGGGATTTGTCAACAAAACCCCTTTTTCGTACCGCAAGGCATGAATACACTTTTTCTGACCATTCTTTTTATCCAAACTGAAAAAGAATTTTGAGGGAGCATCCATTAATTCCACATTTTGAAAGCGGGATCTAATCATTGCTCCTTGTGTTGATAAACCTAGCATCTCAGCTAGTAAATCCTTTTTCTTTTTTATGTGTTCTATTATGTAAGTGGCATCATTTGTGGACTCTGCCATCTCTTGTAATTTCATTAATTCTTCCTCTAGTATATTCATTGCATCAGTTTTATCTCTTGTGGCGTTGTGAGTATATTGCTGGCACAATTGTTTAATTTGTACCGTAACAAAATCCCACCACTGCTGCAATGTTAAAAACAAGGATTTCATAGCTTTAGCATTTGTCCAAAACTCTTTAAAAACTTCTCTAAAAAGAGAATCACACAATAAAGTATTATTAAAATGCCAGTATGCACTTTTTGCTTTTACTTGATTTTTTACCACAACACATTTGATCATACTATGGTCAGAGAAACATACAGGAAGTATTGAACATTCTCTTAACATGCTTAAATGATGTTTAAAAACATAAAATCTATCAAGCCTTGCCAGTGATATCTGATTATCATGAGCATGAGCCCAAGTGTATTGTCTCTGCATGCCATGGATATTTCTCCATATATCATGAATACTATGAGATTTCATCATCTGAATTAGCCTCTTTCTTGATTGCATGTGTGGCTCAACATGATTCCTATTTATGACATTTTCAGTGCAATTAAAATCTCCTCCTAACATTAAAAAATCATCAGTGTTACACTTCTTTAAAACATCATCCAAAGTGTTTAAAAAAAACATTCTTTCAATTGCCATAGTAGGAGCATATACACAGACAAAAACAAAAGAGCTATTTTCAAATACAGCTTCAACCTTCAGCATTCTTCCTTTAATAATTTCTTCTACATTGTAAGAATAAGGAATAAAGTTCTTAGAAAATAACAGAGCAACTCCACCACTCAATGAGGTATAATGACTTAAAATCACTACACCATCAGATTCTTTAGCCCATTCTACAGAGTTTGAAACATCACTATGAGTTTCCTGTAAAAATAACACATCAATCTTCTTGCATTTCATTAATTCAAATACTTGAGCTCTCTTCTTAAAATCCCTTGCTCCATTAACATTCAAGGAAGCAAGATATATCTCTCCCATTAAGGATATAAGAAAAGAGCAAAAAAAGCAGTAAAGCCAACCAATATGTGCCAATTTATCCATTCTGACTGTTTTCACTGAGCTCACCTGACTGAGTGCTTAGCTTTGTAAGAATTTTCTTAAGACGGTAAACCTCTTTATTAGTGAAACAACTTTCGCTTCTGAAAATCTTAACTCTTTCAATGAACTGTATTATGTCTGGAAAATACTCATCTATTTTTACCCTTTTCACATTTTTCGTCACTTGCAAAAATGACTTAATGTCATCTACAGTATATGTTCGGCTGGAGAAACCACTTTGAGGCAAACTGGCCGTCTCTCTCTCTCTCACACACTCTCTCTCTCTCTCACTCACTCACACACTCAATCTTACAATCGCTCACTCACTCTCACACACTCACTCACTCTCACACTCAAACACATAAACACATTCTATAACACAAATTTTGACCTTCAACCAAATTCTAAATGATTTATTCACAGGTTGAACAGGCAAGCACCTGCGCTGCTGTAGCTCAGTTTTCGGGTAGTATGTTTGCGGAAGGTAGTGATCGCGCACCAAGGGTTTTGTCTGTTCAGGCGTCGCATTGTCAGAAAGATGTAAGGTATGACGTATTCTCCAGAAATCATCAGTGCACCTGCGTAGCGTTGACTTTCTTGGCCAACCATAGTGACGGGATTCAGTTTAACATGTCTGAGCTTGATAAGAGTTTTAGAGGACGGGGATGCGTTGTACGTCGATGTTAAAATGCATCTTATTGCTGAAGGAAGATTTAATCAGGACAATCTCACTATGGAGGAAGTACCACTGAGGGTTTCATCGTTTATCCGAACACACCAGGTGCAAAAGTCTGACGTGATGATGGGATACCTAAGAGCCAGAGGGACCCCTGACATGGAAGGGTGGTGGATTCCTCTCACTGAAAGACTCAAGTGCCTCTCAACAGATGTCAGCCATGCACTGCTCACCGTTGCTCCGGAATTTATTGCTGTGTTCAGAGACAGATGTGGAAGGTATGGATTCTTTGATTCGCACTCAAGAACTGCCGAAGGCTTGCCCCATCGTAAAGGTCGTGGAACTGCTCACTGCATGAAAAAAGGTGTATCCGGACCAGGATACTCCTGTATACACTGCTGAAATTCGGAAGAATCCAGGAGTATACTGGCCGGATAGGTCAAATTCCATGGATCCGTATATGTCCGTATTCATCCGAAATGGTACCAAATCGGATGTATGTTGTGGCCGTATACTCCCATGCTACAGCCATTTGTTGCCATGGCAAATAATCCCATCAAGTTTTTTCCAGGAGAAATTTTCACACCTCTAAATAGCTTTGCCTTCCATCCCCTATTGGTCCTTCATCTCAAACTGGATTGGTTGTTTTTTTTTAAACCACTCCCAAAACCCAGACTGCTATTGGAGGACAGGACGCATTGAAAACCCAGTCAAGTGACTTTATTGGTTACTTCTAAGGCTAAGGGTGGGCTAGGTTTTGTAGCATAGGGACTTGATTGGTTATAGGCCAGCTATGCAGATTTTGCTAATTAATATATAATATATATATATATATAAAAAATAATCCCCTCTCCCTCCCAAAAGAAAAATACACACAAAACAATTTGAGAAAGTCTGAAATATTTATTAAAAAGGTATATAAAAAATAAAAAAAAAAACATTCTTAACAGCATTATAAACGAACATTAAAACAATGGTGAAACAAAAACAAGTGAACTAAATGTATTTAAAAGGGATGAAAATGTAAAGGAACAAATGTAAAAATATAAACAGTCCAAAGAACATAAATATACGATAAATTGAATTGGTAAAGAAACAAAATGGGAAAAAAAATGAACAAAATGCATTTAAAAGACAGATGTAAAGGAATAAAATGCACAGTGAACATAAAAAGGAAAAGAATAAATATACAAATTAAACAATATAAAATGAGAACAATACATTTATAAGACAAAAAAAAGTGTATATAAAATACACATAAATATTCCAAGTAAACAATATAACCAAATAAAAAGAACAAAGAGCATTATAAACATACATTCAAATGAATGGGGGAAAAGATAAGTGACACAAAATGTTTCTAAAGGAAGGCGACGTAAGAGGTACAACAATACAAAACGTGGAGATCAAAAGCAACATGGACATCTAAAAAGGAACAAACATACAAAGTATACAATATAAAACGAGACAAAGAAATCTATAAATTAAAAAGTGTATATAAAATATATGTAAATGTTCTATATATGGGAACCAATAAAAGTATATAAACATAGGAATAAAGAAAATATAAAATGGAACAATTGAATATTAAAATTATAATTATAAAATAATTGTGACCAACTCTAACACAATGTTGTTTGAGTTTTGAACATTTTTTCAAACTGCCGTGATGGGCTGGTGATGTGATGTGTAGTGTGGGTCAGTCTAGTCTGGTTTGTAGTAGCTAGCCTAACCAAGCCTTCCATCAACAACAGCATCATCTTCATCAGGTCTATAGTTGCGGTCTTCCACAGGTTCTGTGTTGGTTTGTGCAACCCTGGACCTGGTTTCCAGCAACTGCAAAACATGACAGTAAATTAACCACTAAAACTCAGAGAGGAGTATAGTAACATTCTGGAGGGAAAAAGCTTAACCGGTTTCTTAACTTACCCGTCTCTTTCTCTGACGGTTCTGCATAGTGTTTCTTTTCTGGGCCTTTTCAGACTGAGCCAAAGAATACTTCCTCAGCAAAGTCTCACAAAATAAAATATATCTTGCGACCTGCCAAATAATACATTAATAATATATAGTTAATGCCAATAAAAGTAAGTAAAACAATTCAATTAAAATGTATTTGTATAGCGCTTTTCACAATACATATTCAGGGTTTTTCCTGGGTCAAAAATGGTCTTCGGTGGTGGCTGACAGACATGGTCATCCACACACACACACACACACACACACACACGGTAAAAAAAAAATACCCTACCCACTTGATCTGCAAGCGCAATACTGACAATAAATTTGAAATAAATTCAAAGAAAGTTTGTAACTTTTGCTTATCTTATTTTGATACCTTGATGTTTGTTTTTGTTCCTCATTTTTACACTATTTACTGATAATTGTTTGTTTTGGTAATCATATCAATATTAAAAAATAGTATTAAAAAAAATGAACAAATAGCCTAATTTTCTGCCATATACAATCAGCTAGCTAACAACAACTTTGTTCTGGGTTCACCTCACTCCAGTCTAAACTAAATGATTTTAGGCTATTTATTTTACTACACATTGTCCACATAAATAAGCTGAAAGACTGTTGATAATTAAAAATCAACAGCACTCTTGCTAAATTGGGTAAGCACGTCTTGTGTTCTCATTTCAGGTGTTGTTCAGAGTAAATGATTAAACTGATTCGTTAGTTCAGTGTTGGACAGATCAGTTCTAACCAGTCGTTAAAATGATTCGGTTCAAAGGAGTCATTAGGTCGCGAATCGGACATTAGAAGACGCGTTGTGTGTGAATCCCGTCTTTAGAACATCGCGAAAGATTTGTCAACACACAGAAAACACTTCATAACCGGATAGGATTTGTTTCCTGTTTATTTAAAGTATGGTTTATGTCAGCTGGTCAGAGAATCAGTCAATGTTTTTTGAGCGCATTTCACACCCAGCGGTAATTAAAGGAAAACGTCTGATAGCGCCACATGCAACATGGATTCGGTCTTCCGACCTTTTGATTTTGATTAACGTAATATGTGAAACATTAGAAAGTTAAGAATGCTTATTTTGAAGACAGAGAGCGTGCGAGCGGGGGAGGAGCTCACTGATCGTTCTCTCTGTCACTCAGTTAACTCAAGTGCAGCAGTTATCTACTACATCACTCATAAATCACAATAACTGATCAAATAAGGCTTTGGCGGGACAAAAATTTGTTTTGGCGGCCGGCAAAAAATTTTCAATGTAGGAAAAACCCTGATATTGTTTCAAAGCAACTTCACAGAAAATGCATGCGTCTACATTACAGAAAAAAACAGAGAACATTAAAATAATGACAACATTTTTAAGATTACCTTTTACACATTCAGGGTCAACATCTGTAAAAGTTCTTCAGGATCATGGATCCAAAACTTCTGGATCATGAGGGGGGAAGAAACATGCACACACACAAATGAATATTAATTTGTTTGATAAAACATTAAAATTAATTATCAACTTACGGACATGGACTTGCAAAACATACTCACCAGGCCCATACAAAAACTTCACAGTAGATCCAAAATTCCTGGTTTGCCTATAATTCTTCAGAGTCCAAGGATGGTGGTTTCCTGTCCTCTCTGTTGAACAAGTGTACATGACAGTGTTCTCAGATTATTCATTCCAAAACTCTGTTACATTTTATGACAAGCTTGATCTTAAAACTAGCTGACAGTAGGGATGGGCATTATGACCATATAATTATACATACATGAGACATTTTACAATAACGATATCACAATATATTTATTTTGATGGATATTTTATTAAAATGCTACAGAATAATACTGCTTTAAAAGTCTTCACTGTATGATATTCAATTAATTAATATCACTTGATTCTAAAAGAAGCAGAAGGTCTTCTCTATTCTTTTGTTTTATTAAAATGATGACAAAGCTGCAGCCCCTTTAAGAACTGATGCACAGAATGACACGCATCCGGGTTTCCACACGTTAACTTGAACTGTTTGACTTTACTTCAGACATAACTGACTGTTTAAATCAAGTGAATACCTCACATGACAAGGTTTCTGAGATAATTGTGTGCATTTTACAGAAAGATAATTGATTTCGGGATCGCATGCTGTCTGGGAGAGGCTTATTTTAACACATGCATGTCCCGTTCATTATTCTACATTCATGCATGTTTCCGTGTCAAAATGTCAAAAAGTTTTAGTACAATCAGTGCTGCGTTATATACGCTATATTCACATTCCGCGATATAAAAAGGTAATGTTAACGTTTACAGCAAAATCGCTAACAATAGTCAGTATCATCAGATCGCCATAACACCCAGCCCTATCTTAACAATATTACAACACAACAAAACACAGAAACAGAATATGTAAGTTAATCACGATTAGCATATGACTTTAATGCACTAACGTTATATCTTGATAAGCAGCAGAAACAATATAAAGGGATTTACGTTACCTTCTGCCGTCTGCTGTCCGCCATTGGAAACTTAGTCTGTTCGTATTCATGTTTTTTCGTTCTCAGTCGACATCCCACAATCAAAATTCGTCCAAAATAAGATTTTAACAGGTTTAAATGGTCCATGCAATGCCATTAATAGACCGACGTGAAGATTAGAAGCCGCGATCGCGTCGCGTCCCCGCGAGCCACGAGCAACTGCAACGACAACGGGTGTATAATTCAAACTGAAGGCGCGCACTGTCATTGGTCAGATTTCTGGATGACGTTCAGATTGACCAATCACGCTCAAAAGAACACGGAAAGACAGCAAATAGCCTTGCAAATATAGAAAAAAACTTGTTTTAAACAACAGTTAGAAAATGTGTATATTTCTTTTTATTTGCTGTTATATTTAATTAATTGGTCAAATGGTGTTTTGTGGTGTGGGCAGAGGCCTGGAAGTTTCAACCTGTGCAGATTTGCAGTGCAGATTTGTACTCTTTAAAAACAATTATTGTTTGATATTTAGTTTGCTATATATTTTGTTATATTTGTATCCAGAATTGAATGTAAAACCAGTTTGAATGTAAAAATACACCTTCACTGTAAAACAGAAAATTAAAGTAAAATATCTTAATTTAAATAAGGAAAAATCTGTAAACTAATAGTGTTTTCTCTAAAACGTTTAATGTAAATTTCTGTGAAGTTTTTTAACTTTATTTGACTTAAGATATTTGACTTTAATTTTACGGTTTTTGTTTTGCAGCTGTAGCTGTTGTTTTTTTTAGGTTTTTATTTTTACAGTGTAAAAATAAAACTAATAAGATTTACTTTAAAATGACAAAGAATAATGTTAAATTGTTAGTATGGACATAAACATAAACCTTTAATATAATGAGCTAAATATTGTATTACAGTTGTTAATTTACAGATATTGTTTGTAATTTTGCATGAATTTGTTATTTATGAAAACAGAAAAATAATACAGTGATGTTCCTGTATAAAAAAATGAGAATGACTGTAGTTTGTCATTAATGATATAATCCTTAAAATAACAGTCAAGTTGTTTATTTAGATATTGTTTGTAATTTTACATCGTTTTAAACATAATTCAAAATTACAAGAAAATACTGTAAAAAACTTTTTAAAAGTAAAAGTTTTTTTCTGTAAAATTAGGATTATTTTTATTGGTTGCCTTATTTTTATTGGTAACCTTATTGGTTGCACCTACATCTATTGTGAGTGGTGGATTTCAAACCTTAAAACGCCCCTCTTTTGCAGCGTGTTAAAGTTAAGAATCTTGGAGTGACACTTTTTGTTAACAGTTGCAGAGCTGAAAGATCTGCTTGTGTTTCTGTGTTTCTTGAGCAAGTGAATCCCTGCTCTTTTTTATTCCATATTTTTATTTTGAGCATATCAGTTTTTGGTGTTTTTAAAACAAACTTTTTCATTTTCCACATTTCATCTCCTTTTTATTTAATTCTATTATTGCATACAATTTGTAAAACTTTGCAAAAATTGTTTGGGGATAGTCTAAAATGTTTGGTTAATTATCCTTTGTTAATTCCATTACATTTCTTTGTTTATTTCATTACATATTCAGATTTTTTTGTGAACGTATAGGTTCAGACAGGGTTTTTATTTTGTACTGTTTTTATAAAAAATATTTGATTAAGAGACTCTTTTCATGCAGTGGTTTTAAGGCCCAGACACACCATTCTGATGGTTTGGCCCAGACCCAGGCAACGTGAACCAACCCCACAGTCGGCTTTAGTCATTGCTAGTTCAGTTTAGTGTTTCAGGGCCTTAAGAATTATTTTTTCTGTGCAAAAAGCTTGTTTGCTGTAGCCTACACTAGAGATAATTCTCAATCCTGAATTCCTCCCCTGCCCCCCCTCCCTCTGAGAACAGCCAGCTCCTAGTGTCAGTCATTAACATATGAAAGGTCTTCTTCACACCTAACAGTCTTCAGTCCTAGCACACCCAGCAGTGTTTCAGCTGTATATGTCCGTGAAATTTCACGGATTCCTGTATACGTCCGCATACGTGAGGTTTCCGGGTTTTTCTGGAAATATACTGTTCCGTGTTACTCTGATCCGCTTTTTCCCACATACATCCGGTAAACATCAAATTACACAGGAGTATACCATGCCCGGATAGTGCCGGATTTCAGTGTTTTCATGCAGTGGCTGTCATGTTAACTTTTACCCATCTGAGTGACATGATTGACAGAATTCACAAGCTTTTTCCGGGGTCGAGCTGATGAGGCCAGCTATGAGTTCATGCCTGTATCATTTGAAACAGAGCAACAGTCTGACCAACTACCTTCACCATCAGTTTGTGAACAGGCATCACAAGTGATTTCAGCTGTACCAGAACCAGGAACAGATGTTGGAGCCAAAGTAAATCTTGTTGGCTCAGGGGGAAAAAAACATAGTGTGATGGATAAAAGAAATAAGCACAGACGAAGAAAAGAAATGCATAAAACATTTAAAGTGTCAAAACAAGGTGGAGAACCTAAAGACCCATCCGCGTCTTATGCCATCAGAAAACATAAAAAAAAGGGATTATGAGAGAAAGCGGTATGCAAGCTGCTTGCAATTGCGGACACACAAAAAAGAAGTATTTAAGAAAAAGTATGATCAAGATCTTCACTTCAGGAACAAAAAGATAGGCTATATGGCTAGACGTTACAAAATAGATGAAGTTGTTCAGACAAAGAAAGAATACATGATGCGGATGTACAACACAGATGTCCTTTTGCAGTCAAAGAAGAAAGAATATATGGTTAGGAGGTACAGCACGATGTTCTCTTCAAGAAGAAAATGAAAGATTACATGGTTAGGCGGTATAGGACAGATACTCTTTTCCAAAGTAAAATGAAAGAGTACATGACAAGGAGATATTCAGGTGACCCAGAGTTCCGAGCACATCACATCCTGCGATGTACCCTGCGCAAGACGCAGAAATGTGTTGGTGATGCTTCATATCGCATTCTTCATCGGTTGCAATGCGCACTCCGGATTAAAGGGAAATACAAACCGTACATCTGCTTCAGCAAGGAAACACCACCCCAGCCTTTGGTTGGCGAAGCGATGGAAAGTGCCATTAATGCATTCCGATGTAAGATTCAGCATGGCCCTACACATGTCTGCACCGTCTGTCACAGAGCCTTGTTTCCTGATCAAGTCATGGTCTGTAACAGAACGAGTTATGTCAAAAACATTTAAGTTGCCACATCTTGCTTAACCGGGAAGTATGTTCATGCCTGTGATCGTGCCTGCTCAAGTCCTTGTATAGTTCCAGAAGAGAGAAGAGAGGAGTGGATTTGCCACACGTGTGACAGCCATCTTAAAAGAGGCCACATGTCTTCAATTGCAGCAGCTAACCGACTTAAATTGCCACCCATTCCTCCTTTAGCGAAGCTGAAAGCAATTCATTCAGAATACAGGGACATCTCCATAAGAGAAACTGCGATATTCGACCTAGATGAGGAAAACGATGACGGAGAGGAGCAGCAAGAAGTCGATGTTGCTCAGCAGGATGAGCAACAGGTTAGCGTCGAGGAAAAGGACGAACTCCGACCGGGTTTCACGTTAGACACGTGTATGCAGCCGCCTGACATTGCACAAGAGATCCTGTCGTACGGAGAGGAAATATTTAGCATCGCTCCTGCACAAGGACAAAAGCCTGTTGGGTTTTTCAAGATCCCAAAGCTGGAAGCCATGGCGTTCCCTGTTCAATTCCCAACTGGACAGAACACAATCGATGAGGCGAGACAAGTATCGATATCTCCCAGTATGTATTTCAACGCAAGATTGTTCTGTGTGGATCCTCGTTTCGCCAAAGATCAGACGTACCTTTTTTTCGCACAGTTTGTGACCGAAACGCAACTGGCTAGAAACAGCATGTCCATCCAGTTGCGAAAAGGTAAACCGGTTACGAGAGACGGCAGAAGGATTTCCAACAAGCTGCTTCAAGATAACCGCGAGATCGAGAGATTGGTTCACAACAGAGACGCCACACGGTTCATGCAACCGCTGAGAGGTTCTCCAGCTTACTGGGAAAAACTTTGAGAGATCTGCAGGCTATGATTAGACAGTTAGGGACCCCTACGTTTTCTTGCACTTTCAGCGCAGCCAAAATGCGATGGCCTGAAGTGATAACGGCGATCAAGGCCCAGCAAGGTGAGCAGATTGACTTTTCTGAGCTTGACTGGACGACGAAATGTTAAATTCTCAGAAGCAACCCCGTCACTGTGATGCGCATGTTTGAAAAACGTGTGGACACGATAATGACACATCTGCTCTTGTCGCTTGCACAACCCATTGGTAAAGTCGAGGATTACTTTTACAGGGTCGAGTTTCAAGCTCGAGGTAGCCCACACATTCATCTTCTCGTTTGGATAAAGTATGCACCAGAGTTTTAAAACGATCCTGATAAAGTAGTATAACCTGCCTGTTGCCCGATTCCGACGCTGATCCAGAGCTTCATCGAATTGTCACCGAAGTTTAGCTTCATAGTAGGAACCACTCCAAGTCGTGTAAAAAAGGTAATTTATTGTGTCGATTTGGGTTCCCTAAGCTACCGGTGACTACACCACGATAACTTGTCCGCGACCGCAGCGTCCTGAAGAAGAGGATGACACGGAGGCTTCTTCATCGGGAAGCTGCATGTCTAAAACCGGTATCGCTCATCCCCGACCACAGAACCCTGAAGAGGAGCAAAAACAAAGAGACAAGAGAAAGAAGACGGCGAGACGGGAGGCTGCGCAAAAAGCCATGAGCGACGTGGGAACAAAACTCAAGCCGGTGTGGGATTTGTTAAATGATCCCCAAGCCTCTTTTAACAGTTTGTCAGAGCCACTGACAAAGTGTAAATGGCCGTCGATGATTCCACTAACTTCGTCGAAGCATTGTCCTCTTCCAATGTGATTTTGCTTAAGCGCGATCCAAAGGAGTCTTGGGTGAACGGATACAATCCCAATTTTTTGAGGGCGTGGAACGCCAACATGGACATTCAGTATGTTCTTGATGCTTTTAGCTGCATCATGTACGTACATGCTGTCGTACTTTTCCAAGCCGGAGCACGAAATGGGCGACTTGCTAAAAAAACTTAATCATGGGTGTGCCGAAAGTAACGTTAACGAGGAGGACGAGATGAAGCACATAATGCAGGCGTACTCCAAACATAGGCAAGTAAGCGCTCAGGAGTCTGTAGCACGAACATGCAGCTTACCATTGAAGAAGTGTTCACGAAGCGTTGTGTTTATACCGATGGACGATGACGCGCTTAAGATGAGTCTCCCCCTTAGCGCCCTACTAAATAAAGATCCCGATTCAGAGGATGTCTGGATGTCAGGGATCATCAATAAGTACAGAGCAAGGCCTCAAACCCGAGAGTTTGAAATGATGTGTCTGGCAGATTTTGCTTCAGAATGTCACATCGTGTATGGTCAGCAAACCAAAGGCAAGAACGTTCACCGGCTGCTCAACGGTATGGGTTTTTTCCAGAAAAGAACCGTCGGTAAGGCTGCAGTTATTAGGCATGCGCGCTTTTCAAAAGAAAAACAAGCGGAAAAATTTTACAGTAGGCTACTTTATTTGCCCCATCGTTCCAACGAACAGCTAAAACCTTTTTTTTTTACCAGTTTTACAGTAGTGCAATCGTGGAGCTTTCTACGCACCCGGGTCTCCTGATACCTGTTAGTGCCATAGTGCAAGCACACCAAGACAAGTTTGAGAAGCACAGCGACAAAGTGGAGAAGGCAATCGATCAGCTGCAACAGCAAGGACCGCTTTTGAAATCTAAGTCGATCGCTTGGAGTGCATTGCGAAACGAGAAGACATCGATCCTGATGACGAGAATGTTGTACAAGACGATGTTCCAGAATATCAAATTCTTGAACACGGAGATGGAGTTGTACCACGAGTAGAGGAACCCCAGATGAGTGTTGAATTTGCTAGGAAGTTGTTTCGAAGTCTCAACAAGATGCAGGCAGCCATATTCTGCCAGTGGTGTCAGAAGCGTGTGTGGGGGCATAATCCAGAACCTTTTTACTACTTCGTAACGGGTGGTGCTGGTTGTGGCAAATCACACGTCATCAAGTGCATATACACGGAAGCAACGAAAATTCTACGTCAACTGCCTCGACTCTGAGAGGAAGGGGATCTCTCTGTGCTTATGGTGCTCTTGCGTTCAATATTTCCGGTAAAATGCTGCATTCCATTTTAAAACTTCCAAGGAACCTGAAGCCGCCGTATCAAGGACTTGGAAATGCTCTAGATGAGCTACGAGCTAGGCTACACGACATCGAGATTCTGATCATTGATGAAGTCTCCATGATTTCGAAGCATCTTTTTGCCTACATAAATTGGAGATTTCAGCAAATCAAAGGCAGCAAGAAACCTTTCGGTGGAATCTCTGTACTCGCAGTGGGGGACTTTTACCAACTGCCACCTCTGGGTAAAGCCAAACCCCTGTGTGTGTATGAAAAGGATGTTCTGGACTTCTGGAAAGACCATTTCCAAATGATTACCCTCTTAGAGATTGTGCTTCAGAAAGAGGACCTTGCTTTTGCCCAACTTCTGAACCGGCTACGAGTTAAGCAGAAGTCTGACGATCTTCGAGATGACGATAGAGCGCTGTTACTTCAGGCCGTGAAGAACCCCGAAGACTGCCCAAGTAATGCACTACACATATTTGTCACCAGCAAGGAAGTCCACAGACACAACACCCAAACGATCCACGCTCTTCACACTGACATCGTAACCGTCGATGCCGAAGACTACCGGAAAGACCCAAGGACGGGAGGGATGAAGAAACAGAACAAGCCTGTTGTCAGAAAAAAGGACGACTTGCTCGACACCATCAAAATTGCGCTGGGAGTGTGCATAATGGTGACCAGGAACCTGGACGTTGAAGATGGAATCGTCAACGAATGTTTTGGGAAGATTTACAATATTGTCCGCAAGACAAAAGATGGAATCGACTCCGTTCAGATGCTTGGACTTCAGCTGGACAATGCCAACGCAGGCAAGAATCACCGCAGAAGGGTGCAAGGTGAAGAAGACGACTTGGTCTACATCGAGAGATCAGAAGAAAGTCTGAGGAAAGGAGCAGTTCGTCGACAGTTCCCCATCAAGTTGGCCTACGCCTGCACGGCTCACAAAGTTCAGGGCATGACCATGCAGGATGCCGTAGTCACTGAACAAGATTTTTGAGCCGGGAATGGCCTATGTCGCCCTCAGCAGGACGACCTCGCTCCGTGGACTACACATCACGGACTTCAGCGAAAAGAAGATTCTGCAATCACAGCCTCGTTGCGGAATATGACGAGAGCGTTGTTTGTAGGAATCATGCCGCTTCTGCAGAAAATGAGGGAAACCCACATGGATCAACACTTCACAATCATCCACCACAACACCGAAGGACTGTCGTCGCACATTGAGGACATCAGAAGCCATCACAAACTGCTTTTGTCAGATATTCTTTGACTGACGATATCAAAGTTTGTCGTCATCAAAGTGGATAGTCCCATCCAATTGACAATCGCTGCCGTGTACAGGCCACCGCACTACGGATTAGAAGACTTCTTGAAGAACGTGAAGAGTCTGTTGGATTATTTGGACATAGCGGACAAACATCCCGTCATTGTCTGTGGCGACTTTAACGAGGACCTCCTTGTCACGGGGAAAAAAGCTGTTCTGGATTTATTTCAGTCGAAAGGATACACGCAACTGATCACCACCGCAACAACTAAAAAGCACACACTACTGGATCACATCTACGTCTCGCATCCGGATTTGTGCCTTCAGGTGGGTGTGTTACATAGTTATCATAATCCGGTGTACTGTGTTTTTTGCGTAGATGAGTTTTTGTGGTAGATGGGTATTGCGTTTAGGTAGTATGCCATACGGTACCAATCCATTGGGCCACTGAATCTGCATTAACGACAACAGTTGGGGCTACAACAGCCTTAGTCCTGATGGGTTGGCGGCGCGTATGGTTGTGTTGAGAGGAGCCATACAGAACCATAACAGTGAGGCTACGTCAGCCTATGCTATGGGTTGGCGGTTAGCGTATGGTTGTGTTGCGGTTAGATTGTATCGTGTACGGTTATGGTTAAGGTTTTAGCTAGAAAGCAGGATAGTAGCCTCAGCAGCAGGAAGGTGTGGCAGCTCCAGGGAGGACACTAGACGGTGAAGGCAGCAGCAGATGCAGTAAGGAGCAGCGTGGCAGCTCCAGGGATTTTGGAGACGAAAGCAGTGGTGTCTGCGACCGGATACGAGTGTGCATTATACCACCTAAAGCTAAGCGTTTAACAATCTTGCTTCAGTCACTGTACTACTGCACACTATAACCACATTTGGAGGAAAATGTAAATCTTAATCTAATTTTGATTTTGATGTTTTTCAGCAGCCGGCCAATTGAAGTCAGAATGTCTGGGAAGATGATGACAAGCTGGCCACCAGCATGTATGCGCATTTCTTTCTGTAAGGTTTAGTTGTGAGTTTACTTTGTATTTTGGTTTATTAGTACTTGTGTTTTCAGTGATACCAATATTCATTTATCAATTTCATGCCCAGAGGACGGTACAAAATGTGTATGGCATTGAGGACAATGCTAAAGACGGAAGAAGCACAGGTAGAAGCACAGGGGTAAAGTATGTCAATACTACTGGTAAGTGTTTCAGTGCATTTTATTTAGTTTGATTTTAAGGAATAACAATGCCAATATAAATGCAAAAAAATAAATAATGTGCAATACTAAAGTGTTTTTTTCTCCTTGTGTGCATGTGAGTGTGTGCGTGCGTGTGTTAGATAAAGAATGAATGGAGAGTGAATGTTCCTTTCCAAGGATTGCCACCTTGCCATTGGTGGAAAGGCTTGTGTGTTCCAGGGATCCCTACGGCCGTTTCACACTGCAAGCGTGAGCAGTGCATGAGCTTCACGTCAGCGTAACTACACCATCACTGCAGCGGCAGACGCGCGAGAGTATTCACACTGGAAGCGTTTGCACAGCGTCACAGCAGCGGCTCCAGTGCTACATATTAATTATCACTTATATCATATGAGTATTTATTTTCAAACGCGCACTCGATCGGGTTTGCTTTTGGTAGTGCTAGAGGCTACCTTTCTGTGTTACATAATAAGCAGGCAGGGAATCCCAGGGAGGAGGCAGGAACTAACACAAAACAACACTCAAGACAACAAAAGAAAACCAAGCAAATAAAAACTGGCGAAACTAGAACACCAGAAACAAATGATAAACTAAATACAAGGACAGAGCCATGTGCTTAGACACAACACAAACATAGAAACATTAAACAAGAACACAGACAAGGATGCCAGGGCAGAACCCTGACATATACAGGGAGTGCAGAATTATTAGGCAAATGAGTATTTTGACCACATCATCCTCGTTATGCATGTTGTCTTACTCCAAGCTGTATAGGCTGGAAAGCCTACTACCAATTAAGCATATTAGGTGATGTGCATCTCTGTAATGAGAAGGGGTGTGGTCTAATGACATCAACACCCTATATCGGTGTGCATAATTATTAGGCAACTTCCTTTCCTTTGGCAAAATGGGTCAAAAGAAGGACTTGACAGGCTCAGAAAAGTCAAAAATAGTGAGATATATTGCAGAGGGATGCAGCAGTCTTAAAATAGCCAAGCTTCTGAAGCGTGATCATCAAACAATCAAGCGTTTCATTCAAAATAGTCAACAGGGTCGCAAGAAGCGTGTGGAAAAACCAAGGCGCAAAATAACTGCCCGTGAACTGAGAAAAGTCAAGCGTGCAGCTGCCAAGATGCCACTTGCCACCAGTTTGGCCATATTTCAGAGCTGCAACATCACTGGAGTGCCCAAAAGCACAAGGTGTGCAATACTCAGAGACATGGCCAAGGTAAGAAAGGCAGAAAGTCGACCACCACTGAACAAGACACACAAGCTGAAACGTAAAGACTGGGCCAAGAAATATCTCAAGACTGATTTTTCTAAGGTTTTATGGACTGATGAAATGAGAGTGAGTCTTGATGGGCCAGATGGATGGGCCCGTGGCTGGATTGGTAAAGGGCAGAGAGCTCCAGTCTGACTCAGACGCCAGCAAGGTGGAGGTGGAGTACTGGTTTGGGCTGGTATCATCAAAGATTTGCTTGTGGGGCCTTTTCGGGTTGAGGATGGAGTCAAGCTCAACTCCCAGTCCTACTGCCAGTTTCTGGAAGACACCTTCTTCAAGCAGTGGTACAGGAAGAAGTCTGCATCCTTCAAGAAAAACATGATTTTCATGCAGGACAATGCTCCATCACACGCGTCCAAGTACTCCACAGCGTGGCTGGCAAGAAAGGGTATAAAAGAAGAAAATCTAATGATATGGCCTCCTTGTTCACATGATCTGAACCCCATTGAGAACCTGTGGTCCATCATCAAATGTGCGATTTACAAGGAGGGAAAACAGTACACCTCTCTGAACAGTGTCTGGGAGGCTGTGGTTGCTGCTGCACGCAATGTTGATGGTGAACAGATCAAAACACTGACAGAATCCATGGATGGCAGGCTTTTGAGTGTCCTTGCAAAGAAAGGTGGCTATATTGGTCACTGATTTGTTTTTGTTTGGTTTTTGAATGTCAGAAATGTATATTTGTGAATGTTGAGATGTTATATTGGTTTCACTGGTAAAAATAAATAATTGAAATGGGTATAAATTTGTTTTTTGTTAAGTTGCCTAATATTTATGCACAGTAATAGTCACCTGCACACACAGATATCCCCCTAAAATAGCTCAAACTAAAAACTACTTCCAAAAATATTCAGCTTTGATATTAATGAGTTTGTTGTGTTCATTGAGAACATGGTTGTTGTTTAATTATTAATGTTGTAAAATTAATCCTCAAAAATACAACTTGCCTAATAATTCTGCACTCCCTGTATTTATAAGGTTTGGCATGCTGACCCAAAAGATTTTTATTCTATTTTTGTTTATTGACAAACATCATCTTTAAAGCACTTGAACTTTTCATTTGCAGTCAGTAGAGACAAATGTTATATTACAATTCTAGATTTTACAATAGATATTTATTTTATATATTATATTTATATTAATAATATTCTACTCTACCTCAGTTTTTAAAATTGTTCACCTGTTTGGGAAGTGTTTGTCATGTTTTGACAATAAAGGATAGTTAACCCACTATTAACTGTCTGTTTTCGACATCTTTCACTCAGGAGCAAAAAGATGTCTTTAAACTTTAAAGAAATAAAGATTTGACATTTATCGATATCGGCTGATATGGACAACTATATTGTGATAATTCTTTTGGGCCATATCGCCCAGCCCTACACTGAGGGCACACGTAAGGCTTCTCATCAGTGTGAACTCTCATGTGCCTGTTAAGGATTCCTTTTCGGTTGAAACTCTTTCCACACTGAGGGCACGTGTAGAGTTTCTCTCCAGAGAGTGAACTCTCATGTGGACATTAAGGTTTCTATGTTGTTCAAAACCCTTTCCAGACCGTCTGCAGGTGTAGGGTTTCTCTCCAGTGTGAGTTCTCATGTGACGATCAAGACTTCCCTTTAGGTTGAAACTCTTTCCACACTGTTGGCAGGTGTAAGGCTTCTCTCCAGTGTGAGTTCTCATGTGACGATCAAGAGTTTCCTTTTGGTTGAAACTCGTTCCACACTGTTGGCAGGTGTAGAGTTTCTCTCCAGTGTGAGTTCTCATGTGACGATCAAGATTTCCCTTTAGGTTGAAACTCTTTCCACACTGAGGGCAGGTGTAAGGCTTCTCTCCAGTGTGAGTTCTCATGTGACGATCAAGAGTATCCTTTTGGTTGAAACTCGTTCCACACTGTTGGCAGGTGTAGAGTTTCTCTCTAGTGTGAGTTCTCATGTGCCTGTTAAGGTGTCCTTTTCGGTTGAAAATCTTTCCACACTGTTGGCAGGTGTAAGGCTTCTCTCCGGAGTGAATTCTTAAGTGGTCTTTAAAGTGTCCTATTTGATTGAAACTCTTTCCACACTGGGGGCAGGTGTGAGGCTTCTCTCTAGTGTGAATTCTCATGTGGACTTTAAGGTTTCCATGTTGTTCAAAACCCTTTCCACACCGTCTGCAGGTGTAGGAGCTCTCGCCAGTGTGAATGTTCATGTAATGTTCAAGACTTATTTTATGGCTTATACCTTTTCCACACACTTGGCAGGTGTAAGGCTTCTCTCCAGTGTGAATTCTCATGTGTCTTTTAAGGGTTCCTTTATGGTTGAAACTTTTTCCACACTGTTGGCAGGTGAACGGTTTCTCTCCAGTGTGAATTCTTAAGTGGTCTTGAAATTTTCCATCATGTTTGAAACTCTTTTCACAATGAGGGCACGTGTAGGGTTTCTCTCCAGTGTGCGTTCTCATGTTGTCTGTAAGATTTCCTTGTTGATTGAAACTCTTTCTGCCCTGAAAGCGGGTAAAATAACTCATAGTTTCTTTCTTTTCAGCTTTTTCTCTGCTCTTTTTTGAAGTCTTTTCAGTCTGTGAGCAACTAAAATATTTTTCTTCATTTATGAAATCATGATCATTCTCATATTGATCTTTTTCTTCCATGTCCTTTAGTACTTCACACTCCTCTTTCAACAGCATCAGGTCTAAGGAAAAAAAAATACAAAAATTAACCAATAGCACAACACAACAGCCATCAAAACCATTTACACATGTATAGCATTAACCCCTAGAGGTCTGGCATGGCACTTTTTTCTTATCAGTGCAAAATAGACTCAAAATACTTTTTCATACAGGCAAGTATTATACATCATTATAATCTGTTAAGTTTCTACTTCTATTTTTGTACTCTTCCGTGTGGTGTATAGGTTGTCGACCCTGGTTTAGGTTATTTAAGAAATGTACTTTCGCCAAGGGCTGTGACGGTATGGGAATTTTTCTTACCGCGGTGAAGAAGCAACTAATCTAGCGGGTTTGTAGGTTAACCACACGTGAGTTTTCATGTTTCGTGACAGGAAAACCAACATGTTCACTTTGTCTGGTTTCTGAAAGGATCTTAAAGGAGTGAAAATGTTGCTTGCAGAGCTGAATACACGCTCAGGGGGAGTGCTCGTAGCGCATATAGTCATATTTTCTGGCAACTTTCATCCTATGCAATAAAATGTATTTATTTCTACACCGTGCCATTACCTCCTTTTCGCGACGAGTGCAATGTTCACATCAATCTGTATTTTGTAGCCTATTTATTATGCTCTTTTTCTCCATTTCTGATTTAATGTGTGCTTTTGCCATCTGTTGTGTTGTAGGCCTATCTGGAGCTGCTATAACAAGCAAATTCCTCCAGCTTGGGATCAATAAAGTCTTCTTATCTTGATCATGTAAATGGGCAGCAGAAATTCAGAGCATTGATAGTCATTTCCATAAGTTTTGCCCAGTTGTTAACAGGATTTTCCATTTAGTTTTGTATTAGCTTTACATTTAATTATTTAATTCTAATTATTAACATAATAAACATATTAACAACAATAATATGAAATAAAATGTATTTATATAACTGTTGTTTTTTCTATATCTTTTGAGTTTAATAGGAAGTATGGCACAGTTTTTGTCATTGTTTGCAACCCATTTATTGTAGAATAAATTATTCAAAGTTTCAACTAGTTGCGTTAGGACGAGTGCGTTTATATACCTGGAAAACAATGTCTAAAGAAATAAGAATCGATGTTTAGCACAACTCATCAGAACTAAGGAATGTTCGACAAGGTTGAGCTCGACTTGTTCTTTCTGCAGCTTTCTCTTCTTATATACGAGCGGCGCTCAATTGTTGTGATTTCTCCTCGAGAGGCGGCGCGAGCGTCAACAGCGCAACCTTGTTACCGTCAGTTCATTATACAGTATATATTATTATTATCCACTATCGATCGCCAATTACACTAAATGAATGCAGGATCATTGTTGCATTTTAGTGATTCCCTAGTTATGTTTTGACGTTTTAATCAGCTTGTCTGGTCGGGCAAGTAAAATTCTCTTTCACTTGCACCTTCAAAAAAATCCACTTGTCCCGGACAAGCGTTAATGTCGAGCCCTGCGAACGTTGTTTAAGCGACATATACCGGTAGCATGCAGTATACCGCCCAGCACTATTATGCAGCTCATTATTATACTTCCCAGTTGTCAATCACAGCAGTATTCATGATCATTCATGCCTCTTCCCATATGGGCTTTGTAAACAAGAAGTTTCTTACAAAATTGAAATCAATATATTGTTTTATGAGAATGTGTAGGTACAATGGGCCTCATTCATGAAACTTTCGTAAATATATTGCCACACCCTAGCTGTATCATACAAATAAATAGTTTAAAAAAAATATTAGTTCTGGAATTTTTTTTTTTAGATTATGTCTCTCACAGTGGACATGCACCTACGATGACAATTTCAGACCCCTCCATGATTTCCAAGTGGGAGAACTTGCAAAATAGCACGGGGTTAAAATACTTATTTTCCTCACTGTACATACATACATGCTGCTCTCATATTATGGTAGCCCAGTTTGTGCTGAATACAGCCTAATGACTAGGGATCCACCGAATCCAGGATTTGGCCGAATATTGGGCTTTTGGATGGGGTTCGGTTTCTGCCAAACTTTAGAATTTTTTTCCACTGAACCACACCCTAGGCTTGCAATATGTGCGCTCCGCTCCTCGACGTAATGACGCTGCTGTTGATTATGGGAACGTGTTTACTAGGAGGACTGTCGAATGCAGTAGCTGTGAGAAAGGGAAAATGGAACTTGTGAACAGAAAACATGTTGTTTGGCAGTACTTTCAATCAAAAGAAGGCGATTCAAGTCGAGCTACATGTTCAATTTGGAATGCCGATTTGTCTTGTGGTGACAAGGACCCTAATCAATAGCCGCTGTTAAAACATTTGCATATGAAACATCCGAAAGAATACGAGTTGTGCATGAGAGAATCTACAGACAGCAGCCAAAATGCAGCAACTTCAGGTACAGCAAAGGATGGACAGTCATCCTGGCATAATGTTGCCTATTCTTTTATTTTTTCCCCAGTTAAAATTAATGAATTTAACAACGTCAACAGCAGTGTATTTGTCCATTTATTTTATGCGTTTACTGTGATAATGGACTGAGGAGGGGAGTATGATTCGGTATTCAGTTTCGGCAGAATCTTAACCAGTGGATTCGGTATTCGGCTGAAACCCCAAAAATCTGGATTTGTGCATCCATAGTAATGACATTTTTGCCATTTAACATGTTTATGAGCAACTGAAAAAAGCACATGTCAGAGCATGTCAAAACTTCTAAAGGGCCCCAAAACTAGGGCTGGGCCGGTTACCGCATTACCGCAATACCGCGGTCACGTGACGCCTACCGCGGGTCTGAGATTGCCATCACAGCAAAAAACAACAAACCAAAAAAAACATTGGCCTGCATGTGTGCACGTTGTGTCTAATTCCATGGATTCATTGATTCTAATGACATGGATTGTGTCTAATGACGTGTGTCGTATATGGATTCAAGGTTTTCTAAACAAAACTTAATCAAAAGATGGAGCAAATCCGACCTTTCGCGAGTTGGGGAGCGCAATGTTCCATTATAACATTCCACCTGTGTAATGTCTTTTAGCCTATAATTTGAATTTCATTTTACTAAAGCATAAAATACAGGCGCATAAGCAGGACGTGCACGTTTTAATTGAACGTGCTTAACACAATTCTCTCACATGGTTGCGCAGCCGACAATAGCGGGTAGAAGTCATGAAAGCAGAAGAAGAACGCATGGGTTTGCGTCGACCGCTGGTGAACGCTTTCTCCCATAGCTGGCGAAAAAAAAAAAAAAAAACACGGCTTCAGAAAGAACAAACTGAGCTGGACCTGCCTCAGTACTGGTAAGTTTTAACTCTCAACTCTGTTTGGGAAAGATTGACTACAAATAAGCTGTGTCTGCGAAATATTTGAACCACTGAGACAAAAGCGCACACGAGATATATAAATTAATATGAATATGTAAACATATATAATATAAATATATATAATAAGTAATATACAATCACGGTAGGCTAGTGTGAGCAGCGACACTTTGTTAAATTAAATAGCCTTCGTTAAATAGCCCCACTGAGACAAAAGCGCACACGAGAGGCATATAGCCTATATATAAATTAATATAAATATGTAAAATATGCCTAATATAATATGCGCACACCACACGAGATACGTAAAATAATATATGTAAATGTTATAAAATATAAATATAAATAATAAAAGTAGCATAATATAGGCTACAATCAAGGTAGTGTGAGCAGCGAGTGAGTGACTACACTTTGTTAAATTAAATAGCCTTGAGCCTTCGTTATTCTTCATTAACCACTGAGACAAAAGCGCACACAAGATGTAAATTGTAAATGTAAATTAATAGCCTGAATATTAAAAAATATGTAATATAAAAATATAAATACTATAAATATAAATAATATATTATATTATATGGGCGGGTGTGCGCGAAAGTCATTATAGTTTAAGTGATTGTTTGATGACGACGACTGTAATCTGAAATTAAAAATATTGGAAATAAATAAACAAATAAATATACATTACTGATCAATACCGATAAATAAAAATGTGTTTGTTTGTCTTTGTTTATGCTGTTCCATCTTCAGATCTGTCAGTCGGGATCTGATCTGCTCTCTCAGCAAAAAATATGAAGGCTGGGATGTAAACCATGGTCTAGTCTAGATTTCGTTTTGCCAGCACTTTTTTTTCAGATATCATTCCATTTCTGTTCTAATTGTTCCTGTTCTAAACGTGAAAAAATAAATGTAAAATAAACATGTTCCTTATTATGTTCAATTGCCTGCGCTGGTGTGTGTGTGAGCGGCTGTGCGCGAAAGTCGAGCGGGAGCCCTTTAAAGCGGTTTACCGCTGAACCGCGGGAATTTCTTGCTTTTCAACCGCGGTAAGAAAAAATCCATACCGTCCCAGCCCTACCCAAAACCCCCTCAGACCAATAGGGTTTAAAAACCAACATACAACTGGATCCTATACCCACTTAACTGAAAAGTGTTCAATGTGTAGTGACTGGAACAGATCAGACACACAATTAATGACTATTTTAATAAATAACCCACAAAACCCCTCACCCAACAAGCAAACTATGAGTTAAGAGTTCTTCAACTCTGCAATCCCCAAACCCCGAAACAAGTACTGCAAAAAACACATCAACAAGATAAGACCTAAAGGAATTATAGAGAATTGAAACAAACTAATACACATGAGAAATGTATAAACGTATCCCATCGCTAGATTTTCCTTTTGTCTTTTGTTTTTGACTATGGATTAATTCACTCTCTTTTGTAATGTTTTAGAATTGGCTTTATGCACAGCTGCACTACTTCCTGAACTTCAGCCAACTCCTTTGTTTCCTGTCTGCCATTATTGGACAAACTGATTAATCCAGGTGTGTCTGATTATTGTTGCTGTGACTACAGAGGTCAGACACACCTGGATTAATCAGTTTGTCCAATAATGGCAGGCAGGAAACAAAGGAGCTGGCTGAAGTTCAGGAAGTAGTGCAGCTGTGCATAAAGCCAATTGCTTACCATAGCTAACAAAGATCCCATGTATAGCATGTTTAATATCTAGTATGAGCTTCAACTTAGGGCTGGGCGATATAGCCAAAAAGTGATCTCGATAAATATTGTGGTTTTAAACTACTCTTTGATGTCAGAATATGACAAACACTTCACGTTTTTGAATTCCTTACACTTTTCCAGCAATTTTTCCTTAACTAAATAAATTTCTAAATAGAAAAAATGAATGTCTTAGTTTCTGCATGTTCTAATAGGTGATATTGTTTCTAGTCATGAAACAGGTTTGTGTTGCCTGACTTTGGCATATATCTTCGGCACAGTTTGCAGTGCAGTATTAATAATATTACATGTTTTTTGTCTCTTAGAAATGCACATTTGACAGTGAGTTGACAGTAGTAGCAGCATCCAGATGTAAATTTATGTTCATCAACAAAAACACAGACAATCTGTAAAAATTGTAACAGCCTAATTTTTAAATGGTAAAATATATCTTATATACAAACATACATATATGTGTAGTTCTGAAGCACACAAGGTAGCAGGGTTGGCAGAACGGACCCGAGTGCAATGAGGGGAAGGGGGATATAATCAGTGTTGGGGAAGCTACTCTGAATCTGTAGTTTGACAAGCTACAAGCTACTTATAAATTAAAGTAGTTAAACTACAGTCAAGCTACCCTTCTGAAAAAGTAGTTGAACACACTACAAGTTACTACCAAAATGTAGCTAGCTACATCGAAACTATTTAATTTATTTTATTATTTTTTTACAATGAAATTGCAAATTTACAAATAACTGAATAATCGTTAATGAAGAATATTTTCAGTGAAATGTTTGGGGCTTAAAACAACACAATGCAATACAATTATGATAAGAGTTAAGTTTTAATTAGTAAACTATCCAAATATACAATAATGTATATTTATAACTATATCTCAAACTGACTGTCAAAGTGCAAAATCGCTACAAATGTCATGTCACATCAATGCAAGAACCACATATAAGGCAACTTGGATACACAGGAGTAGACAAAAATGCAGGTAAACTTACAGCATGTGCAGTGATGCATCATACTGACTGTGTGTGTGTGTGTGTGTGTGTGTGTGTGTGTGTGTGTGTGTGTGTGTGTGTGTGTGTGTGTGTGTGTGTGTGTGTGTGTGTGTGTGTGTGTGTGTGTGTGTGTGTGTGTGTGTGTGTGTGTGTGTGTGTGTGTGTGGGCATGTTTTCGTGAAATATCAGGACACAAATGTGTATAATGACATGGGTATGACATAGGTATTACAAAAAGAGGGTGAAATATGAGGACGTTCCCCATGTCCTCACTTTCCAAAATGCTTATTTCACACAGAATGAGGTTTTTTTCACAGAAAGTGAACTGCACAGTCTCCTGTGAGGGCTAGGTTTAGGGGCAGGGGCAGTGTTAGGGGATAGAAAATACGGTTTGTACGATATAAAAACCATTACGCCTATGGAATGTCCTCACATTTCACAAAAACAAACGTGTGTGTGTGTGTGTGTGTGTGTGTGTGTGTGTGTGTGCACTTACTTATATCACTTTTGGGGACATTCACCAGAATACACACCAGTAAACTGAGGACCACCCAAAAAATTGGGGACATTTTGTATGTCCTCATTTGTTTGACTATACAGTGGCATTCAGCATGCTCTAAAATGGTGTCCAGGCTTAAAATCTCACAAAAAATCACTTTTACATGATTTGTGTACCTGAAGTGTGTGTGCCCCCCCACTAAAGTGTGTATAACACAGCGCCCTCTAGGAGTACTGCACTTCCGGAAAAGATACACACTTTTGTGATTCTGACCAATCAGAGCGCAGGAAGCCACCATGGGAGCGGGACTTGGTGATCTTACCAATCAGAGGCCAACACGTCATCAAAAAAGATGGCGGAGGCAAAAACATGTAATGAATTGACAGATAATCCACATTAAATTACAGATAAATTCCCAATAATTAGTATTAAATAAGATTAGACCAATTTGCATTGAGCAGCAGGAGCTCTCGCGATTCATATTGGCATGTTTTAAAACTTTTAATCCTCGCGTTTTCTCTCGCATCAGAGCATCAGTCTGCTCTGTGTGTGTGTATGTGTGTGTGTAAAGATCGCGCTGCCCCGCGTCACCATGACTACAGCCTACAGTACAGTAAAACTTGCATCGGATTTTATTAATGCTGTAGGAACGAGCTTGACGCGGGGAGGGACAGACACATTACATCATGTGCATTTGAAAAGTAACATATTTCCTTCCAAAAGCGGAGGAGCAACTGTTTAAATCTGTTATTGTGGGTGTGGTGATATTACATCTGAGTTTATTCAATAAAAATATACAAGCAATTAAAATATGTGAAAACAGGCAAATTCGCGTGCTTTTATAAGTGATGTTATTTGTTTTTAAGTGTTTTCTTCTACTTTGCGTCCAGCCGTTTCCCTGACAGCCGCAGCCACGCCCCTCCCCCACCCAGAGCACGTGCGTCTGTAACCAGAGCAACGCATTCACTTACAGCAAACATTCTCTTTATATTATATTACATTATATATTATATTAATTATATTACATTGCATTACATTACATTCATTAATTTATTATATAATTATATTATATGACATTGCATTGCATTATATTACATTATATTATACTATATTACATTACATTATATTATATTAATTATATAATGTAATGTAATATAATATATTATATTACATTACATTATATTATATCATTCATATAATATTGATCAAAATGGTTCTCTGTTGAATAGTCTTACTCCCCAAAACATCTATTAATTCCATAAGTCATTAAATGCAGAATAGTAATTGTCATAAACTGTCAAGCAAACTTTCTACCCACTTCTGTTAGACATTTTTTGTCCTGAATTGTTGAATTGCAGAGGTGAATTCTGATTTTCACTAATGAAGGGGAATGTAAAGCATTCGATCACCAATACTCCACCAGTTCTCTAAAATAGCTCAGAGTGCATCTGAGAAGCAGACAGACAGAGCACAACACACAACACAGTGTTACACACTCTGGCAATGAAAGAACAACAAGGTACAAACATTGTGAACAGCCGAGAAGAAGAAGTAAATATGTGTGGTGGAAGAGAGGTAAAACAGAGGAAGAGGCAGAAGAGGACAATATTCTGAAGAAATAAGGGCCACTATTGTAGTTCATGTTCTCAATCATGACCTTATGGCCGAGGCGGGTCGAAAGGTGAGCCGAAAGTTGGGAGAACAACCGTGTGTGTCCTCAGTCATTCAAACATTAGCAGACAGGACAGGTGTGCAATCACACAGTGTTCACTATACTGTAGTGCCAACATATTTACATTATATTACAGCAGTCTACTTGCATTTTACATTATACAGTTAATATATTTTAGAGACCCTAATGTAACACACGTACATATATACAGTAGCCTATATGTGTGTCTTGTCTTTTTCTTTATATAGCAATGACATTGTACTGTCATTTTTGACAGACCCACAGTGTCTGAATCATGTCCAGTGTCGAGTAATGCGTACATGTGTACCATTGAAATGTGAATATGTCATAAAGATAAAGTGTAATATTTTGTATTTTCAATCATTGTCATCAAAATTGTAGCCATAGTTTACTTCTGAAAATGTGAACAGAATACACTATATTGACAACATGACACAATGACTTGTCATTTTTAGCAAGTTACAGGCTTTTGATGGTAATCTATTGGGTTCTGCTGTTTGTACAAATTGTTTATAGAAATGCACTTACTGATTTGCAAATCTTAAGGATGGTTCAATGAATGTACTAAATTGACTGAGAAGAAATGTTACAGCAAACATTCTATCTATCTATCTATCCATCTATCCATCTATCTATCCATCCATCTATCCATCTATCCATCTATCTATCTATCTATCCATCTATCTATCCATCCATCTATCCATCTATCCATCCATCTATCTATCTATCTATCTATCTATCTATCTATCTATCTATCTATCTATCTATCTATCTATCTATCTATCTATCCATCTATCCATATATCTCTCTATCTATCTGTCTATCTATCTGTCTGTCTGTGTACGCATGTATATATATATATATATATATAGAGAGAGAGAGAGAGAGAGAGAGAGAGAGAGAGAGAGTAGTCATTCACCAGAACAAAGTGTTTAAAAGGATGATTCAATAAATGTACTAAAGTGACTGAGAAGAAATAGACAAACATGCTATCTATCTCTCTCTCTCTCTCTCTCTCTCTCTCTCTCTCTCTATCTATCTATCTATCTATCTGTCTGTCTGTCTGTCTGTGTATGTACGTACATATGTATAGCTATATATATATATATATATATATATATATATATATATATATATATATATATATATATAGAGAGAGAGAGAGAGAGAGAGAGAGAGAGAGAGAGAGAGAGAGAGCAGTTAAAGTCATACATAATAACAAAAAGTGTTTAAAAGAATCATGAATCAAGCTGGCACGCTTAAATGTTTGTTTACAGATTTATTTGTTCTTACTTTGATTTTAAACTATAGCCCTATAGCCCTGAGTCCCTGACTGAGATCTGCTGCTTCTGCTGCTCATACTGAGATCAACCGCCCTTCCCCCACAGCACTCTCTGATTGCGCTCGCGCCCTTCCCCCACAGCAGGTGTCTGATTCGCTGCAGACAGAGATGAGATGATGAATGAACTCATAAGGCTGATGAGTGACTGACAGACAGGTGTAATCAGAAGTGCTGCTCAAAATATGTAAATCTATTGTGGTTATGTGTATTTAAAGCACCTTTACAAGGTCTAGCAGGTTATATTTAGTGTAAAATACCACTACTTTATTAAAGAAACAAAAAGAACACAATGCTGTTCAGTAGAAGAACAACACAGACTCGTGCAGAAATGGAGACATATGCACCAGCTTGAATATCAGCCCTGCTGTGGGTTTGCAGACTTCAATGGACTGTTTTGATTAATAAATGCTATTAATAGAAAATAAGATGTCTGGTCAAGTTGCTCATTTAGACAGTTGTGAGCTCTTGTTTACAGCAGACCTGCACGTTTTGAATATTCTTATTTGTAATTATCTTAAAAGCTTTATGATGTGGTGTTATTTCAGAAAAATAAGTGCACATCAGGTACTTTTTGCCCTTTTAAACCAGGGCTGCGTTCAGCCCCGACAAAACGTTGCAAAACGTTTTTTAAACGGTAACGGTGCTGCGTTGAACACCCTGTTCTGTTGACGCAAGAGTTGTAACTATGGCAGCCGAGAAGGCCATTCTTTGTGTTCTTTTTGAGGAATTTTCGGAGCCTGATAAAATCGATGTAAATACGTGTTTAATACTTCAAAATACATGCAATCACTGCCCTTGCCATCCAGAATAAATGACAACACCCCAATCACATTTATTTAACTTTTTAATCTCCTGGTAATCAATTCTAATTTAAATCATTTTATTTCTAGTTCTTACTTTTTTAATAGCTTGTATTTTCTTTCTCACTTTATATCAAGCAATTACCATATATGAAATTTGGTATATAAATAAACTTGCCTTGCAATGAAGCTAAATATATAAATAAATACATCATCATGTTGATTATATATATATATATATATATATATATATATATATATATATATATATATATATATATAAACTCTTACGACAATCATGTCTTCTAATATCTTCAATTGTTGTGTATACTGAGCTGCAGCGGACACATTTGTAAACATCTTCACTTGGACCCATTGTGTGAGCTGTCTCTTTAATACCGCGTGGTTTATATACATGTTGCTGCTGATTGGACTGACATATTTGACACACCCACCAAACGAGAAAAAACGCATCTCAAACCCGTTGCACACCGGTGCGCACCGTTTCCAGGAAACATGACGTTCAACCGGAAACCGTAGCAAAACGTTGCGCACCGGTTTGAGCGTTGAACCTGCCCCAGTGCTTGTAAGGACATGCGCACTGGTTCGTAGTTCGAGGCGTGTCAGGGCGTGTGCTCGGTAAGTGATCATGTGCTCTTTCCACTAGAAAGACTAACTTCACCACAATTTTTTTTTTTAAGTTTGAAGAAACAGTACTGTGGCTAAAACAAATATCCTTGCCATCAGATAATTTTCTATTAGGCCAAATAAATGTAGTCACAATTTCAAAGTGAAATCCAAATAGGCTACGTAACTACGTCATTTACGCAAATCAGCAACCGTGGTGTTTTCCCGGGAAATGCAGACACGTGACGATGGAACGCGACACAGACGACCAGCCACACTCCACGAGGAAAGGTGAGATTAAGTCTTGTCCTGAAGATGCATGCTAACTAAATACATTGTGTAATATGAAATATAGTAAGATGTATGTTTATTTTAGTGGTTTAATTATTTTTTGTTTAGGGTTTTATTTACTTCTCGATTGTATTTGACTTTGCTTCTTTGTCTGTCTCATTTGATGATTTGTTGCAATAATGAAAACAAATTTGATATATAAAATTGACTATTAAATATAATTTTGTTATTTTTCATATAATAGTACTTTATGTTCTACAAATTAATCCAAACAACATAGTCAGTGGTAGTGTACTAAATCATTGTTTTTCTTAAAAGTGTTTGAAATAATTAGTTCTCATTTTTTAAAATCATTATTTTATATATTTTATTTTATGTAATACATTATGACATTATTTGCCCCCGAATTGTTTTTTTTTTTTAGTGGAATGTTTTATTTTAATAATTTGTCTTCACAGAGATTTTTTGCACAATGACCGTGCATTGACACTTTATAATATTTTTATTGTGTGTTTCAAGCTCCAAAGCAGACAAAAAGCACTTTACACAAAAAGACTATTAAAAATAGTCCATATAAATCTAGCTGGTTATTGACTCAAAATCTCCCATATGCTTTAGCTCTTAAATCAAATATAGATTGACATCAATTGTGGTTACAAGACACACAAGAACCAATGGTTTTTGGCATTAATGACATTTTGATTTTTTATTTTTTTTTAAATTCTTTAATTTAATATAAAGATGTGTTCCACAGAAAAACACAATACAGGTTTGGACATGAGGGTTAGTATGTTAATTATGTGTGTTTTTGGTGAACAATTCCAGTAAGATCAACAGGATATTTTTAAATATGCTTGTTTATTTCATTCACCTTATATTTATTTTTATAATTTTTTTCCAGTCATTTCAAAAAAGAAAGTCGCCATGCTGGGAAATAAAAGACGTAGGAAACCTCTGCAGGATGCTGAGCATCACATTACCTGTGAAACCGACAAGCCTGGGCTTCGAGAGCAGTTCATCAGCAAATATAAAGGCAAGTATAAATGACTAAGCAGTTTTTTTTGCCAAAAAAAATTCACGATAATTGTTTTATATTAGTCGATATCGATAATTATCACGATAAATGTCAAATCTAATCAAATCCTAAGTGAAAGTTGTAGAAACCAGAGCATTAATTGTGGTTTTAAACTACTCTTTATTGTCAGAACAAATCATGACAAACACTTGCCAAACAGGTGAAACATTTCACAAATCAGAGGTAGAACATTCAAACATTTGTAATTTTTCCTTAAAATAAATATATTTATTGGAAAATGTTTTTCTTAGTTTCTGCATGTGCTAATGGGGGATATTGTTTCAAGTCTTGAAACAGGTTTGTGTTGCCTGACTTTGATGGCACGTATCTTCAGCCTAGTTTAGGTGCAGGCAGCAATATTAATATTAGATATGTTTTGTCTCTAAATGCAGATTTGACAATGAGTTGCATTAGTATTAGCTTCAGTTAGGAGCAGATTTACTATGTAAAATTTATGTTCATTAACAAAAACAGTAACATCTTTTAAAACGACCTCAATTTTATTTGGTAAAATGTAATATTCTGACTGTTTGAGTTTTATTAAAATTAACCATTGGTCATCCAGTATCATGCATTTAGATCAGTGGTTCTCAACCTCTCCTGCAGGGACCCCCTGACTGACCATGTTTCTGTTTTAACTCTGAAATGGCGCACCTGATTCAATTAATTAAAGGCTTAATGAGTAGTTGACTAATTGATTAATTGACTAATTCCTGTTGGGGAATTGAATCACGTGTGCCATTGCAGGGTTAAAACAAAAACATGGCCTGTCAGGGGGTCCCTGCAGGAGAGGTTAAGAACCACTGATTTAGATCATGATAACCACAGATAAAACCAGGCATAGCCTATAGCACGTTAGCCTGGCTCCGCCCGCCTACGTCCTTCCGCTCAATTTCATTTTACTTCAGTACTACGTCTGGGATTGCTGTATATTCTTAGGTTTCCAGAAATAATTTTTTTGTAGGACCAATCAGCGAACAGAGGGAGTGGCTGAGAACGATGACGTTGAGATCTTGCGCTAGTTTGAGTTGACATACGTCACGAACAAACGTTAGCGATTGGTTATGGCAGATCCAGAGTGACTCTGGGCAGATCCAATAGTTTTAAACTTCAACAGAGGTTCCGCCTACCAGGAAGTTAACGCTTGTCAATGGAGAGAGGCCAGACTCTCTGTATAAATTAAATGTACGAGAGGCTGGTAGAACCAGGCTAATAGCACGTCACTATCATGGCAAAATGTAACTATGGTTTCTATGGTATTTGTAAAAACAGTAGCCAATACATTATTAAATACTGTAACTATTTCATTAGTCCTTTAATACATTGTCTAGATTAATAATATAAAACAATTCAATATGTATATCCCACATTTCTTGATGCAGTTAATATTACTAGGCTAACGTCACAGTAAATCCATGGTAAATGATGGGAATTTGTAGACAGAAAAGCCTTCTGACTGACCACAGTGTTTCTGCTGTTTGTCAGCGCGGTTTGATCTGCCTTTAAACTGGTTTAAATCACTAAGACGTGTGTGTTCTTCGCTAAATTCAAGCGCTTCTCACTGGATATCATAACCGAGACCGATCAGAGTAAACGCATCTGCTCTAGTGAGCGCTCCCGTTTGGACTTTGAGCCGAGCAGATAAACGGTCAGTGTGGCGCGCGGGTCAAATGAGTTTGGTTACGCTTTTGGTGCATAAACATTTTTCAAAATGTATCGAACTCTTGATATCGGTTTATCGAGAAAAATTATATCGTGATAATTATCGTTATCATTTTACCGGCCAGCCCTAGTAATAACGTTAATCTACAAAACGCAAGACACTACAAAGTATTAAAGGGTTAGTTCACCCAAAATTTATCATTCTGTCAGTAATTCCTCACCCTCATGTTGTTTCAATCCCGTAAGACCTTCGTTCATCTTCTGAACACAAATGAGGATATTTTTGATGAAATCTGAGAGCTGTCTCACTCCTCCATAGGCTTTCAGAGGGAATGAATCTTGCTGGGCCAGAAAAGTTATTAAAGAGATCGTTAATATAGTCCAAGTGACTACAGTGGCTCAATCTTAAGTTTATCAAGCGACGAGAATACTTTTCGTGCGCAAAAAATAAATAAAAATAACGACTTTATTCCACTATTCATTTCCTTCTCTCTGGGCCTCGAGTAGTTCACTAGTAAAACTGCGCAGTGCGTCTGTGTTGCACGTCACCACGTAGGCTCACTATTGGCCGACGCTGGTCGTGATGCGTATGACGTACAACACAGACGCGCTGCGCAGTTTTACTAGTGAACTACTCGAGGCCCAGAGAGAAGGAAATGAATGAGCTTGAGGGTGAGTAATTACTGACAGAATTTTAATTTTTGGGTGAACTATCCCTTTAACCTATGTTCTGTGGCTTATTGAAGTGAGCATGTGTGATGTGTGACAGGAAAGTGTCCTTATTGTGGATTTAAGCACATCCAGACAGAGCGAGCATTTTCTCGACCCAAGAAACTCTTAAAAAGTGTTATCTCATGCAGAGACGGTACAATCAAAATCCTGCGTCCGAAACTGCGTGAGAGGAGAAATATGAGTGGAATACTCTTGGGCTTTATTTAACATCACAACTGACATGACATATGAAATACACAAAGTCAGATACACATATGGTTTGGTTTTGACGTCATTAACCTGATTTACTTATAAAGTCTAGTGGTTTACGTGGTTATTGGTTTGCATGTAAACCAGGACAATGGATTATTTCAATAAGGTTATCAGATCATTTTTGTTATCAGTGTATCGGTGTGCATGTAGACATGATCAATGGATTTTGGTTAAAATCCTGAAATAAGGTCCATGGTTAGTAGGGCTGGGGTAAATGATTATTATTTAAACGATTAGTCTGGCAATTATTTTATCGATTAGTCAACTAATCTAACGACTAATTGGACGATTAATATAACGATTATTTTTCTGTTGCCCGATTAATAAAAACCATAATGTATTTCAAATAAATACCAAAAAATTCAGTTTTGCACAGCAAAAAATCTTCTGCTTTACATAAAATAAAATAAGGCCAGCTTGTTTACTCTTTTACAGTACCAACATAACTCTTGTTAAAAAAATTCTAAAGTTGTCTAAAGTCCAAAAATACACTGCATTGCACAGTATAGACATTCCTGAGAGTGATGTGGTTAGAATAGATGTTTTAAAATGTATTATTTAAAATTAGCACGCTATTGTTTTGTTACTCTTACCTATTTTTAATAGATAGCTGTGTTCTGCAGCCGTAAACTATTCAAGCCAACATTAGATGATAACTAACTACAGCTGTCTATGTGCCAGTAGCTAACTAACGTTAACTAACCTAGCATGAACAAACTGCATGGAGAGCTAAGATGGTTAGCTAGAAACACCGAAGTGTGCAGAGCTCAAGCTACACAACACACTACACAAACATGAAATTCATTTAGTCTTTTTGCTGTTAAAGCAACATTCATTCTTATGTTCATTCATGTTTATTTGATGCTATAAATAAACTAGAATGAGATGATCAGTTCACGAGCAGCTTTAACTGATGCTCTACAGTGATCTATCAGACACATTAAAGAGCCACAAAACGGTATTTATTGTTAAAATCTCTTTTAAAAAATGACCAAATTTGAAAGGTGAGACTTTGTTCAATATGTTTAATATGAAAAGTAACCGAAAAGTAACCTGGTCTGCCCTGTCTGTCAGTGCATTGTACGTGTCCTCTCTGCTCCGCGATGTGTTTTTCACTGCGTGAGAACATGATGTGGCATGAGCGCATGCGTGAGCGTGAGAGCGGCGTAGCTTGTTGGACATAGCGACAGTAACTAAGGGGGGCGGGTCTTTGCGAACGGTCAATTCTGTGAAGAAGTTGCTGTTTCGTCCTCCATTCTGCAATGTTTTGGTCTCCTACGTGTGTGTCGACACATGAATCGTCGACTTCATCGACGCGCCGCTCCGGCCTTAATGGTTAGCACAAGATCAAGATATTTTCATGTTTTGTTCTACAACATAAAATACATTAGTAATACTCTCTTGTGTGTTTTTTAAAAAAGTTTTTGATTGTCTAGGTTGCTAACAAGTGTCTAAATGGGAGACAAGGGTTGTCTGGGACATTAAACGCCATCAGCTGAACAGATAAACTCATCTAGTCACGTTCACAGTCTCGTTGTAATCACACTCTTGCAAACTGTTCTAGGTAGATTTCAGCTATGTGTTGACCAACACGTTTTTTCGTATTTTTTCAATTGTTTTCAATGTTTTCACCCACGTTTTTAAAACGCCATGAGTGTACGAGGTGCTGAGTGTTTTTTTCACGCTGAAGCGCTGAGCGCCATTTTTTACTGGTCAACGAGAGTTGAAGAATGTTAAACATTTTTTACCCAACCGTCCAATCACAGAGGAGGAGCGGTGGGACTAATACCACTCTGACCAACTGTCACAACATTCTTTCTGCACAACAACATCAACCAGCAAAGCTAACCGAGCAAAATGGATGGAAAATTTATATTGCTGTTCTCTGAACATATTATCTGTGAAATCAGTTACAAGTAAACTATGCCGTGGATATTCTGTATCATAGCAATGAAGCATCTCAACTGAAAAAAAACGCTGTGCTGCCAAAATGCTTTTCAGCTGGCTAAAATGCTTTGCTGGACACAAGGCCTAAGGGATGTACACGGCACACAATCAGTCAAACATACATTGCAACTAGGGCTGTAGCGATACACTAATCTCACGATACGATACACGATATTCAGCTCACGATATGATATATATCACGATATTCAGCCAACGATACGATTCGATATAATTCGATACACTTGCATCATTTTCTGAAAGATTTAAAGGGGACGTAGGGGTGGGCGATATGGCAAAAATATCATATCACAATTTTTTTCAGGAAAATCACGATTCACGATTTTATCATGATTATTTTTCATGTTGGTTTTACTATTTTGCAAGTGACTGAGCATTACAGCCAAACTAATGTCCCTATTTTAAAAATAAAGCCTTATAGGTAACACAATATAAGAATGGCAGACATTTAGGCCAAAGTGGCGAAGATAAAAATCATTATTAAAGTCATAATGATCATAAAGGCATTATTTTCTTTGTTATTAAGAAGAAGCTAGGTGTATTAACAGTAGCATTGAAGAAAGTAATTAAATGAACAAATATTAAATTATAAATTGTACATTGATTCTTATTAAAATTCTCAGTCAAGAACAGTGAGTGATTTCCTCTTTGTGTTTTATTAACATTAAAGGAATAGTTCTCCCAAAATTTTAATGGTCATCATTTACTCTCTCTCTTGTTTTAAACTCGGATAAGTTTCTTTCTTCTGTTGAAAATAAAAGTTGAAAAGTTATTTTGAAGAATGTGTGTAAGGGTGTATAACCAAACAGTTGATGTACCCCAGGGACGAACTATAGTATTTTTTTCCTATGGAAGTCAATGGGGACCAGCAACTGTCTGGTTACCCACATTCTTCAAAATAATATCTTCTTTTGTGTTCAGCACAATAAAGAAATGAATACAGGTTTGGAACAACATTAGAGTGAGTAAATAATGACAGAATTTTTATTTTTGCGTGAACTTTCCCTTTAAGGACAAGCAGCAGAATGTTTACTATTGGCTACTGTGTCTCACGTGATGCGTCAGATTTTTTGCTTTCACTTTAGACATAACCAACTTTGTTTATGTAAACCTTGTGTATTAGCGCAATAAGACTCGAAATATAACTTAGTCCAGTAACCAGGCCCAGGTTACTCTGCGCTGTTAGACAGGCTGATAGTGCCTATGTGCTTCACGTGTTCGTGCTCAGAAAAGCGCTCGTTAGAACAGCGCATCAGCTGTTCTAACGAGCATCAGATTCAGCACGCTATCAGCATCAGCACGAGACTATAGCGGCTGGCTGACCAAATCACACGTGCGAGGATGCCATTCTGTGCGCGGATACTGTTCTTTGCCCGCGTATCCTGTGCACGCGCCTAGATTGTATGTGCGCGAGTTTTGAGACGCCATACAAATCGCTCGTCCTGCAACGCGAACGGGGGTAAACACGGGGGATTTGAATGGGACTATATGTATCGTTACTCGCGGCTTAAAAATCGATACTTTCTTGGGAAAAAAAATATCGATTTATATCGCAGAATCGATAAAAATCGCCCAGCCTTAATTGCAACAATGTAGAAACATTATTACACAAGGATATGGATTTTATATAGGGTTCTAAAATCCTATAAGGTTTTTGTGGAGGGAACTAGGGGAGGTGAACTACCGGGTTGGCCTGCAAAAATACGCCATCACTGCAGCACTCTGTTTTAAACAATATATAGCCATGATAATATTGTTTGTGTAAGAAAATTTATGTAATTTTAACTGTAGAATTTTAAGACTTAAAAGTATGAAAAGCAAAGCATGCTTTGAGATTAGCCTGGCTGACTATTTTCCTTCAGTAATTTCCCTTCTACATCATATAATGTACATCATATGGTAGAGAACTTTTAGTAATAATCAAAATAATAGTTGACATTAAAGAAACTGAAGCTAATGTATTTCTGCTCTTCAGGGCGTGGAGTTTTCACCACTGGAGCTTTTTTCAGAGGTGATTTTGTTCTTGAATACAGAGGTGAACTTCTGAGTTCACAGGAGAGTCTGGACCGAACTGAACACTAGGCAAGGCAAGGCAAGGCAAGGCAAGGCAAGGCAAGTTTATTTGTATAGCACATTTCATACACAGTGGCAATTCAAAGTGCTTTACACAGAAATGAAATAAAAATATTACAGTTATAATAGGAATTAAAAGAAATAAAAAATAAAGAAAATATTGAAAGATAAAAATATAGAGTATAATTAAAAATAAAACAGGGTTAAATTTAAGCATATAAATTAAAATGCAAGCAGTTCGGACAAAGCACGTACAGTGGCACAGTGCTCATTCAGTAAATGCACAGCTGAACAGATGTGTTTTGAGTCTGGATTTGAAAGTGGCTACTGTTGGAGCACATCTGATCTGTTCAGGAAGCTGGTTCCAGCTACGGCTGGCATAATAGCTAAAAGCAGACTCTCCTTGCTTTGAGTGAACCCTTGGTATTTCTAACTGACTTGATCCTGATGATCTGAGTGATCTGTTGGGTTTGTATTTAATCAGCATATCTGCAATGTATTGAGGTCCTAGGTCATTGAGTGATTTATATACAAGTAATAGCACTTTAAAATCGATCCTAAATGTAACTGGAAGCCAGTGTAAAGATCTGAGGACTGGTGTGATATGGTCATATTTTCTGGTTCTGCTCAGGATCCTGGCAGCAGCGTTCTGTATGAGCTGCAGCTGTCTAATGGTCTTTTTGGGAAGGCCGGTGAGGAGACCATTACAATAGTCCACCCTGCTGGTAATAAAAGCATGAACGAGTTTCTCTAAGTCTTGCCTGGAAACAAAGCATCTAATTCTTGATATATTTTTGAGATGATAGTAAGCGGATTTAGTTATTGCTTTGACATGACTATTGAAACTCAGGTCTGACTCCAAAATCACACCAAGATTCCTGACTTGATTTTTTGATTTCAGGCCTTTAGCCTCAAGATATGCATTCACCTTGAGAATTTCATCTTTGTTTCCAAATGTAGTAATTTCAGTTTTGTCTTTGTTTAACTGAAGAAAGTTTTGGCACATCCAACTGTTAACTTCATCAATGCATTTACATAGAGAGTCAATGGGGCTGTAGTCATTAGGTGATAGGGCTAAGTAGATCTGGGTGTCGTCAGCATAGCTGTGGTAAGCCATTTTGTTATTCTTCATTATTTGGCTGAGTGGCAGCATATACAGATTGAATAGGAGTGGTGCAAGAATTGACCCTTGTGGGACTCCGCATGTCATGGATGTCCACTCAGACTTATGGTCACCTATACTCACATAATAACCTCTCCCTTCTAAGTATGACCTGAACCATTTGAGGACCATTCCAGAAAGCCCAACCCAATTTTCTAGCCTGTCAAGAAGTATTTTGTGGTCAACAGTGTCGAATGCAGCACTGAGGTCCAGTAGTACCAGAATTGATGTTTTGCCTGTATCTGTATTGAGGCGAATATCATTTATAATCTTTATGAGCGCTGTCTCTGTGCTGTGATGCGGTCGGAAACCAGATTGAAAATTGTCAAAGTATCCGTTTGAGTTCAAGAATTTGTTCAGCTGACTGAAAACAACTTTTTCAATGATCTTGCCTATGAAGGGGAGATTTGAGATTGGTCTGTAGTTGCTCAGTATGGAGTTATCCAGATTTCTCTTTTTCAGGAGAGGCTTTACTACTGCGGTTTTTAGGGAGTTTGGAAAAGTCCCAGAAAGAAGTGAGGAGTTTACCACTTCGAGAAGATCTGCTTCTAAACAGTTAAACACACTTTTGAAAAAAGAAGTGGGGAGTGTGTCAAGGGCGCAGGTTGATGTTTTAAGGTGCTGTACTGTTTCTTCTAAAATTTTACCATCAATTGCTTTGAAATCAGTCATAGTAACTTTTTGAGGCTGTGGTCTGATCTGATTCACCCCAGAGAAACTCAAGGATGTGCTGATCGCATTTCTGATATTAATGATTTTCTCGGAGAAGAAGGAAGCAAACTCACTACATTTGCTGTCTGAGAGCATTTCACTGGGAATGTGACTCGGGGGGTTTGTTAGTCTCTCTACAGTAGCAAAAAGAGTGCGTGTGTTGTTTATGTTTCTGTTTATAATATTTGAAAAGAAGGTCTGTCTAGCTTTGCCTAGTTCCACATTGAAAGCACGAAGACTGTCTTTATAGATCTTATAATGGACTACAAGTTTTGTCTTTCGCCACATGCGTTCAGATTTCCTGCATTGTCTTTTCATTAATTGCACTGCTGTTGAGTTTCTCCAGGGTGCTTTTTGTTTGCCAATCTTTTTCCTGGCTTTTACAGGAGCAATATCATCAATTACACCCTTAACTTTTGAGTTAAAAGAGTCAAGGAGAAAATCAACAGAGTCTGCAGATATGCTTGGTGTTAGAGATATAGCCTTCATAAACAGCACACTAGTGTTCTCATTTAAGCATCTCTTTTTGATAGAGACAGATCTAGTTTCAATGGCAGGAGAGATTGATATATCAAAGAAAATACAGAAATGATCAGACAGTGCCACATCCTTAATAACTATTGATGAAATATTTAGACCCTTACTGATAAGTAAATCTAGAGTGTGTCCACGATCATGTGTGGGTCCGTGAACATGTTGTGTCAAATCAAAAGTGTTAAGTACAGTCATGAGATCTTTTGTTGTACTGGATTCAGCATTGTCAATGTGAATGTTAAAATCCCCAGCAATAGCAAAACAGTCATACTCAGATGAGATTGCTGATAACAGCTCTGTAAAGTCATCAATAAAGGCCGGAGAATATTTCGGAGGCCTATAAATAATGATAAGCAAGATGCGTGGTGCACCTTTTAGCACAATGCCCAGATATTCTAGAGACAAATAGTCACCAAATGATACTTGCTTACATTGATAAACATCTTTAAATAGAGCTGCGACCCCCCCCCCCTTCTGACTGGTCTGCAGACACTCATAAAAGTAAAGTTAGGAGGGGCTGTTTCATTGAGGACTGTTGCACTGCAGCTGTCTTCTAGCCACGTTTCATTTAGAAGCAAAAAATCTAGGTTGTTTGTGGATATTAAGTCGTTGACTAGAAATGATTTGTTTTTAAGTGAACGGATGTTTAAGAGTGCTAACTTAACAGTATTAATTTTAATTTTTTCCCCCATAGTAATCTTAGTTTGACAATTAACAGGCAGCAGATTAGATGGGTTTGCCATACGGCCTGAGAAAGCCTTGGACTTTCTATCACGTAACAGAACAGAAATAGAGAAAGATAAAGGCACACTGGATTCACGCATGTTTTGTAAACATTTGATAAGATTGCTGTTGACTTTGCGAGGACCCAGAACACGTCACTGAGAGCTGGTATCAGTTGTTTTTGGTGCAGATGGAGGAGGGTGTGTGCCCTGGCGTTGTGACCGAAGAAATCTCACAGGAGGAGGTGCAGAGCGAGCTGGGCCTACAGTCTTTGGTGGTTGTGGGCCTTGACGCTTTTTGGTTGATATCTGGGGGCTCGCAGCGATCGAGTATGATTGTCTGTTTCCAGTATAAACAAAATCCATTTTCTCTGTGAAGCTCAGAGGCGGGGATGCTGTAGAGCGGAATAACATGTCTGGTGAGGGGGGCTGTTTCTCTGATGTTACCGGAAACTGCAATATGTTATCGTCCGGTTCAAGGAGTGACATTTCTTCCAGCCTATTGCTTATATTACATATAAGTTTTAAAATTTCACCACTACACTGAAGCTGAGAACACGTTCCTGTTTGATTTTCAGTGGCATGGCAAAAATTGGTGGTGAGTACAGAACTGTTGGATTGATGTATTAGGGATGCTAAAATATCTGGAACAGTAAGATACTTAGTTTATGCCTGTAGTTCTGTTCGCTCATTTCTTTTGGTCTGGATACGCTTAGTGTTCAGATTGGCATTTCTATCGTCGAACCTAAGTTATGCTTGACCAGTCTGTCCTTTTTAGGGTCACATCTTTCTGTTTTTAGTTGATTTACATGTCTCTGGTCCATGTTACGTTCATATTTCATTTGAACTGCACCAGAGTTCATTTGGAAGCCAACTTAGACAATTCTTTTCAGCATCTCAGTCCGCTTGTTTGGTCGCACCAGGTTTCAGATGGCAGCGTTCACATTTATTTAAATGCACCACATTAACAGTCTAAAAAACATCAGCATTCTTTTTTTTTGAAAGACGATGTCCTGTAGCTTACTAATGTAAGCTCTCCAAGCTACTGCTCTCCACAGAACATAAAATATTCATTTTATTTAATTTTTCGTGTTCGCGTTTGAGGAAAAAACAATGTTGACGTGACCGCTCTGAAAGCGGCACTAAAAGCATGCTTTAAAACTTTCATAGAAACCTCAAACAGAAAACACAAAGCCTTTCTTTGATGTGAATTTCGTTTTGTATTAATTGTATCTTAATTTTAATCAATGTTTCATTAGCCAAATTTAGCCTAGATTTAATAAATAATAGGCCTAAGTAGGCTAAATATAGCAGACAAAACCTAATCACGACACGGTGATATCACGACATAACTGCAGCTAGTCTCATAAAAGGCTCTAAAATCAACGCTAACAGGCTACTTAACTTGGCTAAAATAAAATCCATAGATATAAAACACTTAAAGCATATCCAGACAGTTAGTTTAATAAATGTTTATTTATTAAACCACAGTGAGTATGCTAAAACAATTTTTTTTGGTGGCAGGCCCATGGCTGCTCACAACAGCGCTCTCAAACGAAATGAGCAATAGCCTACAATCTAAACAAATTAAATTAATTCCAAAACAAACTTGTAGGTTATCTTAACGTTACCTCAAAAATGCACCACAGAACATGGCCATTCTTTTTTCCAGTAGTTTCCAACAGTTAAAAGAAAATAAGGTCCAACCAAACGAAAAATATCAGTAGTTTCCAACAGTTAAACGAAAATGAAGTTCAATCAAACGAAAAGTTAGAACAGTCTCTTACAGAGCATCGTGGAGAAAAAGAACAGCATCCACAGTGAGGTGAATCGAATTGCGCAAACCTTCTGTGCGCGTGCGCGAGACTGTCATGTCAGTCATATGTCAGTGTAGCCTGGGAAAACCCAGACAATTTCCGGCAAATTTAGATTTGCTCTGCAAGTTAGTCTGGCAAAGAGCCCATTCAAGCCCATTTCTAATGCCGAGAAATCACGGCACCAATCAGAAACGTTGGGACGGGCTTTACACGATGACGACAGCGAAGCGAGGAAATCACAAACAGAGAATTGCTGTCAGAGTTTCAGATGTTTCTCCGTCGTTCTGATAAATAAACCCAGAAATAAGTTTTTATAAGCTGTCGACCCCAAAAAATGAGCGTTTGGAGGACATAAAAGTGGATACAGACTGGAACGAGCAAATTGTCAAGTCAAGTCAAAGTTTATTTATATAGCACTTTTTAAAAAACAGGTGTTTAACAAAGTGCTGTACACACATATCCGTTATCAATAATGCACTCAACCAACATGACTTAAAATAAAAGGAATAAAAAAACAACCATAAAACAATACTCTCACATAGCATCAAATGCCAAACTGTAGTAGTAGGTTTTGAGATTCGATTTAAAAATAGCAAGGGTTTGAGCCTGTCTGATATGCAGGGGCAAACTATTCCAGAGCTTCGGTCCAGCTACAGCGAATGCTCTTTCACCTCTGCTTTTTAGTTTCACACGAGGGACAACCAACAGCAAATGGTCAGCAGACCTAAGCGCTCTTGACAGAGCGTATTTCCTAATCAGTTCTGACATATACTTAGGAGCAAGGCCATGAAGTGATTTAAAAAAAAAACTCAAAATTAAAAATTAACAAAAATCTAAATTTTGAAGTTAATTCTAAAATAGAAACACTTCGTGGATACCATTTAAACATAAAAATGCATTCAACTGTTCAAATACAACCTTTTCGAGTAATTTAGACAAGAACGAAAGTCTAGAGATGGGTCTAAAATTAGCAAAGACTGATGGATCCAGATTACTTTTCTTGATAACCGGTTCCACCACTGCATGTTTAAAAGATTTGGGTACAACTCCCGTAGCCAGGCTACTGTTAATAATAGCAAGAACCGAAGAGCTAATAGCATCAAATGCATCCTTTAAGAGTCGTGGAGGAACAATGTCAGTGTGACATGTAAATAATTTCATTTTACCAAGAGTCTCCCTCAATGAGACAAGGGACACCGGCTCAAACTGATTTAAGACAGCAGGGCGCTCGAAATTAATAGGTTGGAAAATCAGCGAAGATGATATATTTGATCTAATAGCATCAATCTTCTCAATAAATTTTTTTTTAGAAATTGTTCACACAGTTAAATTGTGGGCTCCTGACACTCAGTATGCACTAAAAATACAGTTACGTGTGCAGTAAGTTAAACATTTTGTCACTGGTGAGTCAAATATCCAAATGTCAATTTAATATATTTCTGTAAGATAAGCTATCCAGTGTCGCCGATGACGTTCTCCTTCAGTGTGCGTACGTTCTCAGAGTAATGAGACACGCTCTGTCTAACTGCCTGATCCACTTTTATGTCCTTAAACACTCGTTTTTTGGGGGTTGACAGCTTATAAAAACTTATTTCTGGGTTTATTAGCTTGTTTGCTGTACACCTTAAGTCATAAATGACAAGGAGGCAGCCTATCGCTGTCTCTGTCATCTCCTTCATCTCTCTGATTGGCTTTAGGTCTATCCAATTGCGCCCAGAGGCATTTGAGCGACGTCCGTTGGTGACGCCCCTTTGGAAATGAAGTGTCTATGAAGCTTTGCCAGACCCTAACTCAGTTACTACTGAGAATGGTCTGGTTTTAACCAGGCTAATGTCAGTGTAATTATAAGATTAAAACAGGTTATGATATGTCTTTCTATGTTTTTTTTTCTATCATTGACGTCAACTTCTCATATTTTTTTTTAATTAATGTCTAAAAATATAAAAAAAGGCAAATAAAAAAATAAGGCCAGAGGCCCGGCCCGGCCCGCATGTGAACTATGACGTGAAAATTGGCACGAAGCCCGGCCCTAGGGGCATAAAAAAGTCGGGGCCCGTCGGGCTGAAATGCAGGGCTCTAATGTGAACAGACACACCCTAATACTTCAAATTCACCATGAACTGACATAGAGTACAGAGTGTAGTTTCTTTGAGTCATCAAAAAAAAATTCCCCCTGTATTCCCTAAAGAGAACAAAATGGTAACTTTTAGATGCCTTTATCTGAGAGCTGAGAGGATGTTGCAGTACACTGTCATATAGATCAGTGGTTCTCAGACCCTCCTCTCTGCAGATTCTGTATGTCTCCTTCACCTGATGCACTCAGTTGAGTTCATAGAACCATGTTCTGATGATGAACTCCTCATCTGAATCAGGTGGATTAAAACACGAGACATACAGCATATGCAGAGCGGTGGGTTCCTAGAACTAAGGTTCAGAACCACTTGTAAAAATAACTGTACATGTCTAGCATATATACTACGATTATAAGTGTTTAGTGGTAATTTTATGTTTTTATAGCATGGATGCATCTAAAGAAGATTCGTCCTTGGGAAGACTTGCAAACGATGAGACGAGAAATCCTACTTGCAAAATGAGAACTGTTGAAGTGAGCAGAAAACCTCACCTGTGTCTGTTTGCTGTACGAGACATTCTACCAGGAGAGGAAATCACTTACAATTATGGAGACTCAGATTGGCCATGGCGAGTCAAGGTACTATCAATAAAATGCTGAAGAGATTGATCAGTAATTCATGATAATCTTTTACTCTAATTCTGATTAGTTACCATGTGATTGTGGTCTCGTATTTCTCAAGCCTTTGAATAAAGCATCAGCAGAATCCACTGATAAAAAGCCAGCCAGCAGTTTGCGCCCGCATAAATCGGTAAGTCCACTTTAAAACATCTGTATCATTATTCTATATTATTGACTCTTTTAGCATAGAGTTGTGTGTGGACTGATAGATAAAGTGTAGGACAGCTAGAGGAATGAACATGAACAAGTTTTTTTGTCCTTAACAAATATTCTGATTTTGATATTCACTGGTTTCTTTTCTGACATGCAGCCCCATTGTGCAGCTTCTGTTTCCTCTCCTGAATTGGACAATGTGAACAGCAATGATAATCATAAGCAGTCAGGCAAAGCAAGAACATCAAGGAATAAAACGGTAACCATCTCAAATATGCAGCAACTATCTACTGATGTTTACTGCCAGCTAGTTAAAAGTGCAGTAATGATTTCTGAGAAACACTTAATATTTGAAATCGACACCCAAACAAACACACCCCTCCCTTCATTGCTCCGCCCCCAAAATAATGAACACGCAACTCAGGCAACCACTATCAGCTGGTGCTCAGGTGTTCAAATTGAAAATATCTTTATCGCTGGCAAACCACAGAATGGTTTGGTTATAGTTGATTTGTAGGTGCAAATCCACTTCATCCAGAACCTGTATCATTTGAAATGTATTTACCCAAACTTAAATGTACCCAAAAAAAAAAAAAAAGAAAGAAATTATTTAAAGCTGCAGTCCTAGTTTTTCATCTTTGTCGCCATTTCTGTTCAAAATTTGCAATTGCAGTCATTCGTGGAATTATCAACTTTACGTGGGTTGTGCTTTGACACGGCACAGGATTCATTCGGATGAATCCAATATTTTGAGGAGAACGCGCTGCTGTCAGTCACCGCGTCGGTGTGGATACTGTCATTCGCAATTACAGATTATTTACATTTACATTTAAATTTATGCATTTGGCAGACGCTTTTATCCAAAGCGACTTACAGTGCACTTATTACAGTGCATTATACTTTTTGGAAGTATGAGTCATGACCAACATAAGAATGTTCACCGGAAAATGACACTGAACAAGTAAGTAACATCCACTTTTGTTCTGACCAACTAAGGGGAAAAGCATTGCAGTAAATCACACTGCTTAAATCTAACGATCGCTTGTCATATCACGTCAAACCGTGCAAACTATACTTTGTTCTCAATTTGTTAATGTTAACAACATCAGCATTGCGTGATTACATTTAATGCCCTTCAGACATTTATCCTTGTTTTCGCGTGGGCCAGGCGGTTGCACTCTCTTTTTATCTGTAGCCACTCCAAAAGTCCAAAGTGTTTTGCATTTTACAACGGGTGAAACTCAGTTGTCACTGGTGATTGTTGTTTGAACATTTCTGGATCCGCCATCAAATTAATAAGTTTAATTATATCTTAATTTCACGTTTAGCCCTGCTGTGAGAAAAGGTCATAAATCTCCACCTCCATCATCCTCACATACAATACAATATATATTTGAAACTCCTTCTCTATGTGTACAGAAGTGACGTAATGACACAAAAAATGCTTGAATCTCCCACGGAAATCCACTAGTACCACTGGAATTAAAAACATTATTACAGGCTTACCGTTTTGAATCGAGCTAAGGCAAGCAGAGAGTTTTGAACACTGGCTGGTTATGTACTTGCTCAAACATTTATTTTGGATAATTTTTAACCTAAAAAAGTTATGGACAGCAGCTTTAAATGGTATGGAGTAAATTTAGCACCTTACTACTAGGGCTGTAATTTTTTTGAAAAATCGAATTCGAACGGATATCAAATATCAAGCAATGTATTCGAATATCTACAAGCGGCAAAAAATGTTGTCATTGCGGTCGGTGTAGGCAGTTGGGTGCGCAAGGCCCCATGTCTCGTGGTGGTGTGCAGTGCATGGCTTTAGCGCGCGCGGCTCCGCATCCGAAGATGCACGACTGCAAGCCGAATCTGGCCGAGCATGTACATCTCACAGCACCGGCACCCAGTTCTTGCGTCTAAATTAGTTGCTTACATTAACAACATGAGCCTACAATAGCAGACATAAGCCCTTTAAATAAAAATAAATGGCCATGTTTAATAAAAAGATTCACAAAACTAAATAAAAATGTTTAGATAATATGTAAGATAACGTTAATATAGTTGTAGGTTACATTCTCATATCCATTTTTTTCTTCTAATGTCACAACAAAAAATCTGGTGTACTGCTTTACATGATTCTTTTGTAGTGTGGTTTTAGTGAACTTAAGTGTTCTTGTACTAAAATAAACATCCACGGGTGTACCTTACTTCTCACCGCTGATTCCTGATGGTTTAGAGGACAATTGCACCGCGTCGTACCCTGTCGTTTCAAAGAATAGTAGGCCTATACCGGCGAGCACGCCGAGAATGCCTAGTCCATTTGGGGAGGCGCGCACGCAGTCAGCGGAGGCTCGTGCTGCGGAGGCAAGCGAAAGTATAAACAAATGCGGGGCTACAGATTAGGTGTCCCTAAAGAACCCACTTATCGTGTCGTTCCGCATTACATTCATTCATTTGCACGCAAGTTTTATTTATTTTGTTCCCTGCGGTGGAGAACACTCGTTCGAAGTGCACAGACGTGCCTGGCACACACAGGTATTTGCGCGTCGATGTTGAGAGAAGTAGGTATTTGTTACAGTCTGTGTCTCTCAGTGCAGTGTTGCTGTCTGCGGAGAGAGGAGGTTCCGGCATTTAGTTTTTAATCTCCTTATGGCAAACAATAAAATAAAAAAACAAACGGTCTAATCATAGACTGTAAAAAATGCGCTACATGGCACTTTAAAAACCGGATAGTTTATTTATAGTTTGATTACGGATATTTCACGTCATGTTCGAATGCATATTCGAATATCGAATAAACAGTGACAGCCCTACTTACTACCTCTAGCCGAGGAATAAGAGTCTTATCTAGCCAAACCAGCGACCGTTTTTTAACAAAAATAAACAACTTGTTTTCTCATCCAACTTCAAAATCATTCGACATCATTGTTTAAATGGCGTTTGACTCTGTCTTTGCACGTTCGCTTTGTAAACACTGGATCAGTACTTCTGCCTACCTTCCGCATGACCTTTCAACGTGATTACGTAATGTGTGACGCATTACAGCTAGTGCAAGCATTTATGGTTAAAAGTATATAAATGTTTAGTATTTTTATAAAATTGCTGCTGGTTTGTCTAGATGCGACTCTTATTCCTCGGCTGGCATCGTGTCGAGACTTTGAAGCTGCACTGAAACTCACATTTGGACCTTTATCCCATTGGACTCCATTGAAGTCACTATATGGTGTAAAGTCCTGGAATGTTTTACTCAAAAATCTTAATTTCTTTTTCACTAAAGAAAGAAAGACATGAACATCTTGGATGACGTGGAGGAGAGTAAACTATCAGGAAATTATTTATGAAGTGAACTAATCCTTTAACTAGTTATTTGTTCAGTGTTTTAATGTCTGAACCAATGTAACTCTTAATGTGACTATTGTCACAATTTGTATGTAAAGTTTGTATAAATGTTTGGTTAGAGTTTTTTATTTCATTACTTTATTAATGATCTTTGCTTTGAAATGTGCAAAACATGTTTCTTTATTTTTTGATCACCCCTACAGTGTGTTTGTTCTTGTCTTATATGGGTGCCACAGTTTTCAATATTGTTAAAGTGCATTCTATTCTTATTTAAGCTAAATACCTCTTATTATATCTGCAGAAGCAGTTTCAATCAAGACTGTTACAGTCATCCTCAGTCGCATCCACATCTGATGCACCCTCTTCATCTGCACCTTGTGCTTTGTTCACCTCTATAATGGCCTTATCAACCTCATGCCCTCCTGCCCTGTCCTCATCACCGTCAACACCTCCTGCGCCACCCATGTCACCTTCAACCTCGGCTGTGCAGCCCTTATGCTCCTCATCCTCGCCTGTGCAGCCCTTATACTCATCCTTGCCTGTGCAGCCCTCATCGCCTTCTCATGCGCAGCCCTCATCATCCTCGCCTCTGCAGCCCTTATGCTCCTCATCCTCGCCTGCGCAGCCCTCATCGCCTTCTCATGTGCAGCCCTCATCATCCTCATCTCTGCAGCCCTTATGCTCCTCATCCTCGCCTGTGCAGCCCTTATACTCATCCTTGCCTGTGCAGCCCTCATCGCCTTCTCATGTGCAGCCCTCATCATCCTCATCTCTGCAGCCCTTATGCTCCTCATCCTCGCCTGTGCAGCCCTTATACTCATCCTTGCCTGTGCAGCCCTCATCGCCTTCTCATGTGCAGCCCTCATCATCCTCATCTCTGCAGCCCTTATGCTCCTCATCCTCGCCTGTGCAGCCCTTATACTCATCCTTGCCTGTGCAGCCCTCATCGCCTTCTCATGCGCAGCCCTCATCATCCTCGCCTCTGCAGCCCTTATGCTCCTCATCCTCGCCTGCGCAGCCCTCATCGCCTTCTCATGTGCAGCCCTCATCATCCTCATCTCTGCAGCCCTTATGCTCCTCATCCTCGCCTGTGCAGCCCTTATACTCATCCTTGCCTGTGCAGCCCTCATCGCCTTCTCATGTGCAGCCCTCATCATCCTCATCTCTGCAGCCCTTATGCTCCTCATCCTCGCCTGTGCAGCCCTTATACTCATCCTTGCCTGTGCAGCCCTCATCGCCTTCTCATGCGCAGCCCTCATCATCCTCATCTCTGCAGCCCTTATGCTCCTCATCCTCGCCTGTGCAGCCCTTATACTCATCCTTGCCTGTGCAGCCCTCATCGCCTTCTCATGTGCAGCCCTCATCATCCTCATCTCTGCAGCCCTTATGCTCCTCATCCTCACCTCTACAGCCCTCATCACCTTCTCATGTGCAGCCCTTATGCTCCTCATCCTCGCCTGCACAGCCCTTATACTCCTCATCCTCACCTGCACAGCCTTCATCGCCGCCTTCATCATCCTCATCTTCACCCTGTGCTGCATCAACACCTGTGGTTCACTCATCACAGGCGTCTGAGACCCCCTCATTAAGGGAGGTGGGTAGATTCATTTTTGGACTGGTAGAACTAACAATAGATTATATGAAATTATATATTATTTATATTTATTTGTATTTCTCCTCTTCCAGATATCCTCTTTAAGGCCATCAAGAAAAAGACAGGTATGTGTCTTGCCATGTGATAATTTATACGCTCAATATTTTTTGCATAATCATGGCTTTGCTTGCCAGTATCCGCAAATGATGAAAAGTAATGTTACATGATCCACTGCCATACCCACTATGCCCTAGGGATGGGACGATACACTAAAACTCACGATATGATGCACCTCGATATGCCAGGGTCACGATACGATACGTCACGATACGATATCAAAAAAGGAAAAAAAAAGACAAAAATATTACTGTATAACAACAACTTATTGCCAAATCATACACAACCACGCAGGTTAGATCGATGGGGCTATATCTCCGTGGCAGCAACCACACAGTGTGTGCAAACACTGTCTCTCTTTTAACAGTGTGTACTTTTTGTAATAAATAGATTTTGAAATTCAAAATCCTCTATCTCTCTCTCTCTCTCATAAGTTATGTTTAACGGAATGGCTACTGTTGCTTTTCAACAAATCATTTGCACAATATTTCCGTCATTTTTCTATCTGAAGCTATAGCTGCAACATTGAAAGCTCCGGTCTCTGTGTTAAGCGCAAAGGCTCACGTGATTGCCGCCGGCTCGGGATAAAACTCATGCGGACAGTCGTGCCGTGTACCAGCTGCTTTGACGTGATTATCATTTTAACTGACTCGTAACGTGTGCAATATCTCACGACCTCCCGAGTGTCCGAACTCGCACCGTGTACGCCCGCCTTTACACACAGTTTTAGTCTTGTCAGTTACTCTATTGCCGTCTTTGTCTTTTTTAATGAGAAAGCCAAAATACTGCCAGACATGACTTGTATCCAGGCGGAGCGTCCTCAATTTCGACCTCATTTGACCATGGTCGGCTGTTTGGGAGCAAGGCAGTTGGTACTAATGCTATTTGTTAGCTCGCTGTAGACTGCAGTGTTGTTGTTGCAACATGCGCTGACTTGACGTGACGACGTACCGCACCGTTCCCCGGATATATATTTTTTCATTTAGTTTTACCCTGCTTGATCAGCAGATGGTCCTGCCAGCCTGCCACCATAGACTGTATGTCAGCCCTATATACATACACACACATATAATACACTAAATTATCTATATACTACGCAAATCATGCAGCAGTGCCATCTATCTTTATTTCGCGATCCATTTTTTTTCGACCTCGATGCGTTTCGTCACGTTATTGTATCGCGATATTTTGTCAAACGATATTTCGTCCCATCCCTACTATGCCCACATACTACCTGTTCTGTTAGATTTTGGCAGTGGTGTACTCGTGTGATCACTAAAAAATATAATTGAAAAAAAACACAAACCATTTTGTACTATTTGAGTAAGTGTTAAATTCTCTCAATCAGTATTCAGGAAGTGTCATCTGTGATACAGACTACAGCGATGTCACAGACTACAGCGATGTTGACTACATACCAAAAATCAGCTCAGATGATTCGGATGGTAGTTCTTCTGGACATGACATGGTCAAAAGTGCTTTGATACATCCAATATCTCCCAAAGAGGCAGGTAGTTTATCTGATCAATTTATGACCGCACCATCACCAAAAAAGATGAAATGCCAATCTAAAGAGACAAACACCTTATCTGGTAATAAGAGTTTTATTCAGTCAATGCCATCACCAAAGCAGGAACGCAAGTCGTACAACAAAAAGCAGTATTGCCTTTATTGCTGTAAGCCATATTCAAAAATGGCCAGACACCTTGAGTTTGTCCATCGCAACGAAGTGGGGGTTGTAAAGGCAGTAGCATTTCCAAAACATTCCAAAGAAAGACGAGTCCAGTTAAACCTCCTTAGAAAAAAGGGAAACTTTGCCCACAACACCGATGTGGTGAGACAAGGACATGGGGAGATGATTGCCTGCTACCGACCAAAAAATAGACAAAGAGCCAAAGAATTTATTCACTGCATATACTGCCAAGGGCTTTATAACAAGCGCAGCCTTTGGAAACATATCAATGGAAACATATCAAAAACTGTCCCCTGAAACCAAAAAATGATGATGCCCAGGGCAGGAAAAGAGTTCGATCCATGTGTGCTCTAAACACACCAGTCGGCTTAGAAGTGAGCAATGGATTCAAGAAAATACTGTCCTTTATGAACTATGATGAAGTTTCGCGTGCAGTTCATTCTGACAGATGCATCATGCAGCTGGGGGAGCACATGTTCAACAGGATGGGGTCTGATGTGACCAAACATGACTACATCAGACAGAAGATGAGAGAAGTAGGCAGACTTCTTCTTGAAGCAAGGAAGATTACCCCACTGAGAACAATGGTAGACTTCAAACATGTCATAGCAGCAGTTAAAGTTGTGTCTGGGTATGATGAAGAGAAAAACTCCTACCGCATTCCTTCTTTAGCTCTCAAACTTGGGCATTCTTTAAACAAGATATCTAGCATTGTTGAGAGTAATGCCATGATGAATGGAGATCATGAGCGTGCTGAGTGTGCCCGAGACTTCAGGAAAATACACCAGGCAAGGTGGAATGAGTACATTTCTGCTGGTGCTATAACTACATTGAAAGAAGCCAAGTGGAACACACCACAGATAATTCCTTTCACTCAGGATGTCAAAGTCCTGCACACACATCTTGAAAAGAAACACAATGAGCTCCTAAGTAAGCTCAGATCTTGCCCTTCTGCTGACAACTACGCTGCTCTAGCCAAGGTCACGCTGTCCCAGGTCATCCTGTTCAACCGAAGGAGAGAAGGTGAAGTATCCCGGATGCTTTTGTCAGCTTTTAAAAGCAGGGATTCTTCTGAGCTACATAAAGACATTGCCATCTGTCTGTCTGAGTTTGAGAGGAAGCTGTGTCTGCACTTCACAAGAGTTGAGATCCGCGGTAAACGAGGGAGAAAGGTTCCTGTGCTCCTTAAGCCTTCCATGGTTTCTGCTTTGGAGCTGCTCGTTGAAATGCGTGAGCTTTGTGGTGTTCCAACAGAGAATCCCTTTATGTTTGCCAGATGTGGAGCAATGTCTGCCTACAGAGGAGGAGAGTGCATCAGCAAAGCTGCTTGCGAATGTGGCATAAAGAACCCTGAAGCACTGTCATCAACTAGGCTCAGGAAACACATAGCAACCATGTCTAAAATTCTTAACCTTGATGAGAATGAAGCAGACCAACTGGCTGATTTCCTTGGTCACGATATCAGAATCCACAGACAGTATTATCGGTTACCGGAGGGAACACTGCAGCTGGCAAAAATGAGTAAAGTCCTAATGGCCATGGAGAAAGGAACACTGTCTGACTACAAAGGAAAGAAACTTGATGACATTGAAATCGACCCAAATGGTATGAGTATACTTGCTCTGTGTGTATCTGTGCTGTACATATTTGCAAAACAATGCATATATTCATGTCACAGATGCTAGGTATAAGCAATAAATTGTTCATTTTTTGTTAATTAATTATTAAGAGCAACTTGAGGCCCAAGGTGATTCCATGTCAAGTGATGATGAGGAGGATTCCAGTGACCTATCTCAGACAACAGCACCAGCACCAGTACAGACTGATCAACTTGTTCAATCTGATCAAGCTGTTTCACAGGAGGATCAAGGTAAGCAAAATCTCTACATTGCACAAACAACAATAATCAAATCAACATGAATTAGCTATATATCCAGCAATGTCCAGACAAATTCAGCAATATCCAGACAAATTCAAAAAATATATGTATTAGGACACAGTCTTGATTTGCTCTTTACTCACCGATTTAGTTGTAATAAGAATGTGTTATGAGAATTTACTTTTTAATTATTTCATAGGTTCTTCAAATGCTCCAAAAAAGAAATGGGAGGACAGTGAGGTAAAAGCAGTAGAGAGACACATGATGAGTTTCATCAAGACATGCAAAGTTCCTGGTAAGCAAGACTGTGAAAGATGCATTCACGCAGAGCCAGAAGCTTTGAAGCAGCGAACATGGACTGGTGTGAAAAATTATGTGCGGAACAGGATCACAACTCTTAAAAGAAAGGGTGGTTTGTAGGGAGGCACAAACACTTTAACACTTTGCACATTATGCTCTTTTTGTAAGAAATGGAGCTAAATTAAAAGAAATGAGGATGTAGAAATATTTTGTGGATGGAATGAAACCGAATATAAAGTAAAAAGTTAGAGTATAAGAAGGCTAATGAAGAAGTAGAGAATAGTAAGATAGTCCATTTTCTTTGTTCAGTTACAATGAAGTTGGATGAAATGTCATGTTAAACTTTTTGATATTTCTGTCATAGAGGGAGGGGAGAATGTAAAGATGATAAAAAAGGGAAGAGTGAATAGCTATACTGGACATGGGCTGTGGCTGGATGTAACCTATTGGTGAGAGTTGCCGTGTGCAGACGAGAAGAGCTGAAAACTGAGATGTGATGTCAGACACTTTCTGCTTCCCGTAGTGACGCAGAGCCAGAAGCTTTGAAGCAGCGAACATGGACTGGTGTGAAAAATTGTGCGGAACAGGATCACGACTCTTAAAAGAAAGGGTGGTTTGTAGGGAGGCACAAACACTTCAACACTTTGCACATTATGCTCTTTTTGTAAGAAATGTAGCTAAATTAAAAGATGTGAAGATAAAAGTGTAGACATTAAAAATAAGAGACGCTCACGCTGTTTGCATACTTTACCACAGCTGAAGTGGAAAAAATTCATTATTTTCCAAATACACCGATATTTCAGAGTAATGCCATGATGTATGGAGATCATGAGCGTGCTGAGTGTGCCCGAGACTTCAGGAAAATACACCAGGCAAGGTGGAATGAGTACATTTCTGCTGGTGCTATAACTACATTGAAAGAAGCCAAGTGGAACACACCACAGATCATTCCTTTCACTCAGGATGTCAAAGTCCTGTGAAGTGGAAAAAATTAATTATTTTCCAAATACACCGATATTTCAGAGACATTTTCATTCAATACATGCACTGCTTAATACAGTGTCTGTTTGTACAAGAATAAAATTCAACATAAGCCTAAATACCAGTGAAGTGGGGTGTACATTGTTTTATTTTGATGTTATAAAGAACAGATTTGTGATCCTTAGTGGAACTGAAGGTGTGAGAAGAAACATGAAACGCACGTGATCGTTGTCAATCGGTGTACTCTGCCAATCGTGGATTAGCTGTGTCATCAGCAGAGCTCGTGAGTCGCTCTGGAGAATCTGCTCTGGCTGAGTCCTCCTGCTCTCCAATCGCTCTCGCTATACTCTGATGCCTTATGGCACAGTCACGGGGGTCGCTGTCTGAAGTCGGACACAAGTTCTAACCGTCAAGCACTGCTCAAGTTAGCCGCTGATCGTTCTGTGCAGCGCTGCATGAAGTCCAACAAGCCTAATGTAAAGGGGCTGGAAAGAGGAGAGAATGTAAAGAGGGAGGAGAGAATGTAAAGAGGGAGGAGAGAATGTAAAGAGGGAGGAGAGAATGTAAAGAGGGAGGAGAGAATGTAAAGAGGGAGGAGAGAATGTAAAGAGGGAGGAGAGAATGTAAAGGGGACGTAAAGAGGGAGGAGAGAATGTAAAGGGGACGTAAAGAGGGAGGAGAGAATGTAAAGAGGGAGGAGAGAATGTAAAGGGGACGTAAAGGGGACGTAAAGAGGGAGGAGAGAATGTAAAGGGGACGTAAAGGGGACGTAAAGAGGGAGGAGAGAATGTAAAGAGGGAGGAGAGAATGTAAAGGGGACGTAAAGAGAATGTAAAGAGGACGTAAAGAGGGAGGAGAGAATGTAAAGGGGACGTAAAGAGAATGTAAAGAGGACGTAAAGAGGGAGGAGAGAATGTAAAGGGGACGTAAAGAGGGAGGAGAGAATGTAAAGAGGGAGGAGAGAATGTAAAGGGGATGTAAAGAGGGAGGAGAGAATGTAAAGGGGACGTAAAGAGAATGTAAAGAGGGAGGAGAGAATGTAAAGAGGACGTAAAGAGGGAGGAGAGAATGTAAAGGGGACGTAAAGAGAATGTAAAGAGGGAGGAGAGAATGTAAAGAGGACGTAAAGAGGGAGGAGAGAATGTAAAGGGGACGTAAAGAGAATGTAAAGAGGACGTAAAGAGAATGTAAAGGGGACGTAAAGAGAATGTAAAGGGGACGTAAAGAGGGAGGAGAGAATGTAAAGAGGGAGGGAAGAAAAGCATTAGGCTTGTTGGACTTCATGCAGCGCTGCACAGAACGATCAGCGGCTAACTTGAGCAGTGCTTGACGGTTAGAACTTGTGTCCGACTTCAGACAGCGACCCCCGTGACTGTGCCATAAGGCATCAGAGTACAGCGAGAGCGATTGGAGAGCAGGAGGACTCAGCCAGAGCAGATTCTCCAGAGCGACTCACGAGCTCTGCTGATGACACAGCTAATCCACGATTGGCAGAGTACACCGATTGACAACGATCACGTGCGTTTCATGTTTCTTCTCACACCTTCAGTTCCACTAAGGATCACAAATCTGTTCTTTATAACATCAAAATAAAACAATGTACACCCCACTTCACTGGTATTTAGGCTTATGTTGAATTTTATTCTTGTACAAACAGACACTGTATTAAGCAGTGCATGTATTGAATGAAAATGTCTCTGAAATATCTGTATTTGGAAAATAATGCGTTTATTCCACTTCAGCTGTGGTAAAGTATGCAAACTTAGCATGAGCGTCACTACGGGAAGCAGAAAGTGTCTGACATCACATCTCAGTTTTCAGCTCTTCTCGTCTGCACACGGCAACTCTCACCAATAGGTTACATCCAGCCACAGCCCATGTCCAGCACAGCTAATATAAAGGATGAATAGAGGGAGTGAATGTAAAGAGGATGAAAAGAGGGAGGTGTAAAGCGGGTGAAAAGAGTGCGGAGTAGAGTTAAAGAGGATGAAGAGGAGGAGTAAAGCGGGTAAAAAGATGGAGGAGTAGAGTTAAAGAGGATGAAGAGGAGTAAAGAGGGAGGAGAGAATGTAAAGGAGGAAGTAGAGAGATTTTGAAGAAGGGTAGATGAGGAAGTACAGAGGATAGTTGGGCATTGAGAAGCATTTCCACCTCCAAGTTAATATTTCATTGTTCTTTAAAAAAATATATAAATTTTGTCATAAACTGCAATGTGCACGTTCAACATAATGTGTCCAAGAATGTTAATAATAATAAAGAGTCATTTAATCGGAGTGTGTGTGTCACTCGAGTCCGCAAAGGGTAATTTAATCGGAGTGTGTGTCTCTCGAGTCCCCAAAGGGTCATTTTAATCGGAGTGTGTATGTCACTCGAGTCCTCAAAGGGTCATTTAATCGGAGTGTGTGTGTATCTCTTGAGTCCCCAAAAGGTCATTTAATCGGAGTGTGTGTGTCACTAGAGTCCCCAAAGGGTCATTTAATCAGAGTGTGTGTGTCACTAGAGTCCCCAAAGGGTCATTTAATCAGAGTGTGTGTGTCACTCGAGTCCCCAAAGGGTCAATTAATCAGAGTGTGTGTGTCACTCGAGTCCCCAAAGGGTCATTTAATCGGAGTGTGTGTCACTCGAGTCCCCAAAGGGTCATTTAATCGGAGTGTGTGTATCACTCGAGTCCCCAAAGGGTAATTTAATAGGAGTGTGTGTGTGTCACTAGAGTCCCCAAAGGGTCATTTAATAGGAGTGTGTGTGTCATTAGAGTCCCCAAAGGGTCATTTAATCGGAGTGTGTGTGTATCTCTTGAGTCCCCAAAAGGTCATTTAATCGGAGTGTGTGTGTCACTAGAGTCCCCAAAGGGTCATTTAATCAGAGTGTGTGTCACTAGAGTCCCCAAAGGGTCATTTAATCGGAGTGTGTGTATCACTCGAGTCCCCAAAGGGTCATTTAATCGGAGTGTGTGTCTCTCGAGTCCCCAAAGGGTCATTTAATCAGAGTGTGTGTGTCACTCGAGTCCCCAAAGGGTCATTTAATCGGAGTGTGTGTGTCACTATTTTTATTTGTATAGAGTTTTTTGACAATTACTACACTTTACAGAAGAACATGACTAATGTCTTAAAACCCCAGTGTGTAGCCAAAGATGACTCTGGTGAGGAAAACTCCTTAAGATGTTTTTGTGATAATGATTAGTTTACAGTCGATGCAGCCGGTGGTCAGTGAAAGGTTCTCTGCCATGAAGTGAAGTCTGTTTTATTTCTATAGCGCATTATACAATGCAGATGGTTTCAAAGGAGCTTCACACACATAAAATAACTTGCAAATTTCAACAATTATGAAATGACTTCTGTAGAGTTGTTTAACAGTTGAAATTGAAGACAATAGTGTCATTATTCAGCTCAATTCTGTTCATCTTTTGCTTCTGATAGTCAATCAGTCAAATCAATAATATTTCTGAATGTTAATTGCCATTCCCCAACTGAGCAGCCAAAGGCACTTGATCTCAAGCTACAAATCAGACAAAAAATGTAGGCTACCCATTTACAGTGATCTTGAAGAAAAGAAGAAACCCAGTTACTCTCTCACACCTGTATCTCTGCACTAGCTTGATTTCACTGTCCAGTATTGGAACTTTGAATTGTAATATTCTACTTCTGTCTTCTTAGGATAAATAATATATAACATCTCAACAATGTCCTGAAAGTATACCTTAACCAGAGTATGTGTATCACCAATGTCCTCAAAGTATGACTTCATCAGAGTTTGTGTATCACCAATGTCCTCAAAGTATGACTTCATCAGAGTTTGTGTATCACCAATGTCCTCAAAGTATGACTTCATCAGAGTTTGTGTATAATGTCCCCAAAAGTGACATATAAAATAATGTCCCTAAAGTGAAGGTAAAAAATCAGGTCTTTAAGGAAGGCTTTTATTGATAAAATCAAGTGATATTTGTGATCACAGCTTCTCCAGCAGTGCAGTCATATCTTTCTTTTGTCTCTAGACCCTTCAGAAAGGGGTGTCCCTAAAGGTAGGGTTTCCAGTCATACGTCCTCACATTGTGGTTAAGTAGGTGTGTGTGTGTGTGTGAGAGAGAGCTACAGCTATCTGGGCATCGACATCAGCGCTTCGGGAGGCTTTGGTCTGGCTGTCAAAACACTGAGTGAAAAGGCTCGGAGGGCTTTCTATACTATAAAATCACGATGCGGTCACTTAAAAATACCCATAAAAACTTGGATAAAATTATATAATTCAATAATAAAACCAATTCTTTTATATGGATGTGAAATTTGGGGATCAGTACTGAATTTAAAAAATTGGGATAAAACTTCAATAGAAAAACTACAATTGGAAATTACCAAAAACATTATAGGGGTCCACAGAAGCACGTCCAGCGCCGCCTGCAGGGCTGAATTAGGCCTCTATCCGCTGGAAATCGAGATCCAGAAGAGATGTGTCCAGTTCTGGCATCGCCTCCATCAGTCTGATCCAGAGTCAGTCCAATATAAAGCCCTCCTCGCCAATGAAACCTCAGCAGAGTCTCATCCTCTAAACACACTCGCTCTCCAACTAGTCCATCAAACTCAAGCCCCGATTGACCACAGCTACAACCCCAAAGCCATTATTAAAGAAATTGACAAAAATCTAAAAGACACCCATTATAAATCACTAAAAACACATTTTGAACTCAAAAATAAACTCCAATGCTATTCAACCCTAAATAGAACCACTAAATTGGCCAATTATCTAGTAATTAAAGAATTGAAAGAAAGACAAATCCTCTCCAAATACAGATTGAGTGACCATGATCTAGAAATAGAGAGAGGAAGACACAGACACACATGGACAGAGAGAGAGCAGAGGATCTGTAGACACTGTGATCTACAGCAGATAGAGGACGAGAAACACTTTCTGCTAATCTGTCCTAAATATCAGCATGTGAGAGAAACATTTCTGGCCAGATTTGAAACTTTGATTCCATCATTCACTGAACTGAGTGATAATGAGAAAATGTCCTTCATGCTTGGAGAAGATGAGAGCACAGCCGCACTCGCTGCACAATATGTGTTAGCCATCCATAACCATAGAGACGCTAACTCTCTAGAGCTTTAGCTACTCACTTGTGGAGATGAACTTGAGTGACTTATTTACTGTGCTGCATGTGACATGATCTTTACATATATAGTATATATATATTTGTTTGTTTTTATTATTTATATATAATATGTTAATGCTTTGGCAACATTGTGATACACAGTCATGCTGATAAAGCAAATTTGAAATTGAAATTTAAATTGAGAGAGAGAGAGAGAGAGAGATTTTACTTTTAACAACAGGAAGAAAATCAGACAGACACAGAGAGAGAGAGATTTAATGGTTTCTTATTTATAGCATACCTTTGTGCAGTTTCAGATGTTATTCATTGTATATATTCATAAATTGTCAGTGATTTATCACTTTTTGCGCATCTGATTGATAAATAAACCGCACGCTCTTATTTCAGTGTTGGTAATGTTGTAGTTACTTTAGCAGTTTCCTTCGTATACTCAGTTAAATGACATTAAGTTAAATGTCATGTATCATTCATTAGAATTGTGCGTATGCATTTTAGACACTTACAGTGTTTGCTCCGACCATGCAATAAATGTTCATCCTTGAATAAGCGGGGTTTTACTTAGGCCTACTGTATTTCCGTAAAACTTAAAGGGTAACTTCAGTGATTTATCATTAAGCTTTGTATTTAAACTGGGTCATTTATGCAGTAGAAATGTGAAATTATTTTTGAATTTGGTGCCTTCTAGACTGAGAAAAGACAGAAAATGTATTTTTGTCTCATGTGGATGAAAGACAACAACTCCCAGAATGCACTTGCTTCGCTGCCCTACGAAGCCACTCTGTACACCGCCCCCAACGTTGTTTTGATCTTCATAGTAATACAATCATTTCGTTCAGTTTAGAGAATAAACACTACAATTAAAAACTGAACGTGTCGTTTCAATAAAGTGTGAGTCACGGCACAGACGCAGCAGTACATTTTAAATCGATTATCGGCCGAAATAAACGATTCATGATTCAGAATGCATGTTTCAAGATCGATGCATCGAGAAAACGAGTGAATCGTTACACCCCTACTCAATATCAAGTTTTTAATGTGCCGTGTCCGTAAAACTGATATTTTATAAGAGCCGTTAATCAATAACGCTGCTCGGGTACCAAAGACCAGCCGTTAGATCTACACACGACGAATCATACATCAGAGCCAGCGGCAGACGTCAGAAGGACTGGCCGAGGAAAGGCTGCTCTCGCCGGGGTTAACGAGCGCTGAACACCCGCTGATCGCCTGGATCTCAACTCTGAAGACGCCAGATTAAATTGTCAAAAAGGTGCTCTCTTTATAAATAAACAACAGATTTAATCTTTAAACTAGGCATGGGTCGCAATTTACGAATATTCGATTAGTTGATTTAATTATAGAATATCAAATAGTTTGTGCGATTATCGTCCAAAAAATCCCCATGTTTTCGGTGCTATGACGCTTGCTGGTTGGTGCGAACTGGATGCTGGTTTTATACTCGTCCATATGGTACTATTAGTTATAAATATTATAGCTACCTACTGTTATGTTACCCAATACATTTGTTTAACATCCTACATTTGGGTATTTAAAATGGGTTGGAGATTATCCTAACTTTAAGAAGTTATTTACGATGATTTTTAAGAACATTCTTTTCGTGAATATGAATACTTCTTAAATTTTATCTTAAGAACAAGCATAAGGAAAAAAGATACAAATATTCTTAAGAAAAGTTTTTGGGAATACAGAATATTCTAATATTTTTTCTTATGTTAGAAAATAAGAAGAAATTGGCAGTTAAGAATAACTGTATTCTTAATAATGTTTTGAGAATCCGGCCCCAGAACCACAGCGCATCTGACTGGCATAAAGTTGGCTTTTTGTTCGAGATTCGCAAATTTAGGGACCGTCTCTAAAGCTACATACAACATTGGTATACATGTTTCTAACTTCATTATCATTTGAAGAGATATCCATCATAAAAGTGCATCTATCTATCATAAAAGTGCATCTATCCATCATAAAAGTGCATCTATTCATCATAAAAGTGCATCTATCCATCATAAAAGTGCATCCATCCATCATAAAAGTGCATCTATCATCATAAAAGTGCATCTGTCCATCATAAAAGTGCATCCATCCATCATAAAAGTGCATCTATTCATCATAAAAGTGCATCTATTCATCATAAAAGTGCATCTATTCATCATAAAAGTGAATCTATCCATCATAAAAGTGCATCTATCCATCATAAAAGTGCATCTATCATCATAAAAGTGCATCCATCCATCCATCCATGATAAAAGTGCATCTATCTATCATAAAAGTGCATCTATCTATCTATCATAAAAGTGCATCTGTCCATCATAAAAGTGCATCTATCATCATAAAAGTGCATCCATCCATCATAAAACTGCATCCGTCCATCATAAAAGTGCATCTATCATCATAAAAGTGCATCCATCCATCATAAAAGTGCATTTATCTATCATAAAAGTGCATCCATCCATCATAAAAGTGCATCCGTCCATCATAAAAGTGCATTTATCTATCATAAAAGTGCATTTATCTATCATAAAAGTGCATCCGTCCATCATAAAAGTGCATTTATCTATCATAAAAGTGCATTTATCTATCATAAAAGTGCATTTATCTATCATAAAAGTGCATTTATCCATCATAAAATTGCATCTATCTATCATAAAATTGCATCTATCTATCATAAAAGTGCATCCATCCATCATAAAAGTGTATATTTCACCTGCTCAATTACACACATTTAGTGTTTGATATATGACTCAATGACATGATGTGCATATTTGTGTGTCCAGGTGTATTATTTCCTTTTACAATAATCTGATATATTCTATCAAACATATTTAATTTGTATCTAATAATCATAATAATATCGTATTTTAAATGTCAGCTATGGTACAAACTAAGAAAACAATTAGAAATTATGTCTTAAAAAATAAAAACGTAATGCTATGGATAATTTCAGGTTTGAAACCTCTCATATAAACACATTTTACAAATATCAGTGGTTTTAAAACTAAAATAATTCTCAAATGTCATGGAGGCACAACTGCAAACATGGCTCTTTGATTATGAATTGTGAAGGTAATAACAGTAAATATGATAATGATAAGATATGATATGATAATGCTTCATCCAGAGCAGCTCAACTGATCCTGGAGCAGTGAAAAGGTTTGTAGATCTCTCTCAAATACTCATAAAAACTGATAATTTCAAGTATGAATAAGCACTTTCCATGTAAAGTGACATAAAAACAGTCACAAAATGAATTAACACTTTAAAATGTTATTTAACAACTAAAACTAGTTTAAACACATTATTTAAAACATAAATACATACATAGAAAAGATAAAAAAAAATCATATAAAGCCAATCCAGTTTTTAACACACGACGAAGAAATCACAAAAACACATCAAAACACATCACCATGCCTGCACAAGTTGTAAACATGCAGTTAATCAGTGTTTTATGAATTTGCCAAACACAGGAGAGAAATTAATCTCCACAGGTGAACCGCTCACATAAACCTTCACACTGCATTCCCTCGGTTAAACTACACTTCTGCAGATTAAACGCCTTTAAACTTGGCTCTAATGAAAGAGAACATACTCGTGAATCTCATTTACACATTTGAACAAAACACAGATCAATTAATCATCGATTCTTAACCTTTAAGACGCTTTTGAACAGGAGCGATCAAACACGCGCCTTTCTCCCCTCAGATCTCCCGCGGACTGAAGAAGAACCGAGAGCGCGCAGCGGGAGCGCGCCGGTGACGTCACAACCGCGATGCACATGCGATTTGAATATTTCAGGTAAAAGAGCTGGGCTTCAAATAATTATTTCATTATTACGGTGTAAAACATTATATGTCATCATTTTTTTTAAAGTTAGGGGGAAATTTCAACATAATAAAATATATCCTGACAGAATCTGTTCTCAGAGGAGGGTTTCTGGCAGGAAAATGTATTTTCTGAAGTGATTTTGACCTCAAATCAAGGTACATTCATGATTTTTAAAAAGTAAGGGGGAAATATCAATATAATAAAATATATTCTGATAGAATCTGTTGTAAGAGGAGGGTTTCTGACAGGAAAATGTGTTTTCTGAAGTGATTTTGACCTCAAATCAAGTTATAGTAATGTTTTTTTTTAAAGTAAGGGGGACATTTCAATATAATAAAATATATCCTGTCAGAATCTGTTTTCAGAGGAGGGTTTCTGACAGGAAAATAAATTTTCTGAAGTAATTTTGACCTCAAATCAAGTTATATTAATGATTTTTAAAAAACTAAGGGGGACATTTCAATATAATAAAATATATTCTGACAGAATCTGTTCTCAGAGGAGGGTTTCTGACGGAAAAAATGTATTTTCTGAAGTGATTTTGACCTCAAATCAAGTTATATTAATGATTTTTAAAAAACTAAGGGGGACATTTCAATATAATAAAATATATTCTGACAGAATCTGTTCTCAGAGGAGGGTTTCTGACGGAAAAAATGTATTTTCTGAAGTGATTTTGACCTCAAATCAAGTTATATTAATGATTTTTTTTTAAAAAAGGGACATTTCAATATAATAAAATATGTCCTGACAGAATCTGTTCTCAGAGGAGGGTTTCTGACAGGAAAATACATTTTCTGGAGTAATTTTGACCTCAAATCAAGTTATAGTAATGTTTTTTAAAAAGTTAGGGAGAAATATCAATATAATAAAATATATCCTGACAGAATATGTTGTGAGAGGAGGGTTTCTGGCAGGAAAATGTATTTTCTGAAGTGATTTTGACCTCAAATCAAGTTATATTAATGTTTTTTTAAAAGTAAGGGGGACATTTCAATATAATAAAATATATTCTGACAGAATATGTTCTGAGAGGAGGGTTTCTGACAGGAAAATGCATTTTCTGAAGTGATTTTGACCTCAAATCAAGGTACATTCATGATTTTTAAAAAGTAAGGGGGACATTTCAATATAATAAAATATATTCCGACAGAATATGTTCTGAGAGGAGGGTTTCTGACAGGAAAATGCATTTTCTGAAGTGATTTTGACCTCAAATCAAGGTACATTCATGATTTTTAAAAAGTAAGGGGGACATTTCAATATAATAAAATATATTCTGACAGAATATGTTGTGAGAGGAGGGTTTCTGACAGGAAAATTTTTTTTCTGAAGTGATTTTGACCTCAAATCAAGTTATATTAATGATTTTTTTTAAAAAGGGACATTTCAATATAATAATATATGTCCTGACAGAATCTGTTCTCAGAGGAGGGTTTCTGACAGGAAAATACATTTTCTGGAGTAATTTTGACCTCAAATCAAGTTATAGTAATGTTTTTTAAAAAGTTAGGGAGAAATATCAATATAATAAAATATATCCTGACAGAATATGTTGTGAGAGGAGGGTTTCTGGCAGGAAAATGTATTTGGGTAGTTGACGTGACGTGGCTTTTTCACTGTCACAGAAGATAAAACATAATTTATTTCACATTTTCATAATTTAGAATACTGTAAATGGTTAAACATTTTCTTGTTTTACATGATTTTGTTGTTTTAATACCCAAGTTATTTTTAGTTTTTTTTACAACCCCACCGGGTCCCACTCATCTCCACTACAAATAGGAAAAATAGGCTACAATTTGCAAAAGCTCACCAAAATTGGACAGTTGAAGACTGGAAAAAATGTTGCCTGGTTTGATGAGTCTCGATTTCTGTTGAGACATTCAGATGGTAGAGTCAGAATTTGGCATAAACAGAATGAGAACATGGATCCATCATGCCTTGTTACCACTGTGCAGGCTGGTGGTGGTGGTGTAATGGTGTGGGGGATGTTATCTTGGCACACTTCAGGCCCCTTAGTGCCAATTGGACATCGTTTAAATGCCACGGCCTACCTGAGCATTGTTTCTGACCATGTCCATCCCTTTATGAGCCCCATGTCCCCATCCTCTGGTGGCTACCTCCAGCAGGATAATGCACCGTCACAAAGCTCGAATCATTTCAAATTGGTTTCTTGAACATGACAATGAGTTCACTGTACTAAAATGGCCCCCACAGTCACCAGATCTCAACCCAATAGAGCATCTTTGGGATGTGGTGGAACGGGAGCTTCATGCCCTGGATGTGCATCCCACAAATCTCCATCAACTGCAAGATGCTCTCCTATCAATATGGGCCAACATTTCTAAAGAACGCTTTCAGCACCTTGTTGAATCAATGCCACGTAGAATTAAGGCAGTTCTGAAGGCGAAAGGGGGTCAAAATCAGTATTAGTATGGTGTTCCTAATAATCCTTTAGGTGAGTGTATATGCATCAATGTTTCCTTATTGATGTATATATAAGTATCAAAGTTACTTTTGGTGTGCTATGTTTTGCACAGTTTATATTGTTGAAAAATAAAAACAAATGTCCTCCTTTGTAATTGTTACAATAAACACTACATATTCTTACTCTTTTTATGCAATGACTATCTTTGTCCTTTGGTGTGACGTTTTGTCCTATGGTGTGACAAACATAAAACAACAGAAAAATATACTTATTTTAAAATATCTTTTTAAAAAAAGAGTCAAGTTTGGCATTAGGGGAGTTACAATAATATCTCCTCTTAGATAGGTACAAATTCAAACAGTTTTGTAAGGTTGGCGAAAAAGTTTTATTGACATTCGTAGGGAAAAGTTTATCAACTTCATCTATTCATGGTGAAAATGATTCTAATTAGTATTTTCATTTAAAATAAATATCACTTTAAGAAAATAATGTTTTAATAATGTGAACAATTCGGTCTCAAGTATTTGTTTTATGTTATTTAATATAATATCTTAGTACTTTATAAATGTCACACCATAGGACACATTTACAGTACTGTTGAGTGAAAAAGTGAAAAAAATATGTGAAGTCATTGACAAAATGAGTGACCATTTCTATTTTCTGGAACTGCAGTTTTCATACTCCACAAATATATGTATTTTTTCATAAAAAGTTATGTTTTCCAAAAAAAGTACTTTTTCTTGGTCATTTGTCAACTACCCAATAACCACATGAGAATTCGCACAGGAGAGAGCCCATTCACATGTGGTCAGTGTGAAAAGGGTTTCAGATTTAAAGGGTTAGTTCACCCAAAAATGAAAATTCTGTCATTAATTACTCACCCTCATGTCGTTCGAGACCCGTAAGACCCGTAAGAAGAAGATATTTTAGTTGAAAGCTGATGCTGAGAAAGGCTTCAGACAGGCCTCCATTGGCATTCAGTACATTGACACTTCCAAGATCCATGAAAGGCACTTAAAACGTCGTTACAAAGTCTATCTCACCACAGTGGCTCTACAATAATCTTACGATGCGACGACAATAGTTTTTGTGCGCAAAAAAAAATCAAAATAACACCTTTATCCAACTTGTTCTCGACTTCCGTGTATGCCTCCACGACGCATGCGCGAGAATATGACGTAGCGCCGGTGTTCGGGAATCCATGAAATACACACTTAAGCCCCATTTTGAGAACTACGCCGAGACCGGATCTGCGTCATATTCTCGCGCATGCGTCGTGGAGGCATACACGGAAGTCGAGAACAAGTTGGATAAAGGTGTTATTTTGATTTTTTTCTGCGCACAAAAACTATTGTCGTCGCATCGTAAGATTATTGTAGAGCCACTGTGGTGAGATGGACTTTGTAACGACGTTTTAAGTGCCTTTCATGGATCTTGGAAGTGTCAATGTACTGAATGCCAATCGAGGCCTGTCTGAAGCCTTTCTCAGCCATCAGCTTTCAACTAAAATATCTTCATTTGTGTTCCGAATATGAACGGAGGTCTTACGGGTGTCCAACGACATGAGGGTGAGTAATTAATGACAGAATTTTCATTTTTGGGTGAACTAACCCTTTAAAGATAACCTTGAGAATTCACTGGAGAGAGAACGTGTAGACTTGAAAATTAAACCTTTTCCCTCGTTGTTTAATTCACATGACCAGTTATTTTGCCAAGAGATCTCTTCTGTTTATTTTATGTTTTTTCTCTGGCTGCCTTGTCTTTTGCCATCACGTACAGATATTCCTGAAAAGTCATGCAGATCTGAGGCTCTACAATTTCAAATGGCACCAGAAAATATGTATCTGTGTGAAATTAGGGCTATATTCACATTGCAGCTGAACATGATTTTCCACTCAAAATACAATGTTTTTTGTCTTTTTTTGGGTGAGGCTGTTCACACAAGACCTTTAAATGTGGTTTATATCAGATGCTCATCTACAAGACTCAACCCTAGAATGTTCTTCAGATCTGGCAGTAGCACTTTTAGTATAGCTTAGCATAGATCATTGAATCTGATTAGACCATTAGCATCTCTCTCAATAATATATTGATATTTTTCCTATATAAATCTGGACACTTCTGTAGTTACATCGTGTACTAAGACAGAAGGAAAAGTTGTGTTTTTCTTGGCCAATATGGCTAGGAACCGTACTCTCATTCCTGCGTAATAATTTTACGCAGCACCTGAAAATAGTCCCCAGCAAGCTCCCTGTGTAAGCAGGTTGTCACGTTGGTTATGTTGACAGAAGTTAGCCTATTTTCAGGCGCTGTCCGTAGGCCTAGAAAATCGCAACTTTTTGTTCGTAGAAAAAACATTTGTGTGAATCAAGGGAATGATTCATTTAGAAGTCAGGAACAATGCATCACAAATTGTAATACATTTTTTTATAATATTTTTTATGTATGTGCAAAGGTTTAAGTTTTTTTTTAAATTATTGAATGATTGTTCTTGTTTTGCTCATTATTTTTATTTTATCTATGCTATTTTTAAAAAGTGCATAAAAAAAGAATTAAATAAATAATATATATATATATATATATATATATATATATATATATATATATATATATATATATATATATATATATATATATATATATATAAAATAAATATACATACATACAGTGAGGAAAATAAGTATTTGAACACCCTGCTATTTTGCAAGTTCTCCCACTTAGAAATCATGGAGGGGTCTGAAATTGTCATTGTAGGTGCATGTCCACTGTGAGAGACATAATCTAAAAAAAGAAAATCCAGAAATCACAATGTATGATTTTTAAACTATTTATTTGTATGATACAGCTGCAAATAAGTATTTGAACACCTGTCTATCAGCTAGAATTCTGACCCTCAAAGACCTGTTAGTCTGCCTTTAAAATGTCCACCTCCACTCCATTTATTATCCTAAATTAGATGGACCTGTTTGAGGTCGTTAGCTGCATAAAGACACCTGTCCACCCCATACAATCAGTAAGAATCCAACTACTAACATGGCCAAGACCAAAGAGCTGTCCAAAGACACTAGAGACAAAATTGTACACCCCCACAAGGCTGGAAAGGGCTACGGGGAAATTGCCAAGCAGCTTGGTGAAAAAAGGTCCAATGTTGGAGCAATCATTAGAAAATGGAAGAAGCTAAACATAACTGTCAATCTCCCTCGGACTGGGGCTCCATGCAAGATCTCACCTCGTGGGGTCTCAATGATCCTAAGAAAGGTGAGAAATCAGCCCAGAACTACACGGGAGGAGCTGGTCAATGACCTGAAAAGAGCTGGACCACCGTTTCCAAGGTTACTGTTGGTAATACACTAAGACGTCATGGTTTGAAATCATGCATGGCACGGAAGGTTCCCCTGTTTAAACCAGCACATGTCCAGGCCCGTCTTAAGTTTGCCAATGACCATTTGGATGATCCAGAGGAGTCATGGGAGAAAGTCATGTGGTCAGATGAGACCAAAATAGAACTTTTTGGTCATAATTCCACTAAACGTGTTTGGAGGAAGAAGAATGATGAGTACTATCCCAAGAACACCATACCTACTGTGAAGCATGGGGGTGGTAGCATCATGCTCTGGGGGTGTTTTTCTGCACATAGGACAGGGCGACTGCGCTGTATTAAGGAGAGGATGACCGGGGCCATGTATTGCGAGATTTTGGGGAACAACCTCCTTCCCTCAGTTAGAGCAATGAAGATGGGACGAGGCTGGGTCTTCCAACATGACAATGACCCGAAGCACACAGCCAGGATAACCAAGGAGTGGCTCTGTAAGAAGCATATCAAGGTTCTGGCGTGGCCTAGCCAGTCTCCAGACCTAAACCCAATAGAGAATCTTTGGAGGAGCTCAAACTCTGTGTTTCTCAGCGACAGGCCAGAAACCTGATGGATCTAGAGAAGATCTGTGTGGAGGAGTGGGCCAAAATCCCTCCTGCAGTGCAAACCTGGTGGAAAACTACAGGAAACGTTTGACCTCTGTAATTGCAAACAAAGGCTACTGTACCAAATATTAACATTGATTTTCTCAGGTGTTCAAATACAGCTGTATCATACATATAAATAGTTTAAAAAAAGCATACATTGTGATTTCCGGAGTGTCTCTCACAGTGGACATGCACCTACGATGACCATTTCAGACCCCTCCATGATTTCTAAGTGGGAGAACTTGCAAAATAGCAGGGTGTTCAAATACTTATTTTCCTCACTGTATATATATATATATATATATATATATATATATATATATATATATATATATATATATATATATATATATATATATATATATATATATATATATATATATATATATATATGTATGTATGTATGTATGTATGTATTTGAAAAAATCTATTAAATAGAGCACATATAAAGCGACGTGGTCATTGTGGCATGGCCGCAGATAACAGACATCATTTGTCAAAATGAACGAAGATGAGAGAGGTGGAGTCCAAGAAGATGCAGAAGATGAGGAGGGATATGGGGATCAGGCAGGGGCGGCAGAAGAAGATGATAATGTGTATCACCTTTACAAAAATAACCTACTGGAATCCTGAGATTTTTTCTGCAGGATTTTTGAAGGTATCCTGTAGGAATGATGAAATCCTCCAGGAAATTCCTACAGGTTTTAGAATGAAGCCTTCAGTACAACAGAAACATGCAGGAGCATCCAGCACAACTGCAACACAAGTGAAAAATCCTGCAGGACTGCTGTCCAGCACAAGTGAAAATTAATAAAAATACTTACAAAATAATTAAATACACTGTATACAATATTTATTTAATTACATTCAAGCATATTTCATGGAACTATTTTGATAAATTAGGCCCACAAATGCTTTTAAAAGGCCATCAGCTTTGTCAATGTTTTGGGGGAAAATTGAATCTTGAACAAGAATGTATCTGGCCTGTACTAGAAGTAGTAAATGGTCAAGATATTTTCGGGGTAAAATGACAAACTAACAGTGAAGGCTGTAAAATAGGAGGAAGTGTCTGTATTCAGAAGCTTTCCAATATTTAAGCAAAGAAAAGAAACAGGGATACTTTCAGGTGTATCCAGTATGGCAGTGACTGTTGCTCTTTTCTGAAGTCCATAAAAGTGCATCTATCCATCATAACTGCTCCACACGGCTTTACTTTATAAAGTACAATTTATAACTTCCAACTTACGGAAAAAGTGTAACGCCTCTCACAGTTCAAAATGCTTTCGCTACATCAGACGAGCGTAACTGGTGTGCAATGTCTTCAGGCTTAGTGTAAGCATTTTGAACTGTGAGATTCCATAAATTGAATACAGAAGATGAATTACTGTTTATTTCCAAGTCATTTTACTGTATAGTTTTGAGAAAAATAAAGGCTAAATCACCCCAAAAAGTGCATTCTTACACTGCATTTATTCATGAAAAAAAATCTAATAATTTGCATAGTGTTGCACGGTTATACAGAAATGTGTTGATTTATTTTTTGTTAGACCCTAAATAAATAGGGATCTGGATTTCACTCCTTTACTTATATAAATCACAAATAAAAATAAATATAAAAATAAATCAAATGCAAGGTTAAAATACAGCAGTGGTACGTTTAAATTAAAACGTCAAATAATTTAAAATACTAAAATAAAAAATAAAGCTTCTTCTTATTGCACTCATTTGGTGTTCCCCACTGTGGTGTTTCTCATGTAGTGTCCAGTCCACTATGTCATCAGTGGCATTTGAAACATTGCCAGACCTGATCATTTCCCGTTACAGTTCTGGGTGTATCTGCACATGTAGGATGATAACACTCTTGGCATTCAGAGCACTGGACCATGAGCTCCTTGTTATGAGCTGTTCTGCAAACACAGTAAACTGGTTCTGCAGTTTTGGTCATGTTGGCCTCAGCTTCACTCATGCAAAGTGTGATGCTGTTTTTATTTTAATGAAGCATACAGTTGTGCCCTTAGCCTGCCTTCATTAAATATGCATAGCTTTGGTGGATGGCCCTTGCATAGAGCATATGTAAATGCTATTGAGAACACACCACAATTGCTTAGATTTGATTGCCTGACTGTGGCCTTACCGGCGAGGACAGTGTCTGTAGGGTTCTCGGGTCCAGAGGGCGCTTTTACTGTCATACACAGAGAGCTGATTCATCACAAAATAAACTGCTAACCTTGATCCAGTTGTTTTGCCGAATGTGCAATATCTGCACAAACTGGAGTTTTTTGGGGCGTTCCCACAATCCCTCCATTAGCAATAGCACTAAAGGACAGAACTGACTGAAACCCATCAATGTCCATGTTGTCCTTTGCTGTGAGGAAGCTGGCCAGGTCAATGGTATCACAGGTCAGCCAGTAATCCTGGTGAAGGACTTGTTGCAGCATGTTTACTTTTGGTGGCCTGGATAGTCTTCTAGGAGCAGTTCTGTCTGATGGACTTGAGTTGTTCCTGATTGGCCCCTCGATTTTCGATCTTCTTCTGATATTCTGCACTGGAGTTTTCTATAAATACAGAAGATACAATTTATTACAATTTATGCCACTTAAAATTTAAACTTCATGCTATGTAAATATTAAATGTTATTAATGTTGTGTGTAATCTTAGTCTATTTAGTGTCTTTTTAATGGGGGACCTTCTAGAAAACCACAAGATAAACGCGAGGGCCCACATTTTTTTAATAAGAATTATGAATACTTCAAACTGGAGATTTGATAACACATGAAAACTGGCCATATCCCTCAGGACCAGCCTGATTATGTCCAAATATAATGTTGTGTTAGGGCAAACAGAACCCAGTAATAATAATAATAATAATAATAATAATTAATTACATTTATATAGCGCTTTTCTAGGCACTCACTCAAAGCGCTTTTACATAGAAGGGGGGAATCTCCTCAACCACCACCAATGTGCAGCACCACCTGGATGATGCGACGGCAGCCATATTGCGCCAATACGCCCACCACACACCAGCTGATTGGTGGAGAGGAGACTGAGGATGATACCAATCGTATATATATATGGGGATGATTAGGAGGCCATGATGGACAGGGGCCAATGGGCACATTTTTTTTTTGGCCAGGATGCCAGGGTTACACCCCTACTCTTTACTCTTTATCGAAGGACATCCTGGGATTTTTAATGACCACAGAGAGTCAGGACCTCAGTTTAACGTCTCATCCGAAGGACGGTGCTTGTTACAGTATAGTGTCCCCATCACTATACTGGGGTGTTAGGACCCACACAGACCACAGGGTGAGCACCCCCTGCTGGCCTCACTAACACCTCTACCAGCAGCTACCTAGTTTTCCCAATTTGGTCTCCCATCCAGGTACTAACCAGGCTCAGCCCTGCTTAACTTCAGTGGGAAACCAGTCTCTGGCTACAGGGTGATATGGCTGCTGGCAGTAGTCATTTACAACTTACCATTAACATAAATATTCCACAGTCTCTAATCTCGACTCTTCTGTTTTGAAAGGTTAATGTATGACTCACTATATATTGGGGCTAATGCTATTAATTTATAAATATAAAATATGGTACAAAAGACGTGGTTTATTTAAATTAAATGAATTTAACTACAGTAAGTAACATTATATTGTTGTTTGCTGATATTAAAGTTAATAAACCTACCGAGACTTATTTAAGATCAGGGTTTCTTTACAGTGATCATAAAGACTATACATTTACTCATTTCTCACGAGGTTCGGAGGGCACTCAAACGTGTGGATGTCAGGAAAGCTGCTGGGCCGGATGGTATTTCAGGTCGTGTTCTGCGGTCCTGTGCTGATCAGCTCGCAGGGCTCTTTACATCCATATTCAACGAGTCCCTTGCTACATCTGTTGTCCCCACCTCCTTCAAACGATCCTCCATCATCCCTGTACCTAAGATCAGTAAACCCTCTTGCCTAAATGACTATCGTCCAGTGGCTCTCACATCTTTAGTCATGAAGGTCTTTGAGAGACTCATTAAAAACAACATTTGCTCCTCCATTCCTGACACTTTGGACCCTCTTCAGTTTGCCTATCGTCCCAATAGATCGACTGAAGATGCCATTTCTCACGTCCTTCACTCCTGCCTCACTCACATCGACAGCAAAAGTGGGAACTATGTCAGGCTGCTATTTATTGACTATAGCTCAGCCTTTAACACCATAGTTCCCATTAAGCTAACACACAAACTCCTGGATCTAGGCCTGAATTCTTCTCTCTGCCTCTGGATTGAAGATTTCCTCACTGGCAGACCCCAGGCGGTGAGAGTAGGCCAGTTCACCTCCACCTCCATCACCCTGAGTGTTGGAGCTCCACAGGGCTGTGTGCTGAGTCCCCTGCTCTACTCTCTCTACACCCATGACTGTTTGTCCATACACAGCTCCACCTCGATCATCAAGTTTGCTGATGATACTGTTGTCCTGGGTCTCATCTCCAACAACAATGAGACGGCATACTTGGACGAAGTGGAGCAACTGACATCATGGTGCCAGGACAACTGTCTCTCTCTGAATGTTAACAAGACCAAAGAACTGATTGTGGACTTCAGGAAGAGACAGCATCGGTCATACTCCCCTCTCATGATCAGCGGGACACCGGTAGAGAGAGTGAGCAGCTTCAAATACCTGGGTGTGAACATCTCCGAGGATCTGACCTGGACTACACACATCCAGACACAGGTGAAAAAAGCCAGGCAAAGACTGTACCACCTGCGCCAGCTGAGGAAATTCAGGGTTTCACCAGCCATCCTGAAAACTTTCTATCGAGGGGCGATAGAAAGTGTCCTGACTCAGTGCATCACAGCGTGGTACGGGAACAGCACCAGTCACGACTGCAAAGCCCTGCAAAGAGTGGTGCGCTTATCCGAGCGCATCTCAGGCTCAGCTCTCCCGTCTCTGCAGGACATCTACACCAAACGCTGCAGAGGTAGAGCTACTAAAATCATCAGAGACATAAATCACCCTGCAAACTCTCACTTCACCCTGCTGCCATCTGGTAAGCGCTTCCGTAGCCTGATGGCAAAGACTGAAAGACTCAGGAGGAGTTTCTTCCCCCAGGCCATCAGACTCCTGAACTCAGTCACGTGACTCACTTCACCCCCGCACACGCATAAACATACGGTCTTTCAACATTAACATCCACATACTGCCATTGCACTGCACTTTACTTTACGTCCCTATTGTTACTGCGTAACAACCTGTAATAAACCTTGCACATTATACTTCTTTATATATACATATTATATATTTTATGTTAACCACTTATTTTTAAGTCTACAGTTTATCTCACTTATCATCCACATATTTTTTATATTTTTATTTTTATCTTATTTCCTATTTTTATCTTTTACTTGATTTATTTATAATTCTACTTATGTTAATACTTTTTATTCTAACTTTATTCTATTTCTATTTAATTTCTTGTAACTGTTATTTGCACTGTCCATGGAGCGGACCTGTTTACATTTCACTGCCAGTTGTATATTGTGTATATAACTGTGTATGTGACAAATAAAACTCTTGAATCTTGAATCTTGAATTTCAGCAATGCAGACGTCAGACCTTCGTTCAGCTTCAGAACACAAATTATGATATTTTTGATGAAGTCCGAGAGCTCACTGACCTCTCCACAGACAGCAATTTAACACTTTCATTTCCCAGAAAGGTTGTAATTTTTTTTTTTAAATAGTCCATGTGACTGCAGTGGTTCAACCTTCATGTTATGAAGTGACAAGAATACTTCTCATGCGCAAACAAATAAACAAAAATAATGACTTTATTCAACAATGTCTTCTCTTCCCTGTCACTCAAAAATTATTGAAATTTTATATTACATATTTATTGTTTAATAATATATTTATCATTAAGAATATATCTAGATGTAAATCTATATATCTAGATATAGATCATTTATATAAATAAGATAAATAGATAAATAATTTATTCCCCTAAACAATACAGTTTTAACTTTTAGACAAAGTCTCTCAGTCTTTACTAGTTTCATAATATGAATAATATGAAAACTCTGAATTTCTGTCATCTCTTGTATTATTTGTATGTGTGCACTTCTGTGAATGAAGACTGGAGTGTGTGAACGGGACTTTTATTTTGGTGTTGTGGTGTGACGTCATAAGTCCGCGCCGCGCTCCTGCATCTGTTGTGATTCTGCTGAAGAAAGGTTTGTGTTTTAAGCGTTTAAAGTGTTTAAACAATAGAAACAATCTTCAAAGTTTTACAAGCAACGCAGAATGAATGATGTATTATTAAATGTAACATTGCATTGCTTTATCTAACATTTATTAACGTTGTGTGAGAAAAGTAACAGAATAAACTCATGAGTAACAGAAGGAGCGGCTCATTTCTCTCTCTATCGTGAATCAGTTCAAACATGAGTTCAGTCTCTGGCGAGTAGAGATGAGAGATTGAGTAATTGCTTTGGAAAATGATTCAGTGATTTAAAGCTCTCTATTTCTAGATATATATAAACAAACATACACACATACATACATATATAAAAATTTTATTTTATTTAATGATGGTAGAAATTTTTTATATATATATATAATTTCTACAATCTTTAAATATATTCAAATTTTATTTTATTTAATGATTGTAGAAATAGAGATAGAAATAGAGAGCTTTAAATCACTGAATCATTTTCCAAAGCAATTACTCAATCTCTCATCTCTGCTCCCCAGAGAATATACACACCCACATATTGAGTGTTACTGAGACTGTGCTGATGTTGATTGAGACACTCAAAGATTTAATGTGGATTTATTTTTCTTTCTGTTAATTATTCTCATCTTAAACAGGACAAACACACAGAAAAACTCCTGGAGAAGCGACTGAGATCATTTATAAAGATGGTGTTTATTAAAGAGGAGAGTGAAGACCTGAAGATTGAAAATGTATTCAGTTTGAAACATGAAGAAACTGAGGAACAGACAGAGAAAGAGGAGAGAGAAGAGATGAAGATTGAAGAAACATTGAGAGTGAAACATGAAGAAACTGAGGAACAAACAGGTTGGTTTCATTCTTATGCTAGGGGTGTAACGGTACAGATTGCTCACGGCTCGGTTTGTATCACGGTTCAGTATTTGCTTTGTTCAGGGAATAAAGGACTACTGTCAAATAAAAATAAAGAAAATAATAAGAACAAATAATTAAAATACCATCAGCAGCACAAATAAATACTATTGAGCAAAGATAGGCCTACTAATAAAATAAACTATGTTTTTCAGGTACGTCTAACATTAGTTTTCAGGTACAGAAATTGATCAAATGTAAAATAACACTGCATATTTGACTGTATACATTAAAGATGAATCATTTTTAAACTTACAAAAGCTATTCAATCAAGAGCAGTGAGTGATGTCCTTGTCTTTTGTTGTTTGACATTAAACAGACAGCAGTAAAGGCTACTGCCCCTTTAAGACCTAATGCTCGGATATGCGTCGTCTTTCTCGACTGTAAAGTTTACTTAAGGCATATACAGACTATGTCCGCTAGAATACTCAAGATGGACATGTTGACATGCTCTTGAACGGACAAACTCACACTAAAAGTAAGACTTGAAAGAGAACTCAATATGTGCGCGCTGTAAGACGTGTGCGCGCTTTCGGGTGAGTGCACAGAGACTAATTTTCTCACAGCGTCTTGTCAGACGGTTGGGAAACACAGGTCTAAAAAACATTCACAATTTCAACCGAAAGTGCACATGAAATGTGTCATTTGGGACAGGGCCTTTGTTGCTTCACAAGCCACTTGTACAATTTGTGTGACTAAATCTGCCATGATCAAACCTGAACTTCAACAAATGCAACGCGGATCTCCACCTTTACTGTTTGCAGAATAAATGCACCAATGCAACCTATGTGACAATTCAATCTTGAAAAGTAACATCATTTTGAATTATTGGAAATAATATTAGGAGTTTCGCCGTTTTATATTTTGAAGTTCCTAAAGGTTTTTTTACCAGTTTTCATGATGTTCTAAAAAGCTTAACATGAAAATGTGAGAGAGTTTAACATGGCTTAACCCCCTGGAGTCGGCGCGACCGGCTCTTTTTTTCTTATCAGTGTCAAAGAGACTCAAATAACACTGTCGTTTTTTTATCATTCATGCAAGTGTTATACATCATTATATTCTGTTAAAGCAGCACTAGGTAACTTTTCAACCTTCATAATATATTTTCAAAACTCTTGTGATGATACATCGACTTACAATAGGTTGAATGACACGTCTGCCTCAGCCTGACGGGGTCTGTATCGTTTTTAATCGTACTTTTAAACTTCGGGTTTCGGGTAGCAACCCGAGAAAAAAAAGAACTACAAAATTCGACGGCTTTACAGCATATACGTCACTTCCACCACCACCCCCACTTCCTTAAATTCGGACGTGCGAGAAAAACTATCATTTGTTTGCCAAATGTTATAGTCATGGCCGAAGCAGCACAAAAAAATAAGAAAGCAAAGGTTTTGTCGGAGGAAAGCAAAAAGAGGAAAGGAGAAAGTGATGGGATTAAAGGCAGGACGAGGATCAACATTGGGCCAGCGTTTGCTCGTTGGCATGAGCTGAAGGAGGAGGGGCTACATTCTTGCAAGAAAATACGTAATACATACAAAATCATATTTTAGGATACCTAACATGTCTGTGATATTGGTTTATTTGTCTTTCCTCAAGCTATAATGCAAATCGATTTTTCAAATTTGCAGATTCATCTAGGGTAGCTTGATATTATAATATTGACAATATATGGTTATTACCTACCACTCAAACATTGAACTGAAGTATCATTTAGATTCTGTAAAACGGTAACCACTAGACTAGGCTACTATAATGACGCTGGCTTGTAAACGTGAGCATCGCGATCATTTGGCGTTTGAAAAAAATAAAACCCATGAAATTATATTTATATGACATGCTGAAACATATGCGACTGTACCTGGGATGAAGACATTTCACACGCAACGCAAGCAGAACACCTGAATGTGAACTCCGGCAGTGTTCAGGGCTATCATGGTTGTCATGTCAACAAATGCACGTGCGATGCATCCGCTGATGTAGAATGACAGTTTACGACAGTAGTAGAGGACAATACTGTTTCACAACTGTAGGGGGAGCCCGAGAGCAAAAGTTACCTAGTGCTGCTTTAAGTTTCTTTTTGTGTGTGTGTACAGTAACAATAAAAACAAATTGTTGTGCTTTTGGCAAAATATGGGAAACAAACATGATTTGCGATCTTCAGCCTCTCTCTCAATGATGTCTAATCTGATTCTCTTCAGAAAAGAGAATCAGTCTAATGTCTAATCTGATTCTATCTGATGTCTAATCTGATTTTCTTCGTGGTTAGGAAACACTGGTCTAAAGAAACGTTGAAATGTCAGGTTTTAAATCATGTAAATCAAAACGAAAACAAATATTCTGTGTTTATGTAATCTGTGTGAAAAGTGGGATATGTCAGTCAACTCATTACTGACTCATTATCCGCTAATGCGGCCACGCCCACGGACCTTGCACTCATTCAGATTCAAGTACAGGCAATCCATGCGTCGACGCCCACACACACATTAACTCATGCAACATGAAGCAAGACTGTTTAGACAAGATTTATTTGGCCTGTTTTCGTTTTGTATAAATTGTATCTTAATTTTAATCAATGTTTTTAATATAGTAAGTCAATATAACAGACAATATCCTTCGCGCACGCGTCTCAAATGAACTGAAGATGAAAAATATATTTGAGTATTAATTGCCTTTTTTACAGTGAATATTGTTTTGTATAAATTGTATCTTAATTTTAATCAATGTTTTTAATATATTTGATATAATATAACAGACTGGTATAATAAATATATTAGTATATTTGGTACCAATATAGCAGACAATAGCCTTAGCGCTGGCTCATGCATTTCACGTGTTTCTGACTGAAGCTCGAAATGATATTTGAGTATTTTGTGTATTTGATCGTTTACAAATGATTCAGAAAATGTTTGCCATTGAAATGACTGGGGAAAAGTGTCCCTAAAGTCACCAGATACTATTTGAAATCATAATTGCATTGCATTATGTTGTTTTAAATCCCACATTTTTTACTTATAACATTCATCATTACCAATTATTCAGTTATTTGTATTTATTGAATATCGAATTGGGTTCAGTGTCACAATATTACTGTATTTTTAGCTCTTCTTTCAAAAAATCTTGAAATCTTGTTTCTTTTTTGGCAGATAATTTAGCTTGCTTTAAGTAAAAACTTTAAGTAAAAATATTTAGATTTTTCCCCCAGAAAACTATTTTTTTTTACTGTGACTGTACTTTTCTAGTAAACCTAAAATCTAGTAGGCCTACCTGAAGCTCATTCATTATGCAGCTCATTATTATGCAGGTCTTTTGTTTCTCAGGAGTGATTGCATTATTATTCATGGTCGTTCACGCCTCCTCGCATAAGGCCTCAGTAAAGAAAAAGTGTTTTACCAATTGTAAATTAATATATTGTTGTATGTGAATGTGTCGTCTCAATGATTCTCACATTAGTTTGAAGCAAAAACTCTACGCAAATACACCCATTAGTCAAAAGTCTTGTGAACACATCTATTGTTTGTTTTGAGGCCTTAATTTAAAAAATGTTTTTTTTTTTTTTTCAGAAAACATGCATAAACATTATTCTCTCAAAAATGCAAGCATGTACATACCAGTGATGCGCGGGTCAATGTATAAACAACCCGCACCCGACCGACGTTTTCAACTAACCCGCCCGCAACTCGGACCGCAAAAAAAAAGAAGAAAATATTGTACCCGACCCGCTTCCTGACCCGCATTTTTTAAAAGTAGTAAATGCTCATCGTAGCTCATTGGGCCATTGAGAAAATGTTTCAGGCCCTGGCGTGGTGCTCAGAGGTGCAGCAGCGAGAGCAGGCAGTTCTTGAGGCGGCCCATCATTTTCCATTTCAGCTCCAGATGCATATTATTGATGAACGCGATGTTTATGTTTCGACCCGGCTTGAAGAATTCATCAGCCCACATTTGGAAAACATTTGGAAAAGTGTGAAAGCCCTTAGGAGCGCAAACTGTTATTTTTCTGAATGCTGTATGATATAGCCTAGTGTTATGTAATACAGGCTTGATTTATTCATTTATTTCGTTTAATTTTCTTAACAATTAAGATGCAGCATGTGTTTATCCAGTCTAATCGAAGTGTGCGTCTCTCCCCCGACTTTCCCAACAAAAATCCCGCCCCCTCTCAGAAAATACATAAAACTGACTTTAAATGACTTTTAAAAGCCTATTAAAATGGTACAATGGCATTGCTCAGTTCAACGTTTTGGGAAATCGGGCATTTTGTCCCGCGTCAGCATTTATTCAAAAGTTAATAACGCTCAACATTCAAAAGGTAAATAAGGATTTATTGACGATCCGACCGACCGCGACCCGAATATCATTAAAAATATTTTTGGATGACTCGTAACCGCGGGTAACCGCGGGTGGCCGCGGGCACCCGCTCATTTTGGATCAACCCGCGCATCACTGGTACATACATGTTGCTTAGATATTATGGTAGCCCAGTTTGTGCTGAATACAGTGTAATTACACTTTTGCCATTAAAGGGTTAGTTCACCCAAAAATGAAAATTCTGTCATTAATTACTTACCCTCATGTCGACACCCGTAAGACCTCCGTTCATCTTCGGAACAGAAGTTAAGATATTTTAGTTGAAATCTGATGGCTCTGAAAGGCCTCCATTGGCACAATGGCACGGTTCACTCTCAAGACCCTTAAAAGGTACTAAAGACGTCGTTACAAAGTCCATCTCACTACAGTGGTTCTAAAATAACTTTATGAATCGGCGACAATAACTCCCTTACGAGAGTACTCTCGCATTGCGTTCGCTAAACGCTTATGGGGAAATTCCTTTCCTCGAGATATTGAAGCAAAATTTTTATCCAAAAATACCATGTACACGCAGTGCAGCTGCACAGCTCTCAGCAGGAAGCAGCTGCGTGCTGATTGGCTGTGCCGCTGCAACTGCAGCAACCTATGGCGAGACCGCAGGGCAGGACGGACCAATCAGGTCCTTCTAAATTCCCGCCACAAGGGGCAACAGAATTTGCATAGCCAAGGGTATATGAGACCCTGTCTCGCAAGGTTAGTTAGATTAATTCTTCTTCACCGAGTTGCCCTCGCTGAGCTCTGGATCGAAGCCCGCCGTCGAAACGCTACCAGCGGAATCCCTGCAGCCCTGAGGACGCCGGATTCCAACCTGGTCTCCGCCTTCAGCCGCCTGCTGTTCCAGCTGTGCCATCCGGCGCCAAAATATCCTTTATACTATGTATATGTGTGTAACGTGTGTGTGCGTTGCTGGCAATGCCACTTCTAAGAGCTTACTAGCTCTCCACCTCTCTTCTCTTGTGTCCGCCACGTGTTTATGCCGCGAACAGAGAACATTGGGCTTCCGCCGCTTCAAATAAAGCCACGGACGTACGGAGCGCTCCTCTTCTCTCGTTCCGTCGCGCTGAAATGCGCGGCGGACAGAGAATGTTATATCCCCGTCGCTCTAATGGCGCCGCGGACATACGGAGCTCTCCCCTTCTCTCGTTCCGTCGTGCTGAGAAGCACCGCGGACATACGGGGCTCTTCACTCACCTTCCCCTCTCACTTCCGCCGCCCTGAAAATGGCCACGGACAGAGAATGTTATACTGCCCCCGCGCGGATAGCGCCGCGGACAGAAGATGTGCACTTCTGCACACGAGTGAACTCAACCTAAGCTCTCCTCACTCTTCCTTCTCTCTCGCTCCGCCGCCCTGATATGGCCGCGGACAGAGAATGCTGGAGTAGACAAGCGAACTCAGGCTGCTGGATATATCGAGAATGCGCTTACGTCACAGCCGCACTTGCTGCCAAAGGTAAACAGCCTTATATCTCTGCACAGCACGCATTCGCTGACTAGAGTGCATCATAACACGTGCTCTCCGTCTAGAGCATAACGTTGTGGTAAAATGGCTGCCAACCTTGCGCCTTTTTTCCCTCAAATATCACTTCTTCCAGTCCCCCTATTCAGGCGGCTGGAGTGGTTCAACACTGTAGGTAATGTGTCCACTACATAGTGTGCACTCCTGCATAAGCACTGTTAATTCAGTGCCACAAAATCACTCAATAAACCTGGTATTCTCCCAGTTCAGGTGACTGGAGATATAATATTGCAATAACTAGCCTGTGGCCAAACATGCTCAGTTGCACATTGACGCTGTTATGCGTTTACCTCTGTGAATTCGCTCGCTGGCGTACGCCGCGAGTACTCTAATGTAGTGGCGCCCATTATACAGTGCGCGTCACCACACATTATTTACAATGAATCAGAGCTTTCTAGTGGCTAGGCAGACCCGCGCCTGCAGAGCACGCGCTATCCATTAGCCCTGCCGCTAACGTGCACGTGGACTAATCCGCAAGAATGCGTCCACTTTACAGTAACACTATCCAAACACAGTGTGACGAGTTCATCTGTAGGCAGTGTGCCAACATCAAAGTTGTACCCCTACACTCAAGCACTTCCCTATGTTCCCCAGCTCCCTGCACTCAGGCGGCTGGAAACATTATTCCCACAATCGATGAGCCCGCAAACAAACGCGCTCGCCTGTACACATGCACCATTTCCCCGGCGACACAATTAAAGCGTTCGCCGCTATTCTGCGTTCTCCGGCCCCCCGCACTCACCCTCCACCTTCCACAGTCTACGAGCCCGTGAGTAACGTGCTCTCCTGTACACAAACACAATCCCCTTGGTAAGCGCCACTTCCACGGCGACCCAAATAAGGCATGCGTCACCATTCAGTGCACACCGCCTCTCACAGTGCTACTACCACAATGCAACCGGGCTAACAGGTCCCTGTTACTCAGTGACCCGCCCCACAAATTAATTCAACCCTTGGCTTCGATAACAAGGTTACTCGCTACAGTTCGCTTGCAGACCGTGCATTCGCACTGTGGTATAGACAGCGGTGAGAAGCGTCATGAGTCACGTGCTTCGAACCGAAATATCAAACTGTTAAATAAAGGGAGCGGTGGAAACCATGCACCCCTCACAGAGCGAGTCAGGCTTTTACAGTCGCTTCTTCCTTGTGTCAAAAGAAGGGTGGTGGTCTCAGGCCATTCTAGATCTCAGACATCTGAACAAAGCCCTTATGAAGCGTCCGTTCAGAATGTTGAAAATGAAACAAATCCTTGCGCACATTCGCCCGGGAGATTGGTTTTTCACTGTGGATCTAGAGGATGCCTTTTTCCACATACAAATAGCCCCTCATCATAGGCCATTCTTGAGATTCGCCTTCGAGGGGCAAGTATACCAATACAAGGTGCTACCTTTTGGTCTATCTCTGGCTCCCCGCACGTTAACGAAGTGCATGAAAGCGGCGCTAACCCCGCTGAGGCCTCGGGGAATGAGAATTCTCAATTATCTTGACAACTGGCTCATAATAGCTCAGTCCGAGATACAGTTATTAAACCACAGATCTTGGCTTCTCAACCATTTAGAATGCTTGGGACTCAGAATCAACGTGGCAAAGAGTTTATTGTCTCCCACACAGAAAGTTTCGTTTCTGGGAACAGTATTGGACTCACTGCAGATGAGCGCGCGACTGATGTCACAGCGCGCGCTCTCTGTTCAGAACCGAGCGGTTTCCCTCAGGTCCGGTGCACGCATTCCTCTCAAACACTTTCAGAGGATGCTGGGTCTCATGGCCTCGGCGGCGCCAGTTCTCAGACTAGGTCTGTTGCACATGCGCCCCCTACAGCACTGGCTGAATCGTCGCGTTCCAGCTCACGCATGGCTCTCGGGCCGATTGCAAATCAAGGTAGACCACAGCTGTGTGTTGGCTCTGGCCCCTTGGAAAAATCCCGTCTGGTACCAGACGGGCGTGAGTTTGGGCACTGTTACGAAGTTGAAAGTTATCTCGACAGATGCATCCAACCTAGGTTGGGGAGCCCTTCACGAGGGCAGGCCAGTCTCCGATCTCTGGTCAGACTCGGAGAGGAGCCTTTACATAAACTGTCTAGAGATGAAAGCGGTCCCGCTATCGCTAAGAGCTTCCTTCCGTACAAAAAGCACCACCATGTCCTGGTCCGAACGGACAGCAGGTCGGTGGTAGCCTATATAAATCGCCAAGGCGGTCTGAAATCTGTCGATCTGCACACAATGGTGGAAGAAGTCCTAATATGGGCAGAGCACAATCTGAGCTCGCTGAGAGCGACTCATGTGCCAGGCAATCTGAATTTGGGTCCGGACATGCTGTCCAGGGGCAAAGTGTCCCCTGCAGAGTGGTCTCTTCACCCACATGCAATTCAGACAATTGGGGCAGGTTTGGAGAGGCAAAAGTGGATCTTTTCGCCTCACAAGACAATGCTCAATGCCGAATATATTTCTCCAAGCACAAGGATGCGTTGGCCCACGAATGGCCCAACCTTCCTCTTTATGCTTTTCCCCCAATCTCAATGTTACCTCAGGTCATAGAGAGGATCAGGGAGAGCAAATACGCTGTGCTTTTAATAGCCCCGCTTTGGAGAAATCAACCTTGGTTCTCACTACTGAGTCAGATGTCAGATACATGCAGGCGGAACGGCAGATCTGGCATCCCCATCCCGATCTATGGGCGCTTCATGTCTGGCCCATCAACGGGTACATGAGAACCTCTCTGAAAATGTATTGAATACTATTACTGAAGCTAGAGCCCCCGCGACCAGGCAGCTCTATTCAGGCAAATGGTCAGTCTTTTCGGACTGGTGTAAAGCGCGAAGTCTGACCCCACATGATTGTGAAGTGTCAGAAGTGCTTACATTTTTACAAGAGCTTCTGGACGCGGGTCATTCCCCCTCCACGCTCAAAGTTTATGTGGCTGCTATAGCAGCGTATCACATTCAAGTGAACGGACTGTGACTAGGAAAGAACGATCTCATTGTTCGCTTCCTTAAACGGGCTAGAAGGCTTCACCCACCTCGCCCCCATTCAGTCCCTATATGGGACCTGTCCACGGTCCTGGATGCCATGAAGAGCCCTGCATTTGAGCCTCTGCATTCGGTGAGCTTAAAGCTCCTGTCACTAAAGACCGCTTTTCTGCTGGCGATCGCGTCAGTTAAGCGAGTGGGTGATCTGCACGCGCTCTCTTTGAGCGCCTCGTGTCTGGAATTTGGGCCAAGCGACTCAAGTCGTCCTCAAACCAAGACCTGGATATGTACCTAAAGTGCTTTCAACTCCGTTCAGAGCACAGGTCATTTCACTCTCAGCACTTTCATCACCGATAGATGAAGATGCTAATTTGCTCTGTCCTGTCAGAGCGCTGAGAATATACATAGAGCGTTCCGCTGCTTACAGGCAAACTGAACAGCTCTTTGTATGCTTTGGCGGCCGCACCCGAGGGTACGCGGTTACAAAGCAGACCCTGTCACGTTGGATAGTGGATGCTATCTCACTGGCCTATGAGTCTAAAGATCTCAGCTACCCCTTAAGCATTAAAGCCCATTCTACTAGAGGCATGGCCTCTTCGTGGGCTTGGTCTACTGGCATTTATCTGAATGATATCTGTGCGGCGGCAGGCTGGGCCTCCCCGTCCACTTTTATCAGATTCTATAATTTAGATGTCCCGGCCTTACAAGCTGGGCTTCTTGCTGTGTAAACAGATTTAACCCCTTAAGGCTTGAAAAGTCCGGTCTGGGTTAAATATTGTATAAGTCATAAGCACATTCCTTATACGGCTCGAATTATCTGGCCATTCATTATTCCTGGCCCGACTATGTCTGGTCTTTACATTATATTATTACACGTATATCGTGTTCATTCTCATTAAGGGCCCAACTCAGGTCTGGCTCATTTTGGGACTTCTTGATATCATATTACGGGCCCACCTAGGTTGGCCTGGGTTTGGTGTCGTCGGCTTTAGAGCCGTTAAGCAAGCACAGCGTTTTGCATTGGTCCCCCATAAGCGTTTAGCAAACCAAATACGAGAGTACTCTCGTAAGGGAACGCTTCGGTTACTAACGTAACCTCGGTTCCCTAAGATGAGGGAACGAGTATTGCGTTTGCTTGCCGTGCTTGCTTACTTGCTCAGGAGTCGATTAACCTGACTTACCTTGCGAGACAGGGTCTTATATATCCTTGGCTATGCAAATTCTGTTGCCCCTTGTGGCGGGAATTTAGAAGGACCTGATTGGTCCGTCCCGCCCCGCGGTCTCGCTATAGGTTGCTGCAGTTGCAGCGGCACAGCCAATCAGCACGCAGCTGCTTCCTGCTGAGAGCTGTGCAGCTGCACTGCATGTACATGGTATTTTTGGATAAAAATGATGCTTCAATATCTCGAGGAAAGGAATTTCCCCGTAAGCGTTTAGCAAACGCAATACTCGTTCCCTCATCTTAGGGAACCAAGGTTACGTTAGTAACCGAAGCGTTTTTGTGCACAAAAAACCCCTAAATAACGGTTTACATAGTGATGACGATTTCAAAACAAGGCATCATGAAGCTTCGAAGCGTTATGAATCAGTGAGCCGCATGATGATTCGGATCGTGTGTCAAACCGCCAAACTGCAGAAATTTGGCGATTCAAACCGCTGATTCGACTCGCTGATTCATAATGCTTCGAAGCTTCATGATGCCTTGTTTTGAAATCGTCATTACTATGTAAGTCGTTATTTAGGGTTTTTTTGCGCACAAAAACTATTATCGCCGATTCATAAAGTTATTTTAGAACCACTGTAGTGAGATGGACTTTGTAATGACGTCTTTAGTACCTTTTAAGGGTCTTGAGAGTGAACCGTGCCATTGTGCCAATGGAGGCCTTTCAGAGCCATCAGAATTCAACTAAAATATCTTAATTTCTGTTCCGAGATGAACGGAGGTCTGACGGGTGTCGAACGACATGAGGGTAAGTAATTATGACAGAATTTTCATTTTTGGGTGAACTAACCCTTTAATATGTTTATAAGCATCTGAAAAAAACACAAATTTAAGAGCTTGTCAAAACTTCTAAAGAGCCCCAAAACAGCTCATACGTCTAGGGATTAAAGGGTCATGAAACACCCTGTTTTAGCAGCCGTCAGTTCTCACCACAGTTTTGAAAAATGCTATAAAAGTGGGCGTGGTTAAGCTGCGGAGTGGAGGGGGTGAGGGGAGACTGACTGACTGCAACAACACAACAACGGCTTCTGATTCAGTTTTATCAGTAAAAGTATCAACGCTTCCCAAAAAATTGCACGCTGCAAAATATCATTACGTAACACAATTTACACATGGTTTAGTAAGCTCACCTTAAATAACACAAATACATAAAATACATATCCTATGACAGCTGTCATTTATTGCTCAAATAAATGCACAGCCATTCGCATGTTCTCTCTATAGGAAATATATACGAACACGCTGATGCATCACTGATAACTTTTGAGGCTTATTTTGCAGTGTTTTATGAGCCGTTTGATCGGTTAATGGGCCGTAAAGAGAGGTTACACTCACAGTGTGGATGAATCGCGTTTGTGTGAAGACTCTGGATCTACTGAAGAGAACTTATGCGATGCAGAAACTAATACAAAGCAAAAATAATCACGCGTTTTTGATCCATTAATGCATCTCTCACTTACAATCTCACTTACGAATGCGATCTCACTCTTTGAAGCGCCTGTCAAGCAACGCATGCTGTTGTGTTAAGCGAGGCATTTTCTCATAGGACAAGGACACGCAGACTTGTGAATAATTAAGCAAGACGTCTTCTCATAGGATAAGGACACGCAGTCTCATGAATAATTGAGGCCTCTTCTCATAGGATAAGGACATGCAGACTCATGAATAATTATGAGACATCGATGAGTCATCGCTGTACTATAGTACGACAAAGCGTCACATTCTGTGATGTTGATACAAAGATGAATTTAAACCCAGAAGTTGAATATAGTGCACTTTTTTTTCAATTAACTAGTTTTCTCCTACAATCAAAATGAATAGATGGTAACATTGACTTCTATGATGCTCAACACTCATAACTCAGAAAAATCTCAGAAAATTTGGTTTTCTGAAGAACAGCGTACTTTGATTAAAAAGTTGATTAGAGCAGGGGTTTACAAACCTGTCCTGGAGGACCCCCAACACTGCACATTTTGTATATCTCCCTCATCTAACACACCTGATTCAACTCATGAGCTCAATTTTAAAGACCGCGAGACCTGAAGTGGGTGTGTCAAATATGGGAGACATACAAAATGTGCAGGGCTGGGGGTCCTCCGGGACAGGTTTGAAAACCACTGGATTAGAGACAGGAAAGCAAATAAAGAAGTGAAGAAAATGATAGGCTGCTCAGCTAAAATGATATCAAATGCTTTAAAATGGCAACCAAAACCAGAAAGACGTGGAAGAAAACGGAAAACAACCATTCGAATGGATCGAAGAATAGCCAAAATGGAAAAGATCAGCTCCAGGGAGATCAAAGAAAGTCTAAAGTAACCTGTGAGTACTGTAACAATTAGACGACGCCTATGTGAAGCCAAGCTATCGGCAAGAAGCCCCCGCAAAGTCCCATTGTTGAAAAAACTACATGTGCTGAAGAGATTACAATTTGCCAAAGAACACATTGACTGGCCTAAAGAGAAATGGCGCAATTTTGTGGACCGATGAAAGCAAGATTGTTCTTTTTTAGGTCTAGGGGCCACAGACCGTTTGTCAGACGACTCCCAAACACTGAATTCAAGCCATAGTAGACAGTGAAGCATGGTGGCGCAAGCATCATGAAATGGGGATGTTTCTCATACTATGGTGTTGGGCCTATTTATCGCATTCCAGGGATCATGGATCAGTTACTTAAAGAGGTCATTTTGCCTTATGCCGAAGAGGAAATGCCCTTGAAATGGGTGTTTCAACAAGACAACGACCCCAAACACACCAGTAAGCGAGCAGCATCTTGGCTCCAGACCAACAAGATTAACGTTACGGAGAGGCCAGCCCATTAGAAAACTTGGTGACATCAAAAATGCTGTTTCTGAGGCCAAACCAAGAAATGCAGAGGAATTGTGGCATGTAGTGCAATCATCTGGGCTGGAAAACCTGATCACAGATGCCAGAAGTTGGTCGACTCCATGCAACACAGATGTGAAGCAGTTCTCAGAAACCGCAGTTATTAGACTAAATATTAGTCCAGTGATTGACAAGAAAGCGAAATCTTCAAGCATTTTTCAGTATATACAGGAAATGTTTGACTTTGTATAGAAAAAAGCAGACACTGCTATTTTTTGAACAGCCTAATATTACTTTTTCTTCACTTTCTCTAAAGTAATTTGATCAATTTTTCTTCAATTTTTCTTCATGTTTTGTTTTAGAACAGAATGTGCAGTGTTCCCAATGCATTTGCGTGTATTGAAATAAAAGTTATTATAAGGATTTTGAGCTTTGCTCACTTTTTTAATCACACTGCTATTATTTTGAACACAACTGTAAAACATAAACGTCAGCAGTTGTTTTAGGACACATGCTGAAAGTTACTGCAGAAACAAGGTTGTGATGTTGAAAAGAGCAGAAAATGACAATATAACTGAGACATGTTTTGAAACCAGTGGAGACAACAGCACAGACGCTGCTTAATATTAGGGCCCTATGAAATGGTTTAGTTTTTCCCCAAGTTTTTTTCTGTTTTAATTTTTCTGGATTTAGATTTTTTAAACTCCCATTTTAATGGTTACATCAAAATTTAGTATTTTTTTTAAAAATAAATTATTATTATTAATTTTAATTGCAATTTCAGGGCCATGAAAAACATTTCCCCCCTCCAATTCCTTTTTTTATTCTGGATTCCATTTTAATGGTTTAATTACATTTTAATAGTCAATGATTTAACAATCAGTGATTTTAAAAATAATACTAATAATTTTACATTTATATAGCGCTTTTCTGGGTACTCAAAGTGCTTTACATAGAAGGGGGGGGGGGGGTCTTCTCAACCAACCCCAATGTGTAGCACCACCTGGATGATGAGACAGCCGACATATTGAGCCAGAATGCCCACCACACACCAGCTGATTGGTGGAGATGAAGATAGACCGATGAAGCCAATCAGCATATCGCTATATGGGGATGTTTAGGAGGCCATGATGGACAGGGGCCAATGGGTAAATTTGGCCAGGATGCCGGGGTTACACCCCTACTCTTTTACCGATTTTTAAGACCACAGAGAGTCAGGACCTCAGTCTCTTATCCGATGGATCCATTTCAATCTATTTTTTTCCTTTAGAAATTGTGTTTGTGTATTTTTTATCAGAAATGTTGTTGTGTATTTACATTTTTCTGACAATCAAATGAAGGCTTAAAACATGAATTAAATTAATTTTTTATCATATGAAATTAAAAATCATCAAAACATAAAAGTTAAAACATGCAGGTAAATTTTGATTTGTTTTTTTTTCCTTAGACCTGATGTCACTGAAAGAGGAGAGTCAAGATCTGAATGGAAAGGAAGAGAAAGATCAATATGAGAAACATGATTTCATAACTGAAGAAACATATTTTAGTTGCTCACAGACTGAAAAGAATTCTTCACGAGAAAAAGCTCAAAAGACAGAATCTTATTTCACCTGCCAACAGTGTGGAAAGAGTTTCACTCATAAAGGAAACTATAACAGGCACATAAGAACTCACACTGGAGAGAAGCCTTATACCTGCCAACAATGTGGAAAGAGTTTCAGACATAAAGGAAATTTTCAAGACCACATAAGAGTTCACACTGGAGAGAAGCCTTTCACCTGCCAACAGTGTGGAAAGAGTTTCACTCTTAAAGGAAGCTTTAAAAGACACTTAAGAACTTGCGCTGGAGAGACGGCTTATACCTGCAGACAGTGTGGAAATAGTTTTGAAGAACATGAAAACCTTAAAGTCCACATGAGAGTTCACTCCAGAGAGCAACTCTACACCTGCCCACAGTGTGGAAAGAGTTTCAACCGAAAAGGAAACTTTAACAGGCACAAACAAATTCACACTGGAGAGACGCCTTACACCTGCCAACAGTGTGGAAAGAGTTTCAATCGAAAAGGACACTTTCAAGACCACATAAGAATCCACACTGGAGAGAAATCTTTCACCTGCCAACAGTGTGGAAAGAGGTTCAATCGAAAAGGATACTTTCAAGACCACATAAGAATCCACACTGGAGAGAAGCCTTACACCTGCCAACAGTGTGGAAAGAGTTTCAACCGAAAAGGAATCCTTAACAGGCACATGAGAGTTCACACTGGAGAGAAGCCTTACACCTGCTCTCAGTGTGGAAAGAGTTTTGCTGAAAAAGTAGGCCTTAAAAGACACATTAGAATTCACACTGGAGAGAAGCCGTTCATTTGTGATCTCTGTGGAGAGAGTTTCAGATATAGAGTAAACTTTAAGCACCACATGAGGATTCACTTATGAGAGAATGGTTTTATATGTAATCAGTCTGGAATGAGTTGCAGACAGAAAAACCCTGGGTTTACGTAATAACTTAGAATCAAACAAAGCCAACCCTGAGGTTCACATGAGTTTAGATTATAGAGAGGCCTTTCACCAGCCCTCAAGACCCTGAAATACTGAAATATGGCAATATTATTTTATTATATTTTATCAGTCTTTGCTTAAGGGCAGCGCACTGGTGAATATCCCGTGTGGCAGTTAAATGAATATGTGCCGTGCATTTTCCTTTCAGTAACAAAATAAATATGTGAGAAAACTGTATTTGTGAAAGCATTAGATATAATAAACTGTTCCCGCACAAAACTTGGAAATATTAAGATTGTGATGGCTACACTAAAAGAAAGGTACATGTCATTTGGCAGTATTCCCTTTAACACAACCTCCAATGTGTATAGAAGGAAATAACGCTAGGAGATGACAGGTTTTCCACCTGTCCAGCTCCTCAAGACCTCTAGGCTTTCACACAAAAGTAGATAGGATGCAGTTTTGAACTTGTGTTTGATTTTTGAATGTTTCAACTGTCCAGAGCATGAGATCAGCAATAAAGAATTTAGAAACTAAAGATCATTTCTGCTCTCCTTGAGCGTTCTTTAGAGCATTTGCAGTAAATTCGCGGCAGACGCAAGTGCCATTACGAACGGCAGTGCAGAGTACCCGGCCTTCTTGGTGTCCCTGGGAGGGGTGCTGGAAAGTGCTCCGACTGGGGACTTCAACGGCCACGTGGGCAATGACAGTGACACCTGGAGGCGCATGATTGGGAGGAACGGCCCCCCTGATCTGAACCCGAGTGGTGTTCAGTTATTGGACTTCTGTGCTAGTTACGGTTTGTCCATAACGAACACCATGTTCAGCCATAAGAGTGTCCATCAGTGCACATGGCACCAGGACACTCTAGGTCGTAGGTCAATGATCGACTTTGTGGTCGTTTCATCTGACCTGCGGCCGTATGTCTTGGACACTCGGGTGAAGAGAGGGGCGGAGCTGTCAACTGATCACCACCTGGTGGTGAGTTGGATCCGATGGCGGGGGAGGAAGCTGGACAGACCCGGTAGACCCAAGCGTACTGTAAGGGTCTGCTGGGAACGTTTGGCCGAGCCCCCTGTCAGAGAGATCTTCAACTCCCACCTCCGGCAGAACTTCGACCGGATCCCGAGGGAGGCTGGAGATATTGAGTCCGAGTGGACCATGTTCTCCACCTCCATTGTCAAAGCGGCTGCTCGGAGCTGTGGCCGTAAGGTCTCCGGTGCATGTCGAGGCGGCAATCCCCGAACCCGGTGGTGGACACCGGAAGTAAGGGATGCCATCAAGCTGAAGAAGGAGTCCTATCGGGCCTGGTTGGCTTGTGGGACTCCTGAGGCAGCTGACACGTACCGGCAGGCTAAGCGGACTGCAGCCCGGGTGGTTGTGGAGGCAAAAACTCGGGCCTGGGAGGAGTTTGGTTGGCCTCGAAGAGATTCTGGCAAACCGTCCGGCGCCTCAGGAGGGGGAAGCAGTGCCCTACCAACGCTGTTAACAGTGGCGATGGGCGGCTCTTGACCTCAACTGGGGATGTCGTCGGACGGTGGAAGGAATACTTTGAGGATCTCCTCAATCCCGCCATCACGTCTTCCATTGAGGAAGCAGAGGCTGGGGGCTCAGAGGAGGACTCGTCCATCACCCAAGCTGAAGTCACAGAGGTGGTCAAGAAACTCCTCTGTGGCAAGGCACCGGGGGTGGATGAGATCCGCCCTGAGTACCTCAAGTCTCTGGATGTTGTGGGGCTGTCTTGGCTGACACGCCTCTACAGCATCGCGTGGCGGTCGGGGACAGTGCCTCTGGGATGGCAGACCGGGGTGGTGGTCCCTCTTTTTAAGAAAGGGGACCGGAGGGTGTGTTCCAACTACAGGGGGATCACACTTCTCAGCCTCCCCGGGAAAGTCTATGCCAGGGAACTGGAGAGGAGAATACGGCCGATAGTAGAACCTCGGATTCAGGAGGAACAGTCTGGTTTACGTCCGGTCCGTGGTACACTGGACCAGCTCTATACCCTCTACAGGGTGCTGGAGGGTTCATGGGAGTTTGCCCAACCAGTCCACATGTGTTTTGTGGATTTGGAGAAGGCATTCGACTGTGTCCCTCACGGCATCCTGTGGAGGGTGCTGGGGGAGTATGGGGTCCGGGGTCCTTTGCTAAGGGCTGTCCGGTCCCTGTACGACCAAAGCAGGAGTTTGGTCCGCATTGCCGGCAGTAAGTCAGACTTGTTCCCGGTGCATGTTGGACTCAGGCAGGGCTGCCCTTTGTCGCCGGTTCTGTTCATAATTTTTATGGACAGAATTTCTAGGCGCAGCCAGGGCCGGAGGGTGTCAGGTTTGGGGACCACGCGGTTTCGTCTCTGCTCTTTGCGGATGACGTTGTCGTGTTGGCCCCTTCTAACCAGGACCTTCAGCATGCACTGGGACGGTTTGCAGCCGAGTGTGAAGCGGCTGGGATGAGGATCAGCACCTCCAAATCCGAGGCCATGGTCCTCGGTTGGAAAAGGGTGGCTTGCCCACTTCAGGTTGGTGGAGAGTTCCTGCCTCAAGTGGAGGAGTTCAAGTATCTAGGGGTCTTGTTCACGAGTGAGGGGAGGATGGAACGGGAGATTGACAGACGGATCGGTGCAGCTTCTGCAGTAATGCGGTCGATGTACCGGTCTGTTGTGGTGAAGAAAGAGCTAAGCCGTAAGGCGAAGCTCTCGATTTACCGGTCAATCTACGTTCCTACTCTCACCTATGGTCATGAGCTTTGGGTCATGACCGAATACAGGCGGCCGAAATGAGTTTTCTCCGCAGGGTGGCTGGGCGCTCCCTTAGAGATAGGGTGAGGAGCTCAGTCACTCGGGAGGAACTCGGAGTAGAGCCGCTGCTCCTCCACATCGAGAGGGGTCAGCTGAGGTGGCTCGGGCATCTGTTCCGGATGCCTCCTGAGTGCCTTCCCGGGAAGGTGTTTCGGGCATGTCCAACCGGGAGGAGGCCCCGGGGAAGACCTAGGACACGCTGGAGGGACTATGTCTTCCGGCTGGCCTGGGAACGCCTCGATGTCCCCCCGGAAGAGCTGGAGGAAGTGTCTAGGGAGAGGGAAGTCTGGGCATCTCTGCTTAGACTGCTGCCCCCGCGACCCGGCCCTGGATAAAGCGGAAGAAGATGGATGGATGGATGGATGGATGGATATTATATTATATGGGCGGGTGTGTGCGAAAGTCGTTAGTTTAAGTGATTGTTTGATGACGACGACTGTAATCTGAAAGTAAAAATATGGGAAATAAATAAACATGAACAAATAAATATATATAACTGATCAATACCGATAAATAAAAATGTGTTTGTTTGTCTTGTTTATGCTGTTCCATCTTCAGATCTCTCAGTCGTGATCTTATCTGCTCTCTCAGCAAAAAATATGAAGGCTGGGATGTAAACCAAAGTATGTATTTTGTTTTGCCAGCACTTTTTTTTTCAGATATAATTTTTTATCAGAAAGTCGAGCGGGAGCCATTTAAAGCGGTTTACCGCTGAACCGCGGGAATTTCTTGCTTTTCAACCGCGGTAACAAAAAATCCATACCGTCCCAGCCCTAAGGCAAATATTTTCCTCTCATTTAATTAAATACTAGCGGTTCGCTCTCCCACCTGCAGGACTCAGTGTTTAATTCAAATGTTTACACACTTCCATCGCTAACTTTCCTCCAGATTACACTCATAATCCCCAAATCAATGCCCATTTCAATCTCCAATGACATTGTAGAATATGAGCTAAATCTTCTATAGTACAACATGTTAGCTAAACAGAGAGCGCTTCTGAGGATGAGGAAAAAATCCCTTATAGACAACAAATGTAAAGCTGATTTTGCTTTATGCAAAACACAGATTTTGTTATATGCTGTTATCTAGTGTAATTAAGTGACATAAATTAAGGGTTTTAATGTATCATTTAATATGTCGTAATAATGAATGGAAGTCGGATCTTCACAGATTCATTTGAAGCAGCATTAGTGTTTGTCCGGTCATGTGATCTCATGTCAAATAATAGAGCTTTAACCAGGACACTTATATGACATTCTTCAAAAATATCCTTCATTTCTGTAGAGCCGGAAATTTTAATAAAGATCAAATGAAGAGTTCAGCCTCTGAGAATGAAACCAACCTGTTTGTTCCTCAGTTTCTTCATGTTTCACTCTCAATGTTTCTTCACATCTTCACTCTCCTCTTTAATAAACGCCATCATTATAATAGTGTGTCATGTGGATCTCAGTCACTTCACCAGGAGGTTTTCTGTGTTTGAAAACTCTGTCCTGTTTAAAATGAGAATAATTAACAAACAAATCCACACAAAATCTCTCAATCAGCTCTGAAGTCCATTAACTGAGTTACTGAACTAATCACCTGATGAGACAAAAACACAAAACTAACACAACAAATTAATAAAAGTAAGCACATTTTAAAATTATAAAGACCCTTAATATATTAGTTTAGCTATTTAATGATTTGTAGAAATCGAGATAGACATAGAGCGCTTCAGATCACTGGTTGTGAATCAATCGGTTCAATTGACTCGTCTAATGTTTGAACTGATTCACGATAAAGAGAGAAATGAGCCGCTCCTTCTGTTACTCATGAGTTTATTCTGTTACTTTACTCACTAGTGATGTTACGTGTGACACTGAAGCTTCGATGCGCGTGTCGCGCATGCGAGACAATTTCTAGTGAAGCTCCGTATCGGGGTGTGTATTGGTTTCCCAGAGTCACGTGATCGATGACAAATGAAAGGTGTGTTCGACATCGGCTGCGGCTGGATGCAACTGATCGGCGAGAGTAGCCGCGTGCAGGCGGGGAGGAGCTGCAAACACAGACGTGAAGTCGGACACTTTCTGCTTACAGCAGTGACGCTCGCGCTGTGTTTGCACACTTTATCAGCTGAAGTGAAATAAATGCAATATTTGGCAATACACAGATGTTTCAGAGACATTATTGTCATGTAATACTTTATGCACTGCTCAATACAGCGTGTGTTTGTCCAAGAATAAAGTTCAACATATAAGCCACACTATCAATGAAGTGGGGTCTATGTTTTTAATCAGTTCAATTTTGATAAACATGACAATATAACATCGCGACTACATGAAAGGAGGTTTTACTGTTATAAAAAACAGATTTGTGCGCATTAGTGGAGCTGAAGGTTTTAGAATAAACACGAAACACACGTGATCGCTGTCATGCGGTGAATCTGGCCAATCTTAGAACAGCTGTGTCGTCATCAGAGCCCCTGCAGCCTCGAGCAGCTGCTTTGGAGAAACAGCACCGGCTGTAATCGCCGGCTGCTCTCGAATCGCTCTCGCGGCACTTTGTTGACATGCGTCACTGTCACGTGGCGTCTGCGCTGCCTCAAGTCGGACAAAATTTCTAACCGGCATGCACTGCTTCAAGTCAGCCGCCGATCGGTCTGCGCATCGCTGGGTGAAGTCGAACAAGCCTGAAGCCTCACTTTCTGTCCAATCACGTGCGCGTTTCCCTTTGCGTGTCAGGAGGTTCGAACCCCAGAGTCCTTGTTGGCTCAGTCAGTCTGGTTGATGGGTTTGTGAGGAGAGTGCTGTCCTTTGAAAGTTAATCAATACATTTCATTTAGATAACCAACATTTATTTGTCACTATTTTTGTTGTTGTTGTTGTGTGTTTTTATTTTGGTAAAATCTTTGCACTTTTGTTGTTTTTTTAGGTAATTTGGTGCTGGTATTTGGGGTTAGGGTGTTGGTGTTTGGTGAATGCTTTGTATTTAGAGCAATGGCAACAGGCAAAAAAGAAAAGCTTCCCCTATCTGGGAATATTTTGAGTTTATAGCTTCCAATGTATGTGTGCTTTTCTACTGTCTAAGAGGAGAAATAGACTCAGCCCCAACACTGTGAAGCAGTTTTTTCCCCTTAATAAAAATAATTAAAAACTTCTGTCATTCCTGCAGTTACACAAGCACTATCACTGCCAAGTGTCATTAGCACATTTAATGATCCTATCACACAACGTCCTTATTCACTATATGTGTGTGTGTGTGTGTGTGTGTGTGTGTGTGTGTGTGTGTGTGTGTGTGTGTGTGTGTGTGTGTGTGTGTGTGAGAGAGAAGGCCTATATTAGATCTTATTGAATCATATAAGCTTATATTATATTTTACTGTCACACTTTAATGAGTAAATTAAAAATTTTTTTTGCATCGTTCATTTGTTGCATACCGCCACCTACTGTACAGGAGTGTATAGAGTGTTGCAGTAAACCTTTGGTCATTAAATCAAAAAGGGGGTTTATTTAAATAAAAAATATAAAAATTATATTCTTATTACAGCTGTGTTTAAGGAAAATTATTAAGCTTCTAATTCTTTCACTTTCCATCTCTTGCTCCCCAAGAATATCCTCAATGTTATCATCCATTTCTTGCCATCTTTGTCTCTGCTCACTGTCTCTCCTACATCTAAATAAAACATGATATTCCCAACAATCATTTAATACTGACACTGCTGGATTATTATTACTCCCTAGCAACCTAACCCTATATGTTAATGCTAGTTTAATGAATCTTAATGTAAGTGGGGCTTCTTTTGTCTCTACCAGTAAAGCACTTGTTAGAGTCGTTTTAATATCACCCATGACCATTCTCAGTGCTCTAAACTGAATTATATCAATCATTCTTAATTTAGTTTGACATGCTGTGCTATATGCTATACATCCATAATCTATAACTGGCCTGATTAATGCTATATACACTCACCTAAAGGATTATTAGGAACACCTGTTCAATTTCTCATTAATGCAATTATCCAATCAACCAATCACATGGCAGTTGCTTCAATGCATTTAGGGGTGTGGTCCTGGTCAAGACAATCTCCTGAACTCCAAACTGAATGTCAGAATGGGAAAGAAAGGTGATTTAAGCAATTTTGAGCGTGGCATCGTTGTTGGTGCCAAACGGGCCGGTCTGAGTATTTCACAATCTGCTCAGTTACTGGGATTTTCACACACAACCATTTCTAGGGTTTACAAAGAATGGTGTGAAAAGGGAAAAACATCCAGTATGCGGCAGTCCTGTGGGAGAAAATGCCTTGTTGATGCTAGAGGTCAGAGGAGAATGGGCCGACTGATTCAAGGTGATAGAAGAGCAACTTTGACTGAAATAACCACTCGTTACAACCGAGGTATGCAGCAAAGCATTTGTGAAGCCACAACACACACAACCTTGAGGCGGATGGGCTACAACAGCAGAAGACCCCACCGGGTACCACTCATCTCCACTACAAATAGGAAAAAGAGGCGACAATTTGCACAAGCTCACCAAAATTGGACAGTTGAAGACTGGAAAAATGTTGCCTGGTCTGATGAGTCTCGATTTCTGTTGATACATTCAGATGGTAGAGTCAGAATTTGGCGTAAACAGAATGAGAACATGGATCCATCATGCCTTGTTACCACTGTGCAGGCTGGTGGTGGTGGTGTAATGGTGTGGGGGATGTTTTCTTGGCACACTTTAGGCCCCTTAGCGCCAATTGGGCATCGTTTAAATGCCACGGCCTACCTGAGCATTGTTTCTGACCATGTCCATCCCTTTATGACCACCATGTCCCCATCCTCTGATGGCTACTTCCAGCAGGATAATGCACCATGTCACAAAGCTCGAATCATTTCAAATTGGTTTCTTGAACATGACAATGAGTTCACTGAACTAAAATGGCCCCCACAGTCACCAGATCTCAACCCAATAGAGCATCTTTGGGATGTGGTGGAACGGGAGCTTCGTGCCCTGGATGTGCATCCCACAAATCTCCATCAACTGCAAGATGCTATCCTATCAATATGGGCCAACATTTCTAAAGAATGCTTTCAGCACCTTGTTGAATCATCCAGTATATATCCAGAATCATCCACCTTAACAAATGTAACCACACTCCAATTTTTTTTTTTAAAAACTTGAGAGCACTGATTAAATTATATATGGATAATTCTACCTAAATTAAATTATTTTACCTAAATTTTAATTAAAAAATAATCCACTTGTACAGTTAAACAAATTTCACATATAAATATGCTCAATGTAGTCTGTTCCTTTTGTCTCAACCACTTCATCCTCATATTGTTTTGAATTAAATTTATGTATGGAAAAGTAAAAACTAAAATTATCATCTTTTGCAAGTGTTATTGTAGTTTATTTGTGTTCTTTCACAAAAATATAAGTGAAAATATTCCAAATGCTTATTTATTGCTTAATTACTCACTAGAGGCTAAAAGAATGATCAAACAAATGTATTGACAAGGTGCATAACAAATTGAAACTATATAGTTTCATAGGCAATTGGACCACATCAAGACTTCATTCTTTTAAGAGAAATGCATGATATGAAAAGGGATATCCCCTACATGGAGACACTGGTGGTGGTGAAGGGGTGAGTAGCAATGCTGAGATCTAGATGAATGTGGAGCTCTTCTCCTGATGACCCCAGGGGAGGGACCTACTGTATGACACGATTGGCTCAAGAGGTTTGAGATGAAAATACATTTGGTTTAAGACATAAAACACCCAGTCAGCTGATGAGTTTGGAGTAGAAGAGAGTGAGAGAGACAATGCAAAATATATGATATAATGTGAGAGTATAAAGAAGGACAGTCTTATTTTTTGAACTTCATATTTTAGCTTCATGTCAAACAAGCCATAAGGTTGTATTTCTTAACAGTGGACTGTGAGGTTAAGTGAACTTGAAAAACACATAAAACAGAACATGGAATCAAATTACACGTCAACTGTAAAAAAAATAACAGAGCAATTTATGATCATGAAATATGAAACATGCTTTTGAATAACATCTGAAAAAGAAAATTCAGTTGGATTAAGTACATTTCTAGTACATTCCAGGTCATTAAACTCCAGGTCATATTCTTGGGGAGATGTTCCCCTTTTCATTACTACAGAAAGATGAGATATGACTTCAAATGCAGCACAGAAACAATTTAATAACCAAAATGGAGTTCAAAACATACATTTTATTTATTTTCATTATTTTGGAGTGAATCCTTTGGCTGCCAGGAATGGGCCCACTGCTCACCACTAAAAACAGAAGGGATTTTTTTTTATGTTACTGGTTGGGGTTTCCAATAAACTTAAAATATTACCGAACATGTCTTTTATAAGTATAAGTTTCATTTTCCGTCTATGAAGGACCACCACCTTCATGCATGCATTAATGGTGGTGGTCCTTCATAGATGGAAAATGAAAAATGATGTAATGATGTGTGCTTTACACTTGTTTAAAAGGCTTGTTTAAGCTGAAACAGAACAGATTAATAAAAAAAATTTAGCAAAAAAAAAAAAAAGTTTAATTAAATAAATAATGAATGCATTAATTCATAAAGCAGAAGAACAGAATAATACATACCATACTGGACAGGGCTCCCAGTCAACCAGCATTTCTGCTTTGCCCTAATGTAAGAAAAGACAAAAAATAAAATCCATTCTTAGCATAAGGCTATTATGTCTGATTACAGGCATTGAGTTTCACTGATTTTCAGAAGAAACTCCTTCATAAACTGTAATTCAAAAAGACTGAATACATAAAAAGTATCTACCTAACAATTATGGCATGTATGATATATGTATTTGCCAAAACACACGAAGTTTCTAAATATTATATTACACTCTGCATATGTAGAAAATTTTATTAGTTAAAAATTAGCAGTTTAAGGCTAATGAAAAGACACTATTATGTTCAAATGTGTGCTGACATCTCAAGTGTGTTCAAATGTGTGCTGACTGTGTTTAAATATATGCTGACTTTGAGAATGCCCTTTAGAAGGACAGGAACAGAATTAGAACTTAGAATGTGGTAATATGTGAGCCAGGAGGTTGTTACCATGTTAGGAAGACAACAGTGGTTACCAAAATAGGAAGACAACTATGGTATATATATGACAGAAAATTCAAGTAGCAGGGGGGCCGGTGGCTGACGGCCCTCCGGCTTCATTGCTGTGTTTGGTGTGAATAAAGCCTCTTCTGGAATCATTAATCCTTTGTGAAGACATTTTTATAAGAAGAGAATTCTTCAACATATTTGGCACCCCAGATGGGACTGGCTCAGGAGCTGATAAAGAACCGCGGCAGGGTGTTCCTGGACGAATCAGCACAAACAAGTGGCCACGGTAAGCAGTTTTTGCTTAAAGTTTGTGTTATTCGCCAGAAATGTACCTGTTGTGGTGAGACAGCTTCTCCAAATTTAAAGAACTGAAAAGGATTTTTGATTTCAGAATAAATGCATGCTGTATAATTTCTAACAAAAAGGCCTTGGGGGATATTAAGAAAATAATTAAGCTTTATCATGTTGAGGAAGTGTATTGATAAGGTTTTAATTGTGTTTTATCATGTTGAGGAAGTGTATTGATAAAACTTGATAAAAAGGTTTTAATTGTGCTTTATCGTGTTGAGGAAGTGTATCGATAAGGTTTTAATTGTGTTTTATCGTGTTGAGGAAGTGTATCGATAAATTTGAAGAAAAAAAAAGGGTTTTAATTAAGCTTTATCATGTTGGGGAAGTGTATTGATAAGGTTTTAATTGTGTTTTATCATGTTGAGGAAGTGTATTGATAAAACTTGATAAAAAGGTTTTAATTGTGCTTTATCATGTTGGGGAAGTGTATTGATAAGGTTTTAATTGTGGTTTATCATGTTGAGGAAGTGTATTGATAAATTGGACAAAAAGAGTTTTAATTGTAAGTTATTGAGTTGAGGAAGTGTATCAATAGACTTGACAATAAGAATTAGTGCATTGATTTGATTAAATTAAAAAATAAGAAATACAAATCGTGTTGAGGAAGTGTATCGATTTGATTAAGTTAAATAAATAAGGAAAAAATTAAGAGTAAAACAATAATTATTTTCTTAAAAGTATAGAATAGAGTGTGTTTGCTGGACTGCCTGTGGCTAAGAATAGTGTGTGTGTGTGTGTGTGTGTGTGTGTGTGTGTGTGTGTGTGTGTGTGTGTGTGTGTGTGTGTGTGTGTGTGTGTGTGTGTGTGTGTGTGTGTGTGTGTGTGTGTGTGTGTGTGTGTGTGTGTGTGCAAGTTTGAGTGTCAGTGGTTAAAAATAAGCTTTTCCTCTTGTGAGGGTGCCTTCCAGCATTCTGTGTTGGAGGTACACATTTCATTTGAGAAAGAGATAAAAGAATGTCTGAATGAGCCCGAGAGACATTCAGTTAGGAAGAGTGGTGTTGCAGAATTAGAACAAAATAAAGAAGCCATATGACAATTGGTGAATAATTTTATTAATGTAAAGTAAAGTTAAATAGTAAAATTAAAAATTGGAAAATTAAAAAGTAGCTGTTGATTAGCAGATATTGTATATGATGAAAGTAAAAAGGCAAAGGTAAATAAAATAAAAGAAATAAATAAGTGATTAATTTGAAAATTATATTTGAAAACAAGTTAAAGTTAAAGAAAGTAAAGTAAAGTAAGTTAAAGAAGTGAATCAGGTCTAGAAATTGTTTATTAAAATAGTTATTGATTAAAGGACAATTATGGCCACTCCGGTGGAAATGTTAGGCTCAAAATACCCACTGTGTAAAGAATTAATAGACGAGATGTCAAATAAATGGCAAAAAAGAACTCAATATATGATAACCAAATGGCCAAAAGAAGGGACATTTGATGTAACATTATGCGAAGAAATGGAAACCTTGATAAAAAATTACAAAATCAAGAACAGTTTAAAGAGAAATTAGAAGAGAAATTAAAAGAGAAAAGGAAAAAGCAGTGCTGGCATTGTTCAGAAAAGAAGGAGAAGAATTATTAAGAAACATAAGACAGGCAAGGACGATTTTAAAAGAAGTAGACAAGGAAACAAAGAAAAAAGAACACATGTTTTCTAACACTCTGTCAAATGTAACTCCAGAAGGGCAGTTCCCAGTTCTAAAAGGGTTGGTCGAGGTCATAGGTGAAATGCAAATGGAAGGACAGATGGAGTTAGAAAACGAAAAACAAACAAGACAAGATGTGAGACAAAAGGAGAAAAGTAAAACATTTGAGAAAAATGTACCGTTAGATTGTTATGAACAAGCACGAGAAGTATTAGAGCAACTAAAAACTAAGAATGAGGTTAAACAGGCAGAAAGAAGAAGAAAAGAATAATAAAATAAAAAATAAATAAAAAGGTGAAACAGAAACACAAATAGAATAATTAAATAAAAGCATCAAAGAAATAGAAGAATTATTAAAATGCACAGAAATACAGGCGAGTGATAGAAAAAGAATTATTATTAGAGAGTTTAAATATAGAAAATGAAGAGGAGGTAACATTTGATGAAGAAAGGTGGTCACAAGTGAGAGAAACAGGGAAGTAAAACAACTCCCTATTTTGATTATGGGTGACAAAAGATTTTGAGGGGCTTGTCAACTGCCTTCCTGACATCCAGGAGAGAGCTGGGAAATGGATAAGACAATGGGCAAATTGTGATCTGTGGGGGACATTAAAACACTTCTGGCGAAAATTCTAAGTGGATCAAAAAAAGGAAGAAATTCTTCAAGCCTCTGAACGAGACAGAACTGTGAACTCTTGCTATATGGATGAGACTGTTTTTGATGCATATCGTCCGGCAATATGGCAGGCATTGCAAAAGGAGTATCCAACCAAAGTAGACAGCTGGGAGACACAGAAAGTCCAATCATATGTGTGCAAAGCAAGAGACTGGAAATCCAGAAGGAGACCCATTGAAGAGAAGAGTCAGACCAAATGGCAGTGCTCCTGTGAATGCTTCTGTGAATACCTCTGTATATAACCCACTGACTTGTGCAGCTTCCCCCACCAAGGACAGAGAGGGTTGTGAACAGCCTGGATATAACAAAACCAATTGCCCAAACAATCCATGGCAACAGTCACTCAGGGGTGAAAGGTGGGGTGGTTGGCAACGACCCGCTCAAAATTTGCAAAGACAGGGGACAAATACAGTTAATTCCTCTGACAACTCCAGTTTGATTACAGACTAAAAATAAAAGTGTGACCTTACCAGTTCTTGTATCAAATCAAACTCCTGTAAATTTGTTAGGAAGAGATGCATTATGCAAATTAGGACTTCAAATTTGGTGTTCTCCAGAAGGAGTGTATATAGACTTACAAGGAATAAAAACTCAAATGATGATTTCTGAGCCAAAAGCAAATGTATACTGGATAGGACAAATAGAAAATGATGTAAGACAAATCATTAATAAATGGGGAAAGTTTATTGAAGCGCAGATTTCTGAAGCGCAGTTACCAAAGTCAGGATTTCACTGTACTATGATATATGACGATGGGAGAGATGAAAAAATAGAAAAGAAATGGCAAAAAGAAACGGACAGTCAAAAAATTGAGATTACCTCAAAATACATCATAATAGGTAAACAGGGAGCAGCAATGAAGATAACTGAAAATGAATTTACAAAAAGTTGGTTTAATGTACCAAATTCTGTTCCGCATGTATCTTTATATACAGGAAAGAATTAGGAAGCCAAAAGATTTACAGCCAATGATGAAAAAAGCTGAACAATGCCAGTGGAATTCAACAATAAATCCATTACATTTTTACTCTGTTGACAAAAATTTCATAAAAGTCTTGTGTGAAACAAAATTAATGGGGATTACTCAAGAGATAGTTATAAATCAAAAAGGACAAACATAAATGATAGCAAAATCCCAATCAATAGAGACTGTTGAGAGTGAGCTATTTAAGGATGTTTAGTGGCAAAACTTACTCCAGTAGTTTTGATAGAACCACAACCACCACTGGAAGATATTGTTCTAATACAGCAGCAAGCAGGCCCTTATGAACATTCTATGTGGTATCAGAGGGGGGCCCAAAAAAGATGAAAACGATATTTGGCGTTCACATGAAGGACAGATTGTTGCACCAACAATGCTTTTGAACATTCTCATTTCAAATGCGCAGGGATTTGATCACTGCGCGAGGGGGGAAGTAATAAGAAAAATTAAACAACAAGGATATTGGTCGCCATATTTATATGCGATGGTAGACAATTTTCTGTCCACATGTGAAATATGTGCCAAATACAATGTTAGAAAGGGAACAGCGACACCAATTGGCCACATACCAGTGCCGGAAGGACCTTTCAAGCATCTTGTAATGGATTATGTGGACATGATAAAGCGAATACAAGGAAAACGATATATGCTTGTGATAGTTAATCGATTTAGTAGATGGGTGGAAGCAGTACCATCTGCAGATGAGGGGTCAGGAACAGTAATCAAATTTCTAACAAGAGAGGTAATTCCTAGATTTGGAATACCATCAGAAATAAGTTCAGATAACGGGTCAGCGTTTATTCAAAAAACTGTAAAACAAGTATTGCAGCAGCTTAGAATAAAACAAAGACTTGGTTGCATCTATAGGCCTCAAAGTCAAGGCCAAGTCGAACGATTTAATTTAATACTCAAGGCCAAAATTAGCAAAATATGTGAAAGTACTAAATTAAACTGGATTGATGCACTACCACTTGCACTGATGAGTTGTCGCATGCAAACTAACAGAATCACGCATTTAACATCGCATGAAATGCTTACGGGTCGACCCATGCCTGTACCATATTGCAGAGGTCCCTACAAGGCACCCCCGTTAGAACAATTGCAAATGGAATTAAGATCTTATATGAGGAAACTAACTGCAATACATAAAGCTATATATTTGCAGGAAAAAAGAAAGCAGCCCAGTGAGGAGACAGAAACATCTTGTCCAGTTGTCCCAGGTGACCAGGTGTATCTGAGAGTATTCAGGAGAAAGTGGAATCAACCCAGGAGAACGGGACCTCATAAGGTGGTGACAGCTACTCCAACTGCACTCCAAGTGGAAGGAAGTACCACCTGGTATCATTTGAACCACTGCACAAGAGTTCCCAGAGAAAGGCAGCAAAAAGAAAGCGAGGAAGCAAGTCCAGAAACGGATGAAAGGGTGCAAAATGTTGAAACCAGGGAAAATCAACAGACTGAGTCCAATGATGTGTCTGATGATGATTGCATATCTGCTGCATCTGACACTACCAGCTCAAGCCATAAGCATCAGCACCCAATCCTCCGTCCAGGATCAAACTGTTGTCGAGACCACCCAGACTTCCTTACAATTAACTTTAAATGCCTCGATTAGTCCTAATTATAGCCCAGCAAAGACACCAGCCGAACAAAAATTGAGTGAAATACAAAAAGTAAAACAACGTAGAGATGCGACGGATGAGGAAATTGAGAAAAATAGCGAAGAAGATGAGCTATGGGAAACAGCGCAAAATAATGATTGGTATAAATGGGCATCATTTACAGCAAAAGAAACAGGTTTGAGAAATTGCTTAATGTGTTCTAAATCACCCTTAAATAAGGTAATAGTTGTTCCAAATACGCATGATTACGTAAAATGTGCTGAATTTAAAAGTCACTTTTGCCACACAGATTACTTTTTTAGACCTTACTGCTCAGCAGAATGTTTAGGTTTTATGGGAAATTCTAAACTTCAAGATAAATTTAGTAGACCACATTGGGGAGATTGGTGTAGATATTGGGACGTAAATGCAAACATTAAACTGGAGAAGGAAAAAATAGAAGTACCTAAATGGTACAGTATAGATTATAATCAAGAGTATGAGTGTTTTAACAAACCAAAAGGAGCTCATAATTTGGGAAAGTTTAAAGGAAAATGTGCTACTATTTGGGACTTAGATAGAGAAAAGGGTTGGGACACAAAAGTACCTGTAAGAGCCCCAGAACCACAAGCACTAGGAATAAGAAATGGGGAAAAAATTTATCCAGATAAAGAAGACTGTAAAACGCAAACTATAGCACTACCGTCAATAGAAGTATATGAAGATCAGACAATGGTAGTAGCAGATTTCTTTTGGGCTTGTGGGAGGAAAACACTTCTAGCTTCTTTGCCACTAAACTGGACAGGAGTATGCGCTAGAGTAAGATTAATTCAAGAAATTACTTTAATAGAGTGGGATCCAGAACAAAATATAATACAAAACACAAATAGAACCAAAAGAGCTTATGCACCAGACCCTAATATACACATAGATTCAATTAGTCAACCTAGAGGGATACCTCAGGAATACAAAGCAAGAGATGAAGTAAAATCAGGGTTTGAGTCCATTTTTATATGGATTACACAAAACCAAAAAACACAGAATGGATTAATTATATTTACTATAATCAGCAAAGATTTATCAATTACACTGATGATGCATTAGCCGCACTAGGAGAACAACTAAAAGAAACAAGTAGAATGACATGGCAAAATAGGCAAGCCCTGGATTGGTTGCTAGCAGACAAAGGAGGTGTATGTATTATGTTTGGAGATCAGTGTTGTACTTTTATACCAAATAATACTGCGCCAGGAGGGAAATTTAGTGAAGCTATGTTGAAAATAAAAAATTTAAGAATAGAAGTTAAGGCAAATGCTGGAAGTGAAGGCCGAATGTTTGACTGGTTAGATTTCAAGTTTGGGGCAATGGGAGCATGGTTCACTAAAATAGGAATATTCGTAGGAATAGCATTATTAATAGGAGGAATATTATTCTGTTGTGTAATTCCTATAGCAAGATCATTAGTTGTCCAAACCACGGTTAAGCATATGGAAGTGCTAAAACATCAGGACAATGACAACTTAATGGATAATAAGGACTTGCCTGATAAAACAAACTGGATATTGCAAGCATTGGAAGTTGATTCAAGTACCTCCAATGAGGACGAAGAAGATGAATGATGAGCCAGACCCTGGGTGTATGTGCTAGCCTAACCCCTCCCCAAAGGGTGACCCTCTACGATGCGCAAAGTGTCTGGGTTGAAGAAGATGACTATGATATAAAGAGAACTTTTAATAATATAATGCATGGTTTGATGTTTGAATATTCTACATAACTGTGACAACCACAGGCAAGGCTGAACAAATTGCACGCTCACGCTTATAACAATGTATTTATGATAAGACATAGGAATTAGGGAAATTAGAATCTTTTACTCCATTCCATAAAAAGAAAACAAAGCAAAATCGGGAAGGAGATGTTTGGTTCTAATATTCCTCCGGAGTGTGGTTGCATAATCTAGTCATTGGTAGTGAAACTGAGTGACTTATTTTTAGTCATTAGGTAGCATAACTGAAAAAGCTGGATTCTGAAACTACACATCTGGGAAAAGGTTAGTGAAGGTGGGACTTGGACAAGCCCCAGAGGGGGGAATGTAGAAGATTTTATTTATTTAGAAATTAGCAATTTAAGGCTAATTCAAAGACACTATTATGTTTAACTGTGTGCTGTGCATGTGCATTGACTTTGAGAAAGTCCTTTAAAATGACAAGCATAGGATTTGTGTCCTCCAGAAAAAGAACTTGGAATACAGTGAAATGTGAGCCAGGTGCTTAAAGCTTGTTACCATAATAGGAAAACAACTGTGGTATATATGTAACAGAAAGTCCAAAGAGAGGGGGTGGTCCTTGCAAGCACCCCCAGGCTTTGTTGTGTGGTTGGTGTGAATAAAGCCTTTTCTGAAATCCTTGATTCTTTGCAAAGTAATTTTTATGAAAAGAGAATTCTTCAACACGTGTCGTTATTACCACAGTTTCACTAGAGCTATTTCTGTTTGGTAAAGCCAGTTTCCTCCTAATATCTAACCATTTATCATCATAATCTCCTCCATATCACTTTTAAATACAGAACTCTGTGCAGAATTTAAATGGGTCCTATATGTGTGTTGTCTGCGCCGACTCGCACATATGATCCGCTCTGCGCATCTCTGTCTAACTTTAGACCAGAGCCGTTGGTGTGTGTGTGTGCGCGCACTGCTGCGGTAACTGTGAAACTATTGTGAAACCAGACTTAATTCGCCTCAATTGAAAGCATATTTACACTGTCTGAATCATTTCCCATCATATGTATAGTGCGCTATGTGCCATTCACTATGTAGAAAATAGTAAATGTGTGAACAGCTGACCGATTTCAGACGAAGCTTCAGGGTCTATTTATAATGCAGGGGGTGGGAGCATTTGATTGGACAGAATATTTGATGAGAAGGTTAAGTCTGCGATGATGTAATCAAAATCTGTGATTCATTTTAACGGAAGTGAGAGACTGTAAGTTTTGAATGCTAATATCTCCTAAATACGAATTTTGTCATAGTTTTGGAACACACCAGCTTATTCCTAACCTTAAGGCAAACATAATCATACTAAAAGCTAAAAAACGTCAATTAATTAAATGAATTGATTTCAGTGGGCCTTTAAAATAACATTGTTGAAAGCCAATTCAGGTGTATGGGGAAACAACAGCAATATACTAGGGCTGCAGCAATCGATTCTTTTTGTACTCGATTAATCTAGCACTTAATCGATCGATTAATCGGATATAAAAAATGTTGGCCCCACTTTATATTAGGTGGCCTTAACTACTATGTTCTTACATCAAAAAATAAGTACAATGTACTTACTGTGTTCAAATTGTATTGCAAAACACCTTTACTTATATTGAGGTGGGATACGGGTAGAGTTAGGGACAGGTGTGGTGGTGTGGGTCAGTTTAAGGGTAGGGTTAGGGACAGGTGTGGTGGTATGGGTCAGTTTAAGGGTAGGGTTAGGGACAGGTGTGGTGGTGTGGGTCAGTTTAAGGGTAGGGTTAGGGACAGGTGTGGTGGTACGGGTCAGTTTAAGGGTAGAGTTAGGGACAGGTGTGGTGGTGTGGGTAAGTTTAAGGGTAGAGTTAGGGACAGGTGTGGGTAAGTTTAAGGGTAGAGTTAGGGACAGGTGTGGTGGTGTGGGTAAGTTTAAGGGTAGAGTTAGGGACAGGTGTGGTGGTGTGGGTAAGTTTAAGGGTAGAGTTAGGGACAGGTGTGGTGGTGTGGGTCAGTTTAAGGGTAGAGTTAGGGACAGGTGTGGTGGTATGGGTAAGTTTAAGGGTAGGGTTAGGGACAGGTGTGGTGGTATGGGTAAGTTTAAGGGTAAAGTTAGGGACAGGTGTGGTGGTATGGGTAAGTTTAAGGGTAAAGTTAGGGACAGGTGTGGTGGTACGGGTAAGTTTAAGGGTAAAGTTAGGGACATGTGTGGTGGTACGGGTAAGTTTAAGGGTAGGGTTAGGTGGAAGGGAAGTGTCAACAGTGTAATTACAAATGTAACTACAGAAATTAATTACAGATGTAATTACATGCAGGTATTTTTAAAAAATGTAAGTACAATGTAAAAACATGTATGTACACAATAAGTGCATTGTATCAAATTATTAATTAAAATGTTAGTACATAGTAGTTAAGGCCACCTAATATAAAGTGGGTCCAAAATGTTTGTGTGTTTTTAAACAACCAAAACAAATAATGCATAACGAAAATGAAGAGAAAAAGCAATTTAATTTATTAATAAGCACAACAGGTTTCATGCTGTAATCTAGCCCTGACATCAAAGTAAATATCTTTTATGTAGATTTCTACACCTACCATTAGGCTACTAACAAATAATGTATCATTTCTGGAGTGAGCCTATTTGCTATGGTAACCTAGCAACCTGTGTGTGTGCAATCGTGCCATGCGTGAGGAAGAGTGATGCCCCAGTCAGACCAGTTGCTTCATTGCAGTTTGGTACGGCAGAAATACATACATTCATTTTCAATAGAACGCTGCATTTGGCCTGCATCACTTGAATTGCGGTGCATTTTAGGTGAAGCATCCGTTCGAAAAATTGCATCACAACATTACATCCCGGAGTATACAGTGAACGCATGCTGAAATTATTGTTGCGTGGCTAAATACAAGTTTAAGCATATGTGATGGTCTGACTGGCTATGGTGTGCTTCCTGAACATTGAACAGCGGTCCGTGTGAATCAGATCCCTGCGCGTCATAGGAATTTAACGAGGCTGCGAGGCAGAGTTTTTGCCTTGAGGAATTTTTGTAATCGAGTAACTCGATGAATCGTTTCAGCCCTACAATATACCTTTATATGATATAATGTAAGCATTCAAAACAATGTAGAAAATCCACTGACCTCTAATGTGATGTCGAAGGGAATGGTGTGCCACCTTCTTCCTTTTCTTCTGTTTGTTGTCTATTAGTACAGGTTCATCAGATTCACTCAGACTTCGTGATGAGGAGGTAGTGTCATCATTGTGATCATGGTGGTGGACTTCTTGTTTGACATTGAAAGGTGCTAAAAATAAATAAACATTTTCAATTCATCACTTATTAGAACGACATCAGTTATAGAGACAGAGCAACACGTGTCATAATCTGAAGACCACACCCACCGGGGGGACATTGACGTCTCCATTGACTTTGTATTGCGTGAAGCGGGCTCCTTGTCATTTTTGACTTATAACGAAAAACAGAACAATGTATAAAAGCTGGTGTGTGACAAGGTGTACAGCAAACAAGCTAAACAACCCAGAACGAAAAACCCAGAACTTTTTATTAGCTGTTGACCCAAAAAACGAGCGTTTAAGGACAAAAAAGTGGATACAGGCAATTGAGAGAGTGCGACATGTTATATTATACTGAGATCTATACACACTGGAGGGGAACTTAATCAGCGACAGGAAATATAATATATAAAACTGACCTTTGGATATTTGACTTAACAGTGACACAATGTTTAATGCACACATAGACATACTGAGGCATACTGAGTGTCAGGATCCCACAATGTACCATTCTTCCTGCTGAAGCTTCACGTCTTATTGCCTGTATCCACTTTTGTCTCCTTAAACGCTCGTTTTTTTTGGGTCAACAGCTTATAAAAACTTATTTTTGTGTTTTTTAGCTTGTTTGCTGTACACCTTGTTAAATAGCAGCTTTTAGACATTGTTCTGTTTTTTGTTATAAGTCCGAAATGACAAGGAGGCCGCTTCACACAATACAAAGTCAATGGAGAGCGTTGGATTGTTTTCCCCCCCGGTGTGGGCGTGGCCTAAATACGCTCTGTCTCTATAGACAGTTAACTGGCAGGTTTACACGTTAAAAACACCGTATTTTCATCCTGCCTTGCAGCCTTAGACAATAAATTATTTAGAAAAAGTAGTTAATCATTATCTGAATGACACTTTACTAATTCAAAAAGAAACAGATCTTCAGAATTTTTGAGATTATACATTTTTAATAAATGTGACTGTGTACAATTTTGCAAAGTGTCAAACATGTATCTAGGTACAATTCACTTTCCGTTCAAAATGCTTATAGTTCTCTGCAGTACAATAATGGAAAGTCCCTGATTGGTGTGCATTTGCTTAACATAGGGCATTTTTTTCACCCCTTCACTTGGTTTGCACATACTCCTGTCACAGGTGGGGTGACATTGCTTCATTGTGTTGATTTTGTGGCTTCAGATCCCTATTCGTTCACTGAAGCACGTCAACATTGTAGTGTGAGTGAAAAAAGTAACAAAATGTGCCCTCTTTCCAAAGATGTGTTGCAGTAAAAGAGTTTAGATATCATAGAACAGCAGAATGTTATAGACCAGCCTTTCTCAAAGTGGGTGCCGCGGCACACTGGGGTGCCCCCTGACTGTGTCAGGGGTGCCGCCAAAAAATTACGTAGGCTAAAAACAAAAACAAATAGGCCTATGAAATTTCATATATAAAATATATTTGAATTTACATAAATACATTCTTCTTCTTTTTAACCCTTTCGCACGTACGATCACACATTCACACACGTGATTAGACCGGCAGTGCATCACGTTCATTCAAATGTAAATTCAAATGTGCTTTCGCGTTGGCTTGCACTGAGCCAGAGACAGGCGCGCTCAGACTTGTTATATATCACAACTTTTCAGTGTTTTCAGCCACATAATGTTTATTTTAGGTTTCATACGTATACGTACTAAAAAAACAATACATTTAGAGTTTGTAAAATACACAATGATGAAAAATGAAGAGGCAATAATAATCCTTTCCATTATAATTAGTTTTATTCATATCAGATACACATTGTGTAAGTAACTTTAAAGTTTACTCTATTCTTCTCCCAGTTCACCTGCCACTTACTTTTATGTATTTTGGGAGAAGTGGATGAATTCACGTCTTGTAAATCCAACAGATCCGATTTTCTGAACTGCGCCTGCGGCGGCGATGGCGGCGCCCATCGTGCATACAGCTCAACTAACGCGATCGTTTTAAAGGTGTTTAAACGACAAAACACTTCCACTTGTATACATTTGACAATCGGAATATCAGATATTTCAGGCCATATCTAACAAATTTGTGAATATTTTGAATAAAAAAGGAAAAATGACATAAAAGCAGATCATCATTCATTCAGCTCTGTTGTTGCTGCGGTGTGTCACGTGACAAGCAATGACGCGTCACCATGGAAACCATAAACTGACACATTAATAACGGTCGCTTTGAAAAACTCACGCTGGAGGGTCAGCCAGAATGTTTTAAATTTACGTGTGAAAGGGTTAAACATATGAGCGGATTAATAAAATTGTAAATTAATTTTAGATAAATATATATATATAATTACTTTGCAAACCTGTGTTTTTAAAGGTGCTATAAAGTTGCTATAAAGTTGTTATTATTATTGTTATTTACAGTTCGTATTATGCTCTGTTCATTACTGTCCTGTCTAAATAAACAGGACATTTGCATTTAAATTTGGGTTATGCAGTGTTTTTAAATTATATTTTAAACTGGGGTGCCTTGAAATTTTATGCACTTTTGAAAGGTGCCCTGACTGAAAAAAGTTTGAGAAAGGCTGTTATAGACTGTATAACAATTGGCTGTATTATTGTTAAAATGTTTTTTTTTTGATGGAAAAACAGCAATAATATTTTTCCAAGACATTTCAGGCAAAATAATTTCCCATGGAAACAACAAAGCTATGGAAATTTTTAAGTCATCTAGGAGCTTTTTACAGCAGATGTCACTGGGAAATTGGTAAGTCTATCCCTCTAGCTTTGCTTTCATACCTGTCATGGTGTTGCTCTGAATAAGGTCTATAGAGAGAAAAACACAGCATTTACAATGTTGCAATCAGCCATTGTACTTGTCATTTGAGTTAAAAGCTAATAAAATGCACAGTTGCACTTCTAGTGCTCATTTCACTTTGAAATTTAAAATCATTCCTAGTCAGATTTGACACGTTTTGCAAAAGCATAGACAGAGTAATGTCACATTGAGGCAATGTTGAAAACATCTAATGCTGTTAGCCAAAGCTAATAGCACAGAGCAGCCATAAAAGTGAAATCAATGAAAATGCCAAAAGTTTCAAAGTCTGATGTGTAGTTTGCTTGTATGTAATAAATACTGCACACACAGCATGAAACATATTATTATTATACTGACCAACATCTTGTCCTTTGGCTTTCCCGAGGACCTGTTCTCGGAGAAAATCCCGTTCATTTTCTAGCTCTCCGATCATTTTATCTTGCCACTTTATTTTCTCTTCCAGAAATTCTATCTTCATTTTCATGGAAAAAATGCCTAGAAACAAAATATCACAAATAAATATTAGTAAGCTAACAATTAATACTGGACACAACTACAAATTGCTATTTGTGACAGACAAAATGACAACATACTAGTATCAGAACCCTGGCTGCTACAGCTTGGCAAAGAAGGCTCATTTTCCTCCAGATCTTGAGGCAATGCTAGCAAGCTATTAGTTAAGGATATGTAGACTCATATAACTGAAACACTAACATGGATGTAAAATAACTTAAAAACAAACAACACCAAAGCCAATTTATCATGAAGGACATACCATTTCGATCGATGGCTATGCGGAGAGTTTTCTTTTCCAAGATCTTGATGATCTTTCAGCTCTTGATGAGATGAAATCCTGCTCGACCGATGGATTGCTGCGTCTGATTGGACAGGAAGTGAAAGCACTGCGCGGGTCTACACCACCCGCGAAATTCAAACGCACTACCATGCGCTACATATGTTGTGTCAAAGTCTGAAATAGTTCCACCGTGAAGCGTCATGGCTTCAAATTATGATTTTCTGCGGAGAATATTTTTCAGACCATCAGCGAATACGAACAAAAAATTTGTTCATTGGTTGATGCAAAAAGGATTACTGCGGAAATACATGTATTGCCCATCATGCCACCACGTCATGAAATTCAGAGACTTCTACAATGAAAAGGAAGCTGCATGGTAAGAAAAGCTTTATATTATCCCATGCTCATAATTATTGTATTAGTGTTTCTTGTCAAATTCAGTGTAAGAGCTTCACCGCTGTCTCAATTTATGTCAACTTGGCCTATTGTTTACAATGTAACTTTAATCTATTGTAATGTCAGGCCAATTGGAGCAGTGGCATCTCATTTGATATTCAGTGTATTATTCTATGTATGTAATATAATATGTAGTTTATTATATTTATTTTTAAAGGAAATGTCTGTTTTATTTAGTAGTAATTTATTTGTTCAGTTTAATGTTGAGAATGTTACCCTATTTGGTGCATTATTAGATGTCATTCAAATGTTAGAATAATTACTCAAAAATTCAAACATGTTTATTCAGATATCATACAGCAAGAGCATTTGAAGTGGCTCAATATTTTCCAAGTCTAATAGAAATTAATAAAAGTTCAAATAAATAATAAAATAATAAAAGGATATAGTTCACACATTTCTATTGTGAAAAAATTCATTTGAGATATGTTTTTATCTAAAATACTTAATAGTTTTTTTCCCAATTATAAACTGGAAAAGTAATACAATAGTATTGATAAAATAACTGAAATCGTTGATCGTTGTATTTAACTTTTTTATTATTATTAATTTTATTTTAATCTGTAAAAATAGGTTTAATGACATAAAAAGTATTAAAAGTTATTCCATTTGTCCTGAACAAAACACATTGTAAAATACATTTAAAATAATAAATATTAGAATTGTATTATAAAAAAGAATTATATTTTCAATTATATAAAAATATTTATATAATTATAAAAATAATTATTATTTAAAAACATGTGTTTTTATTAATACCATCTGTCTTTAAACTATGCATTTGCTTTGAAAGTATTACATTTTTAAAAAATGTTGGTGTTGTGAAGCTTGTATACGTATTTTAATGATTGTATCCTCTGCTAGGGTGTGTCGTGATAAATGCCACAGTAAATCATGCACCAAGAGCATCCGAAGTGGCTCAATATTTTCCAAGTCTCATCTAAGCCTCCAGACATGGATGCATTTTATTTACAGGTAATTTATCATTGTGTGTTTGTAACATAATAAGGATTGTTTTATTAGTGTTATAATAACTATTTGTTTTTATGTAAGAATTATTTGTGTTAAGAGGAAAATCTTTTGTAGTATATTATTCAAGCAGATAATATCAGAACTTATACTTGTTAGCAATGTTAATAATATAACATTGACAGTGAACTGAGTATTAAGATATGTGTTATGATCCTGATGGAATCCTGATTTTCTTCTTCTGTGTATCCTATGTGTTTGCTTTTAAACTGTAGATTTTCACAAGGACTCAGGTTGCGGCAAGTGGACATGATACAAGAAGGCATCACTGGAAGCTCTTCTACACTGACTAAACTTGCTTATCGTCTGCGTGGAGTCTGCAAATCTGCAATTAAAAGAATGAAGAGAAGAGGTGACCTCAAAATTGGAAAAAGACACGAAATTGTTCTTATTCATGAGAGCAAATTTGGCCACAAAAGAAAGGTAATATATTTTCAGTTACATTTGTTCACACTTTATAGTAAAGATGAATGATACAGTAAATTCTATTATAGATTGGCTTCTATTATAGTACAACCGAGGACGACAGAGCAACAGGGCATCATGGGTGTTTGGAATGCTTGGGGTCAAAGATGAGTTCAGAAGACCCATTCTGAAAGTTGTCAATCAGCGTTCAGCTCAACACCTCATGCCAATTCTCCAGAAGCATGTGAGACAAGGAAGCACTGTTGTGTCAGATGGGTGGAGAGCCTATAACGGTCTCAGAGGTGCTGGATATAACCATCTAACTGTGAACCATAAAGAGGTTTTTGTTGATCCTCAGACAGGTGCTCACACACAGAATATTGAGAGACTGTGGGGAGTTTGCAAGGCAACAGTGTGGAGATTTAGGGGGAACCGCACAGAAAGCAGGCTCAAAGACCACTTAAAAGTAATTGAGGGGACGTACTGGCGTGGTGACATACATAAAAATGGCCCCCTGGGAATGATTTTGCATGACATCAGAAAGAAGTATCCTGTGTGAAAAGATGTAAATGTTCAGTTTATTCTGTGACCATCATCATATTTTGTGTTAAAAACAAATGTGTCAATAAACTGTTTGGCAATTGATTGTGATTATTCAAGATGTGCCTCATCATTTTGTTCTCTTGAACCATAAAAACAATAAACACTGAGTTGTTCACTGCAATATTACATGTCTCTTTTCTTATTGGAAAACAGCAAATGTTTACTTTAGAATAGGGAACATAATCTGAAGTAATATTGCATTTATTAGTGATAAATGAGTGATAAATGTGCTTGTTACCCATTAATAAAGGGAATGTTTAAGTGATAAATAATTTGTTAGCATAGAACAACTGCTAGAAAGACAGTGTTTCTCTGCAAATTTAAATGTCTGTGTTGAAATGCCCATTCTATATTTATTTCATACTTATAAGCCACACATTCACACAGTGTACTGGGAACTTATAAAGTGTGTAATTGGCACAATACAAGCTATTAGTTTGTTTTATTTTTAGCTAATTAGTACATTGTTAGGACAGAAACAAGTATAAAGGGGCTATAAGACAAAAATAAGACAACAGCCAATAAAGGCCTTACAAATAGCTTGTAATGGCATACAAGTACATAACTAGCTACTTACAAATGCAGTTATTAGTCATTAATTAGTGCCGAATGTCTGATCCTTAAAATAAAGTGTTACCGTTTATTTTTAGGAAACGTCTGATGAGCTCGATGTTATTCCCCTCCCTCCGGTACCTATAACCTGCCACGTAACTAGTGACGTACTACGTATCTGCTGCGCACGGCCACACACGAGAGGACAACGAACAATCATGTCGACTGCACCTGCCGCTGCTGTGCCACTCATCATGGGTTTTTAAAAGTGTGTGTGTGTGTGTTCTTGTATATCAGGGGTGTCCAAACTTTTTTTAAAGGGGGCCGGATTCGATGTTGTGGACATACCCGGGGGCCGGTCCCTTTTCTATTATATATATATATATATATATATATATATATATATATATAGATAGATAGATAGATAGATAGATAGATAGATAGATAGATAGATAGATAGATAGATAGATAGATAGATAGATAGATAGATAGATAGATAGATAGATAGATAGATAGATAGATAGATAGAGATATTTAACAATATCTGTAAAACTTTCATCAACCAAAAAGTTTTAATGGGTGAAATTTTAATATTATTACGGAGTTAGAACTCTATTCTTATTTAAATTTAATAATTGCTCTATTTAGATCACCACAGGTAAAACCACACTACAAAACATGCTTTTCTGACTTGGTATTTCTGTCTTTTTTCCAGTCCAAATATCAAAAAGTTCTTAAATCAAGATGCTTTTACTAAGGAAAATTACATATTTTTTCTTGATTCCTGGGGGGGAAAATAAAAATGAATTGAGTTTTTGCTTGAAATAAACTAAATTATCTGCCAATGGATTAGAAAAATAATCTTCCAAAATCTTCCTTAAAGATTCCAAACAGAAACATTATTTTTCTTACCCCATTGGCAGATATATTTGCTTGTTTTAAACAAAAACTCACTTCAATTAAATGTATTTTCCAGAAAACAAGAAAAAATATATAATGTCATTTAACTTATCTCGTAACATCTTGATTTAAGAATTTTTAGATATATTTAAACTAGAAACAGGACAAAAATACTAAATGACAGCATTTTTTGCAATGCACACAAGGCAAAAAGTAATACATACATACAAACATATATATATATATATATATATATATATATATATATATATATATATATATATATATATATATATATTTCTATGTCTAGAATGGTATTTAGTCTGTAGACATATAAATACAAAAGCACAAAACTGCAAGTTTATGACAAAAAAATAGTCTGCAATTTGCCCTTTATTACTCATTTAATACATGTCTACATTACAAATTAAATAGATATTAACCTACATTTCTGACAAATTACCAGGGTTACAGGTGTTACCACAGTAAATCCATGATACATTCGAAATGCGAATTGTTGTTTGAAAATGATTTTGAATCGGCTCAGCTGATTTGCACGTTAGTGTTGTTTATTAAGTCAGCACTATTTAACTGGATTTAAATTAAATCAAATCACAGAGAGATTCAGTACCGGAGACCTCAGCGCTGAACTCGAACGCTTCTCACGGGCTTCGGAAGGCTGTTTAGTGGGCACGCGCGTGATCGAGACACTCAGCAGGTAAACACATTTGTTCAGAGTCAGAGCTCGCGAGTTGCTCAGAGCACAAGTATCGCTGTTTCGTTCTGCTTTGGGCGCTGTTTCCCTGGCCTAAAGTCTAGTACTGCCACCTTGCGGCGACATCGTGAAACTGCATGATTTGTAAATGATCCGTGGCGGGCCACATATAATACATTTTAATAGACGCGCTGCGGGCCGTTTGAAATTCATCCCCGGGCCGCATTTGGCCCGCGGGCCGGACTTTGGACACCCCTGTTGTATATGGTTTATGAGGACACAAATGTGTATAAAGAATAAAAGCATTCAGTTCATTTTATCACGAAATTCAAATGATGCCGTTTTGACGCTCTAAAATGTGACGACTGATCACTGTATAGGCGCATCAATTCAAGCGGCCGCGGCGCGCGCGCGAGTGAACGCGATCGATCATCTCTTCCAGAAGAATAAACATGAATTAATATCTTAAGGTATGTTGAGAATAACACTTACTGAAACTTATTATATGTCGTGTAATCAATCAATCAGTGTTTCAATCACGCAAAGATGTCAAACAGCTTGTAAACAATGTCACGCCCATCATTTACCTCTGAGTCAGAAGTCATTCAGTGTCCACAGCTGTTAATTCACTAGAGAAATCAACTCTTTCACTAAATATATGCTATATATATATATATATATATATATATATATATATATATATATATATATATATATATAAATATAAATAAATTCTACTTAACCTGTTAGTGATGTCTTGATTATTTAATGCTATGTTTTGATAAATCTGTCATGAAAAGGCCAGTCACTAAGATTATATTTCAACATGGGTATTCAAATAAAACCTAATCATGGTTGATAATCCAAACTGCTTAAAAAAACATACTAAATGGTGCTTTTTGAAATTCAAAAAAGGCCAAAAGTTTTCTGTGATTGGTAGGTTTAGGGGTAGGGTTAGTGTAGGTGGATAGATTATACCATTTGTACATTAGTAAAACCATTACACCTATGGAGAGTCCCCGTAAACCACGTGTGGGTAGTGTGTGTGCACTTGAGTGCGTGTGTGTGACTGTGAGAGAGTGTTTCTGTGTTTGCTTGAGTGTGTGCTCTCTTTAAGTGGAAAAAAGTGTGTTATTGCTTATAAATTTTGCAATGTTTTTGTGATACCCTGAGTACCAGAACTTTGTGGTTTCAGATGTGCTTTGTTGCACATAAAATTGTTAGCTATTAGATAAGCATCTTACTTGTTGTCTTTTCATATTCATTGATCGACATCTGCAGGTTTAATGAGCTGATATGGTATGTTAATAGAGAAAGGTGTCAAAATAACTTATTACATGCTTTGAATTCCTTATATATAGCTTTGCAGTGTTCTACACAGCCTGGATGGGTCGCCATATGTGATGCAACACTTATTATAACCAGAGACTTATTATAATAAAGAGACTTGAGACTTGACTTGGACTCGAGCCCAGAGACTTGAGACTTGACTTGGACTATAGCTCAGAGACTTGTGAGCATCTCTGGTAAAGCTGCTTTGAAACAATGTGTATTGTGAAAAGTGCTATACAAATAAATTTGAATTGAATTGTTTTTATCTTTGTTTATTGTTATTTGCTTTCTTAAACATGGTATTTTTATTAAGTTGTGATTATCAATATTTTAATAACTTTTCTATGTAAAGCATTAGGGCTGAGCGGTATATCGAGTTTTTACAATATACATGGATACATTTTTTAGAGACAATAAGGAATGAGGCAATACCGTTTATATCGATATACAGTAGATTGATACGAACGCATCTGAAAAATAGCGGAGTACGCAGAATGAGCTGATGCAGGGAAAGTGCATAATACAATTTGTCCTCAACAACACATGCTTTATATTAAGGGCTTCAAAATAACTGGATATAGTTGACCCGTATAGTTTAAAGCAGCTTGCCCTGTCAGACGCTCTGAGAGATAATTGTGCTGACAGACAGATAAATAGCCTATTTGTTCTGTTTAATGCGTTTGAAATGTGGTGCTTTCCTCAGTGCATAACTTACATTTCACAGGTATATTCTCGAGCAGTAAATGTTAGAAAGTCATGCAAATATGTCAGGAGAGGAAGCGCCTTCTGCAAGTGAATCTCTGCTAATGAACGAGCGCCACTGCGTGCATGCGCGCCAAACAGACGGAGCACAATAGAATAGGAATGCCATAAATTTTGACTATATATTTCTAAAATATTAGTTGTTGGACAATAAATGTGCCATATGTGGAATTTTAAACCTAAAAGTATATTTTTATGAAAGTGACCATTAAAACAGGGTTCTTGCAGGTTTCAGAAAGTCAAATTTATTTTAAATCAAAGAAATAATTAAAAAAAGCAATGACATTAGTAACCCTCCACAGCCAACAACGTGCCAAATGCCCAAAACCTTAGGCCCAAAATGAAAATAGGCTAAAACAAACTTGCCCTCAAATAGAATAGATTACAAAACAGCATATTAATAGCCTAATAGAGATTGAACAGGGGATGCTCTAGGGAGATAGGATAAACTAGGGATGCACGATTTGGGGAAGATATCTAATTGCGATTATTCTGGTTAAAATGCAAATTTTTTTTTTAAAGTGTAAAGTGTATGCGTATAACATTTTATATATTAATGTTTATATATTAACGAGACTAATAATAATGATTATATTCAATAAATACAAATATTTAACAAAATTAGAAATATTACTATTACAATAATATTTTAATTATTAAAAAAATAAAAATAGAGTATTTAAGAATAAATATAACAATATAATAATAATACTAATAAAATAACATTTCTATTTTACAGAATTTTTTTTTACAAAAAAAACCCTGCTGGGTTACCTGTTAATATGCAGACAGCCTATGACTAAAAATCATTAGAAAGGTCTAAAGATTTATTGTAAAAAAAAATTAAATCAAGCGCCAGCGTTAGTTCTGGCAGGCCACGTAGTCAAGCTCCGCTATCAGCTGATTGGGAAATTCTAACTCCGCCCCTCTTTCAGCTGATCTGTTTCAGCTGATCCTATGCTCTCAATTGGCTTCTCTCAAACAGGGCGGCTTACTTAAGCATAGCTTCACTTCAATCTGCCTGCTTGGACGCTTCTGCTGCACGCTGCTTTGCAACCCACCTCCTCCCCAGCTCCTCCTTAAATTGCTAACTTAATCATGTCATTCTGTTGTCATTGATGCATGCTCTGTTCTAAATGGGGGATTTGCTCTGCCCTCCCAGTTAAATGGGAAGTCGTCCCAGAATCTGCTGCTGTTCCCTGTCTTGGCTTTTCATGGAGCTCATGAAAGGATGGGGAATTTAGAACAGAGCCATACCGCCAAATCTAAATCTTTACAAAATATGCAATTAAAAAATTGTACTAAATGTTTGTCTATTGTGTTTTTTGACTTTAGTGGACCTGACCGAAATAAAAAAATAAAGAAATTCTGTGCTTTTTATCTGTGATATAAATTTCTTAAAGTCTATGTATTTAATATGCAATATGAGCCTCTTATGCATCCACTGTGGGGGGGAAATTGTACATTAGAGAAAAACATATGGGTTGTCATATAAATTTATTTAGAGAGAAGTATTATTTTTCATATTTGTTACCCAAACTTTCATTCATACTGGAAGCCAGAGGGCGCCCTCGAGCAGAAACTCCACATTTCCCTCAGAGAAGTAATCCTTAGCCCTAATGTGAAGCTAGCGATGTAGGATAAACTGAAGATAGAAACGCTTTGACTGATGAAACGAAGAAGAACTCGACTGCATCAAGCTATGGTGTATTTGAGTTCTTCAAGCCTTCACTATTGTCATAATAATAAGGTATGCCGTGGGGATTGAGTGCAGACTTTATCACTGTTTAGAATAATATAAAACAATGCATGTCTGCCTCTTTCTGTCCAGAAAAATACAACGTTATTAATGCTGCCTTCACGTGCTATCGGAAATTTGATGATTCCGACTTCTGAAGTCGTGATTACAAGCGCATTGCATTCAAGATTCAAAATGTGAGGGCGTTCATGTGCAATGTTTACCTAGGAAACTCGTATTTACGATAATTCCGAGAGCACGTGAAGGCAGCATAAATGTAGACGTATTTTGCGGGCAGGTAATTGCACTTATCACGGGATTTGTAGTTTTATCACCGAGTACGTGTACCAACACCCCCAGAAAGAACTACAACACCCCGAACGAACGCTCTGAGGGCGGAGCAGCAAACACTCTAGAGCTCCGCTTTCGCCATTCGATACTTTTTTGCTACAGTGTAACGTTAATAACTTTCTGCAGCCAGCATTTCTGGAAATGAACGAGGATAACACTTTTTTTAAGACCTAACTAAATTAAATTTAAGACCTCGGGTGAAAATCTGGCCGTTTTTAAGACGTTTTAAGGCCTTAAATTTAAAAAATTTAATTTTAGACATTTTAAGACTTTTTAAGACCCCGCGGGAACCCTGATTAAAATGTGGTAATATATAAATATAGGCTAATATGCTTTTGTTTTTGTTTTTATTTTCATTTTTAGTTTAGTGAATTTAAAAACAAAATTATTAATTGTAAACCTCCAATTTGCACATAATATAGCCTACATTACATTCACTGTATTGGTTTATAGATTTCAATATCAACATTGTTTTTAGGACATCACTGAGCAGGATGTAAAAACATATATTAAAAAAATGTTTTATACTGATTTTTTTGCATCCAAATAGGAAAACGTATAAAATACCAGGATGTATACCGTGTATCGCCATTCAAACAAAAAATACAGATATTATTTTTTGATTATATCGCCCAGTCCTATAAAGCATTTTGATTTACCATTGTGTATGAAATGTGATATATAAATAAACATGCCTTGCACATTTAACTTTACCACCATAGCCTACTAAAGTGCTGACTTTGTACTTTTGACTGAATGGTTTGCTTTATTTCTTATTGGAGAGCTTCCTATACCTTTTACTTATACTTTTATAATGGCCATTATTGATTATTAAAACTGATGTTTAACAAAAAGAGAGTTGTGTTTGTCATATTTCATTTTATTACAGTGAAGATAATCAGAGTACATATCCACATATTGCCTGAACCACATATTTATAGGTTGAATGTTATATTTCATTTTGTTTTAAAGGTCCAGTTCTTCGTGTTTTTTTGAAGCTTTGATTGTGTTTACAGTGTGCAATATAACGTGTTCATGTTTCGCGTGTAAAAAAAAACACAGTATTTTTCACACAATGTACTTATCTGTACACCGCTGTTTTCACTGTCCTAAAAACGGGCTGATGAGTTCCTTGTTCTCTGAAGTCCCTCCTTCAGAAATACGTAACGAGTTCTGATTGTGCCAGCGGTTCCTGTGTTGTGATTTGACAGCAGCTTAGCGCAAGTTGTACGGAAAGGTCACGCCTCTTAACGGGAGAATGATCTCTATAGCGTCCCTGGGAAAGCCAAACAAAGGTGATTTGACTCCGGGATGAAAATAACAGCGTCTCGACGACATGGCGACAAACACACTCAAGCTACAGTTCCTTTTCTCCACGTGACCGTCCTCTTCTCCACGTGGGACAGCAACAAGACCACGCCCCCTTTTTATCGTATTCTTGTGGGCGGAGGTTAGTCTGTTCTACTGACGTAATTACTGCAGGAAGTACCAGGATGTAGTCCAAGCCAGCCGTTCGCTGTAGGCTTTGAAAGGGAACTTCTGTTAAATAAAATATCTCGCTTGGCATTGAACTTTGAGCTTTATAATTTTACAGGTATTATTTATGCTCTAACAGCAACATTACACACTAACTAAAGTTTGAACAATGGGATCACGAAGAACGGGACCTTTAAATATGCATGCAGTGAAGATAATCAAAGTACGCTTTTCCTGGACCACATTTGTGTGGCTATTTATGTTTAAGATTCTTAAAATATATATATATATATATATATATATATATATATATATATATATATATATATATATATATATATATATATATATATATATATATATATATATATATATATATATATATATATATATATTATCGTTGCTTATGATATTAATATTGAACCACTGTACTCACATGAACTGATTTAAATTGTGTTTAGTACATTAATGGATCTTGAGAGTGTACATTTCTGTGCTCCCTATGGAGGCCTCACTGAGCCTTCAGATTTCAACAAAAATATCTTCATTTGTGTTCCTAAGATGAACGGAGGTCTTACGGGTGTGGAACGGCATGAGGGTGAGGAATAAATTACATTTCATTTTTGGGTGAACTAACCCTGGCCAGCCTTTTGCGGATATAACAGCTTCAACTCTTCTGGGAAGGCTTTCCACAAGGTATAGGAGTGTGTTTACGGGATTTTATTGTATCATTCTTCTAGAAGCACATTTGTGAGGTCAGGCACTGATGTTGGAGGAGAAGGCCTGGCTCTCAGTCTCTGCTCTAATTCATCCCAAAGGTGTTCTATCGGGGTTGAGGTCAGGACTCTGTGCAGGCCAGTCAAGTTCCTCCACTTCCATGTCTTTATGGATCTTGCTTTGTGCACTGGTGCAGAGTCATGTTTTGAGAGGAAGGGGTCATTACCTCTTGGCAGGTGTAAGCCTTCTCTCCTGTGTGAATTCTCATGTGTTTCTCAAGGTTTACTTTATGAGTGAAACTCTTTCCACACTGTTGGCAGGTGTAAGGCTTCTCTCCAGTGTGAATTCTCATGTGTTCCTGAAGGGTTCCTTTTCGAGTGAAGCTCTTTCCACACTGTGGGCAGGTGTAAGGCTTCTCTCCAGTGTGAATTCTCATGTGGCCTTTAAGAAGCCCTTTTCGAGTAAAGCTCTTTCCACACTGTTGGCAGGTGTAAGGCTTCTCTCCAGTGTGAATTCTCATGTGGACTTTAAGAGACTGTTTATGAGTGAAACTCTTTCCACACTGTTGGCAGGTGTAAGGCTTCTCTCCAGTGTGAATTATCATGTGTTCCTGAAGGGTTCCTTTTCGAGTGAAGCTCTTTCCACACTGTGGGCAGCTGTAAGGCTTCTCTCCAGTGTGAATTCTCATGTGGCCTTTAAGAAGCCCTTTTCGAGTAAAGCTCTTTCCACACTGTTGGCAGGTATAAGGCTTCTCTCCAGTGTGAATTCTCATGTGGACTTTAAGAGACTGTTTATGAGTGAAACTCTTTCCACACTGTTGGCAGGTGTAAGGCTTCTCTCCAGTGTGAATTCTCATGTGTTCCTCAAGGTTTCCTTTACGTCTGAAACTCTTTCTACACTGCTGGCAGGTGTAAGGCTTCTCCCCAGTGTTCATTTTCCTGTGGACTTTAAGGTGCTGTTTTTCAATTAAACTCTTTCCAGACTTTTTTTGTGAGGAAATCTTTTCAGTCTGTGAGCAACTAAAAGATTTTTCTCCAGCTATGAAATCATGATGTTGCCCATACGGATCTTTCTCTTCCATTGGATTTAGTTCTTGGCTCTCCACTTTTAGTGCCATCAGATCTAAAAGAGACAAAAAAAAAGTTAACCGCAGTTCAATGGCACAAAACAACAGACAAAGACATTAAACCAGAAACATGTATGTTACATCCTATTCCCAGTAAGCTACAGAAAGAGGGGTTACATTTCTTTAGGAAAATGTACAAACTCTCTTTTCATCATGTTTGGATTCTATGTGTTCAGGACACTGCCACAGTTGTTATTGAAGTGGTTTGTAATATAGGGTTTTGCGATTTGGGGAAAATATCTAATTGCGATTTTTCTGACAGATATTATGATTCGATTTGCTATTTAAAGGGTTGGTAAACCACGATTTGACTTTTCTAACTTTAGCTAATGTGTAATGTTGCTGTTTGAGCATAAACAACATCTGCAAAGTTACAATGTTCAAAGTTTAAAGCAAAGGGAGATATTTGCTTTTAAAGAAATCAATTTCTAAGGACTACAGCAAACGGCCAGTAGGGACTACTAGACATTCCTCCAGGGTCTCTGACATCACCAGCCCCAATATTTACATAAACCCCTCCTCCGAGAATATTAAATAAGGGGGGGCGAGGCCATTTTGTATCGCCGCGGGAAAGCGTTGTTGTGGTTAGTAGGCTGGAGTGTTGTTGCCGCAATGCCGACGAAACGCTGTTATTTTCATCAACAAAGTTGCAGGTCCACTTTGTTCAGCCTTCCTAGGGACGGGGGTGCGTTGCAGTGCGTTTAACATACAACATCATGTTATATGCGTGTGTGTATGAGACAGAGGGGAACAGGGGTCGGATGAGAAGACCGGAAAATGTGACATAATGGACAATATCCGTCTGTATTTGCAATACACGAGCCGCGGTTCAGCTGCACGAGACAAACACTGCCAGGGCTCCCGCTGCAATATTCACGGAGGAAAGCTTCCACAATCTTCGCGAGTTCAATGCAGGATTCGCACAGCGGCTTGTCCTGAAGGATGGATTCAAAAACAGAAGCTGTTTACGGGCCACAACCTGTAAGTATGATTTATTTTTCGTTGATGTGTTTTCCTGTAATAGTCTGTATTGTTAATTGTACGTTGTGGCAAGGAAGTAAACAGATGACAACGCTGTTTGGCTCTGCAAACCAGTTTGTTAAATGCTCATTCATACTTAACGTTATCCGACAAACACCTAACGTTACAAACTTTTTTTTAAATCTCAACAGCGAACTTGGCATTAGTGTAAATTATTCTTAGAGCTTTTATGTATTGATATTTGGCTATAATCGTTCTAAAAATACAAAAGTAACGGTGCCATTCAGTAGCGATCACTATAGATCCGCAGTCTTTACTCTTGAGGACTGAACAGGTTCTGCTCGATCATCTTCACTAAAATTGTCTGGGTCCGATTCGGGCTCAAATTGGTATGATTTTATTGATGCCATTGTTTCTAGTACTACCCAAAGCACAGTCTACCGGTAAAGGTAAGGGGCGGGACGTTTCCGACAAACGTGCACAGGGCGGTTAGCGAATCACAACACACTGGGCCAGCTAACCAATCTGAGCCCATTGCGTATTTTTGAGGGACTGGCTTCATACCGTTTTTACAAAGAGGGACAGAGTAGTGTAGAATAAAGGTAAAATTTATGAAAAATAATGCAATTTTTTTTAAAACGAAGCATGAACACGTTACAGTGCACCCCACAAACACAATCAAGCCTTCGAAAGAATGTGTTTTACCACCCCTTTAATTCTGTCAGGTCAAGCTTCAGCTGCACACCAGGGAACATGTCGAAAAGAGTCAGGTGAATGAAAAATGCCACTGCTTGTTTTTGTTGTTTGCTGAACGCTACCATTGTGTCTGTGAATGCGGCTCACCGTTACTGAACGTGTCACGGATTGATGACGTAAAACTCAGTCCGTACGAGTCTCTTGCTTGCGTCCGTTTTCGCGTTTGACTGTCGTACAGTCTGACATAATGACAACTGAGATCCTACAGTGTGACATGTATTACATCAGGGATCGTGTTCGTACAGTCTGACAAGCAACATTCGCAGAGGATTTAGAAAAATCGCACCGTGTGCAGTACCCTTAACTCCAATTATAAAATAGTTTTTTCTCCAATTCATTGTTGAAATATAATTTTATACACAGTGTAGGTCATTTTCACGACAGGTTTATTTAACATGCATGAAATAATCACGACATCACTAACAGGTTAAGTAGAATATAATGAATATAACGGCTAATATAGAGCATAATTTTATTCACTAGAGAAATCAACTCTTTCACTAAATATATGTTGACACTGAATGACTGCCTGAGGTAAATGTGATGCTAACGTTACATGACATTGTTTAGTTTACAAGCAGTTATATTGACGTCTTTCCCTCGTTGAAACACTGATTTAGCGATTACACCACATGACAGTAAGTTGTAATGTATCCTCAGCATCAGGGACGTCGTTAGGCCTATTTTAGGGGGGCTGAAGCTACCCCAAAATGTTCCTAAGCCCCCCTAAATGATAATAAGAACAACAATAACAATTCGATTTATCAATAACCCTATCCTCATTCATATTTAGACGCAACAAATGATTTATATCCAGTGTGGGATAATTATGTTTTATGGGACAATTATGTGTTATCTAAAAAGGTTAACTATGTTTGGTATATTACAATATGTTTGGAATCTTTTAATATGCTTGTGTAACCACTTAAAGCAGAGGCCTATGGTGACTAAAGCCAGTCACCATATGAATTAACTAGAGGCATGCTCTGAAAGCGAAAGTATTTGAAACATTGATCTGGCAGTGGGGGAGCGGCTATGCTTGGTATGTTTTTGTGTGCAGATGCCAAATAGGGGAGGTCGAGAGGAGCGAAGGCCATTGGAAGGTGTTCATCGAACCAGGAGAAAGGCGTCACCAACACAAGAATAAAAACTGCATACTGATCTGATTTTGCTTTATTAAACTTTCAAGTTACTTTTATACTTTTACTGAATCTCTTGCGTCTACTTATTGACAAACCAAACAACTGGGGAGGAAACGGCAATTTCCAACACCAGCTACAAAAAAATAGCCGAAAAGTCGGAAGTTGGACAGAAGTACAAAGAGTCATTGTGCTATCAAGATGATACAGCGTTGCAGACCGGAGCACTACTGCAAGTAACTTCATCTCGTCTCATCGTTACCAAGGTTTTAATCGTTAACGAAAGCGAACGAAAAAACGAAAACTAGGTGGGTTGTCATTAACTGAAATAAAAATAAAAACGAGGCATTACAAAAAAATGGTAACTAACCAAAACTGTAATGTGTGTTTGGCAAAACTGACTAAAATAAAATTATAGATTAAATGTCCTTAGTTTTCGTCTTCATCAATGTCTTTCATTGAGCAAATAACCTTCAGCTGCATTTCCTTCCCCTGCGTCTCTCACTCACGCGTCTCTCTCACATACACACGCGCCACCAGGGGCGTAAATTTAATCTAAAAGTTTTAGATTAAGAGAAGAGATTTTTAGAAAAGAGCAATTTTTGAAGGGGACACAAATAATACAGCCAGAATCGTACTTGTAAGGATATGTGTACCACAAAAAAAAAATAAAAAAAAATAAAACATTTCGTACTTATTTGCCGTTTTGGTGCACTGAAAAATTATCTAATAATCTAATCTCCGTTTTTCTTTTCTCTGTCATTTTATCTGACCAACAACACAAAGCGATAGTAGTTTACATACGATTAAGGTTCACCACGCAGTCATATTATAATTATTCAATTATCTTGCGTCCTCCACATAGTATGTTATACTATGATATTCAGATATTTAGATATTCAACTGCAGAAGCCTCTGATCTGCCACTTATCATCATATTGAGCAAAACCCTACACAGATCTGACTGAACTTCAATTTTTTTAATTTGGGGGCGGGTTGCTTGAATTTTGGGTTCAATAGCCTATTATTCGTAATGAAAAACACAACAACAAAACAGTACAATGACACACTCCCTTAAATAGGCGCTTTTACACTTTGAAACCAAATCTTCGATAATCTTGTCTGTCAGCTATTTTGCTCGTTCGGCTCGTGCTGTATTGAGCAGACCCGTTCAGTTTTTAATTGTTTTGTCAGTTCTCTAACTGAACTCAATGATTTTATTACTATACAGCGGAGCGGTGCGGCGGTGGGCAAGTGATGTTAACAGTGTTTTGCCTAATCTGTATTAAAGAGAAAAGAATCACTTCATCTGACGTTTAAAGTGAATAAAATAGCCTTGACTTACTGGTGTTTCACAACTGCTGTCTGCTGTGTGGTAGTTTTTCTACGTTCTATGTAACGTTAGTTGAGGTGCAAGGTGGATCAAACCACTGTGAGGCAAGGGGGGACTCAAAATGTTTCTAAACTTAAAACGCATTTTTGTGTCCCGTTTGCGTTTGTATTGTTTTACTACTTACACATTTATTTTAAATATATATTGTTATATTATTTACAATACTCAGCATGGTTTTTAGGGGGGGACAGCCCTCAGATAGGGGGGGTCCTGTCCCCCCCATCCACTCTGCGATTTACGCCCCTGCGCGCCACACACACAACACACACACACACAGCCCCTCCACTCCGTGCACACCGCCGTCTCCATGAGAACGAGTGTTCGCCGTTGAAAGCAAGTTCGCGAAAGGTTGGCATCTCGTGAACACCTTTACACAATCACACATTAAAAAGTGGTATAAAAATATTTTTAATTCAGAATATAATTTTGTCAGTGCTACTTTAGAAAGTTAACTAGTCGCAAGTTTGAGGTAAAATGCACTTGTGTTGTCAATGCTGTGATTCAAATATTAAATAATGTTATGTCATGTGTTTACACTTACACTGAATGTTTGATGAGTAGGCTATTGTATAGGGTACATTTATCAGAAGCCTTGGATGAACAGGGAAGTGTGACTCCTGCTGAAGTCACGCAACACTGCCTTCAGATCAGGTGATGCACAAGCCTACAGTACATCCAGAGCAAACCTGAAGAGGGGCATCAAAAAGGCCAAGCACTGCTACAAGCTAAAGATAGAGGGACACTTTTCCAACTCTGACCCTCGACGCATGTGGCAGGGCATTCAGGCCATCAGCGAATACAAACCCGGTCCACCCCCGCAGCCACTGATGTCAACTTCCCGCAGTCAACTTCCTGAACGAGCTAAATTACTTCTATGCTCGTTTTGAAAGAGACAACAGAGAAACTGCCACCAAGCTCAAACACTCAGCTGACCACCCACCAATCACACTCTCCTCCACAGATGTCTGCAAGGCACTGAGCCGGATCAGCGCGCACAAGGCTGCTGGACTAGACAACATCCCTGGACGTGTTCTCAGGGCATGTGCGGAGCAGCTCGCTGGGGTTTTTACAGACATTTTCAACCTGTCTCTTGCCCAAGCAGCTGTACCATCATGCTTTAAACGCACTTCCATTGTGCCAGTGCCGAAACACTCCAGCCCGAGGTGCCCTAATGACTACCGCCCTGTAGCACTCACACCCAACGTTATGAAGTGCTTTGAGCGGCTGGTCCTGGAACACCTAAAAGACTCTCTACCATCCACATTGGACTCACACCAGTTTGCCTACCGCAGCAATAGGAGCAAAGAGGATGCAGTTTCCATGGCACTGCACTCTGTGCTCACCCATCTGGACCATAAGAACACGTATGCACGCATGCTGTTTGTTGACTTCAGCTCAGCATTCAACACTGTCATACTAACCAAGTTAATAGCCAAACTTGGAGACCTGGGCATCAACACTTCAATGTGTAACTGGATTTTGGACTTCCTAACTGACAGACCCCAGAATGTTCGATCAGGATCCACCTGCTCCACATCCATTACACTCAACACTGGTGTACCACAGGGCTGTGTGCGAAGTCCTTTTCTCTACTCCCTCTTCACCTCTGACTGCAAGCCTGTGTATGGATCTAATTCCATCGTCAAGTTTGCGGTCGACACTACGGTGATTGGTCTCATCAGCAACAACGATGAGACTGCCTACAGGGAGGAGATCCAGCACCTGGCCACATGGTGCGCTGATAATAACCTGCTCCTCAACACCACCAAAACGAAGGAGCTCATTGTGGACTTCAGGAAAGAGTCAAGAGGCACACACGACACCATCCACATCAATGGAATGGCTGTTGAGCGCGTCTCCAGTTTCAAGTTCCTGGGGATCCACATCTCGGCGGACATGTCGTGCTCCACTACCTGCCATCAAGCACATCCAGAAGAAACGCTGTCTGCATCGAGCTCGCAGCATCCTCAAGGACATTTTGCACCACCATATCTTTACTGGATTATGCTCATTTGCACTGCCGACTGTATTTATAGTACCACTGTTTGCATTTTGCACCGTACTTCTAACTGTAATATGCAACCACTTTCCACTGCACTTTTACACTTTCTTTCGGATAGCTCTGTCCATAATTTATTGCACTACCTTAATCCACTGCTATATTCCTCATATTAGCCTAACATATTATTGTATACCTCTATCTGTAAAATTCTGTTTATAGTAATAGCCATCTGTATATTTACTCACTGTATATATTCACCTGTAAATTCAGTTCTGTTTATAGTAATAACCATCTCTTTATTTATACATATTTATATATATTCAGTACATTTCCATGCCCTGCACTTACGCAACCATTGTATATCCTGCACTTGCTGCTATTGCACTTCTGGTTAGACCTAAACTGCATTTCGTTGCCTTGTACTTGTATAATGACAATAAAGTTGAATCTAATCTAATCTAATCTAATCAGGAGCAAAATCTGGCCTAAGGAAATTCCCCCTTTGATGTGTCTAAAAGCTAACATTACAACTTTTCTTTAACAGAGTAGAAATGGAAGAGAATATGTCTGTCACGTTTTACTTGTTAAAGGGATAGTTCACCAAAAAATGAAACTTCTGTCATTATTTACTCACCTTCAAGTTGTTCCAAACCTGTATGAGTTTCTTTGTTCTGCTGAACACAAAAGAAGATATTTTTAATAATGTTTGTAACCAAGCAGAGAGAGCAACCATTGACTAAAAATACTATGGTAGTCAATGGTTGCTCTCTCTGCTTGGTTACAAACATTATTCAAAATATCTTCTTTTGTGTTCAGCAGAACAAAGAAACTCATACAGGATTGGAACAACTTGAGGGGGAGTAAATGATGACAGAAGTTTCTATCCCTTTAACATCTTAGTTTCTTGACTGGTTATTGACATAAGTGTAGCTCTAGATGTGAGTGCAAAGATTTTGCAAAAGCAAGTTACAAATACCCTGGGGGCGAGTGTGGGAACTCGGATTGAAGTGTGTTCGGTTCTTGAAACAAGACGACTGAACTGTTAAAGATTGCACTCGGTTACACGCGCGCACCGAACTATCCGTCATTGTGTTAAACCCGCCAATAGCGCGCCAGGTGAATAAGCCGGTTTCTGATTGGTCCCCGCAAATTTGTAACAGAAGCAGGATAGAAATATGTACAAGTTTCCAGCCTGAGGTACAGGCCGAAATCAAATCGCCTGCAGTTTGGGCTGGGTTTACCTGGTCTAGGCCATTTCAGGAGCGACTCGCGGAACAGGAAAGCGGATTCAGTCAATTAAAAGCGCTCGTCATTCCTGAAACTTTGCGGTATATGTGGACGTTGGTCCTCTTAAGAAACATGACAAAACTTTTCTTCAAATTGTGAATGTAGTATAGACTACAGAAAGCAAGCAGTGCAGCTGTTATAGTGATCGACAGAAAATCCCTCTATAAACCAATGAATCTAACAGCACAAAAAATTATTTACATTGAGTATAAGCTTTGCTTGTTATAATGAGAGGATCTGTGAGCGTGTAGACTTGAAAATATCAAATGAGTGAGTTCAGCTTTGAGAATAAAACCAACCTGAGTGTTCTTCAGTTTCTTCATGTTTGACACTCAATGTTTCTTCAATCTTCATGTCTTCTCTCTCCTCTTTCTCTGTTTGTTCCTCAGTTTCTTCATGTTTCAAACTGAATACATTTTCAATCCTCAGGTCTTCACTCTCCTCTTTAATAAACATCATCTTTATTAATGATCTCAGCCGCTTCTCCAGGACTTTTTCTGTGTGTTTGTCCTGTTTAAGACGAAAAATAAATCCACATTAAATCTCTGAGTGTCTCAATCAGCTCTAGTTCAGTATCAACAGTCTCAGTAACACTCAAAACTAGCACTACAAACTAATAAAAGAAAACAAATTACACAAACACTATATATTTATTTAATTTCTCTCATCTCTACTCTCCAGAGACTGAACTCATGTTTATATGATGAACTGAGTCTCTATCAGCTCTAGTTCAGTCTCAGTAACACTCAACACTAGCACTACACACTAATAATGAACACTAGAGAGTGTGATAAAGCTCAGTTTCTCCATCATCTCTACTCTCCAGAGACTGAACTCATGTTTATATGATGAACTGAGTCTCTATCAGCTCTAGTTCAGTCTCAGTCACACTCAACACTAGCACTACACACTAATAATGAACACTAGAGAGTGTGATAAAGCTCAGTTTCTCTCATCATCTCTACTCTCCAGAGACTGAACTCATGTTTATATGATGAACTGATTTACAATATAGAAATGAGACGCACCTTCTGTTACTTTGCTCACACAACGTTAATAAATGTTAGATAAAGCAATGCAATGCTACATTTCATAATAAATAATTCGATCTGCGTTGATTGTAAAACTTTGCAGATGGTTTCTATAGTTTTAAACACTTAAAACACAAACCTTTCTTCAGCCGAATCACAACAGATGCAGGAGCGCGGCCTTATGACGTCACATCACCACACCAAAATAAAAGTCCCGTTCACACACTCACTACACTCTACAGTCTCCATTCACAGAAGTGCACAAATAGAAATAATACAAGAGATGACAGTAATTCAGAGTTGAATGTATTGGTTAAATACATGTTGTTCAATGATGTGTTGAAAATATTAGGAAACTAATAAAGACTGAGAGACTTTGTCTAAAAGTTAAAACTGTATTGTTTAGGGGAATACATTATTTATATAATATATTAATATATTCATTATAAAGTTCATTTGAGTCTAAAAATACCTGAAAATAAGTGTACTAATTATGACTGATGATTTTTAGATGTAGACTAAGATTCTACATCTAAATATGTAGATATATAGATCTACATCTAGATATTCTCAATGATAAATATATTATTAAATAATAAATATGTAATATAAAATCTCAATAATTTTTGAGTGACAGAGAAGAGAAGACATTGTTGAATAAAGTCATTATTTTTGTTCATTTGTTTGCACACAAAAAGTATTCTCGTCACTTCATAACATTAAGGTTGAACCACTGCAGTCACATGGACTGTTTTACTAATGTCTTTACTTCCTTTCTAGGAAATGACAGTGTTAATTGATTTGATTTCTATAGAGAGGTCAGTGAGCTCTCGGATTTTATCAAAAACATCTGTTTTTAACATCTGTCTGACAACTACATGATCTTGGTTGTGTAACCTGTAGCCTCCTCATTGTGATTAACTGTTTTTTTTTTGTGGCCGTGAAAAATGAACATTATTAAAATGAATAAAGCCACAATGTGTCACATTTGTTACATAACATTTTTATATTATTTTATAAAAAATATTGGTAACACTTTACAATAAGGTTGTATTAGTTAACATTAGTTAATGCATTAGTTAACATGAACTAACCATGAACAACACCTCTGTTCAGCATTAATTCATCTTTGTTAACGTTAGTTAATAAAAATCCAGCCCTTCATGGTTTGTTCATGTTAGTTCACAGTGCATTAACTAATGTTAACAAGATTTTAATAATGCATTAGTAAATGTTGAAATTAACATGAACAAAGATAAATAAAGGCTTTTTAAGTGCAGTTCATTATTAGTTCATGTAAACTAATGTAGTTAACTAATGAACCTTATTGTAAAGTGTTACCAAAATATTATTTGCTCTGCTGTTGAAGGGGGACTTGTTGTGCCCTGAGTCTGCACCCTCCAAAATGCCAGGATGAGTGCTCCTCAAATGGTGCATCAAGGCTAGCTGCCTATAACAATACACACAGCTCACTTTGGTGTTTCCAAATGGAAATGCTCCCACACCACAGATGTACGGCATCTGATATATTTTTCTACTGTACTTTCAAGCACCTGATCTGTATTTTGTAATACAAAAATGTTCTGTTATTGCCATGCTGTTTGTAAATTATTACTTGTTCAGCAATAAAAAAATGTACGGCATCTCTTATGTGGAGCCTCCAATTTTTATCTATTCTATGAATATATCTATATATCACCTATGACTCTATATAATTCTATATCTCACTTATGCTGTGCTATCTGTCACTATCTAACATATGAATGTGTCACTATATCTATCCTATCTGTCACTGTCTATACCTATCAGTCAATAGATCTCATTTAAATATAGCCTAACTAACTAGCCTGGTTAAAACCAGACCATTCTCAGTAGTAACTGAGCTATGGTCTGGCAAAGCTTCATAGACAAATCATTTCCAAAGGGGCGTCGCTCAAATACCTCTCGACGCAATTGGATAGACCTAAAACCAATCAGAGCGATGAGGGAGATGACATATGCAGAGCGACGGAGAAACATCAGCTGTGTCCCAATTCAGGGGCTGCATCCTTTGAAGGCCGTGTACTTTGAAGTGCGCGGTCGACGCTGCCTTCAAAGGACTCACCGAGACTTGTTTTTTTTTTATTTTTTTTATTGAAAGTAAACAAATTTACACACAAAATTGGCATTAAACAAGCAGTAACAATGAACACATTTCCAAGAAGCAGACATAGATGCAAATGACATGTAACAGCAATGAATTCTCAAATCAAACAATCAAGAAGATCAGAATACAAAAAAAAAAAGATTAAAGAAAATAAATAAATAAAAGCTGACATTTATAGAAATAAGTAGGTTCTTGCAAGGGGTAGTTACATAGAGCTATATTGTACATAGCTCATTTAAGAAATCAGCAACTCTGATTGCCTTTTCATTTGAAAGTGTATGAAGTGAAGTAGCAAACACTTTAAGTTTGTTAATAAAATGAGGGAAAGAGGGTGGGATTTTCAAAAATCTACATTTATGAATGAAGTGTTTACCAAGTTCAAACAGGTTATTAATCAAAAAATATTGTGAACAATCTTTTTTAAGTACACCAAATTTAATTTGCTTGTATTCTAGGGGATTTATACATGTAATACTACATGACAGTTTACTATATAATTGAGACCAAAACAATTTCGAATAGTTGCAAGAAAAAAAAATATGCTCAGTGGTTTCAATATCAGTTTCACAAAATTGACAGGAGTTTTCGTCAATGTCAAATTTAGATTTTATAAATTCTTTAGATGGGTATATATCATTTATTATTTTAAAATGAAGTTCTTTCACCTTAGGGAGACAAGGAAAAGCAAGATAACTCATTCTTAATTCCTTCACTTCTTCCGGGTTAAAATCTTTGAAAATGTAGTAACGTTTAATTCTATTCGGATGAAGCTTATCAATGAAGATATTTCTAATATATTTATTGTTACATCTATAATCTTTAATAGACAGTTCACCCAGACAAGGAGAGGGAAGAGAGAATGATACAGAGTAGTATGAAAGAATCCCTTTCACCAATAATACCAAGTTTTTTGGTATGGCATTTACAACTGTGAAAAACTCTTTAGGATGACATACAAATCCATGTTTCAAACAAAAATCATTGTAATTAAGAATATTACCATAGTTGTCCATCATATCTAATAGGGAAAGAATGTTATATTGAACCCAATTTTCATAAAATAAAGATTTATTATGGTGTAAAATAAAGCGATTGTTCCAAATACAAGTTTTGTTGGGACTGAAATTGTGAGAGAATGCTAATTTCCAATATAAAAGAACTTGTTTATGGAATGCAGATAATTTAAGAGGTAATTTGGACAACTCAAAGTCACACCTAATCAAAAACTCCAAGCCACCTACTTTCCCAAATATTGAAGAGGAGATAGTAAACCATATGCTATTTGTATTGCAAATAAACAATCTTAACCATTGAGTTTTTAAAACACTATTCATTAATTCTATGTCAATAACATTTAATCCCCCTTCTTCATAGCTGTGAATTAAATCATTTTTATTAATATAATGATGCTTATTTTTCCAGATAAAGTTAAAAATTGCAGTGTTGCATTCTTTTAGTAGGTGGGGTGGGATAGGTAAAGAGGAGGCTGGGTAAACAAATCTAGAGAGAAATTCCATTTTGGTTAACAAAACTCTTCCAAAAATTTAGATATCTCTTTGAATCCAGCTATTGAGAATAATTTTTGCTTTTGAAAATGTTTTAACAAAATTCTCTTGTACACTTTGATTACTGTCTCTAGTAATAGTTATCCCCAAGTATTTCACAGATGTTTTTATTGGTATGTTACATAAAGAGTCTAATTCACTTCCATGAATTGCAAATAATTCACATTTATTTACATTTAAGTGCAAACCTGAAGCTTTGGAGAATAAGTTAATTAATTGAGTGGCTTTACTAATTTGATATTGGTCTTTTAGAAAGATCTCCGTATCATCAGCTAATTGACTAATACCAACTTGACTTCCGAACACATTCAATTTATCAAAGTTGCTGTTTCTATCTATCAAGATAGCAAGCATTTCTACTGCTAAGATGAATAGAAAAGGGGAAATGGGACATCCTTGTCTTATTCCTCGCGAGATATTAAATCTTTGGGATGTACCAAATGACAGCGAAATAGAACTATTGATATCTTTATATAACATTCTTATAAAATAAACAAATTTATTACCAAAACCAAATTTTTCAAGAGAGCTAAATATAAAATTCCTAAAATCTAGAAAAAGGATATAGCCATCATCCTCAATCTATTCACAATAATCCAAGATATCTAAAATTAATCTGATGTTATTATGTATTGATCTGCCTTTTATAAAGCCAGACTGTGATTCACTAATTATTAGATGTAAAAATTGTTTTAATCTGTTTGAAAATATATGAGCTAAGATTTTATAATCACAATTAAGTAAAGTGATGGGGCGAAGGTTATCTATATGTTGTGCATCTTTACCTGGTTTGGGGATGAGAACAATTAATCCTTGTTTCATAGTTGAAGACAGTGAATTATTTTGGATACACTCTAGAAAGGCTTTAAACATTAGTTCTCTTAAATCTTCCCTAAAGAATTTATAGAATTCAGAGGTGAGGCCATCTGGGCCTGGGGATTTCCCTGAAGATAATTTATCAATTGCTTTATCTACTTCCTCTATTATAATGTCAGCTTCACATAAATCTCTAAATTCCTGGTCTAATTGTGGTATGCTAGTGTGTATATTATCAAAAAAAATGTTGCAGTCTGATACAGAGAAGGATGAGCTATATAATGAACTATAAAATTGAAAAATCTCTGAAGAAATCATTTTTGGGCAGGTACTTATAACTCCATTCACATAAACAGAATTTAAGGCATTTTTTTCTTGCCGCCTTTTTTCAAGTCTACAAAAATAATTATTACTTTTTTTCCCCTTTCTCTATCCATCTAGCTCTAGATCTTACATATGCTCCTTTAGCTTTTTGAGTATACAAATCATCAATTTTGGATTGCAAGGATAAAATTTGTAATTTATTTTCATTGTCCATTTCACTTTTATTACATAAATAATTTAATTCTCTTGTTAATTCTAATTCCAATTGTGTTCTGGCCTTACTCAATGTTTTACTGAATTGTATAGAAAATTCTCGAACCTTGTGTTTTAAATATTCCCATCTGCTTGTAAATGAAATAAGATCCTTATGCGATGCTATATCATCAATTATGGATTTAATTTGCGAGCAAAAGTTTTTATGTTTTAATAAATCAGCATTAAATTTCCAGTAACTCTTGTTATGTGTTTCTCTTTTGGCTGAGTAGAAGGATAAAAAAAATGCAACAGTGATCTGTTAAAGGTGCTGCAGATATGGAGACATGGTTAACCAATAATCAATTCTCGATTTGGAAGTCATATTGGGTTTGAACCAGGAAAATCGTTTAAGATTTGGATTCCCAGCCCTCCAAGCATCCACTACATTATTATTCAAACAAAAATTGAGAAAGTTAAGATTGGGGTGAGAAGTACTAAACTTAGGTGGAAAGCGGTCTAATGCTTCATCTATAACCATGTTGAAATCTACTCCTATGATAATATTATCAGTTGGATATAGGGGTGGGCGATATCTCGATATTTAAAATATATCGAGATATTTTTTAAACACGATATGGATTTTGACATATCGTATATATCGATATATTGTTTATATTTAATTCTGATTCCGCCACTTTGCTTGTTTGCCTTCTCTGTGCTGTGCTCGCCCCCGCCCGCTCGCCCTCCGCCTCCTTGCTTTTGTTCCCCCTCCCCTAGCGTGTTGTCATGGCGGCGTCCGCAACCAGCTCCGAGGCTACAGAACTCGTTCCATTGGAGATACTTCGGTTTTAAGGCGTCGGACGAACAGCAGACAGATGTCTACTGCCATGAATGCCGACAGTTGGTTCTCAGACACTTGATCCAAGATACAGTTTACCTAGGCAGCATTACTTTGCGAGACAAGAACACCCGCGACTGTACACTACGGAGAGAGAGATGCTTGCTTGCTGGAGAAGGTTACTTACTATGCCCTTGATTTGAGTTGTTTTATTTTTGAATGAAAATTCATTATTTGCATGCGTTTTAAAGCCTTGCGCGTAGGGCACCGCATGCGCTTTCCCGAGCGCGCGCACTAAAAGCCTGTCAAACAAGTGATTACTGGACTAAATCTTACTGCGCTAATACTGTCAAATACACACAAGGTTAAAATAAACAGTCGGTTATGTCTAAAGTGAAAGTAAAATCGGCGTGTGTTTGTATATTAGATGCGTGAAAGTCTTAAATTGACAGCAGGGCAGCCTATAGTGAACACGCTGCCGCTTGTCCTTAAAGAGACAGTTCATTCTAAAATGATGTAATTATTTACTCACTCCAATGTTGTTCCAAACCTGTATTAATTTCTTCTGTTGAACACAGACAGCTGATGGTAGCGATTGACATTCATATTATTATTTCCTACAATGGGGACCAGCAACTGTTTGGTTTCCAATATTCTTCAAAATATATGTTGTCCAACAGAAGAAAGAACTTTATTCAGGTTTAAAACAACTTGAGCGCGAGTAATCAATGACATAATTTTCATTTTTGAGTGAACTATTCCTTTAGTGGTTAATAAAATAACAAAAGACAAAGACAAAATCATTCACGGCTCTTGACTGAAAAACTAATACAGTAGCTTTAATAAGAATCAATGTATATTTTATAGGGAAGTCTATGTAGTGTTTTATTTTTACATTTATTAATTCAATCTCATACTTACATGCTGCTGTACAGTTCTGAGCTGCCAGTGTAAATCTTTATAAATATATATTTGTTTTATATTATACAGTACACTAGGAATGTGTACAAGTTTTTTAAAAAGTAAAGTTTTAAGTTTAAGTAAGGTTTTTCAAGTCTTTTAAGTAAAATAAAGAAAGAGTATTGCAATTAAAAAAAAAAAAAATTTCCTCCTTAAGCTCTTGCTGTTCAGCTAAGAGTAGAATAGCAAAAATCTAATGCGACTAGCCATCAGAACCGAACCGAAAACCGTGGTAAAAAAAAACGAGGTATGTATTGAACTGTGGACTTACTGTATTGTTGCATCCCTACTTTGTTCCTACATGAACTGCCTACCTCTTTGCACTTCAATAAAAAAAAAGACTTTGTGGTATTTGGCATATTTGTTTTTGCAGTAGTTTTTGGGGGGTTATTTTTCCTGTAAAGATCGAGATATATATCGTATATCGAGATATAGCAAAATATATCGAGATATATTTTTTGCTCCATATCGCCCAGCCCTAGTTGGATACACAAGTTTCAATTTAAATAAAGAGTCAGAAATTTCAGACAATAATTTGTTGTTTAGGGGAGCACTATTGTAACCATATACATTGAATAAAATAAACAAAACATCATTAATGTTCAGAACAACTGAAGCCCAGTGGCCATTTGAATCTGTCTTTACCTTTACAATTTTGCCTGGCAGGTTGTTGAACAGTATTGCAACTCCTGCGGAATGTGTTGAGGCATGGCTGAAGATGATTCTGTCCCCCCATTGACTCGTCCAGAACTTCACGTCATCGGGGTTAGAATGCGTTTCTTGCAAAAATATGCAATGTGAGTTTTTGTTTTTACAAAAAAGTAAGAGAGCTTTTCTTTTGACAGAATTACGAAGACCCCTTGCGTTTAAAGAAATACAGGAAAAAGACGATTTCACTGAGAACATTTAACTGATAAGAAAGAAAAAGAAAAGAAAAAAGAAAAAATGTAAGTAGATATGTGAAATAAGAAAATCAGTCAGAAGAGTAATAACCGTGCTCTATAGAACTCAAAGCAACGTGTCTCAAACAGAGCACTGTAACGAAATCTCGCTCAACAGCAAAAACATCCCACTGTCTTTGCAACGCAAGAGGAGAACGAATGTGTGCGACGTCGTTGAAATCAGCCGTCCTTAACGATTCGGGTACCCTCTACAGGCAGTGCAGAATTATTAGGCAAGTTGTATTTTTGAGGATTAATTTTACAACATTAATAATTAAACAACAACCATGTTCTCAATGAACACAACAAACTCATTAATATCAAAGCTGAATATTTTTGGAAGTAGTTTTTAGTTTTAGCTATTTTAGGGGGATATCTGTGTGTGCAGGTGACTATTACTGTGCATAATTATTAGGCAACTTAACAAAAAACAAATTTATACCCATTTCAATTATTTATTTTTACCAGTGAAACCAATATAACATCTCAACATTCACAAATATACATTTCTGACATTCAAAAACCAAACAAAAACAAATCAGTGACCAATATAGCCACCTTTCTTTGCAAGGACACTCAAAAGCCTGCCATCCATGGATTCTGTCAGTGTTTTGATCTGTTCACCATCAACATTGCGTGCAGCAGCAACCACAGCCTCCCAGACACTGTTCAGAGAGGTGTACTGTTTTCCCTCCTTGTAAATCGCACATTTGATGATGGACCACAGGCTCTCAATGGGGTTCAGATCAGGTGAACAAGGAGGCCATATCATTAGATTTTCTTCTTTTATACCCTTTCTTGCCAGCCACGCTGTGGAGTACTTGGACGCGTGTGATGGATCATTGTCCTGCATGAAAATCATGTTTTTCTTGAAGGATGCAGACTTCTTCCTGTACCACTGCTTGAAGAAGGTGTCTTCCAGAAACTGGCAGTAGGACTGGGAGTTGAGCTCCATCCTCAACCCGAAAAGGCCCCACAAGCAAATCTTTGATGATACCAGCCCAAACCAGTACTCCACCTCCACCTTGCTGGCGTCTGAGTCGGACTGGAGCTCTCTGCCCTTTACCAATCCAGCCACGGGCCCATCCATCTGGCCCATCAAGACTCACTCTCATTTCATCAGTCCATAAAACCTTAGAAAAATCAGTCTTGAGATATTTCTTGGCCCAGTCTTGACGTTTCAGCTTGTGTGTCTTGTTCAGTGGTGGTCGACTTTCTGCCTTTCTTACCTTGGCCATGTCTCTGAGTATTGCACACCTTGTGCTTTTGGGCACTCCAGTGATGTTGCAGCTCTGAAATATGGCCAAACTGGTGGCAAGTGGCATCTTAGCAGCTGCACGCTTGACTTTTCTCAGTTCACGGGCAGTTATTTTGCGCCTTGGTTTTTCCACACGCTTCTTGCGACCCTGTTGACTATTTTGAATGAAACGCTTGATTGTTCGATGATCACGCTTCAGAAGCTTGGCTATTTTAAGACTGCTGCATCCCTCTGCAATATATCTCACTATTTTTGACTTTTCTGAGCCTGTCAAGTCCTTCTTTTGACCCATTTTGCCAAAGGAAAGGAAGTTGCCTAATAATTATGCACACCTGATATAGGGTGTTGATGTCATTAGACCACACCCCTTCTCATTACAGAGATGCACATCACCTAATATGCTTCATTGGTAGTAGGCTTTCCAGCCTATACAGCTTGGAGTAAGACAACATGCATAACGAGGATGATGTGGTCAAAATACTCATTTGCCTAATAATTCTGCACTCCCTGTTTATGTCAGGGTTCTGCCCTGGCAGCCTTGTCTGTGTTCTTGTTTAATGTTTCTATGTTTGTGTTGTGTCTAAGCACATGGCTCTGTCCTTGTATTTAGTTTATCATTTGTTTCTGGTGTTCTAGTTTCGCCAGTTTTTATTTGCTTGGTTTTCTTTTGTTGTCTTGAGTGTTGTTTTGTGTTAGTTCCTGCCTCCTCCCTGGGATTCCCTGCCTGCTTATTATGTAACACAGAAAGGTAGCCTCTAGCACTACCAAAAGCAAACCCGATCGAGTGCGCGTTTGAAAATAAATACTCATATGATATAAGTGATAATTAATATGTAGCACTGGAGCCGCTTCTGTGACGCTGTGCAAACGCTTCCAGTGTGAATACTCTCGTGCGTCTGCCGCTGCAGTGATGGTGTAGTTACGCTGACGTGAAGCTCATGCACTGCTCACGCTTGCAGTGTGAAACGGCCGTAGGGATCCCTGGAACACACAAGCCTTTCCACCAATGGCAAGGTGGCAATCCTTGGAAAGGAACATTCACTCTCCATTCATTCTTTATCTAACACACGCACGCACACACACATGCACACAAGGAGAAAAAAACACTTTAGTATTGCACATTATTTATTTTTTTGCATTTATATTGGCATTGTTATTCCTTAAAATCAAACTAAATAAAATGCACTGAAACACTTACCAGTAGTATTGACATACTTTACCCCTGTGCTTCTACCTGTGCTTCTTCCGTCTTTAGCATTGTCCTCAATGCCATACACATTTTGTACCGTCCTCTGGGCATGAAATTGATTAATGAATATTGGTATCACTGAAAACACAAGTACTAATAAACCAAAATACAAAGTAAACTCACAACTAAACCTTACAGAAAGAAATGCACATACATGCTGGTGGCCAGCTTGTCATCATCTTCCCAGACATTCTGACTTCAATTGGCCGGCTGCTGAAAAACATCAAAATCAAAATTAGATTAAGATTTACATTTTCCTCCAAATGTGGTTATGGTGTGCAGTAGTACAGTGACTGAAGCAAGATTGTTAAACGCTTAGCTTTAGGTGGTATAATGCACACTCGTATCCGGTCGCAGACACCACTGCTTTCGTCTCCAAAATCCCTGGAGCTGCCACGCTGCTCCTTACTGCATCTGCTGCTGCCTTCACCGTCTAGTGTCCTCCCTGGAGCTGCCACACCTTCCTGCTGCTGAGGCTACTATCCTGCTTTCTAGCTAAAACCTTAACCATAACCGTACACGATACAATCTAACCGCAACACAACCATACGCTAACCGCCAACCCATAGCATAGGCTGACGTAGCCTCACTGTTATGGTTCTGTATGGCTCCTCTCAACACAACCATACGCGCCGCCAACCCATCAGGACTAAGGCTGTTGTAGCCCCAACTGTTGTCGTTAATGCAGATTCAGTGGCCCAATGGATTGGTCCCGTATGGCATACTACCTAAACGCAATACCCATCTACCACAAAAACTCATCTACGCAAAAAACACAGTACACCGGATTATGATAACTATGTAACACACCCACCTGAAGGCACAAATCCGGATGCGAGACGTAGATGTGATCCAGTAGTGTGTGCTTTTTAGTTGTTGCGGTGGTGATCAGTTGCGTGTATCCTTTCGACTGAAATAAATCCAGAACAGCTTTTTTCCCCGTGACAAGGAGGTCCTCGTTAAAGTCGCCACAGACAATGACGGGATGTTTGTCCGCTATGTCCAAATAATCCAACAGACTCTTCACGTTCTTCAAGAAGTCTTCCAATCCGTAGTGCGGTGGCCTGTACACGGCAGCGATTGTCAATTGGATGGGACTATCCACTTTGATGACGACAAACTTTGATATCGTCAGTCAAAGAATATCTGACAAAAGCAGTTTGTGATGGCTTCTGATGTCCTCAATGTGCGACGACAGTCCTTCGGTGTTGTGGTGGATGATTGTGAAGTGTTGATCCATGTGGGTTTCCCTCATCTTCTGCAGAAGCGGCATGATTCCTACAAACAACGCTCTCGTCATATTCCGCAACGAGGCTGTGATTGCAGAATCTTCTTTTCGCTGAAGTCTGTGATGTGTAGTCCACGGAGCGAGGTCGTCCTGCTGAGGGCGACATAGGCCATTCCCGGCTCAAAAATCTTGTTCAGTGACTACGGCATCCTGCATGGTCATGCCCTGAACTTTGTGAGCCGTGCAGGCGTAGGCCAACTTGATGGGGAACTGTCGACGAACTGCTCCTTTCCTCAGACTTTCTTCTGATCTCTCGATGTAGACCAAGTCGTCTTCTTCACCTTGCACCCTTCTGCGGTGATTCTTGCCTGCGTTGGCATTGTCCAGCTGAAGTCCAAGCATCTGAACGGAGTCGATTCCATCTTTTGTCTTGCGGACAATATTGTAAATCTTCCCAAAACATTCGTTGACGATTCCATCTTCAACGTCCAGGTTCCTGGTCACCATTATGCACACTCCCAGCGCAATTTTGATGGTGTCGAGCAAGTCGTCCTTTTTTCTGACAACAGGCTTGTTCTGTTTCTTCATCCCTCCCGTCCTTGGGTCTTTCCGGTAGTCTTCGGCATCGACGGTTACGATGTCAGTGTGAAGAGCGTGGATCGTTTGGGTGTTGTGTCAGTGGACTTCCTTGTTGGTGACAAATATGTGTAGTGCATTACTTGGGCAGTCTTCGGGGTTCTTCACGGCCTGAAGTAACAGCGCTCTATCGTCATCTCGAAGATCGTCAGACTTCTGCTTAACTCGTAGCCGGTTCAGAAGTTGGGCAAAAGCAAGGTCCTCTTTCTGAAGCACAATCTCTAAGAGGGTAATCATTTGGAAATGGTCTTTCCAGAAGTCCAGAACATCCTTTTCATACACACACAGGGGTTTGGCTTTACCCAGAGGTGGCAGTTGGTAAAAGTCCCCCACTGCGAGTACAGAGATTCCACCGAAAGGTTTCTTGCTGCCTTTGATTTGCTGAAATCTCCAATTTATGTAGGCAAAAAGATGCTTCGAAATCATGGAGACTTCATCAATGATCAGAATCTCGATGTCGTGTAGCCTAGCTCGTAGCTCATCTAGAGCATTTCCAAGTCCTTGATACGGCGGCTTCAGGTTCCTTGGAAGTTTTAAAATGGAATGCAGCGTTTTACCGGAAATATTGAACGCAAGAGCACCGTAAGCACAGAGAGATCCCCTTCCTCTCAGAGTCGAGGCAGTTGACGTAGAATTTTCGTTGCTTCCGTGTATATGCACTTGATGACGTGTGATTTGCCACAACCAGCACCACCCGTTACGAAGTAGTAAAAAGGTTCTGGATTATGCCCCCACACACGCTTCTGACACCACTGGCAGAATATGGCTGCCTGCATCTTGTTGAGACTTCGAAACAACTTCCTAGCAAATTCAACACTCATCTGGGGTTCCTCTACTCGTGGTACAACTCCATCTCCGTGTTCAAGAATTTGATATTCTGGAACATCGTCTTGTACAACATTCTCGTCATCAGGATCGATGTCTTCTCGTTTCGCAATGCACTCCAAGCGATCGACTTAGATTTCAAAAGCGGTCCTTGCTGTTGCAGCTGATCGATTGCCTTCTCCACTTTGTCGCTGTGCTTCTCAAACTTGTCTTGGTGTGCTTGCACTATGGCACTAACAGGTATCAGGAGACCCGGGTGCGTAGAAAGCTCCACGATTGCACTACTGTAAAACTGGTTAAAAAAAAGGTTTTAGCTGTTCGTTGGAACGATGGGGCAAATAAAGTAGCCTACTGTAAAATTTTTCCGCTTGTTTTTCTTTTGAAAAGCGCGCATGCCTAATAACTGCAGCCTTACCGACGGTTCTTTTCTGGAAAAAACCCATACCGTTGAGCAGCCGGTGAACGTTCTTGCCTTTGGTTTGCTGACCATACACGATGTGACATTCTGAAGCAAAATCTGCCAGACACATCATTTCAAACTCTCGGGTTTGAGGCCTTGCTCTGTACTTATTGATGATCCCTGACATCCAGACATCCTCTGAATCGGGATCTTTATTTAGTAGGGCGCTAAGGGGGAGACTCATCTTAAGCGCGTCATCGTCCGTCGGTATAAACACAACGCTTCGTGAACACTTCTTCAATGGTAAGCTGCATGTTCGTGCTACAGACTCCTGAGCGCTTACTTGCCTATGTTTGGAGTACGCCTGCATTATGTGCTTCATCTCGTCCTCCTCGTTAACGTTACTTTCGGCACACCCATGATTACGTTTTTTTAGCAAGTCGCCCATTTCGTGCTCCGGCTTGGAAATGTACGACAGCATGTACGTACATGATACAGCTAAAAGCATCAAGAACATACTGAATGTCCATGTTGGCGTTCCACGCCCTCAAAAAATCGGGATTGTATTCGTTCACCCAAGACTCCTTTGGATCGCGCTTAAGCAAAATCACATTGGAAGAGGACAATGCTTCGACGAAGTTAGTGTAATCATCGACGGCCATTTACACTTTGTCAGTGGCTCTGACAAACTGTTAAAAGAGGCTTGGGGATCATTTAACAAATCCCACACCGCCTTGAGTTTTGTTCGCACGTCGCTCATGGCTTTTTGCGCAGCCTCCCGTCTCGCCGTCTTCTTTCTCTTGTCTCTTTGTTTTTGCTCCTCTTCAGGGTTCTGTGGTCGGGGATGAGCGATACCGGTTTTAGACATGCAGCTTCCCGATGAAGAAGCCTCCGTGTCATCCTCTTCTTCAGGACGCTGCGGTCGCGGACAAGTTATCGTGGTGTAGTCACCGGTAGCTTAGGGAACCCAAATCGACACAATAAATTACCTTTTTTACACGACTTGGAGTGGTTCCTACTATGAAGCTAAACTTCGGTGACAATTAGATGAAGCTCAGGATCAGCGTCGGAATCGGGCAACAGGCAGGTTATACTACTTTATCAGGATCGTTTTAAAACTCTGGTGCATACTTTATCCAAACGAGAAGATGAATGTGTGGGATACCTCTAGCTTGAAACTCGACCCTGTAAAAGTAATCCTCGACTTTACCAATGGGTTGTGCAAGCGACAAGAGCAGATGTGTCATTATCGTGTCCACACGTTTTTCAAACATGCGCATCAGAGTGACGGGGTTGCTTCTGAGAATTTAACATTTCGTCGTCCAGTCAAGCTCAGAAAAGTCAATCTGCTCACCTTGCTGGGCCTTGATCGCCGTTATCACTTCAGGCCATCGCATTTCGGCTGCGCTGAAAGTGTAAGAAAACGTAGGGGTCCCTAACTGTCTAATCATAGCCTGCAGATCTCTCAAAGTTTTTCCCAGTAAGCTGGAGAACCTCTCAGCGGTTGCATGAACCGTGTGGCGTCTCTGTTGTGAACCAATCTCTCGATCTCGCGGTTATCTTGAAGCAGCTTGTTGGAAATCCTTCTGCCGTCTCTCGTAACCGGTTTACCTTTTCGCAACTGGATGGACATGCTGTTTCTAGCCAGTTGCGTTTCGGTCACAAACTGTGCGAAAAAAAGGTACGTCTGATCTTTGGCGAAACGAGTATCCACACAGAACAATCTTGCGTTGAAATACATACTGGGAGATATCGATACTTGTCTCGCCTCATCGATTGTGTTCTGTCCAGTTGGGAATTGAACAGGGAACGCCATGGCTTCCAGCTTTGGGCTTTTGAAAAACCCAACAGGCTTTTGTCCTTGTGCAGGAGCGATGCTAAATATTTCCTCACCGTACGACAGGATCTCTTGTGCAATGTCAGGCGGCTGCATACACGTGTCTAACGTGAAACCCGGTCGGAGTTCGTCCTTTTCCTCGACGCTAACCTGTTGCTCATCCTGCTGAGCAACATCGACTTCTTGTTGCTCCTCTCCGTCATCGTTTTCCTCATCTAGGTCGAATATCGCAGTTTCTGGCCAGCTTTTAAAGATTTATTGGGGTGTTTGTGTGCGGATGTCTCTTGTGATAGAAGGGAGCCGGGAACGGCAGCGACTGTACAGGTGGGAGAGACTGAACCAGGACCACTGAGCACTGACCCGCGGGAACCGAGCGCTATTGAGAGGCTGATCCTCTCGGAGCGCGATGACTTTCCTCTGGAACAGTCTCAGGATGAGTCGTTAAAACACGCTTTCGAGCAGGTCCGTTCCATCGACGGCCAGACCCTCCAACCTGAACAGCCGCTCTCGTTTCCGTATTTTGCTATTATAAAAGACCGGTTGTATAGAGTGACGCAAGACACTCAGTCAAAGGAAAATACAACCCAGTTGTTAGTGCCAAAGAGCCGCCGGGAAATGCTTTTCCAGGCGGCTCATTGTAATCCCATGGCTGGACACTTGGGACAGGGATCGGGCGGTGGGGGTATGTGCCGGGGGGGGGCGTGGTTTAGCTCGGTCTGTGACGGAAGAGAGAGTCGGGAAACAGGTGCGCCGTAAGTGGGTCAAGTGCAAAGCATAAACACCTGTGTCTTGTTTCAGTAATGGGCGTGGAGAGACCGGATATAAGCCATCCGGATGAAGGATTTGGGAGACAGACTGACTGGAGGCTCGGGAGACACGCAGGACAAGAGACCACGCAGGAATACTGAGAAAGAATACTGAGTTTATTGTGAAACGCCAGTGGGCGTGATTTATGTTGTATAGTAAACGAGAGAAAATAAAGCACCCCGAGTCTCCAAACCGCCGACCCTGTCTTCTTCCTTCCATCCAACGAACGAACATTGTTACAGTCAAACTAACTATTATAGACTTCATATGTTATTCCAGGGTCAAAGGAATTTTTAGGATTGTGATATTCGTCTCATACTGCCAAATGTGGCCACAATCACACAGTATTATCCTGGCTTAGGTTATCAAATGATGAATTTTTTCATAGGTTCAGTAGCCGTGCCGGGTTCTATATAGCTAGCTATGGTTTTATTAGTTAGTAAAGCTTAAACATATAAAACATTCTTATCCTTTTGCAAGGGCATCGTCTGATGTTCTCAATCACATGCCCATGTTATGTTTGTCATGCTGTCTGGTTATTTTCTTTTAGGGGCTCTCTTAGCAGGTTGACGGTTAGATGGTGTTCTATCAAGACGTGAGCGGGAGTTGCGCAAGGGTTTAGAATCCCCCTAATTGCAGATGGGAAGAAATATGTTCTCCAACTCACATGTGCATGGGACATTTTTTCAGGTCAGTGTTGCTACGAACATAGTTCAATGCGTGGAGTTGGCATCCTCTACCAAGGTCTCCTCTATTAAGTATGCAGGATGCCATGATGGTCAACATGGTTTTCTTCAGCAATCCCAGCTCAGTCTTTCGGTAGGCGTTTTGTCTCTCCATCCGCAGCTACAGTGTTCCCTCTTAGAGCGAACATCGTCCAAGACTTTCAGACGGCTCTGCCATAAGCCAACCCGGACCCAGCACCCTGTCCTCCCCAAGCAGCATTAATATTATATTAAACTATCTGCTAATATCGGCTAGAAAATATATTCCTAAAAGTGTCGCTTCCTCAACTTTCAAAACTTACACGTCCGCATGGTCAGTTTTTTCTATGTTCTGTTTCGCCTCAAATGTCAGTATTTCCCATTTTGATTTCGACCATTTGTTCCTTTCTCATCTTATTAAAAAAAAACAAAACAAAAACTCTTACATCCGCCGACTCCTCGCTGGCATCAAATCCTATGCAAAAATCCATAGTCCTAATTTTCCAAATCTTTTCTCCGAAACTTCCATTTGTTTACTCCTTAAAGGCTTCGCTAAATCCTCTAGTAAACAAATAGATAAACGTCTGCTCATTACTCTCCCGTAGCGGCATAGGTTCATCAGTTCCGTCCGCAACGGTCTCTTTCCTTTTACATCAATATTCTGCTAGAAGCAGTGTTTCTAGTTGCTTTCTACGGTTCATGCGTCCAGGTGAATTCTCCTCAGATACTAATACATTCGATCCTACCTTTGGTATTTCCTTTTCTGATATTCGTTCTCACCGAATCGCTCCACTCTAATTCTTAAACATTCAAAAAAAAAAAAACACTCAAGGCTACGGCGTCACCTCATCTTTCTTAAAATCAATAATGATTTTTGTCCATTCATCTATGGTCAAATTCCTTAAAAGCCACCCTAAAACTTCTAATTATGCCCCTCTCTTTATCTTACCTAACGGTGCACCTCTTTCAAAAGGCTGGTTCAGAACCCAGTTAAACTGTCGTTAAAAGCTGCAGTCTATCCCCCTCTCTCTACACCGGCCACTCATTCAGAATCACTGCATGAAAAGTGGGATTTTCGACCCCGTAAACGCCTGTATACTCCCGGAAATCTCCCTAATTTTCGGCAGTTTTCGACAATTTAGAGGCAGACGAACGTTCGTCTGTGCCACAAATTGTCGTAAACGAACCATGACGTAGGTGGAGAGCCCCCGCTGAGAGAGCCCGCGGAGGTGCGACGCCTCTAATTAGCATATGAATAGCAGCGAAACCATAGAGTCAACGGCCAGACTTGAATTTACTCACTCACTATTGGCTGAAGCCACTACATTTAAAAAAGAAAAATCCCTTGTGATTGGTTGGCAGATCACTGCAAACCAATCATTATTGGTCCCCCTGGCTCATTATAAATGTAAACCCCAATAATAATAATAATAAATATATAATTTATGTTGTAATAATTAGTTTTATATTAATGTTATTGTGCTATGAAGTATTCATACCATCAAGGAATATATGGGAAATTATACGGGCCGTGCCGTTTATTCAAACAAGGGGCTTCATTTATAAGCATACAGCTGTTCATTCAAAGAAAGGGCTTCATTTATAAAACACAGCGGTTTACTCAAAGAAAGAGTTTTATTGTTAAACACACAACTATGTACAGTGCAGCAGTAATGTCTCGTAATGTAATGTAAAGTTCGGCGAGCTCCAGGCTGCGAGAGGGCGGTGGCCGCACAATCCATCCAGACACCCCGTCAACAAAGCCGTCTTCCTCGTCAAACATGAGTTCAATGGTCGCGGACTTCCAAATGTCCACCTCATCCAGCACACTCTCGCTTCCAGCAACTGTAATACAATCCATAAAGACAATAAGCAACCTGAAAAATACTCACATTGACAAAAAACGGATCTAATATAATAAATCTTACCCTTTTTCTTCTTGATCGACTCCGAGCTAAACTTCGCAGTTTCCGCCTGCGATGTAAGTTCAGGTTGTTTGTATCTGAAGCTCCGGCGTGTCGATTCATAATACGTCTTACAGGCAGCTGGAAAACAATTACATGAGACTGGTATTAATAAAAACAGTCACGGTAAAATTAAACAAGGAATGAGAAACACATTAGAAGTTACTTACACACAATTTCGTCATGTTCAGCGGTTAAATCTGGACTCGCGGAAATCGCTCCACGCAGATAAGAGCTCACGGCTTCGTTATGAGGCGAGGATAGTCTGTGTAAACAAAATGTGCAGTTTTAAGCTCGGATCTATTAACGCATCCATTTCCTTATACAGCTGAATAAAAGCATATTCTTAATATCGTAACGTTACATTACCCATGCTGTGGTTCATAGCGCCTGCAGTTTGCCTCAGAGTTGTGAAGACGAAGACAGCCTCCTGAAAATGAGTCCAAAAAGTTTGTCGCGTCCATGCAGAGATTGAGTTGAAGACGGTGTCCTGTCATTGTTGATCGCGAAAAAGGAAAGCAGCAAAAAACATAGGAAATGTAAAAAAACAAAAAAGGTTAAAGCTCGTCTTCTACGCGTCATGGCCATGACCTCGACCTCGCACGTCATTGGACTAGGGCTCTAATATGGAACGCGCCCGGGGCCAAATCTCTTTATACGAAACGCGTGACTTAAGACCGTTTCAACACGCCCTGTTTTCCGCGTCAACGCAGCAATTTTTTACGTGTTTCTTTTGTATGTGTAGACACGCACATTCTGGTCGTGTAACAGGCATACACACACAGTCGACGCACAGTTTTAACATGTTAAGAAGACACATTTGAACGTGTTTCTTAACGCGCACATTCTGTACATGTCGAAGTGTAATTTTTTTTAAAAAGCAGACTTACCTTTAGATGTAGCCTAGGCTACATACATATTAATATAAGATATTAATTAATTGCTTAACTGACTACTGTGCTAGAGTAAATTAGCCTAATGTTGCAATGTATATTAAGTAAATGCTTAATATTATACAATTATTATAATTTATCTATATGGGTTATTGTTTGTTTTTTAAAGTTAGGCTATATATAATTTCTAAAAGTATAGGCTAATTTACACAGCACATATTTATAACTGAAAACACACACACACACAACTTTATTCACTTTCACATAATAATGTTTTTGTAATTTGGTGTTTAGTTTGTTGTATAGTTTGTTATACTGTTCTGTCTCTGTTTTGTTTCCAGGAACATCTGATGAGTGCTATAATAAAATGACTTCATTATATTTAAAATATGTTTTGATATTCATTTTATTTATATTATTAATATTTTATTTACCCATAAACGTGTCTTTAGGAAGCCATAAGTTATAGAGACAAGAATAACTTTTGCCATTTAAATGCCACATTAATTTACTGAGGACCGATACAGCCAATGATCATGTGTGAAAACACTTATACATAAATTGATCACTTAGAAATCAAAACTCAGGTTTGAGAAAGAAAGAATATGCATACAACAAAATATATTGTTTCATAGCAGCTTCAGTAACAAGTTCAAAACAAATTCTGCTGTAAACCGGCTCTAACAAGCCAATATAATGTCAATATTCAGCTCAAGTGACTTCAGTGTTGATTCAGTTCAGTTGATTTCAGTTCAACTGTAAATTCTTCAGTTGTGCATATTTGTGTGTAGTTAGATATATGCAAAAACAACATTTTTGGAAGAGTTAAAATAGTTTTGCACAAAGTGTTGCTTTTGCAAGAGATGTCTGATGTTTTGTGTGTTTTGTGTGTAGAGTTACAAGAAATGGAGCCATATTTTCAGAAATTGTGTGTAAGCAATTAGATAAAACTGTAAATGAATCCAGTTTATTTTAGTTCAGGACTCATAGTCCAGGTGTTAGTAATCTGTGCTTAATCTTTGTTCCAGGCAACAATTTTTTAACTCACGATTAACTAGATTAAGGCCTACTCTTGGCATAATTTAAACCCTGTCCAGGAAACCACCTCTTGAAAATCTGCATTGATAATTCATAAAATGTGGTGTGAGCTCAATTTAAATGACAATTACAGAAAAACACAATCTGACTTAACTATAAACACACAAACTTGTACTTTTCACATTTATGATTAATAGCCATTTAAAAAATCATTCACAGTGCAGGGTGGAAAAATTAATTTTGGTATGTAAACTGTATGCTTTACTTGATTTATTTGTGTGCTTTGGTTCATTGTCTTGCTGTCTTCACTGCTGTCCTGTATTATTATTATTTTTTTACATAACATTGGTTATTGCTAATGACATACAGAGTAATTAATCTACACTGTGAGCCCGGACAAGTTGAATCTACTTAAAAAATTGGAGCAAACTGGTTGCCCTAAAAATTTAGTAATGTGAACTAAAACGAGTACATTTAACTTAAATTTAAGTTAACATTTTAACTTAAACTTTAAACTTGTTTTAGTCAAAAAAATTCAGAACCTAGATAAAACTCCCCCTGCTGCTACTCTGATTTGCATTTGTGTAGCTCACAGCATGTTCATTTACATGATAAAGCCTCTCCTAGAATTAAGGGGAGGGGGGGTCATGGGGGGACAACTGCCAAGCAAGGCCCACGTCAATTTCCGACAATTTACGGCAGTTTTCGGTGTTGCCTGCAAATTGCCGTGTGCAGTCGTAAACCTGAAGTTCCACGGCAATCTACAGTGCCACATACTGACGAAAATCCCACTTTTCATGCAGTGAATCGGGGCAGCTACAACAGCAGCTGAACGAGTAATCCCCATGTCGGCCATCAAGATTTTGGGTAGATGGTCTTCCTCGGCCTTCGAATCATACATAAGACCCGATTCCTAAACCATTCTTCAAGCCCAGCAAGCTCTACAGTAACCATAAGGTAAATTCCTATGCAACTACTGGTGGTGGTGTCATAATCTTATTTCCCTCATCCCGTTATTATTCTAGCCAGCACTCCTCAACGACTTCTAGTCATCTAATATGTGTGGCCAAACGGCTCTGTTCAATGTGGCCTCGTCTCTATGTGGCTGTAGCAGCCGTTGTGCCTTTGTTACATGTTCGTTATTTAAATAATCTTAAGTTTATAATAAAAAAAATTAAAAATAAATAAAAAAAACACACGAATGTCTTATTTAATGCGATATTTTTGTTCTATGTGGTCTCCTGTGACCGTGTAGCCTAATGTGGCCTTGTCTCGTGGTCTCGTGGCCATTAAGCATGGCATGTTCTGTGTGGCCTAGCGGCTCTGTCTCGTTGGCCTCGTTCAGTGTGGCTTAGCAGCCTTGTGGCCCGGCGGGCCTCGTCTCTGTGGTACAATGTTGCCTTGTTCCATGTTCGGCCTTCAAGGCTGCGGCCTTTGTGGCCTCGTTTTGTGTGGCCTAGTGGCCATCGTCTGTACGTCTCGTCTAAGTGTGGGATTATGGTTTAGGAAACATTCTACGTTCTGTGTGGTCTACTGTGACCGTGTAGCCTAATGTGGCCTTGTCTCGTGGTGTTGTGGCCTTCATGGCATGGTTAAATGTGGCCTAGTGGCCTTGTATTCAAGTATGTCTGTCTATGTGTGGCATTAGTGGCCTTGTGGCCACGTGGGCCTTGTGTTCATGTGGGGCTTGGCGCCTTGTGGCATATGTTTGCCTTGTCCTTTAAAAAGATGCCTGATCGGCCAGTGGCCCCCCTGGGGCATATGTTTAATGTGGCTTAGATGCCGTAGTCTTGTGTGGTTTGTATATGTGTGGCACTAGTGGCTTGGTCTTGTCCTTAAAAGATGCCAATAGTGGCCAGTCGCCCCCTGGGGCATAGGTTCTTTGTTTAAATAAAAAAAAAAAAAATTTAGCCAAGTGACTTCGTTCACGTGCAGTCCAGTCTTACCTTGTCTTTTTGTGGCATTAGCGGCCGTTGTGGCTTAGAAGCCTCATCTCTGTGGTCTATATAGGCCGGGTGGCTGATCAAGGCCTTGTCTCTGTGGTCTATAAAGGCCGTGTGGTCCAATGAGGCCAGAGTATGTGTGATTTATGTACGGCCCTAGGTGGCCTGCTATATGTGGTCCAATGTGGCCGTTCTATTATAGCCAATAACACTCTGTCTGTGTGGTCCAATGAGGCCGTGTGGTCCAATGAGGCCTGTTTATTATTTTTGCCAAGTAATAAACTGTCTGTATGGTCCAATGAGGCCTTGTCTCTGTGTTTTCCTAGGAGTGAACTGGCAATATATATAAATAAAAAAATTATAAATAAAAACATATATAATAAATATATAATAATAATGCAAATAAATAAATTGTCTTTTCATTAAGCTATAGGCATGCAGTATCTCTTCACATCTTAATTCTACCACATAGTATCTTCCTTCTCTATTTTTCAGGAACCCCAGGATTCTAGACCGGTGGGTATACTCAGTTACCAACTATTGGGGGTTGGCGGGCCCCGTCCCGGTGTATTCATACTCCACCTACTTTTGGGGGTTGGCTGCGCCCCTGCCCTCGTCTTCAGGCAGGAATTGCAGATCCGATACCCTCGGATTATGCCTACGGACGGGGCCTACGCCAAATTGACTTTGTATATTATTAGCTTGCTGAGCTATTATTAAATGCACTATTGTCGATATAATTCTCCCGAGTCTTTCCTGCAGAACTGTTAAAATACTGTCACATGTCTGTCTCGTCCTGTGCTGCACATGTGGTGTTTTGGGTTATTTCTGTCATGTGCGTTCCTGTCTTCAGTCTTGACCCCACCCCCCTTGTTATCTGATTATTGATTAATTTGCTCTACCTGTTGTTCCCCATTACCTGTCTTGTTTGTCCTCTATTTAATCTCCTAGCGTCTTCTGTCCGGTGCTGGTGGTCGTCTTCACGTCATGTTCATTGGTATGTCTTGTGTTCCTGATTCCTTGTATGTATTTCAGTTTGTTTAGTTTTCCCCCTCGTGGGTATTTTTGTTTGTGTTTATTTTATTATTTAAATAAAACCACCCTTTCTTCTTGCGTTTGAGTCCTCGCCTCCTCACTGCACCAGCAGCCGTGACAAATACATGCACAAATTTAAAACTTATATTATTACACAAAAAATACTTAAATTTAATGTCTAAATTTTAACTTCAAAAGAATGGTTCATTTATTCACCCTGGTGTGAGTTCACCCACGAAATGAGTGTATTAAGGCCGCAACATACTCCGCGAGAACAGAGAAAAAAGTTTTCGCTCCTAGGGCTGCCAGAACAAAATTAAGTCATTTTGTTCTCGCTCCCTGGTTTGGGAGTTCTCGCAGCTCGTTCTCGACACATCGTCTGAGCAGAACTTTTTTCTTGTGGGTGTCCGAGAACTATTGTGTGATTGGTCAGAATTTTAAAGTCGGCGGGTTAATGCGGAGAAACGGAGATGTTCGGCACCTGCTTTTCTCGTGAGGTATGGAATGTCATGGCTAGAACAAACTTTGTTCTTGCCACCTCGAGAAACGGAAAAAACTTGTTGTTCTTGCGGAGGATGTTGCAAGCTTTACTATGGATATCAAAACGACCGCTAGGGCGGTGTCATGGTGGGCAGCGAAGCAAGTGCATTATGGGAGTTGTTGTTTTTCACCCACATGAGACAAAACTACATTTTCTGTCTTTTCTCAGTCTAGAATGTCACATTTCTATTACATAAATGACCTAGTTTAAATACACATTCATCTTCCCAGCACTGAAGTACCCCTTTAAGGGCACACAATATTAATATTAGTTCGCACAAAAATGTAAGTTCTGTCATAATTTACTATCCCTCAGTTTGTTTCAAACATGTACACGTTTCTTTCTTCTGCTGAACACAAACAAATATATTTTGAATAATGTTTGTAAATAAACAGTTGATTGACTTCCATTGTATTTTTCCATTCTATGTAAGTCAATGGGTTCCATCAAACTTTTGTTTACAAACATTATTCAAAATATATTTGTTTGTGTTCAGCAGAAGAAAGAAACGTGTACAGGTTTGAAACAATTGGAATGTTGCCTCACCTAATCTGTTTTAGATCGATAGCTAGATGTAAAGAAAAAAGAAAGATTTTAGTTTGCTTTGCTATATGGCTAGAAAAACCTCATCCATTGCAGCATCCGTCCAGCAAGCCAATCAGCGCTCCAGGAAAGACATGCAGGTCAGTGTTCCTGCTCACTGAACTGAGGCACACTCATCGTGAAAGCGACGGATGCAAACTGCACTGTAGCGATTCATCTTTGCTAAAGTTGTGTGCTTGCGTGTAAAGTAATAGCAGTCTGTTTATATGTTGTTCTCTACTTTGTTCATGAGCATTTGAATCTATCTATCTATCTATATAGCAGTCCTGCCGCATTTTGTAAAGCTGAGAGGGGGCGGGGGCAAATTTCAAATGCTCACTAATAGTGAATACTAGCAGTGCACCCATGGAATGGTAGCCTGACGTTGTCATACTCAATTCTGGTCAGAATATGAGTCTGATACTGCTCCGTTGGGCTGTGATTATGGGGCGTGTTTCAACCCAACCAGGAAAGACCTCAACTCGATAGATCTACAACCAATCAGAGCAAAAGAGCGACGCATAACGTTAGTTGTCAAATGTCAACAGAGCTCAACTGCACATAGTGCTGCCATGTCCCCGGGTTGCAGTGGCGGCTCCAGAGATTTTCTGTTGCAGGTGCTATGGGGATGCTCAACATTTCTGAGAAGGTGCTTTAAATTTTGCGGCGTCATTATGGCATTATGGAGTCGCATTGGACCACCCTGGTATAAATTAATGCGTACACGCCCGCATAATATAATTATAATAGGCCTAAGTATTCAACGCAAGGGCTATAGATACAACATACATAAGCCTGCCAATGTAAACCTCTTAAAATATTATTTCACACAATTATGTCACAGTCGAGCCCTGAATACAACGGAGCAGCAACAGACACGCTTCGGCCTAAAATTCTCAGATCACGAAATCACACAGCCAGTTACCAACACACTAGTCTGACCTAGGGTTGCCACCTTAAGTGTGGCCAAATAAGGGACACCCATTAATTTATTTCTAAAGAACTCTTTAGAGCCTATTTGGTGCACTTTACAGGGATAGTTCACCCAAAATGAAAATTCTGTCATCATTTACTCGCCCTCATGATGTCCAAACCTGTATGAGTTTCTTTGTTCTGCTGAACACAAAAAAAGATATTTAGAAGAAAGTTTGTAACCAGGCTGCTTTGGGGGCACCATTGACTTCCATAGTAATCTTCCTGTGTGTTCAACATAACAAAGAAATGTACACATGTTTGGAACAACTTGAGGGTGAGGAAATAATGACAGAATTTTCATTTTTGGGTGAACTGTCCCTTTAAGCAGTCATTCTGAACCAGTAATCACTTTTTTGAATTTCAAAAATGTTAATTTTTTTATTAATTTACTTAAATTATGACTATATTATCATGTAATTATTTGTCCCATTTTTATCTAAATATTTTTTAAATGTCATAAACTTTATATGACAGGATTATTTATTATGTATGATTAATATAGCCTAGCTAAATTATAAATTAATAATAACATTTATTAGGCTATAATCTATTAATTACCCTGTCTAAAAAAATAATAATTCTGTCTGCCAAGCTCTGATAATGTATGGAATATTATATTATATATTATCCATAAAAAAAAAAAAACGATGGGCCTATACCTTTAGAGCACGGATGTGTCTGTCACATAGACCGGTCTGTTGCTTTAAGTCAGTCAGTCTGAGACACTGAAATGCTTCTCATAAAGTGTGCAGTTGGCCTGAGGTTCATCATGAGTTACTGGACAGACCCATTGATACCTTTTTGATATTCAGCTCTATATCTGGAGATCCTCTTGCGTTCAAATGGTGGACGCGACGCGAGCGACATGTTTTTAAAAAACGCGCAAGTTTACAGGCACACTGGCACAGCGCATATTCTCGAGACTCCGCCGCTATGGCAACAAAGCCGCTGAAACGCAATCACGCACAAATGAGCTCCTGTACTACTTATTGTGAAATTGATTTCTTTTGTTGGGGTAACAGCTTAGGACCCAGGACCAGTAGTGAAAAATGAAGACCAGGAGTCAGGAGTCAGATTAATTAAAGAAAATTTTACTGAAGAATAGTTTGCAGTTTCATCAGCAGAAGCCAGCTTCAGGAGGATTTCGTAGGCCGCGCTTCCTCTAACAGTCTCCCCGCCTCCGTCTAACGTACATACAATTTTCTGAACAGTTATACTGTTTTCAAGGTCTAGACACGTCATTACTGCCATGTGGAATGATTCTGATTGGTTCTAACAACATGCAACTTAAGCAACTTTCCACACGTAGACAGATAGGGACATATATCTCTAAAAATGCGTAGACTCCGTGTCGCCCAGGTCCAGATTAACCCTCAATGACCTCGGAGATCACAGAAAAGACGCCTCAAAGTCTGGAATCGTTTGCAGAAAGGACCATCTCCAATACTGGATCTGCATAGAATCATGAAACGCACACACAAAGTTTCCCAGAAAAACAGTCTCCATCAAGGTCGGGACATCTTAACTAACTATCAACAAAGTCTTTCTCCAAAACATGCTGACACTAACTCTAATTCAGAAGTGACTTTATTCTATTCTATAAAGAAAGAAGATAGATCAAAGAGGTACATTTTTCCCTGAGTCCCCAAAGAATCCCATAGATGTTTCAGGGATGACCCCGGGGGGGTCACCTCAGGAAGACATGTAGTTAACACATGCTGATCTCGTTTGACTCCCTGGAGTGTTATTACTACACCAAGGACATCTGCCTGCCAGCACGTCTTGACCCAGACATTAGAGCAGCACCTCAATAATAGGAATTCAAAAGCACACAGCAAACACACTTCAATCATCAAAAACACTCATTGAATACAGAGAGGATTAAATATAAATAGGTTATATGTAAATTGATTTAGTAAAGGTAGAAAATGGTTATAAGTTGATTATCATTAATTCTTATTTTGATATTAGATCATAAAATCATTCTTGAAGGATATGTGTCTGATGAAGAGACAAGTGATGTTTGGCTTGACCCTTGACCCTTCACTTTATATTTGCTATCAGTATTCTCCACACTGCAAAATCTGTATGTTAATTGAACTATGTGTGGACCTATGTAAATATGGGACAATTTGACTTTTTGCAGGTTGGGATATCTGTAATATATACATTTTCACTTGTGAAATAATAAACTAAGCACAACTTTAGTGTTGTAAAAAATACTTTCACATAGTGAAAAAAAAGCCACTTCTCAGAACTAAATTGAGTTGGTTTTGTAGCAACAATGACCCGATTCAATCAGATTTTGGCCGAATGCATACGTCATCGGATGGGCCTTTACACACCAACTCGTGACTCTCCTAATCAAATCAGACATAAACAAAGGGGTATTGTGTGTGATAGGGATATCGAAGTTAATTAACAACCCGAGGAGCCATCATGTCTGAGTCTAAAGAAGGGAGTCTGTCCAAAAGAATGCAGCATTGAGTGGTATAGCCTAAAGACATTCACATGACTTCACGTCCGCAAACACACACACACACACACACACACACACACACACACACACACACACACACACACACACACACACACACACATACACACACGCGTTACTTAACTCATGTGGACTGAAAACTGTCTCAATGATGTTCAAATATATATAATTTGTTGATTTAATGTCTTTATACAATGTATTAGAATAACTAGGATGTTTACTGTATGTAAATCAAAACCTGTGTGCCAGTAACTGTGATAATCTTGTATATCTGTACGTGCAAGTCGCAGAATGACCGTGCTTGGTATCTCTGTTATCGCAAAAACCTGACTGTGCCGAATCTTGTTCACAAATCACAACAAGATGCATTTTTTCAAAAATACCAGCTTTCTGAAGAAATAGAGGCTTAAAATTTCCACCCTGTTGATTAACTGAAGAGGAGGGGTCCAGAGAACAATGAAACACTCACGCCTTCTCTCTCCACGGATGTGATTGGATCCTTCCATCTGTCTGGGCTCGGCCACTCCATCTATAAGAACTCTTTTATCATTAACTTTTGCACTCCGCCATCCCGAGGAAGACCACCCTGGCCTTCTGACAGCAGCCAAATTAGGAGATCATATTACAAATATCTATATGGCAGATTCTACCCATTATTTCTATGTCAAAATTGTGGCCAATGAAAATGCTAAGTGGTTAGTAACTTTGGAAAACCACTAGTCACAGTGGCTAGTGAACAAAAAGGTTAATGTCAAGCCCTTATACCAGAGTTAAAGAGATGTTTTTAGTCTAAATGTTAAACTGACAGAGTATGTCTGCTTCCTGAACAAGGCTAGGAACATTAATTTGTATTGTATAAAGCACTAGCGAAGAAGTGCATATAAACATTAATTGCTAATTCCTTTAGCAGTATTTTACTGTAAATGTAGAACATATGTTTTATTCTGTATTTTCAAAAAACAGTTACCAACTGTAAATAATGTACTGTTTTTTTTATGGTACATTTTTAACAGTGTACAGTGTGCATGTCTAAAACATTCATTCAAAAGAGTTTGAATAACTCTCTGGGGTATGATGTTTCAGAGATATTTTATTCAATACTTTAAAGGTCCTGTTCTTCGTGATCCCATTTTTCAAACTTTAGTTAGTGTGTAATGTTGCTGTTAGAGCATAAATAATACCTGTAAAATTATAAAGCTCAAAGTTCAATGCCAAGCGAGATATTTTATTTAACAGAAGTTCCCTTTCAAAGTCTACAGCGAATGGCCGGTTTGGACTACATCCATGTACATCCTGCTTTAATTACGTCAGTAGAACAGTTTGTCGACTAACCTCCGCCCACAAGAATACGTGAAAAAGGGGGCGTGGTCTTGTTGCTCCCTCGTGGAGAAGAGGAAGTGTTGCGTTCGGTTCGGTTGCGTTTGTCGCCATGTCGTTCAGACGCTGTTATTTTCATCCCGGAGTCAAATCACCTTTGTTTGGCCTTCAGGGGCTGTAGTTTGAGCGCGTTCATCTCCCCGTTATGGTAAGAGGCGTGACCTTTCTGGGCAACGTGTGTAAGCTGCTGTCGAATCACAACACGGGAACCGCTGGCACAATCAGAACTCGTTATGTATTTCTGAAGGAGGGACTTCATAGAACGAGGAAATTCTCAGGCCGTTTTGAGGACAGTGAAAACAGCGGTATACAGATCAGTAAATTGTGTGAAAAATACTGTGTTTTTTTACACATGAAACATGAACACATGTTATATTGCACACTGTAAACACAATCAAAGCTTCAAAAAAACACGAAAAACGGGACCTTTAATATACTGCTCAATACAGCCGAGCATCTGTTTGAACAAGAATAAAGTTTAACACATAAGCCTACACTATCGATGAATTGGCGTCTACAGTTTATATCAGTTTAATTTTGATAAACATGACAATATAACATCGCGACCACATGATAAGAGGTTTTACTGTTATAAAAAACTGATTTTTGAGCATTAGTGGAACTGAAGGTTTTAGAATAAACACAAAACACACGTGATCGCTGTCATTTGGTGAATCTGGCCAATCGTGGAACAGCTGCGCTGCCGCAATTTGGACCAAATTTTTAACCGGCATGCACTGCTTTAAGACAGCCGCCGATCGGTCTGCGCATCACTGCATGAAGTCGAACAAGCCTTATGTGTTAATCCGTGCCTACACATGAGGACAAGAGAATCACATGACAATAGAGCATATGGCAGGATCACATGACAAACAGGAACACATGACAAAACCGTGACACACTGACAGTTCAGATCAGCTGTTATTGGTCAAATAAGCACAGACAGAAACAGATACAGGAGAACTGAGAGCTCTTTAATTATATTATTGATGAGAGAATACAGGACAGTCTCTGACTCGATACGCTACAGTGACCTATAGAAACACTTCTACAAACAACAACATTACACATAACTCATGGATAGTATTTTATATAAAGCTAGTATAATTCTAATATACTTAATGCACTTTAAATCAAGTCTTTTTAGGGATAGTTCACCAAAACTGTCCACTGACTTCCAATGTAAGGACAAAACATCTCAAAATATTGTCTTTTATGCTCCACAGAAGAAAGTTATTCAGCGTCTGCACTTATGTAGTGTTGATGCTGAAAGTGCTCGTTTCTGGAGGATCCTGCAGACTGTTTGGCCTGTTTTACTGCGGGAGAACATTTTTCCTACAGCATTTCCCCACGACTGCAATGCAGACGCTCTTTATGAAGGCAAACGTTTGCTCCTCTCCATGGTATGATGAATTACTGCTGCCACAGAAAGCCAGCAGAACCATCAGCGCTAAGTGTACATCAATGCATGGTTTATCTCTAATAAACCTAGATCCCATAGAAAGGAAGTGTGTGTGTGAAAAAAGTAATGACATTAGTTGATTTATTTAGTGCAGCTCTATTTCAGCTGTTTAAACTGAACTGCAGGCGGTCTGTGAATGAAACGCAGGCTTCTGCACTGAAACACAGCAGGCAAACGGGCCACTACTGTCTCGTGAGTGTTCGTCCCGGCTGTGTGTCGAATTCTGACGTCTGTCAGTTCTACAACAGCAGTGAACAGACTTCATTAAACCACCAACATCAGGCCTCATGAACAAGTACAAGATACAGTCAGCCAGAGGGTTCAGAAACAGGAGGATATCAGAAAAAAACAAAACTTTAACAAATAATAAACTGTGTAAGAACTTGGGAAAAATCTCTGTAATAAAACCCAGGATTACACTGGGGAGAATGAGAAATGTGTAAGTCAGCAGCACCAGGAACAAACTGCCCAAAATTAATTTGCGCTTTAGAGGAGTAAGAGATATTGAGTGTGAAAGACCGCGACAAGTGCCAACAAAACACAGAATGACTATTGGGTAGGGGATCAAACAGGCGATTGATTGAGGCAGATAGTTAAACAGCAAATTAGAGTTTACTTTTGCAAATATCAGAGGAACAAACCAGATGATCACAGAAATAACACAGCAGACTTTCAGTGAATGATGAGATTTGTACCAGATAGGATGAGAAACCAGAAGATATCGTTCAACAGCAACACATGCCATAAAATACAGACCCACAATCAAACTATACCAATATGCACTGATCAGTTCATGTGACCATTTTAACCATTCGAATGTCCTTATTAATGTACAAATGATCTGAATGAGATCTGAAAGAATCAAATGAATAACAAAAACTGGAGCAGAGCGATGAGATTTGATGAGAACACACAACGCAAACAGAGTTAAGATCATGATTGGAATCTCAACGACTGAAATCATCCAGACAAATAATAACAGTGCAAGATCAAGTTTCCGGAAAAATTCATCCATCTCCTTTTCCTCAGGTTTCCATCCACTGTGATCATTTCCTCCAGTTGATCCGTTGATGCTGGCGTTTGGTTCTGCCATTGTTTCACCAGATCTTGACAAGCAGCACTAAATAACAAACCATTCATTAGTTAAAAACAACAACATTTCCTATTGTAAAAAGATATTTGTCTTTATTAAACACAACAGGGAAAATATGTATCGACGAGAGAAAGCACACATGCTTTGATCTTCCTAAAATATTGATTCTCTGCTGTTTTTCAAGCCTGTTTTCTGTAAGAAATGGAAATCTGTGTTTTTTCCATTGACTGCCGCTGAACTGAAATCACACACAATGTTAATTAAAGGAAACTAAAGGTTTAAGTGCAAATGATCACATAATACCAGAGGCTGAAATACAAAGATAGTTGATCTAAACTCACAGATGAGATGATTTTACCTGGAATCATAATAAACATCAAACTACAAGACAGATGATGATGTTTATGAGTCAGTCATATCATGATCAAATGAATCTCAAGAACATAAAATCAATTCCATTTTCATTTCTTCTACACTGTTCCACATAAACAACACTAGAGAGTCAACAAGCTGAACAACCTGTGCTGACGTTTGACTGAAGGCTGAACACAATGACACAATAATTCACAGCAGAGACGACATGATCTTACCAGGAATCAGACTGAAGACGCTGCTCGTGAAGATGATGGTGTTTATGAGCTGCTCTGCGCTCTTTTATAGCCTGAATTAACTCCAGAAACATCAAGCAAAGATGCATTACACATCATTTACACTTAATGCACACTTAATCGCATTAGCAAACAAATCAAAACAGAAAAACTCTTAAAGAAAGAGCCCTAAGTGTTAAAGAGAGGAAAATGTGAACAGCCAGAAATACAGTGATATCATACTGAGATCATTCTGTAAATTTATCAGATTATGATTATGAAGTGAAAGCAAAATAAAGACAAACTGGCTCCATGTTTATTTGCAGTTTGATTCCAGACACTGATGTCTGACATCGATCCATCGATAAACTCTTGAGTTAGTTTGATTCTGCATGGCTTTAATTATAATTATTGACACTTGATGTAGTGATGATTGTAAAGTATACCGACTGTATCCACACGAGAAATGGGCATTTCTGTTAAAGATTTACAGATCATTACAACATGTGTGTTCCAAATGTTAAATCATGTGTTAATATTGATGAAAACTTAATTCATGTTCAAATATGGACCTGACTTTCACAGTACGGCACATTTGAAGAATAATCAAACAGCATCTTAGCTTAATGGTAAATAATGACAGCAATGAACACTTTCATTAACATGTTGAGAGTGAACACAAAAGCCACGTGATGCACATATTTCACATATGATGATTTAAATGATGATAGCAGCTAAAATGATAAACAGTACAATTTTTATGCATTCTTTCTTTTTGCAAGCTTCAGTCATGAAGGATTGAACTTGAAGCACTTCTCCTGAGTCTCATAGTGGCTTTGGTTTCTGCCGTTAGAAAACACTTCCCTGATTGAGTGAATGTGGAGATTTTTTCCCCTCCCTTTTCAAAAGCCTACCAAGACATTCAGTAGCGATTACACATTTCCCATCAGCATTATTTAATTATGCATTTCACACACCACCTCTAATATAATATGCATGTTTACTGTTTCCTACTGAAAGTATCTGCACAATGTGTGTGACTGTGTGTGAGTTTTATGCTTATGTGGACTTGAAGCATGAATGTAATCGTTGTTTGATTTTGTTAAAAGGTGTCAGGTGACGGCAGCACTCGGGTCATAGAAGTCTCTTCTTCAACTGCAAATCACACACCTGTCATGAGTTTTTGCGTGATATTCATCTTTTCTGCTGCAGATTGCATTATCTGATGTAGATTGGTATAAACTACTGGATGTTACCGTTTTTCTCCATCGCTTTGACTCATTTTTTAAACAAGTGAAGTTTTAGTAACTAATTTCGGGAGGAGCACGTCCAGATAATTAAACCTTCTAAATAATGGAGCACGCCAGATAACGTAATATAATCAAACCAAAGTGGAGCACGCCCAGATAATTAAAACCTAATTAAACACGAGTGGAGCATACTGAACTAATCAATTCAATCAACAACAGGAGGAGTGTTTATATACAGCTGACTCACCTTCCTTTCGTTGACAGTTTCTTAGCATCCCTCCACCACCCCATCTCCTCACTTAATTGAATAAAAAACCTATTAGACATCAACTCAATCCATAACGCAATACTGTCTTGTTCTAGACCAATCCTATCACGGGGGATACTCTGGGTTCGGGCCAAAATTCCGAGCCCGGAGCCCTCCCCCGGACAGCACGCCAAATACGCATAATCTTTTACTCCATTTAATTTGATGTAAGTGTGAACTCGTGAATTGAGGGCTTGAGACGAAGAACCATATAAGTCCATATTTGCAAATTTTGAATAATACATTTTTTTTTATTTGGATTCTGAATATTATATGTTTTTTTTTTTTTTTTTACTTGAAGATAGACAACAAAAGCTTCCCAATTCTAATGAGATAAGATTTTTTAGTATCAATCTTAAAAATAAAAAGTTAGAGTAATTTACATTTCTGGAATGTGGAAGAACAGTATATGTCCAGTTAATGTGGAATAACAGTATAAGTCCAATTCATCCTATCATTTTAAGCCACTGGAGATTTGATTGCTTTATCTTAGTTTTAATACAGTAACAGAACCTTAAAGAAAATATTAAGCATTTCTTTCTTTCAATTTCTTTTATTTTTTGCCAACGTAAATCACAGAACAAAAACAGGGACAATACGGTACGAACAATGAACAATACATAGGCCTACTTATAGTACAAAAAATAAACATCAGTACAAACAATAAACCGTACATACAATAAACAATACATACAAACAATAAACAACAGTAATAACAGTAAACAATACATATTTACAATACATACATCATCATCATTCAATGCTATAGTTCCATATGCTAGTTTACATATACATCTTCCTTTTTTGTTCCTTTAACTTTTATAATACATTTCATAAATAATCACCCCATTCATTCATTTACTAAATAAATAAATACCTATATATATATAAATAAATAAATACCTATATATATATATATATATAGGCTTACAAAAGAATACTTTCTATTATTTACAGCGTGTGAACATATCTCCGATACGATTCTCTATAAAAAACAATCGGATTGCTTTGATATCGCTACTTATATCCGAACTTCTGCTACTAGCCGTAGCCCGCTAGCCTTGCACGCGTGGTAACTTGTTTAACGTTAACGTTACACCCGGTAAACACTGATAGCTACAATTCGCCATCGTAGCACTTCTGCTACAATGGCGAATAACTCGGATGTGTGTCTAATGTTACCTTTGAGTGCAGGTGAGGACACGTTCGAGCTGCATTCGGTGCAGTTGGAGTTGGAGTCGTTGGAGAGGCAGATTTGCGGCCTTCTAGACAGACAAGCTGTGCTGAGAGAGCGGCGAACGGCGCTTGAAGCATCACGTGCCGATGCGCACAAGTCAGTGGATACTAACATTTTGACTCCGACCTCGTCTACTCCGCGTGTTTCTCTGCACAGGACCCAAGCACCCAGGACGCGATCATCATCCCTGGTTTCGTTCACTCCGGCACCGACACAGCGCCATGGACCCTGGGTGTTTCCACAGCGGAAGACGCGAGCCAGGACCAGAGCTAGGACCTCTCCGCCCCTCCCGGTCTTCGAGATCTCCACCCGGAACCGCTTCTCCCCTCTTCGCGAGACGGAACGCGACGCTGTGGTCATCGGTACTTCCATCGTCCGGCATGTCCACGCTACCTCAGGTAAAGGCAAGGTTATCACTCACTGCTTTCCTGGTGCTCGTGTTCTCGATGTCGCTGCGCAGGTTCCCGAGATCCTGAACGGTGACGAGCGCATCGGAGCTGTCGTGCTGCACGCGGGAACGAACGACACCAGGCTGCGGCAGACGGAGGTTCTGAAGAAGGACTACAGGAGCCTGATCGAGACGGTGCGCAGAACATCGCCTGAAGCAACGATCGTCGTTTCTGGACCGCTTCCCACGTACCGACTAGGACATGAAAAGTTCAGTAGATTATTTGCTCTAAATGAATGGTTAATGTCATGGTGTAATGAACAGAAGCTGCTCTTTGTAAATAATTGGAATCTGTTTTGGGAGCGACCTAGGCTCTTCCGTCCTGATGGCCTTCACCCCAGCAGAATCGGAGCGGCTCTTCTGTCGGACAACATCTCCAGAGCGCTGCACACCATCATATGACTAGTAAGTCAAAGTCCAAATCACAGTATTTGCTGTCCTAACTTAATTGACATAAGTACCAATATAGAACATTATATAGAAACTGTGTCTATTCCTCGTTTAGTGAGGTCAAACATTAAATCTACTGTAGGATCTAGGAAAAATCTAATTGTGATTAAACCAGAAAATCTCAATATTAGTGAACAAAAACAATTTCTAAAACTAGGTCTTCTAAACATTAGATCGCTCACACCTAAGGCGGTTATTGTAAATGAAATGGTCACAGATAATAGTTTCGATGTACTTTGCCTTACTGAAACCTGGCTTAAGCCAAATGATTATTTCGGTCTAAATGAGTCTACTCCGCCAGGATACTGTTATAAGCATGAGCCCCGTCTGATTGGTCGTGGTGGCGGTGTTGCAACAATCTATAGAGATATTCTTAATGTTACCCAGAAAACAGGTCACAGGTTTAATTCATTTGAAGTACTAGTGCTAAATGTTAAGCTCTTAGATGTAAGAAAGAAATCTGTATTATCTCTAGCCTTAGCTACTGTATATAGACCTCCAGGGCCCTATGCTGATTTCCTAAAAGAGTTTGCAGACTTTCTCTCAGATCTATTGGTCAACGTCAATAAAGCATTAATTGTTGTAGATTTTAACATACACGTAGATAACACAAATGACGCGTTAGGGGCTGCGTTTACAGATCTATTAAATTCCTTTGGGGTCAAGCAAAACGTCACTGGTCCCACTCATCGTCTTAATCACACACTAGATTTAATTATATCACATGGAACCAACCCAAGCGATATAGATATTATACCACAAAGTGATGATGTCACTGACCATTACATGGTAACTTGCATACTGCGTACTGCTGAAATCTGTCATGTTGCGCCACGTTATCGACCAGGCAGAACAATCCTTCCAACCACTATAGATAGATTCTCAAATAGCTTACCGGATCTGTCTCAGCTGCTAAGTGAACCCAAACAAACAGATGAACTAGAGGAAATGACTAGCAGTATGAGCACCATTTTCTCTAGTACATTAGAAATTGTAGCACCAATTAGATTAAAAAAGGTTAAAGAGAAAACTAAAGCACCATGGTACAACAGTGCTACACATGTTATCAAGAGAGAAACTCGTAACTTAGAGCGTAAATGGAAACAAACTAATTTCGAGGTCTTTAGAATCGCATGGAAAGAAAGTATGTCACGTTATAAAAAGGCCCTAAAAGCAGCCAGGGCTGAGCATCTCCGCAAACTAATAGAAAATAACCAAAATAACCCAAGGTTTTTATTTAACACCGTGGCTAGACTAACAAATAAACAAGCATCGCCTGAACAAAATATTCCGTTACAGTTTAGTAGTAATGATTTTATGAACTTCTTCGCTGACAAAATAGAAAGCATCAGAAACAAAATTGTAAATGTACAATCATTAATGATGTCCTATGATTCAACCGCAATTATCGCCCCTCAAGAACTACTACACCGCTTTACAACTATAGGACAGGAAGAGCTAAATAAACTTATCATTGCATCTAAACCTACAACATGTTTATTAGATCCAATACCCACTAAACTACTGAAAGAGTTGTTACCTGTAGTGGAAGAGCCTCTTCTCAATATTATTAACTCGTCTTTATCTTTAGGTCATGTTCCAAGAATATTCAAGTTGGCAGTGGCCTCTCATTAAGAAGCCACAATTAGATCATAATAACCTAGCAAATTACAGACCAATATCAAATCTTCCATTCATGTCTAAAATACTAGAAAAAGTTGTGTCCGCTCAATTGTGCTCTTTCTTGCAAGAAAATGATATCTATGAAAAATTTCAATCAGGATTCAGGCCGCATCACAGCACAGAAACCGTGCTCGTTAAAATCACAAATGATTTACTTCTAGCTTCTGACCAAGGCTGTATCTCAATACTAGTTCTACTCGATCTTAGTGCTGCGTTCGATACTATAGATCATAAAATACTATTAGATCGACTTCAAAATTACACTGGTGTTCAGGGACAGGCATTAAACTGGTTTAGATCGTACTTATCAGACCGCTACCATTTTGTCTGTCTAAATGGGGAAAAATCAAAGATAAAGTCAGTAGACTATGGGGTGCCGCAAGGATCCGTGTCAGGCCCTCTGCTATTCTCAATATATATGCTGCCCCTTGGTAATATTATAAGAAAACATGGAATTCATTTCCACTGTTATGCTGATGACACTCAATTATATATTTCATCACGACCAGATGAAAACGCTAAATTATCTAAACTGACAGCGTGTGTTGATGATATTAAACACTGGATGACATGTAATTTTCTGCTATTAAATTCAGATAAAACTTAGGTATTACTCATTGGTCCAAAAAACTGCCCACAAAACCTCTCACAATACAACTTTAACTTGGAAGGATGTCCTGTCACTTTATCCACTACAGTAAGAGACCTGGGTGTTATATTAGACCGCAACCTGACATTCGAAAATCATATTTCATATGTTACAAGAACGGCATTTTTCCACCTTAGAAACATTGCCAAGCTACGTAACATGCTATCTATTTCTGATGCAGAAAAGTTAGTTCATGCATTCATGACCTCGAGACTAGATTACTGTAATGCTTTATTAGCTGGTTGTCCTGCATCATCAATAAACAAGCTACAGTTAGTCCAAAACGCAGCTGCTAGAGTTCTTACTAGGTCAAGAAAATATGATCATATAACACCAATTTTATCATCTCTACACTGGTTACCTATTAAGTTCCGTATCAATTACAAAGTATTGCTACTGACCTATAAAGCCCTAAATGGTTTAGCTCCAGTGTATTTAACTGATCTTTTATCGCCCTACAATCCATCGCGCTCTTTAAGATCACTAAACTCGAGGCTTCTGGTCATTCCTAGGATATCTAAGTCCACTAAAGGAGGGAGGGCATTTTCACATTTAGCTCCTAAACTCTGGAATAGTCTTCCGGATATTGTTCGAGGTTCAGACTCGCTGTCCCAGTTTAAAACTAGATTAAAGACGCATCTCTTTAGCCAAGCATTCACATTATAAATAAGTTTTATACTACAGTTAAATCGCACCAACAGCATTAATATTCTGAACAGCAGCTATGCTAATTATTATACACTAGTCCCGAGGTAACTAGTTCGTCAGCTCCAGTTTGTATCCAGCCTCTCATGGAGACTTCAGATGCCCCTGTGATGAGACGACTCGACGCCTGTGAAGAGACGACTCAACGCCAGCGTTGTTATGGCCTAAAATAATACATGATTGATTAACTTATCCTAACATTTTTCTTTAACATTCTCTTTCTAACATTTTTCAATGTACATTTATGAAATGCACTTTCTGTGAAGCTGCTTTGAAACAATGTGTATTGTGAAAAGCGCTATACAAATAAATCTGAATTGAAATTTGAATTGAATTCATTTACTAAATAAATAAATACCTATATATTCCTATTATACAACATAAGATGAGGCATACAAGATAAGCTACAACTACTTTTATGATTACTTTTACACAATATACACAATATACCCCACCTTACCCTGCACATGACCTACACATACCAGGCTACTCTTCACATTCTAATGTCCCATAAAATGCTTGGGCCTCCGCTGGCATGTAGGCTAGCATTTTCATAAGGTCACGGTGCTTCTCCTTCTTGACGGGCAGAGGGTCCTCGTAAGCACGAGCATACGTGGTGGAGAACAAGGGAGCTGGAGGTGGTTGATTCTTCCTCTGTTTGGTGATCAGCCAGGTCTTCCATCCCTCGTAAAGGCTGTGGCTCCCTTTTGTGTGGACACACCATGGATCAGCAGCTGAAATCATGATTCAACAAGAAATTCAATAAAGATTCTTCCTTCACGCACATATCCCTAACACTGTTAATCTCAGAAAACCAGTTTAGTTTTAGTTTAGTTCTTCGGTTTTTTACCTGTCACTTTCAACCACATCATGGATGTGATTAGGAGGCCAGGTGGACGCTTTAATGTTGCATCAGGAAGCTGCCTGAAGTCCGCACATTTCATCTCAGTTACTTTAAATGGATGCTGCTGCCTGGCTCCACGGATCATCTTGGCAACATCAATGGGGGTGTGGAGTGTGGACACCTTACGCCTCTTGTCCAGCGTGGCAAATGAACGGTCACAGGGAAGGAAGGAGTGACCAGACACCATGAATTTCTGCTCTATCTGACTGAAGTACCTTCTAGATACGAGCAGGGCCATGAGGTTTAGGACTCGCCAGTTGTTGTTCTGCCCACAGCATCGGTCACTATAGATGATGAGCTTCCGTTCCTTTGCCTGGACTAGGGGAGCGAAAGATGTTTCTGCCCACTTCAAAAGACAGCTTGCCACCTCGATGGAACCTCTGTGAGCGATGCCCTCATGCCAGAGGCACATTGTAGGAGTATCGTCAGTGCCCATCTCCTGGATACAGAGGTTGTAGTTGGCCAGCTGCCGTTGATAGTACACGTTGGAGTGTGTCAGGTTTGGCGTGAACACTACCCCCTGCATGTCGATACAAATGACATGGCAGTCATCATTGGCTTTGGCCCAATCTGTGTCAGCCTGCAACTGGGTGTACGCTTTTTCAGCTTTCCGGTGGTGAAGCTCACTCTCGGCTGCGATCTTCAACCTTTCTCCATCTGTTGTAGCAGCTGTTAATTTTGAGAACAGGGCGTCACATTTCGCACAAGTGTCACTTCTTGGCTGCCCAAAACTGAGGTTCTGCTGCTTGAAGATGTCCCTATAGAGCCAGAACTTTGCAGTGGATGCTGGATTGTTTTCCTTGTACAGGCGGAACATGCGGAGCAGGTTTAAATCAGGGCTCAGGTACTCCCTCTCCACATCTCCCTTCAACCGTGAGTAGTGGTTCGGTTGGCGTGGGAAGCTCAGGATATGCTCTCTTATCCCCTCTCTCACTGCAGGATGAATGCTATGAGGCCTAAAAAATAAACAACACAACTCATGAACACGGGAAATATAATAAACTATGCTGGTCTGTTTTGCAAAATTGCATTGTTTCTTTGACATTAAATTATAGGATTTTGTTTTTCACATACAGTCATTAAAGGGATACTTCAGGATTTATCATTAAGCTTTGTATCAGTAGAAAACCTGTAGTATTTTCGAATTACCGTGCTTTCCTCCCTCATGTCCCCCTGAGACGAGAGATTTATGTATTTTTTGTCTGGAAAAAATCCTGCGATGACGCAAAAATCGTCATTGTTTACATGCACATCTTTTGTTTAAATCTAACTGAATTTATTACGATTTGTGAATCTGAATGTAGTGTTTACATGAACGCTAACCAAGTGATCAGTTGATGTGCATTCTCCTCCGTGAGAGATAGCCTACGAGACCAGTGTGTCTCTGTGTCCCAGTGCATTCTGGGAGTTGTTGTCTTTCATCCCCATAAATCAAAAATTAATTTTCTGACTTTTCTCAGTCTAGAAGGCTCCCAATTAAAAAATAATTTTACATTTCTACTACATAAATGACCCATTTTAAATACACATTAATCTTTCCTGAGGTGAAGTTTTTTTTGTTTTTTTTTACTTACCTGTTCTTATTTTTTCCTCTGAAGTCCTCTAATGGAGACCTGACTTTAGCTACCTGCTCTGTTCCCTCAGACTGACTGCCTAACTTTTCTTGAATAACCTTTTCAAAGATATGTAACTTTAAATAAATATGTTATGGACAATGTATCTAATTAAAATCATGCATGTAATGAAAAGTTAAACGGAAAACGCTAGGCTATAGAAAACTTGCCTGTAGGCGACTGTTGTTCAGTTGAAAGACGGACATAAATGTAAGCTTACAAACAGCAAGTCTTTGGCATCCTTGTTGCACATTGTACTTGAAGGTGTACTTCCTCTTAGTATTCTCAGTGTCAGGCCCACGTGGTCGTCTGCGACTCACCTTGTGCTAGAAGTAAAAAGAAAAAAAAATACATTTACCATAGCGTAGCAGGCTAGCCGTCGTATGCTGTCAAGTTAAGGTCATTAAGTATGTGAGTAGGCTTTGGTTAGGAGAATGAACAAGCCATGTGTGTGCCTTTTAGGGCATCAAAGCGCTGTGGTCTTTAATGCACTTGGTGGCCTACTTGATGCTGGTCATCCTTCATCCATCCTCACAAAATTTAACATTTACAGTGATCAAGCACATGTGCAGTCTTAGTGAATTGAAGGCATACAGTAGTATTCAATTCACTGGTTATTTCATGGGCCTACATTGTAATGCATTGCATACTGTTGACATGATATGGTCATGAATTGCTTAAGTTAGCCTACCTGCTCCAAACCAGAGAGAATGATAGCCTGCTGCCTCTCATAAGAGACAGCATAAAACTCTGTGAAGAGCTGGAGTTTTCTTTCATCTGTTAGGCTTGAACACTGCCTGGGACACGTCTCCTTGCACACCTTGCCCTTAACAGAAACAAAGTCACATTAGCGTTTTTTTTTTTTTAGCTATAAAAACTAGAGCTATTAGCAGCTATTAAGGTTACTTGCTAGAATATCAGCTTACACAATCAATGCATTTTTTTTTTTTATTACCTTTTTTTAATTTATTTTTATTATTTATTAAATAACAAGTAACAAACATAACATAGCATACAATATTACAAAACAACGTGTTGCATTAAATGGTAACGGGATACAAAAATTATATCAAAATATTTTAAACACGTCAATGACTTTTTATTTTATTTTTGTTACCAATTTCAGTGAAGACATAAAGCAATCAAATTCTACTCTAAACATCTTAAAGATTGGGGATGAATTTACATAATAATATTTACATATTATGTTTGTTTATGTATACAATTCTGCCAGCAGTAACGTTACGTATAACACAATCTATGAATGACGCAGCTGAGCTGGTGTTAGAGACGCACCTAAAGCGTTTCGATTCATTTCTCCGTGGTTATAAGGAGTACAGACATGTTTAAAACGTCCCCTGAATCCTAATTTTCTCAGCTTTCATTTCGACCCATTCATGAAATGATCCTTTAAACAGAGTGAGCTATATGAACTGTAGTAGACAGAGCCTACACGCCCCTCTGACTGTAACCGCTAACTTTAGGTAGATACTTTGTATACGGGTTTTCACTCACCTCTTTTGGTGGACTTTTTCCTTGTTTTTGCTCTCCTCTCCGGTTCACATAGGGTTTCCCAGCATTCCTCAAATACTTCCTTGCTCTGTCCTTCCATTCATTCACGTTCGCTCTCCTTTTTTTGCCGAGGTTTTGCCTATTAATGTCCGCAGCGGACATGAAAGCAACCGGCGTCTCCATTTTTCGTTAGTGGACATAAACGGTTTTTCCGCGTGAGACTATTTTAAATGTTAAAATACAGAGTTTTGGTCGCGCGAACACCCCCCAGAGTGATTCTGTATACAAAGTGGCACACATACATTCAAGTCACATGGTTATCTCAATTTTTGTTTTTTTGGACTAATACGGTTGTTCGTCGCATGAACACATTTTATTAAGTTTATTAAGGAGGGTTCTTTACAAGGTTTAGACTCTCTGCATAGATGCATCCATCTATTCTGACCCTTTCCCTTCCAACCACTTTAACCTTAACTCTTGTCATGTATGTTTGTGTATGTATGTTTCATGTTAGTGTAGTCTTGTTCCGTGATTTAGTTATTAAAGTTTGTGCACAACATATGTTTGGTCCTGACTCCCTGCCTGCAAACAAATTGTCTCTTAAATGATCGATCTTGCTACGTGCTCTATAGGCGCATACATAAATTAAGAGAAATAATTATTTTTCTGTAGCCATGAAAAACATCCTTTTCTAAGAATTAATTAATAATCAATACTGAACGTCCATAGGACTAACTGATTGACTGTAATGTTAACGTAGCTACGTCAAGTTAATATATTTAACTGATTTGAATATTCATAATTAATCATAAGGAAAAACATAAGGAGTTATGAATAATTATTCATATTTCCCCAGAGCTAATTCGCTACAGCATTTTATTCTTATGTTGCAGTCGTCTACTGCCCCTGCTGCCTTGCCAAATGCTTGGTGATTAGCCAAGCGAGCAAAACCATCCCCAACCACTTGGAGCTCCTCCTGTGTGCAAGGGAAGTGGACAAATTGGGGGACAATTCAGTCAACTTCAGCTTTGGGGAAAATGTTGGATGTTTATGCAAAAACATCCTGTTTGATCTTATTGTGCCACTAGTCAAACCATTGTGTAGTTCCTACAATGTGAAGAAATGGTTAATTCAAAATAAGTTTTTAAAACTTTTTGAAAAAAAAAAAAACATGCAGTATTTTTAAGTATATAATATTTTTCGAATTGTTCACTTCCAAAAACTTCCAACAGTCATGCATGTAAATGTCACAGAGAATGGATACGCTGATACAAAATATAAGTCACATTTATTTAATTATTGGTGTGATTGGTGTATTTATTTAATAAATGTAATATGTTAATAAATTATTTATGGGTAAAATTGACTCAAATTGATTTTTTTAATAACAATTACACCCACCCCACCCCTAAATCTACCCAGTGATGTATAGTGCATATACCTGGGATCGAACCCACGATTGCATGATCACATGATATGACACAAATAAAAGGAAACAAAGCATTAAAAGGAAAGTGCCCTGTTGTCGATAGAGGCGCAACTTTAGTAAACACTCCTATGGGTCGTATTTCAGGGAAGTGACAAATGACCTATATAGGAGTATTGGTTGGAGGACATGTTGGACCATACATACTATATGACATTCATATTACACATGTACACAATACATATATATAGGAGAAAATGCCACTATTATTCAATTAAGAGCTTGAGACTCTGCTTTACCTTAGTTTGTATATTTTGAACCAAACAGGAGGCATGGTAAACTCGGAAGTGAATCAGCTGTTCAGCGTAAAGCAGTTCTGAAGACATGTTGAGACCTTTTGCTTCCATCTCTGCAACCTACGGAAATGTAAAGAGCATTTGTTTAATATACTGGATTTACTTGTAAACTGATTCCAATTAAAGTCTCATAGTATGCATTATATAAATGTTAATTAATGTAAAAAGAATGAAAAGAAAAACAAACAAACATAAATCTCTGTCCACTCACTGTGCAAACAACAACACCACAGTTGTTTCCATCATTTCATCGCCATTGCTGTGGATTGCACACGGTCCACCCATCCAGCGAGTCTAGATTTCTAAAAGCATCTCTGGAAAATAAAAAAAGGATGTAAAGCGACTGTATCCAAGTCAATACATATTTTGTAAAAAAATAAAATAAAATAAAAGTGTACAAGACTAAAACAAAGAGATAATACAAAATATATATATGGAAAAACATATAGCAAGCTAAAATTATATATATATATATTTATATATAATTGTGGACATAAAGTTGAGTATTTTAAATACCTGATTATGGGTATATAATGTTTACAAGTAATGATTGTTCTAGTTTTTTTTTTAAGGAAATCTTAATGAACTTTCAATAGTTATTGACATTATTTGTGTAATTTGTCCTATTTTAACATGTGTTAGGGTAATATACTATTTTGGATTATTATAGTCTGTTACTGTTGCTATTGGACCGTTTTTACTGTAATTGTACACTTTTTTAACAGTGTGTGTGTCATGAGTGTGAGAGTTAATGATCAAAGGAATTTCATCTGTTGGTGTACTCTCTCTCTCTTTAAAGCTGATCTATGGCAGATTGAAGAAACAGCAGAACTAATGGATGACTCTGGGACAGTGGAATAGATTTTTCTATGTAAATTTCTATGCACGTGAACGCGACTTTTAATTTGGTATCAGAGACCGCTAAACTGATATTTGAAATGCTTCTCATATGCATGCATTGGAGCCTTCTAAACTTCGATTTTAGAATGCCAAATGCATGCTCAATGACCACACGGGCAGCATTGAGCTTTCTGTTAAAGCCTCTTTGTCTAGCAGACAAGTGGCCATTGTCTCTATAAGGCTTCATAAGTTGAGGCAACAGGGGGTAGGCAGAATCCCCAATTATGTGCATTCCCTGTGGAACAAGGGAATGAGGATCTTCATCAAGAACACGACCAACCTCTGTGAAGCGAAATGCCCTGGCATCATGCCAACTCCCAGGGTGACCCACACTGATGTGACAGAAGCGCCGCTGACTGTCACAAAACCCAGTTAAATTTACAGAATAAAACTGTTTCCTATTCATGTATGCTATGGGATTATCACAACGGGGTCTCAGTATAGCAATGTGACACCCATCCACTGCACATATAGCATTGGGGAAACCTGCTGCGTCAAACCCTAACTTTGACATCTCCAGCCTTTGGCCTCTGGGCCAGGAAATGTGGTGGGCCATGTATGTATTGACATAAGAACAAAAATCATGGAGATGCTTGGCAAGAGTGGATTTTGAGATATTGAATCTATCTGCCACCCCACGATATGACTCTTGATTGGCCAATGTCCAAAGGCAGGCAAGAACACTGTTTGTGAGTGGCAGTTTGGTCTGTTGTAAATTCATATAAACAGGACCAAGGGTGGTAATGACATCCTGCACAAGTACATGCTAACACTTGTAATAAATTAAAGTAATTGTATATTGTACACACCTCCACTTGTTCTTTGGAAAGCCTGAAATGCCCTCTAAATTCTGAGGGACTGTAGAGAGGGACAACGTCCTCCACAAAATTCATGATTTTTGGAACCATTCTGTATATAACATTAAGAAAACTGTGCTCACTATATACATGTAAAGGAAGACACAGGTAGTTAAAATGTAATGTTCAATGTTTTATGCTGAACTGGGCTTTTAATCAAATAAGTAGGGTATACAGGAGTGTTGGAATAGGAATAAAAGTCCATTATTTCTTTGAGTAAACAGAATGAATAATTATCTATATTTAAACCAATAGGCTAGCAAAAATTAAATTGTTTATACGTATATTGTTTATAAAAAAATTATAGGCCTACTAATTAAATTGAACCTTTACTCACCTTCGTTTCTCATTGGGCTCAATTTCATGCAAAAAGAATGGAATTTCTATCGCTTCCAGCTCGTCTGCGATAAAGCAATCAAACGCCACGTGATCTGCCATGACTGACGTAAATGCAGCATCACTACGGGAAGCAGAAAGTGTCCGACTTCACGTCTCCGTTTGCAGCTCCTCCCCGCCTGTACGCGGCTACTCTCGCCGATCTGCTCCATCCAGCCGCAGCCGATGTCGAACACACCTAATGTTTGTCATGAGGCTTGTTCGACTTCACCCAGCGATGCGTGGCGATGCGATCAGTGGCTGACTTAGAGCAGTGCATGCCGGTTAGAAATGTTGTCCGACTTGTGCCGCGAGAGCGATTCGAGAGCAGCCGGCTAATATATCCGGTGCAGCAACACAGCTGTTCCACGATTGGCCAGATTCACCGCATGACAGCGATCACGTGTGTTTCGCGTTTATTCTAAAACCTTCAGCTCCACGAATGCTCACAAATCTGTTTTTTATAACGGTAAAACCTCTTTTTATGTAATCGCGATGTTATATTGTCATGTTTATCAAAATAAAACTGATAAAAACATACTTCATTGATAGTGTAGGCTTAAATGTTGAACTTTATTCTTGTACAAACACACGCTGAGTAAAGTATTACATGACAATAATGTCTCTGAAACATCTGTGTATTGCCAAATATTGCATTCATTTCACGTCAGCTGTGGTAAAGTATGCCGCAGCCGATGTCGAACACACCTATGTTCTGATTGGTTCATAGTTTGATCATTGTTCACAGGTGTCCCTTGTCTTTTCATCAGTAGTCTGTGTATTTAAGCCCTCATGTGTGCCATGTGTCTTTGGGGAACAGGGTCGTCGGTGTAGGGTGTTGCAACATACGAGTGGAGTGGGAAACTTGTTTTGATTTGTAATCCGGATTGACAACTTTGGATCATATTGAAAGGCGGTGGAGCACGACTGCTCCGTGAATGGATCAGAGGTAGGGCGGTGGGAGAAAATGGATTATAACGAAGGGAGAAATGAAGGAACTGAAGTGGGAAAGAGGGGATGCATGATTGATAATAAAGATAAAAGGAACAAAAGAGTAAGAAGTGATAATGAAGGGGAGTCGGAAAGTGATGAAGATAGACAGGAGATGTTTCAGAATGAAGTTAAGGAGAAATTTGAGGTTGTGATTCGATTTAATGAAAAGGGACAGGAGATCATGAAGAAAGTTAGCCCATTTGTGCTAACTTCATCTCTGGCAAGTAAGATAGGGGAGATTGAATTTGCGAAAATCCTTAATGATGGTAATTTATTGGTAAGGTGTGCAGATGCTGGACAAATGGAGAAATCTCTGAAATTAAAGGAAATAGCAAAATGTAAAGTGGAAAATAGTGGAAGGGTGGGAATAAGGAGGAAAGAAGGGAGGATTGGAGTGATCACAGGGGTGCCGTTGAGTGTAACAACGGACGAGTTAAAGAAAAATATTAAGGGAGCTAAAGTTGTGAGTGTTCAAAGAATGAAAACAACAAGGGATGGAAGTGCAAAGGACAGCGAAACGGTATCAATTGAATTTGAGGATGAAGCAGTGCCAAAGAGGATTTTCCTGGGGTTCATGAGTTATCCAGTGAGGATTTATGTTCCAAAACCAATGAGGTGCTTTAATTGTCAGAGGTTTGGTCACACTGCAAAAAATTGTAACCGGCAGAGAAGATGTGCAAGATGTGGAGGGGATCATGAATATGGGAAGTGTGGGGCAGGGGTATCTGTGGAGGAGATCATAATGTGGCGTATGGTGGTTGTGAGGTAATGAGACGGGAGACAAATATCCAAAGGATTAGAGTGGAGAGAAAAATTACATTTGCAGAGACTGTAAAAGTAACAAAGGAGAGGGATAGTAAAATCCATGAAGTAGAGGATATGGTCACTCAAGAGCAACGACAAAGTATACCAGAAGGAATATATGTGGGTAAAAGGGAACTTGTAACATTTATAGCTGGAGTGATAAATAGTACAGCAGAAGTAAAATCTAAAAATGAGAAAATACAATTGGTGGTTAAGGCAGCAGTTAATCACTTAGGACTAGTAGGACTGTCATGGGAAGAGGTAAGGGAGACCCTTACTAATCAGTCAAGTCAAGAGTCATCATGGGTTGGTTAATATTAATGTTTTTTATTATACAATGGAATGCAAGGAGTTTAGTAGCCAATGGACAGGAGTTTAAACATTTTTTTAATGAATTGGATGAGAAGCCAGATGTAGTGTGTATCCAAGAAACGTGGTTGAAGCCAAATTTAGATTTCATAATATATGGATATACAGCAATAAGGAGAGATAGGAATACTGGGGAGGGAGGAGGAGGAGGATGTGCAATATTCATAAAGACGGGTATATCTTTCAGAGTACTGAAGAAAAGTAAAGATCAGGGCCCGTATTCATAAAGATTCTAAGAGTCCTCTCAGAAAACTCCTAATTTAGCTTAAAAACTTTTACGTAGGAGTCTTAGCTTAAGAGCTATTCGGGACCGATCTGAGAGCAACTCTGAGCAAGGAAAATGCAAAAACTTTTATCTTAGTGAAGAGGCGGGGCTGACCCCGTTGCTACGTATGAAAAGACTGTGATTGGTTGGTTGTCCAAAAAGGGGAAAAAAGGAGCGCTTTTAAGTATAGGGTCTATTCTAAGCCTTGACTTTGAAATTACAAGCGCAAATTGTCCTATATCACCGTTCTCTCTCACTCACACACACACATTATATATATGTACACTGAAAAAAATTATTATGGCCCGATTAAATTAAGCATAATTAATTTGTGCTCGTTTAAATAATTTAAATTTAGTTTTTTTTATTTTAATTTTAAAAAATGAATTGGTTTTATGGGAATTGCATGTGTTTTTGTTTAAATTGAGATCAAATAATTTGATTGTGACCACTTACGATAAAAAAATGTAGTAAATTTAAAAAAAAAAAAATTTTTAGTCTATATAAATCCTTTTATTATTTACCATGCTGTTAATTTCCTATAAGGTATTTGATTGGCTTAGAATTATAAACATTGTTCCACTCTTTCCAATTACACTGATTGCTGGCATGTCTATTTAATTTGTTTGAAAGTTGGGTTTAATGCAACAAACATGAGCCCTGCACAATCTAATCTATAGCGTCTTATTAAGTCACTGTCATCCATTGTCTGCAACACATTTCTTCTCCCCCTTCGTCTTTCTGCCATTTTCTCCACTGCTAAAGAAACTCTTAAGCCTCTTAAAAGTCCTCGTCCGTGCTCCTAACAAATTTGATCTTAAGACCTCTTTTAAGGGTTAAGATGCTTTCTGAATTACTTTTTTCTTTACTAGGATTTTTTAGTTAATTTTAAGAGTAAACGCCCACATTTCTAAGAATTTTCTTAGAATTTTGTCACTAGGAGCTACTCTTTGCATTAAGATTCTTTATGAATACGGGCCCAGGAGTGTTTAGTGGTGGAGCTGTGGGATAGAGGTGGGGCAATTAATATTGTTAATTATTATAATCCGTGTAAGAGGTTGGAAATAGATAAGCTACTAAAGATATCAGGGCAGGATAGGAATAGGGTAATATGGTGTTCAGACTTCAATGCTCATAGTACAATTTGGGGAAGTTTATATACAGACACTAATGGTAAAGTAGTCGAAGATTTGATGGATGAAAGAGGATTGGTTTGTGTGAATGATGGTCGAGGAACCAGAATAAATGTTTTAACACGGAAAGAGTCAGCAATAGATATTACTTTAGTGTCGAGTTCTCTGGCAGGAATTAGTAATTGGGAAGTTTGGACAGCAACTACAGTGGGGAGTGATCATTACCCAGTATTATGCACAGTGGGTGGGAAATTGGGAGTAGGTCCAAATGTTAGAATTCCTAAGTGGAATTTTGGCAAAGCCAATTGGGAAAGGTTTATGGAAGTGAGTGAGGGAGCAATGAAAAGGGTGGATGTGGCTGGAAGGATAGATGAGGTTAATAAACAGGTAACTTCTGCAATTATTATGGCAGCAGAGGAAGCTATCCCTAAGGGAGGTAATAGGGTAAATCGAAGTCTGGTGCCGTGGTGGAATGAAGAGTGTAAACAAGCAGTAAGGGACAGAAATAAAGCTTTCAGAATGCTTAAAAGAACACATAGTATGCAATATCTAATACTGTATAAGAAGGCCCAGGCAGTGGTTAGAAGAATAATTCGGCAGGCAAAGAGGAATAGTTGGAGAAATTTTTGTGATGGAATAGGAAGAACAACACCGGTGGGAGAAGTGTGGGGAATGATTAAAAGGATGGGGGGAGACAGGAGGCAGTGGGAGTATCCAGTTATGTCAACAGAAGAGGAAGTAGCAGTTTCAAATAAGGAGAAAGTGGAAATAATGGCTAAATCATTCATAAAGGTTCATAGGTCAAAAATCTGACAGTAGAAGGGAGAAGGAGAAGACTGATAACATTGAATCAGCATATGCATGAGTTAAGTAGGAAAGAAGAGTTTGGAAGTGAATTAGATGAGCCTTTTACTTTGGCAGAATTGGTCAGAGCAATTAAAAGAGCTAAACCTACATCTCCGGGAAAGGATCAAGTTTGTTACATTATGTTAAAACAACTGGGGGAAGTATCACTTTTGAAGCTGTTGGAGGTATACAATAAAATATGGAAGGAGGGAAAATTACCAAATAGCTGGAAAGAAGCGGTAGTGATCCCGATAAGGAAACCTGGTAAAGATCCAACTAAACCTAGTAGTTACAGACCGATAGCTCTTACTTCAAATATATGTAAAATAATGGAAAGGATGATAGCAGAAAGATTAACATATGTAATTGAAAAAAGAGGAGTATTGGATAGCTGTCAGAGTGGATTTAGGAAGGGAAGAGGCACAATAGATTCAGTGATAAGATTAGGGACTGAAATAAGAAAGGCACAAGCAAATAAAGAAACAGTAATAGCAGTGTTTTTTGACATAGAAAAAGCATATGATATGATGTGGAAGGAGGGATTATTGATCAAGTTAAATAAGATTGGGATAGGAGGGAAATTGTTTAACTGGGTCAGGGATTTTCTTTCTGGAAGGAGAATACAAGTGAGGATAGGGACAGAAATGTCAAAACAATACATAACCGGAAACGGTACACCGCAAGGGAGTGTGATAAGCCCTTTACTATTCATTATTATGATTAATGATGTGTTTAGGAGAATACCAGTGGACATAGGAAGGTCTTTGTTCACAGATGATGGGGCATTGTGGAAGAGAGGTAGGAATGTAGAATTTGTATTTAGGAAAATTCAGGATGCTATTGATGAAGTGGCAGATTGGGGCTACGATTGGGGATTTAAATTTTCTACTGAAAAGACTCTGTCTGTCTTTTACACTAGGAAGAAAATACAGGAAGGAATGAAATTAAAAATGTATGGTAGAGAATTAGAGAGGGTTGGGAATTTTTAATTTTTGGGAGTTACGTTGGATTCTAGATTGACATTTGCTGACCATATAAGGAAAATGGAGGATAAAGGGAAAAAAGTAATAAATGTGATGAGATGCTTGAGGGGAAGAGAATGGGGTGCTAGTAGAGCATCATTGAAGAGGTTGTATGTGGCATTAATTCGATCAGTTTTAGACTATGGGAGTATACTATTTGGAGCAGCAGCAAAATCTCATTTGGGAAAGCTAGATGTAATACAGGCTCAGGCTCTCAGAATATGTTGCGGAGCTTTTAAAACAACGCCAGTGTCAGCCATTCAGGTCGAAATGGGAGAATTACCGTTAGAGTTAAGAAGGAAGCAGTTGATGGCAAATTATTGGGCTAGTTTACAGGGGCATAATGAATCACATCTCACTAAAAGTGTATTGCAGGAGAGCTGGGAGTGGGGGGGAAATCAAAAAGGGAATTTTGGTAGGATTGGAAATGATGTAGCTAAAGAATAAGATGTTTTTGGTATGAAGATAAGCCCCACGGTAGTTTTCCCAGAGATAGCTCCATGGAAGTTAGTTTGGCCTGTGGTGGACTGGTTTGTGTTGGAGGAAAAAAGGAAGGCAAAGGAGGATATAAATCTGGAAAGAGTATTTAATAGTAGAGTAGAGGATAAGTACAATGATTATATTCAAATATATACAGATGGGGCTAAGAATCCAGAGACAGAATTAACAGGATTGGGGGTAGTAATACCAGATAAAGGAGTAGGAATAAATAGAAGAACATCTAACAAATTAGCAGTATATACAGTGGAGATGCTGGCAATGTTAATTGCATTAAGATGGGTGGAAAAGGTGGGGCAGGACAAAGTATTGGTTTGTTCAGATTCATCTTCAGTTTTAGTAAGTTTAAGGTCATTTTATTCCAAAAGTCGTCAAGATATACTATATGAGGTATTGCAATCATTAACGAGAATAGTAAATCAAGGAAGACAGGTAAAGTTTATATGGGTTCCAGGACATGTAGGGATAAAGGGGAATGAAAAGGCAGATACACTAGCAAAAAGGGCATTAACAAAAGGGAATATAGAAATGCAAGTAAGCTTTAGTAAGTCGGAGGTCAAAAGTGTGATATGGGGGAAAATAATTCAAAAGTGGCAAGAAAGATGGGATGGGGAGGGGAAGACATTTGTATAGAATTCAAAGGGATGTTAAAAATACATGGGTAGGAAGTGGAAATAGGAGGGAGGAGGAGGTGATATCTAGGTTAAGATTGGGGCATTGTTTGTTAAATAAAACACTTAAGTTGATAGGGAAGCATCAGGATGGAATGTGTGAGGGATGCCGGGAGGAGGAGTCAGTAGAGCATGTAGTTCTGAGATGCAGTAGGTATAATGATCAGAGAGAGGTGATGAGGACTAAGTTGAGTGAAATAGGGGTGAAGAACTTAACATTAAAAGAGTTATTAAGCAAGGGTCATAGGGTGCAGGCTAGTATTCTTATGAAATTTTTGAGAGATACTGGGGTGGTTAATCGGATATGAAGCAAAGTGGTAGGAGGGTTAAAGTGTGAAGGGTAATGTTTAATAGGGGTGTGTTGTGTGTGTGTGTGTGTGTGTGTGTGTGTGTGTGTGTGTGTGTGTGTGTGGGGGGGGGGGGGGGGTGATTTAGTCTGTAAACCTATTATCTGATTCACACTCCGGAGCAGAGGGGGGCGGTAATGCACCATAAAGCTGGATGCCAACCGCCGTAAAATACGAAAAAGAAGAAGAAGATGAGAGAGGAAGGATGTGTTAACCACATGGAGAAGCTTTACCCACAATGCTGTCTTGTGTTTGTACCCGGTTTTGAGGAACTTCTAGTTCTGGAACTCAAATGTGAGTACTACTGTCGTTGTTTTGTTTGTATATATGATGTTTTGGTAAGGTTTATGTAAATATGTTATGGGGAAATGTGTTAATGGTTGCACTAAGTTTATCTGTTTGTTTGGTGCAGAGGGTTCCTTGAGTAAGCATGAGGAAACAGCTCAACTATAAACCTGTCCAAAGGAGTATTTGATTGTCTTCGTTCTGCCGACAACGTCCTTAGCATCCAGTGTTCATTTCATGAGATACTTCAACTTACCAACAGCCGCTGGGGGCCTCGGCCATAAGATGATGGGGTTTCAATAGCATAGATCTTGAGTACTGTTCCATCTCAATGCTACTTCTACAAGGACTGAGCTCTTGGTAGCCAAAATGCTACTATAAAAGACTGCCCTTTTTGGTGGTTCATGTACAGCAGGACAGATATGTATGTGGAATGTTTTCGGGATGAATTGTGATTTGAAATACATATGACTCATTGAAACGTAGAAGTCTCTGGTCCCTTAATTATGTAACAACAAAAGTGTTTTGAAGTCAGATGTTACAGACTAAATTATCATTTATGCCTGAGTTAATTTCAAAACTCACAAGGTCTACATATAAATAAAGCTGGTTATGTGTAAAATGAATGTAAACAGTTGAGAGGGATATGGATGGGTACAGGTCTTTAATGAACAGTTTAAAACATGTTGCCGTTTGGAATAGTTTGTTTGAAAATGGTCCAGGAGCTCGCCTTCAGAGAGGCCTGGTGGGGCCTACTATCTGATAGCAAGCCTTCAGAGAGGCCTGGTGGGGCCTACTATCTGATAGCAAGCCTTCAGAGAGGCCTGGTGGGGCCTACTATCTGATAGCAAGCCTTCAGGGAGACCGGGTGGGGCCTACTATCTGATAGCAAGCCTTCAGGGAGACCTGGTGGGGCCTACTATCTGATAGCAAGCCTTCAGGGAGACCGGGTGGGGCCTACTATCTGATAGCAAGCCTTCAGAGAGGCCTGGTGGGGCCTACTATCTGATAGCAAGCCTTCAGGGAGACCGGGTGGGGCCTACTATCTGATAGCAAGCCTTCAGGGAGACCTGGTGGGGCCTACTATCTGATAGCAAGCCTTCAGAGAGGCCTGGTGGGGCCTACTATCTGATAGCAAGCCTTCAGGGAGACCGGGTGGGGCCTACTATCTGATAGCAAGCCTTCAGGGAGACCTGGTGGGGCCTACTATCTGATAGCAATTTATGCTTGCTGTTAAGGTGGCTGGGGTCCAGGAAATCGCATCCAGGGAGGCCTGGTGAGGCCTACTACCTGCTAGCAATCCATGCTAACCGTCAAGGTGACTGGCAACTGGGAACCCACCTTCAGAGAGGCCTGGTGAGGCCTACTACCTGCTAGCAATCCATGCTAACTGTCAAGGTAACTGGCAACTGGGAGCCCACCTTCAGGGAGGCCTGGTGGGGCCTACTATCTGATAGCAGTTGAGGGCCAGCCTGCAAGCATAGATCTTTACACGAGGCTTGGGGGAGCGACGGCCTCACATGAGAGGAGGCACTCGGGCAGAAAAAGTCAGAAGCCCTGCAGAGCTGGACGTAGATCTAACTGAAGTTCATGTGCCAGTCTGAACCTACACTCTCTGAAGTTTTACACAGAGAGGAGATGCTAACCGCTTTACCCTGAGGTGGCTACCGGCCCAAAAATACCTACCAGTTTAGTCTAGAACATGTACTCGCCTAGCAATGCCCTATATACCCGCGGGAATGAGCGGTGTCTTCAAAACTACTCGCACACTGAGAGGTCTATTCACTGCGCACAGTGAACAGAGCGGCGGCTCGTTCACTACTATATATTGGCTGAAGTTGTGTTTATTATTTGTTGTGTATGAATTTTAACAATGTATAGAGGTGTTGTATTTTTATTGTACCTACAGTCAAGATCTTGGAGCTTGTTCAGCAGAAGGACACTGTGACCAGAAGTCGTCAAAATGACGTCCAAATTACACACACAGTAGCTGATTCTACAACAAGCATGTATTTGTCTGTTTGGGGCGAAATACCTGTACAAATCAGAAAATGGTATGAATTTGAAAATGTGTCCATGAGAAACCTTGCCTCAACACAACTGTGCAGAGCCGATTGTCTATGATTGGAGATCTTGGTGCTTGTGTACAAGTAGATCAAAGAGAAAGTGTACAGATGTTCGCGTGGAATATCTTTGTCCACAATTTCACACTTTGCCTTTTGTGAATCATGAAACTCAGATGACCAGATGCTTGCACTGCAAAGCATTCTGCAAAACCAGTAAAATTAGGTCAACAGTTCGGGGACACATCACCATTGATGTTGGTACGGGTAATCAAAAGTTTGTTCTGGATCACGAGCTTCATTTGCAAAGATGTGTGAAGGATGAGGGAGATACCTTGGCTTCAAAGATTTTGAGCCACGACAAGTTAAGAGTTGAAATGTGTCGAGGACTAATTGTTAATGCTAATGCTAATGTCTCTGAACAATGTAGTCCAGCAAATTTCAGTGCAGAGGATGTGTAATGTTTTTTTGTCTGTGTACCATGGATTAAACCTAAGTTTATAGTTTATGTAGTAATATCACTGGTATACAGATGCATCTAAAAAAACAAAAAAGCATGTTTTGCAGGGACATTTATGTTTTAGTTGACAGCTGATTTTATACACACACTAATAAGTCTTTAAAGGGGTCATGAACTGGCTTTTTAAATGTTTAATACTGTCATGTGAGGTCAACTTATGACGTTTGCGTGGTTTTTACATTTAAAAACATCATAGTGAATAAGTAATAGGCTATTTTCTGACCTGGTTTTGAGGCTCTCTCAAGACACGCTCAGTTTTGATGGGTGTGCCGCACTGAACACATGGAAGTAAACGCCCACAGCTAGGATTGGATAAGATTTGCATAATGAGCTTCTGCTCCCTCTGTCAGTGACAGCGTGTGGCAAACGGTAACCGGAATTGCGCCAAACATCGAGTCAAGAGAGTAAACAACGCACATCAAGACAGTAATGTACCAAGAACACCACAAATAAAGTATTCTCCAGTCTGTGACAGGGTGCTTCAGTCAGAGATGTACACATAATCAGTACTATCTGTAGCAATGCAATACTATCACATATAAAAAAAATGTTTTACTCACATTAGTGTGTAGCTTCATTCGTTCATGTAATCTCATCCTGTCTGCAAATCCAGTCTCGTTTACAAACGAATACGTGATCAGAAATGAAGGAACAAACGCAGTGTCTTCCCCACGTGAGCTGGATATTCATTAAAAATAAAGTTAATCCATGCATTCATAATATTGGAATTCGAATGCTTAAAAATCAGAATACAAAAAGCTTATGTGCTATGTTTATTGCTTATAAATTCGATGCTGTCTAGCTCTATGCTGCTCTTAGCAGTCATGTTAGTGGCACGAGTCGGTGGGCGGGGCTACAGAATCAGACGTTGTTCTTCTTCTGTTGAGGCGGTGCTTCACCACACTCAGACGTCATAGCCGTGCACATTCTGAGATTGGTCGTTTTCTGGGTCTGGTGTCAATAAAAGCTTTTCTTTGACTAACAAGGAAGTTTTCAGCTCTGGAACTTACAGGATATTCTTATATATCCATGACCTTTTATATATCAAAAGCTCAAGGGAAACTTGATTTCTCAATTCATCACCCCTTTAAATTGGTTATTGTCAATGGTGACTATTCTGCTAGACATTGTTTAGCATGAAAAATAGCCTAGAATGTTTGATTTTGTTATTGTAAATGTCACCAAGTTACACTGCATTTGTCAGGACTCGGGTTTGATCATTGCTCTTCCTGCTTTTTCTCTCATTTATGTTTCCCTGTATTTTGCCAGTGCAACAGAAACACTATTTCATTGGACAGCCGAGCTGCCAAGCCAGGGGAAATAGCTGATGATGTAATCCAAGGACAGGCCAAAGTCATCAACAGGTAGACAGTCCAGTGAGGCAATAATGTAAGAGGGCAAGCCGGAAGAGAGGTCAAGAGGCAGGCAGGTTCAAGACCAGCAAAATGACACAGTCCAAGGTGCAGGGCAGAGAATAATCCAGGCACAGAGTCAATAACAAAAGGCAAAATCCAAAAGGAGATGGGAAAACTGAGCTGCAGGGCTGGATCAGACTAGGAAAAACTAGGGATGGCAGACGCGAAACAGACGTTTCGGGGCTTTGCCGAGATCCCGAAGCGCAGATGTTTCGAAACACTGCTCCGAACTGTGATTCGAAACACCCATGTCACGTGACTATGGCTAAATGAAGCTTCAAAGTGTTTCATCAGGTGGCGCCTTCCGAAACTGCGTTGATTAAAGGGGGCGGGAACAAGCCACACAGTCACACATCTGTATAAACCTAATTCACCACAGTTTAAAAGTGAAGTAAATCCATCTTCACCTCGTGGGTTTTTGTGAGAGGAGAGTGATTTTGTGATAGCAGTGATTTTGTGATAGCAGTGAGATTTATAGTGCGCTTTGGTTAGTTATATTTAGGCTAGATTTAAATTAGATATATTGACTGATAGGTATAGACAGTGACATATAGTATAGATATAGTGACACATTCATATAGGCTAAGTTAGATAGTGACAGATAGATAGCACAGCATAAGTTAGATATATAGAATTATATAGATATAGATTCATAGGTGATATATAGATAGATATATTAATTGAATATATAAAAATGGAGTCTGCACGCAAGAGATGCCGTACATCTGTGGTGTGGGAGCATTTCCATTTGGAAGCACCAAATAAAGTGAGATGTGTGTATTGTGATAGGCAGCTAGCCTTCTGCAACAATACATCATCCATGTATTTACATCATCCAAAAATATTTGTGCATGCCAGCAACAAGTGTCCCTTGTGAGAGGATTTTTTCAAAGGCTGGAGAAATTATATGTAAAAAAAGAAGTCAGCTGAGTCCTTCAACAGCAGAGCAATTCATATTTTTGAATAAAAATGTTTTGTGACAAATGTGACACATTGTGGCTTTATTTATTTTATTAATGTTCATTTTGTATAACAAACAAATATATATATAGTTCTTTACAATGACGAGGCTACAGGTTACAAAACCAAGATCATGTACTTGTCAGACAGATGTTAAAATTTTTTTTTTTTTTACATGGATCATTGTCAAGGTATTTCAGATCAACACATGGAAGTGACCACTAGATGGCGCCGTAGAGACGGGTGTCAGATTGATTCGAAGCTTCGAAACAATATGACACATTTGCTTCAACTGCTTCAGTGCTTCACGAAGCCTCGGTCTGCCCATCACTAGGAAAAACCAAACAGGATCAAAATTTGGCAAGGCAAAAATAGATTCACATTGAAAGGTTAGATCATGACAGAAAAACAGTCGGGCAGAGAAGGAAGGAAGCTAAATAGTGTGAGAAATTAAATGAGAGGAGAAACAGGTGAGAGAGGTGTGCAAGAGCCCTGATTATAATGCAGCGCAGCTGCCGCAGAAATCAAGTGCGGGAAACTTAAATGGAGAGACAGGTGAGAGAGCGGTGCAGTAGTGCTGATTAAGAAAAGAGCACGGCTGTGGTGCGGTGGAATAATACAGGGAAACATAAATGAGAGAAAAAGCAGGAAGAGCAATGATCAAACCCAAGTCCTGACAGCATATTGTGTGTACAACACACTTTATTCACAGATATTTTTCAAAATGTGTTTATTGTACACGAAGAAATAAGCAATTTTGTACAGTATTGTGTTTAGTATGGTTGGATTGAAAAATTGTCAACGTTTTTTTTTTGTCTTGATTTTGAATATACAAATTTCAAATGATATATAAATATATATCTTTAATGTAACATTTTTTTTTTTTTTAAGTTTTGTGCTTTGTCTTCATATGAAATAAAGTCTTTTTGAATTTTATCAATGTTGTAAAATTATTAAAACGTTATTACAAGAATTGATTAAGTGCACTTTCATGGTGTGTCTTTATTAGAAGTAACATCCCAAAATTAATATGCATGAATATCAAAAGGCATTTTAGTGGAGTAAGTGCAAGTTTTCAAATTTAGTAATGTTTGTGTCAAATAAATTATATTAGATTTTTTTTTAAATATATTTGTTTTATACAAATATAATTTTGCACAACTATATTGGAATGTAATTTATTTATTATATAATATAGATTCTTTTAAAACAGGTTTACAGTTATAGGCATAATGAATAAATTATGCAAAACAAAATTCTATTTCGGTTTACAGCAGTGTTGTGTAGTTATTGGTGGTGGAACACTTACAGGTTCACGGTTCAATACGGGTTCAGTACAATAGGAAATATGTTCACACTTTAGGGTCCAATTCTCACTATAAACTATGACTTTGCCTCAATAAACCCCTAATTACTGCTCATTAGTTAGTAAGGTTGTTAAGCTTAGGTATTGGGTAGGATTAAGGAAGGGATGTAGAATAAGGTCATGCAGAATAAAGCATTAATATAGCCCCGTTTCCACCAAAATTACCCGGAACAATTTGTACCAGGAACTTTTTCCCCCCAGACATGCTGCTGTCTGCGTTTCCACCGCGGTCTAAAGTACTGAGAAGAATAGGCAAATTAGTCCGGTGATGTAGGACTGCGCGCGGCGCGACTGCTCCTCCCAGTCAGCGACGGACAGTAATCATTTTTGTGCGATACTGTCTGCAACAATAACAAGTGGAGGAGATGCAAGCAGTGCTGCTTTTGCTGGTTATATATTGGTTTACTAAAGAGGTCATTAACAAAACGGCGGAAAAGAGACAAACATTGATACTAAAGCGTATTCTGAAAGCTCGTAAAGCTAGATTTAAAATAAGACAAAGTATGTTATCATCAGCTATTAGGGACATTGACCGTGCAATGGCTGAGACGAACGCGCGCCATCGGACAGAAAGAGCAAGACTGATATTTACTGAACGCTGAACGATCCTCGCAAAAGACTTTTAAAAATGCCGGTTGAAATAAAATGCTGCGTGAGTTCAACCAATCAGCATGTTCAGCGCCCAAGTCCCACCCCCGAAAGTTCCCGAACTTTGAAAAAGTACCACCTCGGGAGCAGTTTTTATTGTGAACTTCTAATTTGTGACCAGTGTATTGTTTTTCTCTATCCTCTGCGTATCCTCGTTCGTCAATACATCATGTGTCGGGTCAAAGGTCACTCTTTTGGCATAAGTTGATGCATACAATCGTCTGCCGGAAGCTAGTTATTTTAGTCTGTAAAGTCATAAATATGTTTTGTTTTGTTTTTTTTACTAAAAATGCATGGCTTCGCTTCTTTATTAACCCCCTGCAGATGGATTACTTTTATGACGGATAGATGCACTTTTATGGCCATCAAAATCTTGAATCATTCCCATTAAAAAGCTTGGAAGAGTCAGGACATTTTTAATATAGCTCTGATTTCATTCGTCGTATACACCATAGGATGACTTGAGGGAGAGTGAATCATGGGCTAATTGTAATTTTTGGGTGAACTATCGCTTTAAGTCTCTTTGATGATTGATGGCCATGACAGTGTGTTCAATGTGTTTTGTGGTTCTTTTGTGTGTTTTGTTATCAATTTGGAATTGTAAATTACTAATGTGGAGTATATAATTTGAGTGTTTCACTTTGTGTTGAAATAACAGTGTTTCCATCACAAATTTGTGTAAGTTATTGACTGAAATCATATATGGTTAGTATATGCAGAGATATTTTAATATTGACTGAAATCATGTATGATAATTATATGTAGTTTATATGTGTATTATATAAGCTTAAAGAGCAAGCACACCATTTCCCTATTAAAAAATATGAAAACTGTATGAAATACATGAACAAGTGACACAAAATGTAAATAAATCCTATATGATTTTAATTTGACTAGCATATGATTCAGTATAAGAACTCTTTATATATATATATATATATATATATATATATATATATATATATATATATATATATATATATATATATATATATATATATATATATATATACTTTCAGAACACTTATTTCTGCCATTTTTTCCATCATCAAACATGTTGGGGATAACTACTATTGCTACTCTGTTGTGGAAGTCCCAAATATTTTTTCAACTTGTGCAGGAGGTGCAATTGAGGGGAAAATCACACATTTGCAGCAAACGCATCGCTCACTTTGGGTAATTCCTTGGCATAAATGGATATGACGTTTTTGTAAGCGTTCCCAGGAATGCAGACCAAGTCCATAGGAGGCAATGATTTTATCCACATCTGAAAAACAAATATTTCAAGGAAGAAATGGCTTGTAGTAGACTGACAGGTAAGAATACTTTACTGATATAAATCTTTCCACATGCGCCAATGGAGAGATATTGAGTACGAAAGTCCCAATGTGTGAATATAAAACCAACTTTACCAAAGTCATTAAACACGTGTTGAATATCCAGCAAACTATTTAAAAATATTAATAATAAGAAACAAAATGGGCATGTCATATTAAGTTTAACAGTATGAAAATAAACTAGTGCTGTCAGTTAAACGCGTTATTAACGCCGTTAACGCAAACCTATTTTAACGGCGTTAATTTTTTTATCGCGAGATTAACGTTCTTTTTGGTCTAACAAACTTTGTAGTTTTTTCACATGCTGTTGCAACAACTAGTAACGTTAGAAAAACTACAACACCACTCCGGGTGTAGCTAGACCGGAAACAAAACATCAGGCACGCTGCGGCTGCCCACACTTGTTTCGGCCATTAAAACAGTAGACGTGGATGGCAAGCGTGAGATGCCGAAATGAGAAACGTATTAAGCCATGGTTTAACTCAGGGGTCTTCAACTAAAAGTGCTTGTCTTGAGCGCTGCTTTCTGCTCTGATGGTGCGTAGCCTACACACCGGACGCGAATGAAGCGTTTTGCGCGAGTGATTTAAGTCAATGCAAAGACGCAAATAGACATTCTGCGGCGCGAATTAAGCGGCGTGCATGTCGCGTCATTCGCGTCCGGTGTGAGCGCACCATCAGTCTCTTCTTCACTGCATGCTTGACCGCGCGTCTGGGTCTGAAGTGAACGTAGTAACAGTGAGCATTGCAACGTTAACTGTTTCATTACGTCAAAAGGCTTCGCGGTCCGGAGTTCACTAGTTGGCGACCCCTGGTTTAACTGCACTATAGGCGGAGTCCTAGTTTACCTTGCATGTGCACTTTGTAATTTTATTTTGTATCACCCTGTTTTGATCCCTTAGAAGGGGCTGTTGAAGGGGCTGTTTGTGCAACAAAGTATTTTTTTCACCCTTTTATTGATGGACAGTGCTACATTGTGTGAGCGATTATTTGCTCCAAGTGTGAATGACTGCTTCAAGTGAGAATGTTGGTGTGAAATCGAACACTACAGTATGCCAATGTTGTTTTCAATAAAACAAACATTTGAACAAAGCAAGCCGATCCACTTTTCTATGTTGATAAGAGCATTAAAATAAGAAAAAATAATGGGACAAAAAGAAATGGGGCATTTAGAATAAATAAAAATGTGCGATTAATTGTGAGTTAACTATGGCATTAATGCGATTAATCGCGATTAAATATTTTAATCGTTTGACAGCACTAAAATAAACTAAGGGTTTACTATAGTAACCATGTTTTTTTTGGCGTATTGATTACCATTTGAATAACCACAGTTTTAATACAAATACCATGGTTAAACTGGTTAAAAAACATGGAAGTGTAGCAAAAAGTTTGTGGTTACTATAATAACCATGTGTTTTTTTTTTGTTTTTTTTATTTGTAGTAAAATCATGGTTAATTTTTGTTAGGGTCGAGATGTGTTACTCTGAATGGACATGTTCCAGACGCATGAGTATTGAGTTATTTACAACTTCAGAATACCTCAAAACAAACGATTTGACAAACAAACACAGAAATACAAATTAAATATACATAAAGGACATCAACATAAGCAACTAATCATAAACAAGCTAATGTATGCAGCACTGCATGTCTAAAGACATGATAATCTCCTTTCAATGGCCATAATAAACTAATGCACATTATAACAGCGAAATATAATAAAGCATATCACACACACAATACTTTAAATTGACACACAACAGCCGTGAAATGAACAAAACGATATGTTGTATGAAGCTGTAAAGTTGATCATCTGTGAAAGCGGCGATCGAGGCTCCACTGCGCGGCGTGACATCACAGGGCTCATGATGTCACAGTGCTTGCATTCCGAGCTACATTCCAGCGAACATTCCGGCGAACATTCCGAGCTGCGCCAGTATAAAAGTCAGCAGCAGCAGCGAAGACTTTCACACAATCAGCAGCAGCAGCGTTCGCCCAGAATAAGTTACTTGATATCATAATATAAAGCGCAAGTCTCTTCATTTACCTAATTTAGCTCAATTAAAATGGCTATCCCACTTGGATCCATATTGGTGGCGGATTGGCACCGCTGTGCAGACAGCAGAGAGTTTTTCAGCAAAATACTGCACAAGAAGACACAGCGAAAGTTTGGGCTCTTGGAGGCGCCGATGATGCCTCCTCATATGAATGTGGACATCGTTCGCTACAAGGTTCTTATCTCGGGTAAGACTGGAGTTGGGAAGAGTGCTCTTGCTGCTCGTCTCGCTGGCCTCGATCTCCCCAAAATGCATAATGAGAACACAGGCATAGAGACAACAGTGGTCTTCTGGCCTGCGAGACTAAAGGACAGTGGCCGTGTGCTGTTTTTCCGCTTTGAGCTTTGGGACTGTGGAGAAAGTGCCATGCGAAGATTTGACCACATGCTACCGTCATGTAAGGAACAGGTGGATGCCATCCTTTTCCTGTTCTCCTTCACTGATCGAGGCTCCTTTGATGATCTTTCAAATCAGATATCACGGATAAAAGAATCTTCAGATCCAATGGTTAAATTGGTGGTTGGCACCAAATTTGACTTATTTATGCACACAGACGTGACAGAGAGTGACATAACACATTTTCAAGAGGTGTGTGGTCTTCCGGTCTTCCGAGTGGGAGGTGATGTGAGTGCGGGGCTTGGTGAAGTAGCGCCTCTCCTAAATGCCCTTGCAGAACATCTGTGGCACCAGGACTGTAAGGCTGCTTCATCTGTCTCCATCTCCCCACAGGCTGCTCTCAGAGAAACGGGCTCAGAGATCATTGTATAGCTTGTGTGTATTGTAGATCAATTTCACATCTGTTGGTCAGTATAAGGCAAAATTTATGGATGGACTATGCTGCTTTGGAAATACTATACATAACAGAGAAAAAAGAAAAAAAAAAGTCAGCAGCAGCAGCAGCGAAGACTTTCACTCGATCAGCAGCAGCGAAGACTTTCACACGATCAGCAGCCAAACACTGGACATCTGCTTTTACCATGAACACTAGAGCACTGTCTTCTACTGTAGCAGCTATGGAGAACAGCTCAACAGGTGAATATATCTCAGATTCATATTTTCACACATTAAAAACAAGAAATATTTAGTCATATGAGGATCATGTTACATTGGGAAGAAGAAAACACCAAACTTGGTCAAAGTATTTAGTTGACAAGCTCACAAACTACATCTTAGTATATAGGTTTTATTTCACAATGCAAAAAAGGGTGAAAAAATTACAATATAAAAATTAAAAAATTTTAAAAATATTTGAATATCTGAAATATAGTTACATTTATAATGAAACAATGTCAAATACACGTTCAAATGACAAAGCAAAACTAATACCCAGATATAATTATTTTAAAATACGAAATCTGTGATGAATTGGCCTTTTTGTCGTATTGGCTCCTAGCTCTGGTGCAGCACTCTGGGCGGGACTTGCTGGCTATTTGGGAAGAGAGGACTGTTCACCCCAAGTCAGCACCTTGAGTTAGGACTAGGGTGTGTCCTGTAAGGTGGTGGGTGGGACACAGGCCACACCCTAGATTGCCAAAAATCGACGGGACAATTATTTTTTTAAAGATGCTAATATCTGAAATATAGTTACATTTGTAATGAAACAATGTCAAGTACACGTTCAAATGACAAAGCAAAACTAATACCCAGATATAATTATTTTAAAATACGAAATCTGTGATGAATTGGCCTTTTTGTCGTATTGGCTCCTAGCTCTGGTGCAGCACTCTGGGCGGGACTTGCTGGCTATTTGGGAAGAGAGGGCTGTTCACACTGCATGAAAAGTGGGATTTTCGACCCTGTAAACGCCTGTATACTCCCGGAAATCTCCCTAATTTTCGGCAGTTTTTCGACAATTTAGAGGCAGCGAACGTCGCGTTGCAGATCACTGCAAACCAATCATTATTGGTCCCCCTGGCTCATTATAAATGTAAACCCCAATAATAATAATAAATATATAATTTATGTTGTAATAATTTGTTTCATATTAATGTTATTGTGCTATGAAGTATTCATACCATCAAGGAATATATGGGAAAATTATACGGACCGTGCCGTTTATTCAAAGAAGGGGCTTCATTTATAAGCATACAGCTGTTCATTCAAAGAAAGGGCTTCATTTATAAAACACAGCTGTGTATTCAAAGAAAGAGCTTTATTGTTAAACACACAACTATGTACAGTGCAGCAGTAATGTCTCGTAATGTAATGTAAAGTTCGGCGAGCTCCAGGCTGCGAGAGGGCGGTGGCCGCACAATCCATCCAGACACCCCGTCAACAAAGCCGTCTTCCTCGTCAGATATGAGTTCAATGGTCGCGGACTTCCAAATGTCCACCTCATCCAGCACACTCTCGCTTCCAGCAACTGTAATACAATCCATAAGGACAATAAGCAACCTGAAAAATACTCACATTGACAAAAAACGGATCTAATATAATAAATCTTACCCTTTTTCTTTTTGATCGACTCCGAGCTAAACTTCGCAGTTTCCGCCTGCTATGTAAGTTCAGGTTGTTTGTATCTGAAGCTGCGGCGTGTCGATTCATAATACGTCTTACAGGCAGCTGGAAAACAATTACATGAGACTGGTATTAATAAAAACAGTCACGGTAAAATTAAACAAGGAATGAGAAAAACATTAGACGTTTTACTTACACACAATGTCGTCGTGATCAGCGGTTAAATCTGGACTCGCGGAAATCGCTCCAAGCAGATAAGAGCTCACGGCTTCGTTATGAGGCGAGGATAGTCTGTGTAAACAAAATGTACAGTTTTAAGCTCGGATCTATTAACGCATCCATTTCCTTATACAGCTGAATAAAAGCATATTCTTTAAATCGTAATGTTACATTACCCATGCTCTGGTTCATAGCGCCTGCAGTTTGCCTCAGAGTTGTGAAGACGAAGACAGCCTCCTGAAAATGAGTCCAAAAAGTTCGTTGCGTCCATGCAGAGATTGAGTTGAAGACGGTGTCCTGTCATTGTTGATCACGAAAAAGGAAAGCAGCAAAAAACATAAAAAAAAAGTTTAAAGCTCGTCTTCTACGCGTCATGGCCATGACCTCGACCTCGCACCTCATTGGACAAGGGCTCTAATATGGAACGCGCCCGGGGCCAAATCTCTTTACGAAACGCGTGACTTATGATCGTTTCAACCTTCAACACGCCCTGTTTTCCGCTTCAACGCAGCAATTTTTTACGTGTTTCTTTTGTATGTGTAGACACGCACATTCTGGTCGTGTAACAGGCATACACACACAGTCGACGCACAGTTTTAACATGTTAAGAAGACACATTTGAACGTGTTTCTTAACGCGCACATTCTGTACATGTCAAAGTGTAATATTTTTTTTTTTTAAAGCAGACTTACCTTTAGATGTAGCCTAGGCTACATACATATTAATATAAGATATTAATTAATTGCTTAACTGACTACTGTGCTAGAGTAAAGTAGCCTAATGTTACAATGTATATTAAGTAAATGCTTAATATTATACAATTATTATAATTTATCTATATGGGTTATTGTTTGATTTTTAAAGTTAGGCTATATATAATTTCTAAAAGTATAGGCTAATTTTCACAGCACATATTTATAACTGAAAACACACACACACACAACTTTATTCACTTTCACATAATAATGTTTTTGTAATTTGGTGTTTAGTTTGTTGTATAGTTTGTTATACTGTTCTGTCTCTGTTTTGTTTCCAGGAACATCTGATGAGTGCTATAATAAAATGACTTCATTATATTTAAAATATGTTTTGATATTCATTTTATTTATATTATTAATATTTTATTTAACCATAAACGTGTCTTTAGGAAGCCATACGTTATAGAGACAAGAATAACTTTTGCCATTTAAATGCCACATTCATTTACTGAGGACCCATACAGCCAATGATCATGTGTGAAAACACTTATACATAAATTGATCACTTAGAAATCAAAACTAAGGTTTGAGAAAGAAAGAATATGCATACAACAAAATATATTGTTTCATAGCAGCTTCAGTAACAAGTTCAAAACAAATTCTGCTGTAAACCGGCTCTAACAAGCCAATATAGTGTCAATATTCAGCTCAAGTGACTTCAGTGTTGATTCAGTTCAGCTGATTTCAGTTCAACTGTAAATTCCTCAGTTGTGCATTGTGTGTAGTTAGATATATGCAAAAACAACATTTTTGGAAATAGTTAAAATAGTTTTGCACAAAGTGTTGCTTTTGCAAGAGTCTGATGTTTTGTGTGTAGAGTTACAAGAAATGGAGCCATATTTTCAGAAATTGTGTGTAAGCAATTAGATAAAACTGTAAATGAATCCAGTTTATTTTAGTTCAGGACTCATAGTCCAGGTGTTAGTAATCTGTGCTTAATCTTTGTTCCAGGCAACAATTTTTTAACTCACGATTAACTAGATTAAGGCCTACTCTTGGCATAATTTAAACCCTGTCCAGGAAACCACCTCTTGAAAATCTGCATTGATAATTCATAAAATGTGGTGTGAGCTCAATTTAAATGACAATTACAGAAAAACACAATCTGACTTAACTATTAACACACAAACTTGTACTTTTCACATTTATGATTAATAGCCATTTAAAAAATCATTCACAGTGCAGGGTGGAAAAATTAATGTTGGTATGTAAACTGTATGCTTTACTTGATTTATTTGTGTGCTTTGGTTCATTGTCTTGTTGCATCACATAACCTCTCTAAAGGTTGAAGACATGAACTGCTGTCCTGTATTTTTTTTACATAACATTGGTTATTGCTAATGACATACAGAGTAATTAATCTACACTGTGAGCCCGGACAAGTTGAATCTACTTAAAAAATTGGAGCAAACTGGTTGCCCTAAACATTTAGTAATGTGAACTAAATCGAGTACATTTAACTTAAATTTAAGTTAACATTTTAACTTAAACTTTAAACTTGTTTTAGTCAAAAAAATTCAGAACCTAGATAAAACTCCCCCTGCTGCTACTCTGATTTGCATTTGTGTAGCTCACAGCATGTTCATTTACATGATAAAGCCTCCCCTAGAATTAAGGGGAGGGGGGGTCATGGGGGGACAACTGCCAAGCAAGGCCCACGTCAATTTCCGACAATTTACGGCAGTTTTCGGTGTTGCCTGCAAATTGCCGTGCACAGTCGTAAACCTGAAGTTTCACGGCAATCTACAGTGCCACATACTGACGAAAATCCCACTTTTCATGCAGTGATTTATAGTGTAAATGTTTGTTTATATATCTCCTTTATCTAACACTCCCTACTCAGGCCATCAGCTCAAAACTAACGACTCCAAGATCTGATTTGTGTCAGATAAAGAAAGCATACAAACTGTGTGGGCCATTTCTCCTGTAGATGGCGCTTGACTTTGGAGATACGAAGTGTACAGGCCTAGAAGAGGTCAAAAAAAGAATAGCAATGCCACATGATGCATGAGTCATTTTGCAGGTGAGCACATTGTTAAAAAGTGTCTACAATTTAAGATATGATTGCATGGGAACACAGTCGTTGTGTTCAGGAATTTCCTGTTGAGGTAAGGAATAACTGACAATGGCCTGTTGAATTTCTGAATAATAATAATGCACTACATATTCCGCTTGTACGACCCCTCATGGTGTTTTCCTCCTTTCATCTCTACAACAGCATAATCATTTGATACAATCGTACTTGTTTGTGTGTTTTGAAACAAAAATAAAGTGTGAGAAATTATTTGTTTCGCAGCAAATCGAGCCAGTTGCATGATCGCGGGCTTTCAGCACCACGTGTGTTGACAGCGACATTGTTAGTTAGTGTAGCAGCGAGCGCACGTTGGAAGAGTTACAGAAGATTGGATTTAAAGCCTTTACAATTAGGAACGATGTATACTCTTATCTGTATGACCATAATTTAGTATTTTTATTTTAAGTAACGTTAGTTTCCGTTGGTATAGAGGAAAGTGATCCCGCGCACGCTCTAGCATTGCTAACTTGACATTGCATCTTGTTTCTTGTCAAAACAAAATATGAAAAAAAAAATCACATCACTGCAATCTCTACACGTGAAGTAAAATAATTTGAAGTTAATTTATTTATTTGACAAGTAATCTTGTATTGCATTGTGATAATGAGTAGTGATGACATAACACACTTTTAATATCTAGGCACTTTGGTGCAACTGACTGACACTATATTCCACAAAACAAAATTATAACAAAAATATGCTGCATAATCTTACAGATGGGCCTAACACAAATCAACTTAGGAAAATTAATCGCCGGTGAACAAAATTTTTGTCTCGTTTCCAGTCCAAATATATAAAAAAATCAAGAAGAATTGTGTAAACAAGCCGAATGATCTGCCAATGGACATAATAATTGGCAGATAATTTTGCTTTCCAGAAAAAAAGAAAAAAAATATCTTATGTTATTTTACTTACCTAGTAAATATATTTAGACTGGAAACAAGACAAAAATACTAAATAAGAAAATCATTTTTGCAGTGTAGCCTGTAGAGTTTCCTTGGTTACCTCTGGCACCAGCGATGCATTTATATATTTATATAGGCATCATATGGAGGTAAGATTAAAAGTAAATGTAATCAAACATTGTGTGATTACATGACGTCAACAAGTGCAGAATTTCCTTGTACGCCGACCTTCAACACGCTTTGCTTGGCTTTAGGGTTCACGGTCGAGCGGTAGAAGCAGGCGGTGAGTAAAACTGCCTCAAATGTCTTTGTGCTGTTGGCTATCGGCGCATAAGTGCACATCAAGTGAACAACATGATCACGTATAGCTAGTTTATCAATGGAGCATGCAATGTATGGTGTGTGTGTAAATACATTTGTTTAGCTGACCACTATAGGTGTAATATTATTATTGTTTTTAGTAATTTACACAAGCCGTTAAGCAAATATATACAGTTACAGTACTTAGCACATAAAGATGTCCTGCTGTAGTCGTTGCTGCTGCTGGATCAGATTCTGGATCATATGTGTATGGTTGAATCTGATTGATAGCCATGGTTTATTTAAGATAATGATTTTTCCACGTTTTCGGAGGACGTCACAGCTCTCAGACGCTCAACGCAATAGCTGCGCACACTCGTGATTCTTTAGCTCCGCCCACACGACACGCCTCCAGCCGCATTTATTCGGAAAGACTCGGTACAGCGTATCTTTCTTTTATAAATATAATAAAACGAAAGACTTTTCGGAGATGAAGGATGGAATACTACTCTATAGGTACTCAAGATTGACATGAGATTGACAGAAACTGATTGACAGTGATACCCCCCAGTCAAATAATAGGGCACAAAAATATATTTCATGCTTTAGATAAAATATAATAATGTGTACGCTCATGAATTCAATTCAAAAGTAAAACATGTTTAGAAATGACAATGCAATTTTTATTGCATTATTACTATGATTTAATAGATTTTAAATAAATGTAAAAAAATATATTTTTTATAAATGTGTATATACATTTTTTAAAGAAATATTTATTCTGTTTTGATCCAGTTGTGTAGTTATATACAGTTATGCCCTTCTCAATCCAAGCTGTTTAGTTTACTAGTCCCAGCACTGATGAGAAGATTAAATCAATCAGGTCTTGCTCTGTCTTGATCAATATTGTTTGCAAGAACATTTTATCTGGTTCATTTTGACATTCATGAGAGAGGACCAAGCCTGGACTTTATGATTAAAGTATTATGTTGAATGTTTCCCGCCTTCTTCTTCCCTGATCTTTAAACATTGTTACATTGGGGCCAAAATCCAGGAGGAAGGAGGAATGTGCTGTCAAAGCTGCTGCCGTCCGCGCGGAGCGGAGGAGTCGCTGCCGTTTGCCTGAGGCCGGAGCTTGCTGCCGTCCACCATGATGGGGAGGACTCGCTGCCGTCCACCATGATGGGGAAAACTCGCTGCCGTCCACCATGATGGGGAAAACTCGCTGCCGTCCACCATGATGGGGAGGACTCGCTGCCAGCTGTCCGAACCCAGAGACAGCTATTGCTGGTTACCACGTTCGCATGTGTTGTGCAGCCTTCGCTAGAGAGATATGCTGTCGGCTGAAACGGACAACTTTCTCTTGCTCCTGAATCCTCTTCCTCTTCTCTTCCAGAAACTGGGCATGTTTCTGACGCACATGCTGGACTTCCTGTTCCTGCTTTGCCCTCTGTAAGGTGAGCGTTTCCTCCATATCCGCCATTTCACGCTGATGACGCAGACGCGTGTCTGTCCTCCGAGACGACAGGAAGTCGTATCTGCGGCCTTTGGCAACTTCACGGTCAATGCGGTGCTCGGCCACAAGGCTTCTCTGCTCTCTGGCCTTGTCAGATGAATGATGGGCTCTTTCAGTGACTTTAAAGGGGGTGAGGCTGAAGTTGTCATGGCCATGACCAGTGTCAAGCTCAGATGGCACATGGTTGCTGTCCTCTTTCTCGGACTGCTCAGCCTTGCGTTGGACAGCACGGATGGCGTATTCAACTAAAGGCGTTGTCTTCCTCTGAGCGGGTGGATGTAGACACAGTCCTGCATAAAACATCACATTTATTTCATGTTAATATGGTTCTTATGTTAACGTACGTTTACTTCATATTCAAGTGATATGTGTTTGAATTCAATTGTAGCAAACCGGTTTGAGATTGCTGGACTAGCTCACCTCTGCCAATGACAGGAGGAATCTGGACAGACTGCGGTCGGCTGGAGATCGGGGCCTTTTCTCTGACAGTAATGGTGTTCAGGCCAAACAGCTCCTGCTGACGATAAATAAGTAAGGGTTAAACCACGGCTAGCTGTGCATTTAACGATTTTAGTTTATACCACTTATACCATGGCCATTTACCAGCATTGACAACTTAAAGCTGTAATTGATGTTTGCGACGCAATATTTGACCGGAAGGAAAAAACTGATGGTTATTTTCATCAGGTATGTCTTGTTATATCCAGCATTCTGTCCGCTTTGAATCAGACACACTGTTCCGTGGGGGTAAATCTGCATTTTTTGGCTGGGTTCCCCTGCTACAATTCGCATTCCCAAGGCTAAATATCACTTTATTGGGTGATTACTTTATTCACATTAAACCGTATTATTGCACACCTTCCAGCCAGTCAGTGTCTAGTATTCAGACAGACCATGGTATAAGAATAAGAAAACACGTTAGTACTATGATTAACATATAAACGCAGGCTAAATATTAATAATGACCGATGATGAAACACATTGATAGGCTTCTTACCCTCCTCTGAGGCGGTGGTTGTGTCTTCAGTCTTGGCATGTCTGCGGCACACATTTCTGATATAACGTTACAATGGTACGCTGATCCAAAATCCTCCAACCAAGTGAAATCGTATGATCTGAAACCGTACACAGATCAGAAAGCTGTGCAATTCAACGATCTGGAAATGAAAACAGATCAAGACGGATGTAAAAGTTCACAGTGAGCAATGAAAATGCAGGTTGATTTTGATAGGAAACCGTATACTGACACTGAAGTGCATCTGCGAAGGCAATGAGTCAAAGTGAGAAGAACACAGAGCCTCTGGAACCTCCAGTGCTGTGATGTCACCAATAGAATGCATTCCGATGACGTCACACAGCAAACAGCACTTCAGTGCAAGTGAAGGATTATTGTTTTGATTTAAAAACTGAAGTGACTTGTGTTTATATCAGGCCGTGGGCCGGACCACATGTTGTGTTTATATGGTTTCCACAAGAAGTCCATGAGAGGATTGTAGATTAGGATCCCTTCCCGGGATGCTTTGCGGTAGGGCTGTCACGATATTAGATTTTTCACACCACGGTTATTGTGGAGGGGAAAAAAATCATGATATCGATATATTGTGATATCTATAGAAACCCTGGGGGAAATTTTTACTTTGTTTATTTAGTTTTTCTTTTTTACCCAAAAAACATATTTGGATACTGATAAACACAGGGTAATACTGTTACTGATACATCTTCTTTGAAGCTCCCTATGAAATAACAAGAGTAAATATTAACATAAATGTTATTGGCCATGACTAGATTTTTTAATCTCATAAATTGTTGTTTTAATAAATTGGTTCAATAAATCATAAATTATGGTTTAATAAATCATAACTTGTGGTTTAAAAAGAGCAGGGATTCACTTGCTCAAGAAACACAAGCTGATCTTTCAGCTCTGCAACTATTAACAAAAAGTGTCACTCCAAGATTCTTAACTTTAACACGCTGCAAAAAAGGGGCGTTTTGAGGTTTGAAATCCACCACTCACAATAGATGTGGTGACGCAATGGAGGTGCAACCAATAAGGTAACACTATAAAAAACAATCCTAATTTTACAGAAAAAACTTCCGTTTTTTACAGTATTTTCTTGTAATTTTGAATTATGTTTAAAACGATGTAAAATTACAAACAATATCTAAATAAACAACTTGACTGTTATTTTAAGGATTATATCATTAATGACAAATTACAGTAATTCTCATTTTTTTATACAGGAACATCACTGTTATTTTTCTGTTTTCATAAATAACATACAAATTCATGTAAAATTACAAACAATATCTGTAAATTAACAACTTGACTATTATTTTATCATTAATGACAAATTACAGTAGCCTAATTCTCATTTTTTTATACAGGGAAATTACCCTATTATTTATACAGTATTTTTCTGTTTTCATAAATTACTTACAAATTCATGTAAAATTACAAACAATGTCTGTAAATTAAGAACTTGACCTTTATTTTATCATTAATGACAAATTAGAGTAATTCTTTTTTTTATACATGAAAATCACTGTATTATTTATACAGTATCTATACAAACAATATCTGTAAATAAACAACTTGACTGTTATTTTAAGGATTATATTATTAATGACAAATTACAGTAATTCTCATTTTTTATACAGGAACATTTTTTTTCTGTTTTCATAAATTACATACAAATGTATGTAAAATGACAGAAATAATCTGTAATAAAATATTTAGCTCATTGTATTAAAGGTTTATGTCCATACTAACAATTTAACATTATTCTTTGTAATTCTAAAGTAAATCTTATTAGTTTTATATTTACACTGTAAAAAATAAAAACCTAAAAAAAAGGTCAAATGACTGGCAGCTATGGCTGCAAAACAAAAACCGTAAAATTAAAGTAAAATATCTTAAGTCAAATAAAGTTCAAAACCTTCACAGAAATTTACATTAAAAGTTTTAGAGAAAACACTGTTAGTTTACAGATTTTTCCTTATTTAAATCAAGATATTTTACTTTAATTTTCTCAGTGTAGGTGTATTTTTACATTCAAACTGTAATTCTGGATACATAAAGCAAACTAAATATCAAACAATAATTGTTTTTAAAGAGTACAAATCTGCACTGCTCTCCAGGTTGAAACTTCCAGGCCTCTGCCCACACCACAAAACACCATTTGACCAATTAATTAAATATAACAGCAAATAAAAATAAATATACACATTTTCTAACTGCAGTTTAAAACAAGTTTTTTTCTATGGTTGCAAGGCTATGCTGTCTCTCCGTGTTCTTTTGAGCGTGATTGGTCAATCTGAACGTCATCCAGAAATCTGGCCAATGACAGTGCGCGCCTTCAGTTTGAATTTACACCCGTTGTCGTTGGAGTGGCTCGCGGGGAGATGCGGCGCGGCTTCTAATCTGCAACAGGACTGCTTCGTCGGTCCATTAATGGCATTGCATGGATCATTTTACATCTGTTAAAATCTTATTTTGGACGAATTTTGATTGTGGGATGTCGACTGAGAACGAAAAAACATGAATACGAACAGACTAAGTTACCAATGGCAGACGGCAGAAGGTAACGTAAATCCCTTTATATTTTTTCTACTGCTCATCAAGATATAACGTTAGTGCATTAAAGTCATATGCTAATCGTGATTAACTTACATATTCTGTGTTTTGTTGTGTTGTAATACTGTTAAGCTAGGGCTGGGTGTTATGACGATCATAGTTATGACTATTGTTAGCGAATTTGCAGTAAACGTTAACATTACATTTTTATATCGCGGAATGTGAATATAGCGTATATAACGCAGCACTGACTGTACTAAAAGTTTTTGACATTTTGACAAAGAAACATGCATGAATGTAGAATAATGAGTGGGACATGCATGTGTTAAAATAAGCCTCTCCCAGACAGCAGGCAATCCCGAAATCAATGATCTTTCTGTAAAATGCGCACAGTTATCTCAGAAACCCTGTCATGTGAGGTATTCACTTGATTTAAACAGTCAGTTATGTCTTAAGTTAAACAGTTCAAGTTAACCTGGGGAAACCCGGATGTGTGTCATTCTGTGCATCCGTTCATAAAGGGGCAGCAGATTAATAAACTGCTGTCTGTCATAATTTAAATCAAACAACAAAAGAATAGAGAAGACCTTCTGCTTCTTTAAGAATCCATTGATATTAATTCATAGAATATCATACAGTGAAGACTTTTAAAGCAGTATTATTCTGTATAAATAAATATATTGTGATATCGTTATTGTGAAATTAAATTTCTCATGTATGTAGAATAATATTGTCATAATGCCCATCCCTACTGTCAGCTAGTTTTAAGATCAAGCTTGTCATAAATGTAAAGGAGCTTTGGAATGAGTAATCTACGGTGGCCCAGTAGTGCACAACACAACGAAATATAAAAAGCAAACATAAGTTCACAACACAACGAAAAAGCCACAACACAAATAAATCAAGCCACAACACAACGGAAACAAGCCACAACACAACGAAATCAAGCCACAACACAACGGAAATGCTCCCAACCACTCAGGGGCACTCGGAGCGCGGTAAAGTTGCCACTGTTCTATAGAGTCGGCAATCTTACAAAGAAATCAATACCACAATTAGTTTTAACAGTATGTAGGCTAACCATTGTTTATCTATATGAAATATTAATTTAAAATCACCTACATGCATTATAGCTGCATATTTATGCTCGAGAATGCTTTGACCCGATACCACGGCGCTAAGGGAAGTAGGGAACGTCTGCCAATTCCACCAATTGGTTGAAATGTATAATTTGTATGAATTAAAATTACTTTTAACATTTAAAAACAGACATGTTAAAATTCCACAGCTTGATTGTATTGGTAAAATTGACTTAATAATGCACAACACTACATTGGAATTTGAAAATTAAAAAAAACATTTAATTTAATTCATACAAAGTATGTTTCAACTTGGTGGAATTGGCAGACTCTCTCTTAGCGCCGAGGCAGCGGGTCAAAGCGCTCTCGAGTATAAATATGCAGCTATTATGCACGTAAGTGATTTTTAATTGATATTTCATGTCGATATACAACTGCACACTTAAAACTGATCGTAGTGTTTAAATATTTGTAAGATTGGCGAATCTATATAGAACAATGGAAGGAAAACTAACTTTACCGCACTCCGAGAGTCCCCTAGTGGTCGGGAGCTTTTCCGTTGTGTTGTGGCTATTTCGTTGTGTTGTGGACTTTTCGTTGTGTTGTGGATTTTTCGTTGTGTTGTGGCTATTTCGTTGTGTTGTGGACTTTTCGTTGTGTTGTGGATTTTTCGTTGTGTTGTGGCTATTTCGTTGTGTTGTGGACTTTTCGTTGTGTTGTGGATTTTTCGTTGTGTTGTGGCTTGATTTCGTTGTGTTGTGTCTTGATTTCATTGTGTTGTGGTTTCATTCCGTTGTGTTGTGGATTTATTTTGTTGTGTTGTGAACGTATGCTTTTTACATTTCGTTGTGTTGTGCACTACTGGGCCACCGTAGTAATCTGAGATCATGTTCACTCATTCAGCAGAGAGGACAGGAATCCACCATCCTTGGACTCCGAAGAATTATAGGCAAACCAGGATTTTGGCTCTACTGTGAAGTTTTTGTATGGGCTGGTGAGTACGTTTTGCAAGTCCATGTCAGTAAGTTGATAATTAATATTAATGTTTTATCAAACAAATTAATATTTCAAGATTTCATGAGGACTTTAAGAATGTTCACACTTCATATTAACAACCTCTAATTAGAGAAGAGATATTAAACAAACTCATTTTACAAAAAGAATCCCTTAACAACAATTATTTATCACATTTATCACAAGCACTTTTTCGAGGAGCTGATAAAAACATACCTCTCTCCATAACATCCAGCGAAAGAGAGCGTGCGCACGGAAGTTGCATCAGCTTTCCCCTCACACATGCGCATGACGTAACTTACACAATGCTTTCTTAACTTTTTACAATTTTACTAATTAATAAAAACAGTCAAACAAAAACACAAATGCAAATATAAAAATAAAGAGAGGAAAAACACTTTGTAAATTATAAGCATATTATACTTATGATCACATGACTATACCGAAATTAATAGCCTAAAGTTAATTACTCATTTCAAAATAAAGGTTCACAAAATTAATACAGTTAATTATTTCAATAATCTAGTGTAACAACATTCACTCGTTACATCTATATATTAGGGCTGTCAAAATAACGCGTTCATTTCGATTAATTAATCTGAGGAAAAATAACGCGTTAAAAAAAATAACACAGATTAATCCATTCTGTATTGGACTTTGACCCTGAGCTGTAAAATGACGGAGGGAGACGAGAATGCGCTGCCTGAATCATTGATTGGAACATTTACGTAGCCTATTTAAAAACGGCCTGATGGAAGTGCTGATAATAATAAAGTAATCTGCGATGTCCTGCAATGTCCACTATCCTACCCAAGAGCGTGTCATATACACGCCATAAAGTGTGTATCATATGCACGCGAAAAACTGCGTAGCGTAAACATTCCACGACACTGCATTGATACGCATTCTCAACAGGGAGCGCGCACTCTTAAAGGGGCCACACTATATTCCTACTCGTTACAACGTCCATGCATTCAGCAGCCAAAATTAATACCTGTCTGTCATTTATGTTAATCAAACAACTACAGGTGTTAAATAAATGTATACATATTAAATAAATCTACTGTATCTGTATATTTTTTTAAGAAAAGTATTATTGTTTTTGTAATTTGCTTCTTTGTTCTTTTATTTAGCCTATATTCAATTTCTCATATTTTCCATATTGCCCACCCCTTGCCCACCAGCACATACCAGCTGATATACAATGTAGTCTTGATTTGGGTGGTCACTAGGGATGCACCGAAATGAAAATTCTTGGCCGAAACCGAAAAAGAGGAAACAAAGGCCGAAAACCGAAACAATTATTAGTACCATTGCATCTATGACTGTGACTGTGTACTAACTTTACTAAAATCAAGGCATTGCTATTGCATAAATTAATATTAAAGTTTCAAAGAATAAATCAATTACAAATTATGCCAATATTTATTTAGCACATTGCAACAATGCACAGTTTAAAATAAAATTCAAACTAAAATGTTTAACTTGACCCCACTCATGTGTACATTAAATAATAATGTACAGGCCTACAGAAAGGTTTTAAAATTAAATGTTCTCTCATAAAAACAAAGTGCATTTAGGTCTAGTGCATTTAACATTTTTCTCTGTAGGACTACAAGAAAGTGCATTCAGAACAAGTGCAACTGCTTAAAGATAAAACTACTTTCTCTGTTGGCCTTCAACATAATAGTGTATCAAAACAAAGACTGCCATAGCCCATATGTTAACTGTAGAATAGGGATAGCGGTACACAAAACTGACGGTTCGGTACAGCAGTTTTACAAAATGGCTTTTTATTTATTTGTATTGGTTTACTGGGAAAAAAAGTATCTGTCCTTAACCCTCAGAGCCCGACGGCATCGCCCACGACGTCACACGGCACCTCCGATAAATATCTATATTATTTCATGAAACTTTTATCGATTTTCTTACCGTTTTTTCCAGCAGAAAGCTAACGAGCTAGCCATCACGGGGGTGTCTTTGGTGTCTTTGTAGCCTTTACAGAAGGTTTTCTATCCAGCCTGGAACATGTGCATCTTTTTGGAGTTGTTCAGCAATAAATCAAAACGCTTACATCCAAGATATATCCACTTGATGTCCATAATTTATAAATTTTCCGTCATTTTTGCCGCTAGCGCGATGCTAGCTGCCATTTTGGATGAGGGTTTGACCAATGACAGGCTGATCCGTCATCCACGTTGGTGTGCGTCATTACGCATGAACCACAGCTCTGTTATTGTGAAGAGAGAGACGCACGGCTAGTATTGAGGAGAGAGAGAGAGAGAGACGCGCTGCAGTTTTGTGGAGAAAGTTTGAGGAAAAAGTTTGAGAAGAAAGTTTGAGGAGAAGTTCCTGATAGGAACTGTTTTGAGGCTTGGCACCAGTAAATATCCAAAATCCAAAGAGGCCAAAAGCGCCTGGACTTTTTTTGGAAAAATGTAAATAGTTTTGGTTCTGTATAAGTTATCATGTTTATTCCTGAGTTCCAGGACTCCAAAGACTTGAACAAACTGTTTTCCAGAGGAAATATGCTTAGCTTTTATTTATTTGTGTGTGTTTTCAATAAATATTTGAGTGATTAAATTTCCGTTTTATGTTTTCATTTGTCTTTATGGTCCCATAACTTATTTTACATTCAGGTGACATCAATGCAACACAAATATACTGACAGTGCAACTTGTCTTGAAAAAAAAGAGGTGTGTCAATTGTCTGTGCACAACAGGGTTGATGTTTTACAAGCTTTTTTAGTAAATAACACAAGAGCAGCAACAGACACACGCTTCGGCCTAAAATGCTCAGATCACGAAATCACACAGCCAGTTACCAACACACTAGTTACCAACACACTACAACTTGAGGGTGAGGAAATGATGACAGAATTTTCATTTTTGGGTGAACTGTCCCTTTAAGCAGTCATTCTAAACCAGTAATCACTTTTTTGAATTTCAAAAATGTTTATTTTTTTTTATTAATTTAATTAAATTATGACTATATTATCATGTAATTATTTGTCCCCTTTTTATCTAAATATTTTTTAAATGTCATAAACTTTATATGACAGGATTATTTATTATGTATGATTAATATAGCCTAGCTAAATTATAAATTAATAATAACATTTATTAGGCTATAATCTATTAATTACCCTGTCTAAAAAAATTAATAATTCTGTCTGCCAAGCTCTGATAATGTATGGAATATTATATTATATATTATCCATTAAAAAAAACTATAGGCCTATACCTTTAGAAGCACAGATGTGTGTGTCACATAGACCGGTCTGTCAGCGCTGCTGCTTTAAAGGGTTAGTTCACCCAAAAATGAAAATTCTGTCATTAATTACTCACCCTCATGTCGTTCGACACCCGTAAGACCTCCGTTCATCTTCAGAACACAAATGAAGATATTTTAGTGTAAAGCTGATGGCTGAGAAAGGCTTCAGATAGGCCTCCATTGGCATTCAGTACATTCACACTCACAAGACCCATAAAAGGCACTTAAAACGTCGTTACAAAGTCCATCTCACCACAGTGACTCTACAATAATTTTACGATGCGACGACAATAGTTTTTGTGCGCAAAAAAAATCTAAATAACACCTTCATCCAGCTTGTTATTGTCTTTCGTGTGTGCCTCCACGACGCATGCGCGAGAATATGACGTAGCGCCAGCGTTCGGGAATCCATGAAATGCGCACTTTAGCCCGATTTGAGCACTACGCCGAGACCTAAAACACGATCAATGTAGAATTCAACAGCTTAGATACACGCCAGTGATGCGCGGGTCAGTGTTTAAACAACCCGCACCCGACCGACGTTTTCAACTAACCCGCCCGCAACTCGGACCGCAAAAAAAAAAGAAGAAAATATTGTACCCGACCCGCTTCCTGACCCGCATTTTTTAAAAGTAGTAAATGTTCATCGTAGCGTCATTGGGCCTTTGAGAAAATGTTTCAGGCCCTGACGCGGTGTCGCTCAGAGGTGCAGCGGCGAGAGCAGGCAGTTCTTGAGGCGGCCCATCATTTTCCATTTCAGCTGTCTAGATGCATATTATTGATGAACACGATGTTTATGTTTCGACACGGCTTGAAGAATTAATCAGCAAGCCCTTAGGAGCGCAAACTGTTCTTTTTCTGAATGCTGTATGATATAGCCTAGTGTTATGTAAAACAGGCTTGATTTATTCATTTATTTAGTTTCATTTTCTTAACAATTAAGATGCTGCATGTGTTTATCCAGTCTAATCGAAGTGTGCGTCTCTCCCCCGACTTTCCCAGCAAAAATCCCTTCTCAGAAAATACATAAAACTGACTTTTCGGAGCTATGCGTTTAAAAGTAGCCTATTAAAATGGTACAATGGCATTGCTCAGTTCAACGTTTTGGGAAATAGGGCATTTTTGTCCCGCGTCAGCATTTATTCAAAAGTTAACGCTCAACATTCAAAAGGTAAATAAGGAATTATTGACGACCCGACCGACCGTGACCCGAATATCATTAAAAATATTTTTGGATGACTCGTAACCGCGGGTAACCGCGGGTGACCGCAGGCACCCGCTCATTTTGGATCAACCCGCGCATCACTGATACACGCGTCTTCCTCTGCTTGAAAACAAATCGCTTCTGGGTCATGTGTCCGAACGCCGGATCTGCGTCATATTCTCGCGCATGCGTCGTGGAGGCACACACGGAAGACAAGAACAAGTTGGATAAAGGCGTTATTTAGATTTTTTTTTTGCGCACAAAAACTATTGTCGTCGCATCGTAAAATTATTGTAGAGTCACTGTGGTGAGATGGACTTTGTAACGACGTTTTAAGTGCCTTTTATGGGTCTTGTGAGTGTAAATGTACTGAATACCAATGGAGGCCTATCTGAGGCCTTTCTCAGCCATCAGCTTTCAACTAAAATATCTTCATTTGCGTTCTGAAGATGAACGGAGGTCTTACGGGTGTCGAACGACATGAGGGTGAGTAATTAATGACAGAATTTTCATTTTTGGGTGAACTAACCCTTTAAGTCAGTCAGTCTGAGACACTGAAGTGCTTCTCATAAAGTGTGCAGTTGGCCTGAAGTTCATCATGAGTTACTGGACAGACCCATTGATACCTTTTTGATATTCAGCTCTATATCTGGAGATCTTGCGTTCAAACGGTGGACGCGACGCGAGCTCGACATGTTTTTAAAAAAACGTGCAAGTTTACAGGCACACGCCGCAGCGCATGTTCTCGAGACTCCACCGCTATGGCAACAAAGCCGCTAAAACGCAATCACACACAAATGAGCTCCTGTACTACTTATTGTGAAATTGATTTCTTTATATTTGCTATCAGTATTCTCCACACTGCAAAATCTGTATGTTAATTGAACAATGTGTGGAGTGGACCTATGTAAAATATGGGACAATTTGCATCCCGTATTGGTTTGATACGGGACGCGTCATTTTGCTTGTAAATACGGGACGATTCCGTATTTTACGGGACGGGTGGCAACCCTAGTCTGACCTGCAGCACAAACCATACCGTTAGCATCCTCAATGGAAACCGCCGCCGCCGATTCTCCGTCTTCAAGTTCATCCCCAGGATTTTCTTGTTCATGAGGCTCTGTGACGACGAGTGTGGTGTCTGCACCTTCACAGTCTCGTTTCTCGTTTCAGGATGTGACTCAGAACGTGGACGTTTAGGGAGCAAAAAACGATCCATTTTGGTGTAACGTTATTTTACTTTGCTAAAACTCGCTATCAAAAACAAGCTGAAATGAGTTAAGGTCAGAGGTTCGCGGGTGCCGAGCCCATTGGCCAAAGAAGATCACCTGTTTGGGCCTCATGTTATTTTAGACTAAAATATATATAATTTTAAATTATTATTTAATTCCTATTTTAAAAACATGAAAAAGAATATTCAAACATGACATTTAAAATATAAATATAAAAAAATTACAGACATTTCTTGGGGGTGCTGGGCAGGTGCTATGGCTATTATAGGGGGAGCTGCAGCACCTCTAAATGAGAGTTAAAGGCCTTCTGAAACTATGTTTTTTTGTATGGAAAAATATCCATATTTATCATGTTATAAAGTATAATATCTAGCTTCCGCCAGACTGCCTTCTGTTCAACTTGTGAACGAAGCGTAACTGAAACAATGTAGCTTAAGCATTTTGAACTGCAAGAGGGGTTACACAAGTTGACTATGGAAGGTGGTCTGGCAGAGGCTAGATATTTTACAAAAAGTTTTAAATTTAGATATTTTTCTTATTAACATTTACATTGTCAATGCTGAATCCAGTACAACAAAAGATCTTATGACTGTTCTTAACACTTTTGATTTGACACATGCACATAGACTCTAGATTTACTCATCAGTAAGGGTCTAAACATTTCATCGATAGTTATTAAGGATGTGGCGCTGTCTGATCATTTCTGTATTTTCTTTGATATATCAATCTCTCCTTCCATTGAAACTAGATCTGTCTCTGTCAAAAAGAGATGCTTAAATGAGAACACTAGTGTGCTGTTTATGAAGGCTATATCTCTAACACCAAGCATATCTGCAGACTCTGTTGATTTTCTCTTTGACTCTTTTAACTCAAAAGTTAAGAGTGTAATTGATGATATTGCTCCTGTAAAAGTCAGAAAAAAGAGTGGCAAACAAAAAGCACCTTGGAGAAACTCAACAGCAGTGCAATTAATGAAAAGACAATGCAGGAAATCTGAACGCATGTGGCGAAAGACAAAACTTGTAGTCCATTACAACATCTATAAAAACAGTCTTCGTGCTTTCAGTCTGGAACTAGGCAAATCTAGACAGACCTTCTTCTCATATATTATAAACAGAAACATAAACAACACGTGCACTCTTTTGCTACTGTAGAGAGACTAACAAACCCCCCGAGTCACATTCCCAATGAAATGCTCTCAGACAGCAAATGTAGTGAGTTTGCTTCCTTCTTCTCTGAGAAAATCAATAATATCACAAATGCGATCAGCACATCCTTGAGTTGCTCTGGGGTGAGTCAGATCAGACCACAACCTCAGAAAGTTACTATGACTGATTTCGAAGCAATTGATGGTAAAATTTTAGAAGAAACAGTACAGCACCTTAAAACATCAACCTGCGCTCTTGACACACTTCCCACTTCTTTTTTCAAAAGTGTGTTTAACTGTTGAGAAGCAGATCTCCTAGAAGTGGTAAACGCCTCACTTCTTTCTGGGACTTTTCCAAACTCCCTTAAAACTGCAGTAGTTAAGCCTCTCCTGAAAAAGAGAAACCTGGATAACACTATATTAAGCAACTACAGACCAATCTCAAATCTCTTTCATAGGCAAGATCATTGAAAAAGTTGTTTTCAGTCAGCTGAACAAATTCTTGAGCTCAAACGGATACTTTGACAATTTTAAATCTGGTTTCCGACCGCATTGCAGCACAGAGACAGCGCTCATTAAGATAATAAATGATATTCGCCTCAATACAGATACAGGCAAAACATCAATTCTGGTACTACTGGACCTCAGTGCTGCATTCGACACTGTTGACCACAACATACTTCTTGACAGGCTAGAAATTTGGGTTGGGCTTTCTGGAAATAGTCCTCAAATGGTTCAGGTCATACTTAGAAGGGAGACGTTATTATGTGAGTATAGGTGATGTAAGAGTGGACTCCTGCAGATGGTTCAATCTGCAGGGTTGCCAGAAGACTAAAGAAACGTTATCAGAAAGATGGAAGAAAACTGTACATTTCTCGTCTATTTCCACCCACTGCAACTCCTACCAACGACGGAGATAAGCGCAGTTACAATAGCAAAATATGTGGGAGAGCGTTGCTATAAGGTGACTATATTGTATTGCAATAGGGAGCACTTGAAAGTCAATACCAAATCAAAACTAGTTAGCACAGTATTCGTAATAGAAAGGATTTAATGACAAAATCTGGTTATGGTTACACTTAAAATAGTTTCAAAATGGATGTATGAGATGATAAACGTATACCATTAATTGTACACAGCATGAATAAAATGTTACCTGAGGGATAGAAAGAGAGAGAGAGAGAGAGAGAGAGAGAGAGTGGGGGAGTGAGAGAGAGAGATGAAGGGAGCAAAGAAGAGAAGCCCCAATGACCTCAAGAGCCAGAGAGTAAGAGAGAGAGAGAGAGCAACAGTTCCAATCTTCTTTTATCTATTCCTTGACCATGTGACTGAAACCAAATGTATTCATTTAAAATGACCAATCAGACCAAACTTCCCCACTGTAAAGGTGTGGCACCCATTTGGCATACAGGCCTTTCTTTTGTCTTCCAGATGGCCCTTCTGATAAGGAAATGGGGGTTGACAACAGTAAAGCAAATTTCTTTATTGGATTTCAAATATCAAATATCTTTCATTATTTTCAATTCCTTCAGTCCCCCCTTGGCACATTTGACCACGTTCATAAAGTGTCCAGAGGTGACACAGTCCACAAAGACATTCTTTCAGTTGTGTGTATGTCATCTTCAGGCTTGTCGTCCAGGCATGTTGTAAAAGAAGTTTGTCAGTCTTCAGTCTTTGTTCTCCTTGCAGCCCTGCATGAGAACTTCATCAAATGGTGTTGCCCCTATCATTGATATGCAAAACGTCCATTGAATACTTCACACCTCAAGAACAGTCACTGACGATGAGAACACACGCTTGTCTCTCTTTCTGAGGCAGAACACAGGAAGTGAACTCGAGCAGCAGGAATCCTGTAACATACAGCCCAACAAACATCAAAATAGCATACATGGCATTTGCATTGGTCAGAAGTTTGATATGGTCAGATTAAAATAGTCTCTGGCAATAAGCCTTTAAATCGATGTACTTAATAAAGTGGTCAAGGTTTAGAATAAAAGAAGATCTCACAAGCTCTTACATTATTTCTAGAAACATCTAAATAAACTGCATATGGTGTAACCAAATACATAAATTCAATTGAATATATGTCCAAAACCATTGTTACATTGTAAAATGGACAAAATATGAAGACTCAAATTCAAAAAAGTTCAAAAACAAATGCATTATTACAATACAATGATAAAATAATATTTTTCACTAGGTAAGGATGATTTTGATATTTAAGTTGTTCTCTCACTCCATATCGATCTTCTGTTGCCAATAATCTGGGTTTTACACTGGATAGTGGCCTAAAACTGAACAAACAAATCTGTTGTCAGTTCCAGCTTTTACCATCTTCGAAGACTTGCAAAAGTTAAACCCGTCCTAAGTAGGAAGAGTTTTGAGATTGTAATTCATGCTTTTATTTCATCGCGGCTTGATTACTGTAATTCGCTGTATCAAGGGCTGCCAGTCTCATCTATTCATAGACTTCAATTGGTCCAAAATGCAGCCACCCGTTTGCTCACAGGCAGTCGCACGTGGGACCACATCACACCTGCACTGACTACCTGTAACGGACTGCTCTAAGACAGAAGGTAGAGGATCCAAACGCAGATTTATTTTAGAATAATCCACAAATGTAGTCAAAAACAGACAAGAGGTCATAACAGGTAATCAGTCCAATCAGGCAAACAAAACAGGAGAGACAGGCAAAAGGCTAATCCACGGAACGGGCAAGTAATCCAAGACCTGAAGACAAAACAAGACTTTGCAATGAATGACTGAGATAACCAGGTTTATATAGGGTGAGGTAAACAGGGTAATGAGACACAGGTTTATGTAATAAGGCATGATGAGTCCAGGCAGATGTGGCTCAGGCAGCCAAGGCGGAGCAGACGACCACCACAGCAGCGCAGACGAGGTTGAAGACCCCCACGGCGGAGCAGACGACCACCACAGCAGCGCAGACGAGGTTGAAGACCCCACGGCGGAGCAGACGACCACCACAGCAGTGCAGATGAGGTTGAAGACCCCCACGGCGGAGCAGATGACCACACGACCATCACAGCAGTGCAGATGAGGTTGAAGACCCCCACGGCAAAGCAGACGACCACCACAGCAGCGCAGAAGAGGTTGAAGACCCCCACGGTGGAGCAGACGACCACCACAGCAGCGCAGACGAGGTTTAAGACCCCCACGGTGGAGCAGACGACCACACGACCACTACAGCAGCGCAGACGAGGTTGAAGACCCCCACGGCGGAGCAGATGACCACACGACCACTACAGCAGCGCAGACGAGGTTGAAGACCCCCACGGCGGAGCAGACGACCACCACAGCAGCGCAGAAGAGGTTGAAGACCCCCACGGCGGAGCAGACGATCACACGACCACCACAGCAGCGCATATGAGGTTGAAGACCCCCACGGCGGAGCAGATGACCACCACAGCAGCGCAGACGAGGTTGAAGACCCCCACGACGGAGCAGACGACCACACGACCACTACAGCAGCCCAGATGAGGTTGAAGACCCCCACGGCGGAGCAGACGACCACACGACCACCACAGCAGTGCAGATGAGGTTGAAGACCCCCACGGTGGAGCAGACGACCACACGACCACCACAGCAGCGCAGATGAGGTTGAAGACCCCCACGGCGGAGCAGACGACCACCACAGGAGCGCAGATGAGGTTGAAGACCCCCACGGTGGAGCAGACGACCACACGACCACTACAGCAGCGCAGATGAGGTTGAAGACCCCCACGGCGGAGCAGACGACCACACGACCACCACAGCAGTGCAGATGAGGTTGAAGACCCCCACGGTGGAGCAGACGACCACATGACCACCACAGCAGTGCAGATGAGGTTGAAGACCCCCACGGTGGAGCAGACGACCACACGACCACTACAGCAGCGCAGATGAGGTTGAAGACCCCCACGGCGGAGCAGACGACCACATGACCACTACAGCACCGCAGATGAGGTTGAAGACCCCCACGGCGGAGCAGACGACCACCACAGCAGCGCAGATGAGGTTGAAGACCCCCACGGCGGAGCAGATGACCACACGACCACCACAGCAGTGCAGATGAGGTTGAAGACCCCCACGGCAGAGCAGACGACCACCACAGCAGCGCAGATGAGGTTGAAGACCCCCACGGCGGAGCAGATGACCACACGACCACTACAGCACCGCAGATGAGGTTGAAGACCCCCACGGCGGAGCAGACGACCACCACAGCAGCGCAGACGAGGTTGAAGTCCCCCACGGCGGAGCAGATGACCACACGACCACTACAGCAGCGCAGATGAGGTTGAAGACCCCCACGGCGGAGCAGACGACCACCACAGCAGCGCAGACGAGGTTGAAGACCCCCACGGTGGAGCAGACGACCACACGACCACTACAGCAGCGCAGATGAGGTTGAAGACCCCCACGGTGGAGCAGACGACCACCACAGCAGCGCAGATGAGGTTGAAGACCCCCACGGCGGAGCAGATGACCACACCACCACTACAGCAGTGCAGATGAGGTTGAAGACCCCCACGGTGGAGCAGACGACCACACGACCACCACAGCAGCGCATATGAGGTTGAAGACCCCCACGGCGGAGCAGACGACCACCACAGGAGCGCAGATGAGGTTGAAGACCCCCACGGTGGAGCAGACGACCACACGACCACTACAGCAGAGCAGATGAGGTTGAAGACCCCCACGGCGGAGCAGACGACCACACGACCACCACAGCAGTGCAGATGAGGTTGAAGACCCCCACGGTGGAGCAGACGACCACATGACCACCACAGCAGTGCAGATGAGGTTGAAGACCCCCACGGTGGAGCAGACGACCACACGACCACTACAGCAGCGCAGATGAGGTTGAAGACCCCCACGGCGGAGCAGACGACCACCACAGCAGCGCAGACGAGGTTGAAGACCCCCATGGCGGAGCAGACGACCACTACAGCAGCGCAGATGAGGTTGAAGACCCCCACGGCGGAGCAGATGACCACACGACCACTACAGCACCGCAGATGAGGTTGAAGACCCCCACGGCGGAGCAGACGACCACCACAGCAGCGCAGATGAGGTTGAAGACCCCCACGGCGGAGCAAACGACCACCACAGCAGCGCAGATGAGGTTGAAGACCCCCACGGCGGAGCAGATGACCACACGACCACTACAGCACCGCAGATGAGGTTGAAGACCCCCACGGCGGAGCAGACGACCACCACAGCAGCGCAGATGAGGTTGAAGACCCCCACGGCGGAGCAGATGACCACACGACCACTACAGCAGCGCAGATGAGGTTCAGCATATGCTTTGTCACCCCTGCATTGCAGTTTAGATCTGGGTACACGTAGTAGATGACTGGTCTGTGATCTGAGCAATCTGACCGGTTTGTGTTCAGTAAACAACACAGAGAGGTATTGAGGAGCGAGACTGTTTAACGCTTTGTACACAAACAACACAATTTTAAATTCAATACGATACGATACTGAATAGGTAGTATCACAATTCAGACGAGGTTGAAGACCCCCACGACGGAGCAGACGGCCACACGACCACCACAGCAGCGCAGATGAGGTTGAAGACCCCCACGGCGGAGCAGATGACCACACGACCACTACAGCAGCGCAGACGAGGTTGAAGACCCCCACGGCGGAGCAGATGATCACACGACCACCACAGCAGCGCAGACGAGGATGAAGACCCCCACGGCGGAGCAGACGACCACCACAGCAGCGCAGATGAGGTTGAAGACCCCCACGGCGGAGCAGATGACCACACGACTACCACAGCAGCGCAGACGAGGTTGAAGACCCCCACGGCGGAGCAGATGACCACCACAGCAGCGCAGATGAGGTTGAAGACCCCCACGGCGGAGCAGATGACCACACGACTACCACAGCAGCGCAGACGAGGTTGAAGACCCCCACGGCGGAGCAGACGACCACCACAGCAGCGCAGATGAGGTTGAAGACCCCCACGGCGTAGCAGATGACCACACGACCACCACAGCAGCGCAGACGAGGTTGAAGACCCCCACGGCGGAGCAGATGACCACCACAGCAGCGCAGATGAGGTTGAAGACCCCCACGGCGGAGCAAACGACCACCACAGCAGCGCAGAAGAGGTTGAAGACCCCCACGGCGGAGCAGATGACCACACGACCACCACAGCAGTGCAGATGGTCTTGAAGAACCCCATAGCGGAGCAGGCTGAGCAGGAGTCCTCATAATAATTTTTTACAAATTATATGTAAAAAAAGAAGTCAGCTAAATCCTTCAACAGCAGAGCAAATTATATTTTTGATTAAAAATGTTATGTAACAAATTGTGGCTTTATTTATTTTATTAATGTTCCCTTTTCATGACCTAAAAAACTATAGTTATTCACAATGAGGAGGCTACAGGTTACAAAACCAAGATCATGTAGTTGTCAGACAGATGTTCAAATCTTTTTTTTTTTTTTTTACATGGATTGTCAAGGTTCTTTCAGATCAACACATGCAAGTCACCACTACGTGTCGCTGTAGAGACGGGTGTCGGATTGATTCGAAGCTTCAAAACAATATGGCACATTTACTTCAACTGTTTTGAGTGCTTCATGAAGCCTCGGTCTGCCCATCACTAGGTAATCCACGGAACGGGCAAGTAGACCATCCAAGACCAAGAGACATGAACCCAGGGAAAACTGCAGTGTTACACAAAACAAGACTTCACAATGAATGACTGAGATTACCATGTTTATATAGGGTGAGGTAAAACAGGGTAATGAGACACAGGGGCATGTAATAAGACATGATTCCAGGCAGAGAGCATAATGAGAAATGTAGTTTGTGATGGAGTGACAGTCCGGGGCCGAGTGCCCTCTGGTGGTAATCACGGGCACTCACACTGGTGAATTGTGATACTACCTATTCAGTATCGTATCGTATTGAATTTAAAATTGTGTTGTTTGTGTACAAAGCGTTAAACAGTCTCACTCCTCAATACCTCTCTGTGTTGTTTACTGAACACAAACCGGTCAGATTGCTCAGATCACGGACCAGTCATCTACTACGAGTACCCAGATCTAAACTGCAATGCAGGGGTGACAAAGCATATGCTGAACAAATTGCCTTTATCTGTTGAGACAGCGACCACAGTATCTGAGTTTAAAAGTCTTCTGAAAACTCATTTGTACTCTTGTGCATTTAATGTCTTATGATTGTATTTGTTAATGTTGGAGATGAATGAACCTAGATAATTTTGTACAGCACTTTGGTCAACCAAGGTTGTTTTTAATGTGCTTTATAAAAAAAATGTAACTTGAAATTTTAAACTAACAAATTAACAGTCCTCGAAACACTGCTCACCTGTCCTAGCAGAGTTGAGGCGGTTCCGCGTGCTACTTGTAAACAAAGAAGCTGGCGAATAGTGGTATTTCGAATCGGCCGCGACTCTGGAAGACGAAGCTTTTCTTTGAGAAAAGAACAAAGAACAGCACTGAAGTCATTCTTAAAAAAGGAAGATGTGTTCTGAGTTTTGCCGACCGGATACGGCAAAAGTTTAATCTATCAGTTTACCGATTTGAACGTCTGGAGGGTGACGTCACACAAACAAAAAGATAATGTTCAATATCTCAAACACTAAACAGCACAAACGTTCCTTTTTGTGGCAAAAATTGAATCGTTTTGGAGATTATTTTGTTTTATTGGGTGTTAATTTTTCTGAGATCTCTGACGTGATGTACTACCTGACCACTGCAGATTAATTTTGGCATTGATAGTGTTGCCATAGAAACGCTCAATCATCTCCTAAATATTGTCATTATTCCTTCATACTTCGTGAACGCAGCGCTCAGGTCCTCCAACCCTAATCAAACACACCTGAACAAGCTAATCAAGGTCTTCAAGATTAGACTAAAGCTACAGGCAGGTGCGTTTCATCAGGGTTGGAGTTACCCAGACCTCCTTTTATCTTTAAAAGGGTGTTTTCAAAGATCCTTTAAACAGCGGTTTATGTTGTGGGATTCAGCAGTACGTTTTCAGTGTAGTTTTGTGAGTCTTGCGGTTTCCAGAAGAGTTAACTGTGAGATCGCAGGTCGAGAGGATGACAGCCCGAGTGTTTTGCACGTTGAGTGCTGTTTTATTGTGTCTGTCTGCATATTTGAGCACAATAGACGCTGAAGTCGTAGGTGAGAAGATCTTTTAGCTTCATTACACCGCCTGCGGAAACGCATAAGTGCCTTACAAAATATAATTTTAACCTATACTGTGCATTTAGTAGCAATTTTCAATTTATGAACAACATATTGACTTTCCATGTCTTCTATCAGCATTGTACTTCTGCTACACACTCTACTATAGTGGGCTAGGTTGTAACCTCACTCTTTGTCTTTGAAACTGATTGGCACATTTTTAGTGATAAATGGTATTTATACTTGATTTGAAGCAGATAAATATGAATATTACGTTTGAGATCACGTATATTACGTTTGTATCCATGCAGTGAAGCATTTTGAACTGCAAGTTGACTATGGAAGGCGGTCTGGTGGAAGCTAGATATTTTACAAAAAGTTTTAAATTTGGATATTTTTCTTATTAAACTCTTTGCCTCCAGAGCGGTGTGGAGTACATTTATGGATGTTTTAAAAAATATATATAACTCATTGTATTTGTCAAAGAATGTCATACACTTAATATGGCTTGAGGGTGAGTAAATCATAGGTCATTTGAGTGAATTAAACCTTTTAAATCATACCAAAAGTTACTGAACTTTGAAAAAGTACTACCTTCTTACCTGGAACTTTATTTAGACCCTGGTCCCTGCGGTCAAAACACCATGAGTATCACCCCAAAGTCCGTAGTTCCTGAGGTGGAAACGCAGCTAAAGACTGACTCTTAGGTGATAACTGTGGCAGCACTTAAGCTGTACAAACTACTACAATGATGTCAACCCAAAAATGACTGCCCTCAACCTCTGAATCAGCCAATAGTGAGCCTAGAAGGGTAGTCAAGTCACCTTTATTTATGTAGCGCTTTTTACAATACGGATTGTTTCAAAGCAGCTTTACAGTGATAGGAAAATAATGCAACAAAGTTTGTAGAAATTGTGTCTCAGTCCAGCTTGAGTAAATTCAGTGATGGTTCATTTGTTATAAAAAATGTTTTTATTAAGTTTTGTTAATTTATCTATACTGCCGCCTTCACGGGGGAGAGTCTATTTGGTTCTAGTAATAACTCTAGCTGCCGCTTATTGGACCAGCTGGAGTTTGTTTATCAAGCGTGCAGGGCAACCACCCAGTAGAGTATTACAATAATCTAGCCTTGAGGTCATGAACGCATGAACTGTTCAGCATTTTGCAATGAGAGCATATTTTGTTTATATATGTAATTTATATTTTTGTAATTAACTGATCTGAGCACTATTGAATTGGGTTCTCTCACTCCATATCGATCTTCTTTTGCCAATAATCTGGGTTTTAGATTAGATTAGATTAGATTCAACTTTATTGTCATTACACAAGTACAAGTACAAGGCAACGAAATGCAGTTTAGGTCTAACCAGAAGTGCAATAGCAGCAAGTGCAGGATATACAATGGTTGCGTAAGTGCAGGACATAAAAATGTTCTGAATATATATAAATATGTATAAGTAGAGAGATGGTTATTACTATAAGTAGAACTGAATTTACAGATGAATATATACAGTGAATAAATATACAGATGGCTATTACTATAAACAGAATTTACAGGTGAATATGTACTAGAATATAATATACAGATGGCTATTACTATAAATAGAATTTACAGGTGAATATGTACTATGAATATAATATACAGATGGCTATTACTATAAACAGAATTTACAGGTGACTATGTACTATGAATAAATATACAGACGGTTATTACTTGAACAGAATTTTACAGTTAGAGGTATACAATAATATGTTAGGCTAATATGAGGAATATAGCAGTGGATTAAGTTAGTACAATAAATTATGGACAGAGCTATCCGAAAGAAAGTGTAAAAGTGCAGTGGAAAGTGGTTGCATATTACAGTTAGAAGTACGGTGCAAAATGCAAATGTAAACATTGTTACTGTAAATACAGTCGGCAGTGCAGATGAGCATAATCCAGTTACGGTATGGTGGTGCAGAATGCATACGTAAACAGTTGTTACTGTAATAAACAGTCGGTAGTGCAAATAACAAAGTGAAGGCAGATGTGAGGTAGGAGAGTTCGCAGTTTATGAGGGAAGTGGATCAACGGGGGTTTGAGTTCAGTAAAGAGACAGCTCTGGGGAAAAAACTGTTCTTTAGTCTGCTGGTCCTGGTCCGGTGGATCCTGAAACGCCTGCCGGAGGGCAGGAGAGAAAACAGTCTGTGGGCTGGGTGAGAGGAGTCCTTGAGGATGCTGCGAGCTCGATGCAGACAGCGTTTCCTCTGGATGTGTTCGATGGCAGGCAGTGGAGTTCCTGTGATGCGCTGGGCAGTTTTCACCACCCGCTGCAGTGCCTTGCGCTCCGCAACAGAGCAGCTCCCATACCATACTGCCACACAGTTGGTCAGGATGCTTTCTATTGCGCAGCGGTAGAAGTTCACCAGGATAGCCGAGGAGAGCTGATTCTTCCTCAGTGTCCTCAGGAAGAAGAGGCGCTGGTGAGCCTTCTTGACCAGGCTGGAGGTGTTGGTCGTCCACGACATGTCCGCCGAGATGTGGGTCCCCAGGAACTTGAAACTGGAGACACGCTCAACAGCCATTCCATTGATGTGGATGGTGTCGTGTGTGCCTCTTGACTCCTTCCTGAAGTCCACGATGAGCTCCTTCGTTTTGGTGGTGTTGAGGAGCAGGTTATTATCAGCGCACCATGTGGCCAGGTGCTGGATCTCCTCCCTGTAGGCAGTCTCATCGTTGTTGCTGATGAGACCAATCACCGTAGTGTCGTCCGCAAACTTGACGATGGAATTAGTTCCATACACAGGCTTGCAGTCGGCGGTGAAGAGGGAGTAGAGAAACGGACTTAGCACACAGCCCTGTGGTACACCAGTGTTAAGAGTGATGGATGTGGAGCAGGTGGATCCTGATCGAACATTCTGGGGTCTGTCAGTTAGGAAGTCCAAAATCCAGTTGCACATTGAAGTGTTGATGCCCAGGTCTCCAAGTTTGGCAATTAACTTGGATGGGATGACAGTGTTGAATGCTGAGCTGAAGTCAACAAACAGCATGCGTGCATAAGTGTTTTTACTGTCCAGATGGGTGAGCACAGAGTGCAGTGCCATGGAAACGGCATCCTCTGTGCTCCTATTGCTGCGGTAGGCAAACTGGTGTGAGTCCAATGTGGATGGTATAGAGTCTTTTAGGTGTTCCAGGACCAGCCGCTCAAAGCACTTCATAATGATGGGTGTGAGTGCTACAGGGCGGTAGTCATTAGGGCACCTCGGGCTGGAGTGTTTCGGCACTGGCACAATGGAAGTGCGTTTAAAGCATGATGGTACAGCTGCTTGGGCGAGAGACAGGTTGAAAATGTCTGTAAAAACCCCAGCGAGCTGCTCCGCACATGCCCTGAGCACACGTCCAGGGATGTTGTCTGGTCCAGCAGTCTTGTGCGCGCTGATCCGGCTCAGTGCCTTGCAGACATCTGTGGAGGAGAGTGTGATTGGTGGGTGGTCAGCTGAGGGTTTGAGCTTGGTGGCAGTTTCTCTGTTGTCTCTTTCAAAACGAGCATAAAAGTAATTTAGCTCATTCAGGAAGTTGACATCAGTGGCTGCGGGGGTGGAGTGGGGGGGTTTGTAGTCACTGATGGCCTGGATGCCCTGCCACATGCGTCGAGGGTCAGAGTTGGAAAAGTGACCCTCAATCTTAAGCTTGTAGCAGTGCTTGGCCTTTTTGATGCCCCTCTTCAGGTTTGCCCTGGATGCGCTGTAGGCTTGTGCATCTCCTGATCTGAAGGCAGTGTTGCGTGACTTCAACAGGAGTCGTACTTCCCTGTTCATCCAAGGCTTCTGATTTGGGTATGTGGTGAGCTGTTTCTGGGTTGTAACACTGTCGATGGTGGTATTGATATGATCCAATACTGAGGAGGTGTAGGAGTCAATGTCCGTGTGAGCGCCACTGGTGGCTTGAGAAGCAAACATACTCCAGTCTGTGTTTAGAAACCTTTCCTGGAGTGTGGAGTCTGCCCCCGCAGGCCACACCTTGATGGTTTTCATTGATGGCTTCACGCGGTTGATGAGGGGTGAATATTTGGGTCTGAGAAACAAAGAGAGGTGGTCTGACTGTCCCAGGTGGGGGAGGGGTGTCGCAACGTAAGCTCCGGCCATGTTTGTGTAAACATGGTCTAAGGTTTTGTTTCCTCTGGTGTGGCAGGAAACATGCTGGTGAAACTTGGGTAGCACTGACTTTAAGTTTGAGTGATTAAAGTCACCTGCAACAATAAACGCAGCTTCCGGGTGATCAGTCTGTTGTTTACTGATGGCTGCGTGAAGTTCTTTCATAGCAAGCTTGGCATCAGCATCGGGTGGAATATAGGCTGCTGTGATAATGGTGGAGGTGAACTCCCGGGGTAGATAAAACGGTCTACATTTAACCATGAGAAACTCCAGGTTAGCTGAACAATGACTCCCAACAATAGCAGAGTTTGTGCACCAAGCTTTGTTAATATAAATGCACAATCCGCCCCCTCTGCTCTTCCCGGAGCCATCTAATGTTCTATCCGCCCGGAGTGTGTGGCGTCCCGCTAGCTCGATAGCGGTGTCCGGTATTCCGCTGTTTAACCAGGTTTCCGTGAATATTAGGACGTTACAGTTCAAAAGTTTCTTACTGTGTGTGATGCTGAGTCGAATCTCCTCCATTTTGTTCACTAGCGACCGTACATTGGCAAGGAAAATGCTGGGTAAAGAGAGCCGATAAGGAGTAAGCGTTAGCTTAGCACGCGTTCCTCCACGTCTCCCCCGCCTTTGTTTACGATCACGCCGCCGTCTGCGTGCACTTCCGCCCGGCCGGGTAGAGTGCAGAGTCACCGGTGTCTTAGCGATCTCAGGAAGGAGTTGTAGATTGTCCATAAAACTGTCGGAAATTCGCAAACCAATATCCAAAAGCTCAGCACGGGTGTACGATGTAAAGGCACAACTGTTCTGTGCGAACAGACCCGAGAAGAACAGGAAAAATACCGCAAAATTGCAGAATCTGGAGAGAACCAGAGCCTCGCGATCTACTCGCGCCGCCATCTTGGTCTTCTGGATAGTGGCCTAAAACTGAAGAAACAAATCTGTTGTCAGTTCCAGCTTTTACCGTCTTCGAAGACTTGCAAAAGTTAAACCCGTCCTAAGTAGGAAGAGTTTTGAGATTGTAATTCATGCTTTTATTTCATCGTGGCTTGATTACTGTAATTCGCTGTATCAAGGGCTGCCAGTCTCATCTATTCATAGCAGGGCCGGCTCTAGCTCTTTGGTTCTACTGTTTGGACGCTCTTGCTTACTGCTCCGCGCTTTGCTCTATCGCTTCTATATTTTACAACTTCAGCAAATCAGCACATTGCTCAAACGACAAAGCTTGACTCCAATGATAAAATTAGAAACTCTGGTGACTGAATTCCTAAACAAAAAGCGGAATATTTCAACCGACCAGCCTCCCACTGCCTTCAGCTTACATTCCGGAGAAGGGAAAACACAGCTGCCTACATTCAAAAGGATAAGAAAATGCCTCTTCTAGAATCTACTTGCTGCACAAACTGCCACAGACTTTTACAAAGGATTGCAGTTCTTGAAACAAAGTTATTTGCGGAACCATCCAACCTGACGAATCACACAGCAGAGCTTCATCATGATCGCCCTCTGCACACTGCCGGTGAGTCCCATAAATGTAGTGCTAATCAACATGTAGAGAAACAAGTAACTGATCAACACACTAATCAATGGAACAAACAGGGAGCAAGGCCAAAAGGCACTCGAGACATCAGATTGTCACGAGCATCACATATTGCCGCAGTAGGATGCTCTACCCCAGACACAAGGATTGCAAACACTAGTTTTCTACCACCAAATATACATCTTGAAAACAGATTTGAAGTGCTAATGAATGTGGCTGAGGAATCCCCAAACGTGATAAATGTGACCGAACACAGATTGAATCAGCCCGCAGCTAACACTGATGCTAACAGGCGCTCAAGGTCGAGCAGACAGCGGCCCTCAGCTCAGAGCGCAGCCGAGCCCAGGACTCTGATAGTGGGGGACTCAACAATCAGAAACATTAGCAGCAGGGATACAACTACATGCTGCCTTCCACAAGCAACAGTTTCTGATGTAAACAGGGAACTTAAGAACATTCTGATGAAACATAAGACTGCAAATCGACTTATCATTCATGTGGGAAAGAACGATATTCAGAGAGAGGATTCAGAACTCCTAAAGAGGGATTTCAATGAACTTTTTGAAACACTTAGAAAACTGAAAGTTCAGCCGTTCATCAGTGGACCACTTCCAGCAAGAGGAACAAATAGGTTCTCACGGTTACTTGGGCTTAATACATGGCTGCAAAAAACCTGCAACATGAAGGGAGTGAACTTTATCGACAATTTTAATCTCTTCTGGAGTCAGAGACAACTGTTTACATCAAATGGCCTCCACCCAAACAAACTCGGTGCAAGAGTGCTAAAGGACGATATTTATTTTTCCCTTCATCATCCTTCAGCTGTGTGTGCTAACCCACTCAACCTGGATGGCACACACACACCAGTAAAGTATGATCACAGGACTTCATTTCAGCATCTGAATGGACATGCGGTTGACACACCCCACAAGGACAATGATAACACCACGCAGCCACAACAACCACTTCTCATGGACACACTCCCAGCAGAGCCCCGCCCTCAGAGCTCACCACAGACACACTGTGACGGATTAGAACTGCTCCAAGTGACACAGATCGAGCCACTAAACAGTAACATTTCAGCCCATACTGTGGAGTCTTAGGAGGCACTGGTAAAAATGGGGACCTTCAGGGGTGAGACTGGTGAACTTTTACAACTTATATGTGATATACGCAATAAGCTGCAAGAAATGTCACTCCTTCAACCGGACGATAACATATTGCAGCTTCCGGTAACACCAGAGAAACAGCCCCCCTCACCAAACATGTTATCCCGCTCTACAGCATCCCCGCTTCTGAGCTTCACAGAGAAAATGGATTTTGTTTATACTGGAAACAAACAATCACACTTGATCACTGCAAGCCCCCAGATATCAACCAAAAGGCGTCAAGCCCCACAACAACCAAAGACTGTAGGCCCAGCTCGCTCTGCCCCTCCTCCTGTGAGATTTCTTCGGTCACAACGCCATGGCACACACCCTCCTCCATCTGCACCAAAAACAACTGATACCAGCTCTCAGTGACGTGTACTGGGTCCTCGCAACGTCAACAGCAACCTTATCAAATGTTTACAAAACATGCGTGAATCCAGTGTGCCTGCTTCTTTCTCTATTTCTGTTCTGTGACGTGATAGAAAGTCCAAGGCTTTCTCAGGCCGTATGGCAAACCCATCTAATCTGCTGCCTGTTACTTGTCAAACTAAGATTACTGTGGGGGAAAAAATTAAAATTAATACTGTTAAGTTAGCACTCTTAAACATCCGTTCACTTAAAAACAAATCATTTCTAGTCAACGACTTAATATCCACAAACAACCTAGATTTTTTGCTTCTAAATGAAACGTGGCTAGAAGACAGCTGCAGTGCAACAGTCCTCAATGAAACAGCCCCTCCTAACTTTACTTTTATGAGTGTCTGCAGACCAGTCAGAAGGGGTGGGGGGGTCGCTGCTCTATTTAAAGATGTTTATCAATGTAACCAAGTATCATTTGGTGATTATTTGTCTCTAGAATATCTGGGCATTGTGCTAAAAGGTGCACCACGCATCCTGCTTATCATTATTTATAGGCCTCCGAAATATTCTCCGGCCTTTATTGATGACTTTACAGAGCTGTTATCAGCAATCTCATCTGAGTATGACTGTTTTGCTTTTGCTGGGGATTTTAACATTCACATTGACAATGCTGAATCCAGTACAACAAAAGATCTCATGACTGTTCTTAACACTTTTGATTTGACACATGTACACGGACCCACACATGATCGTGGACACACTCTAGATTTACTTATCAGTAAGGGGCTAAACATTTCATCAATAGTTATTAAGGATGTGGCACTGTCTGATCATTTCTGCATTTTCTTTGATATATCAATCTCTCCTGCCATTGAAACTAGATCTGTCTCTGTCAAAAACAGATGCTTAAATGAGAACACTAGTGTGCTGTTTATGAAGGCTATATCTCTAACACCAAGCATATCTGCAGACTCTGTTGATTTTCTCTTTGACTCTTTTAACTCAAAAGTTAAGAGTGTAATTGATGATATTGCTCCTGTAAAAGTCAGAAAAAAGAGTGGCAAACAAAAAGCACCTTGGAGAAACTCAACAGCAGTGCAATTAATGAAAAGACAATGCAGGAAATCTGAACGCATGTGGCGAAAGACAAAACTTGTAGTCCATTACAACATCTATAAAAACAGTCTTCGTGCTTTCAATGTGGAACTAGGCAAAGCTAGACAGACCTTCTTTTCAAATATTATAAACAGAAACATAAACAACACGCGCACTCTTTTTGCTACTGTAGAGAGACTAACAACCCCCCCGAGTCACATTCCCAGTGAAATGCTCTCAGACAGCAAATGCAGTGAGTTTGCTTCCTTCTTCTCCGAGAAAATCATTAATATTAGAAATGCGATCAGCACATCGTAGAGTTGCTCTGAGGTGAGTCAGATCAGACCACAACCTCAGAAAGTTATTATGACTGATTTCGAAGCAATTGATGGTAAAATTTTAGAAGAAATGGTACAGCACCTTAAAACATCAACCTGCGCTCTTGACACACTCCCCACTTCTTTATTCAAAAGTGTGTTTAACTGTTTAGAAGCAGATCTCCTAGAAGTGGTAAACGCCTCACTTCTTTCTGGGACTTTTCCAAACTCCCTTAAAACTGCAGTAGTAAAGCCTCTCCTGAAAAAGAGAAATCTGGATAACTCCATATTGAGCAACTACAGACCAATCTCAAATCTCCCCTTTATAGGCAAGATCATTGAAAAAGTTGTTTTCAGTCAGCTGAACAAATTCTTGAACTCAAACGGATACTTTGACAATTTTCAATCTGGTTTCCGACCACATCACAGCACAGAGACAGCGCTCATTAAGATTATAAATGATCTTCGCCTCAATACAGATACAGGCAAAACATCGATTCTGGTACTACTGGACCTCAGTGCTGCATTCGACACTGTTGACCACAACATACTTCTTGACAGGCTAGAAAATTGGGTTGGGTTTTCTGGAATGGTCCTCAAATGGTTCAGGTCATACTTAGAAGGGAGAGGTTATTATGTGAGTATAGGTGACCATAAGTCTGAGTGGACATCCATGACATGCGGAGTCCCACAAGGGTCAATTCTTGCACCACTCCTATTCAACCTGTACATGCTGCCACTGAGCCAAATAATGAAAAATAACAAAATGGCTTACCACAGCTATGCTGACGACACCCAGATTTACTTAGCCCTATCACCTAATGACTACAGCCCCATTGACTCTCTATGTAAATGCATTGATGAAGTTAACAGTTGGATGTGCCAAAACTTTCTTCAGTTAAACAAAGACAAAACTGAAATCACTACATTAGGAAACAAAGATGAAATTCTCAAGGTGAACGCATATCTTGAGGCTAAAGGTCTAAAATCAAAAAATCAAGTCAGGAATCTTGGTGTGATTTTGGAGTCAGACCTGAGTTTCAGTAGTCATGTCAAAGCAATAACTAAATCAGCTTACTATCATTTGAAAAATATTGCAAGAATTAGAAGCTTTATTTCCAGGCAAGACTTAGAGAAACTCGTTCATGCTTTTATACTATTGTAATGGTCTTCTCACTGGCCTTCCCAAAAAGACCATTAGACAGCTGCAGCTCATACAGAACGCTGCTGCTCGGATTCTGAGCAGAACCAGAAAATATGACCATATCACACCAGTCCTCAGATCTTTACACTGGCTTCCAGTTACATCTAGGATCGATTTTAAAGTACTATTACTTGTATATAAATCACTCAATGACCTAGGACCTCAATACATTGCAGATATGCTGATTAAATACAAACCCAACAGATCACTCAGATCATCAGGATCAAGTCAGTTAGAAATACCAAGGGTTCACTCAAAGCAAGGAGAGTCTGCTTTTAGCTATTATGCCAGCCGTAGCTGGAACCAGCTTCCTGAACAGATCAGATGTGCTCCAACAGTAGCCACTTTCAAATCCAGACTCAAAACACTTCTGTTTAGCTGTGCATTTACTGAATGAGCTGTGCCACTGTACGTCTGACTGATTGCACCTTATCTTATACATTTACTCAATGAGCTCTGTGCTTTGTCCGAACTGCTTCCACTTTAATTATGTGTTTCAATTTAACCCTGTTTTATTTCTAGTTTTTAATTATACTTTTTATTTTTTATTATTTTTTATTTTGTTAAGGCTGTCTGGGTGGAAGAGGTTGAGAGACGGGGGAGCGATAAATCGAAATCCCTCCGGTGCGAGGACGATCCGTTTAGATCTGCTGTGACGGATAGATCTGTATAGCCTTGGTGGTAAGAGGAAGGGCCGTGTAGATCCGCTCTGACGGTCGAACAAAGTAGAGATAGCCCTGGTGTTCCTGTCCAGGAAGATTTGTCTGTAAGGGTAATGTTTAAATGCACAGTTACCTGACAAATATTTTTTGAGTACTCCCTCCGGTGCGAGGAAGACCCGTTTAGATCTGCTCTGGCGGGTAAAACATCTAGAGAACGCCCTCAAGTTAGGCCAAGAAGATTTGTCTGGAAGTGTACTGTCTAAACGCACAGTGTCACATGGTGTTTTGGTGTTGGTTCATGTTTCATGTGTTTAGTTCATCAAGTTTACAGTCATGTTTCTAGTTTGTCTTGTCCTTTCAGTTTCCTGGTTTTGTCATGTGTTTCATTGTCATGTGACTCCCATGCCCTCATGTGATCTTGTGTCTTGTCCTGTCATTGGTTCATTGTTTAATCACTGTTCACAGGTGTCACTTGTCTTGTCATTAGTGTGTGTATTTAAGCCCTCATGTTTGCCATGTGTCTTTGTCTGTTATTAACGTTGTACCCGTTGGTGGTGAGTGTTCTCAAGTCTGTTATGTTTAATCAAGCCAAGTTTATTGTCAAGCCAAGTTTTGTTTGTTGTTTTGCCAAGTTTTGAGTTATGTTAGGATTTATGTTTGGATAAATAAATGCTGCACATGGGTTCTGAACATTTGCCTCCAGTGGACCGTATGTTACAGAATAACAGACCAACATTATGAACCCAGCAGTTGCCATCCTTCACCTACGCCAAGGCCATCGATCCATTGAGGACTATGTTGAGGAGTTTTGTGGACTCTCCAGCCAGGTGGAATTTAATGATGTTGCCCTCAAGGGGATTTTTCTTAATGGACTTAGTGAGGTTGTAAGCTATTTGATGCCCGAAAGCAACTCCCCGGGGACTCTGGCCCAGTACATTGACTTTGCACTTCTGCTGAGTGATTCCTCGTTCACTGTGGGTTTTGCAGAAGAGGAGCTCCACTGTCCCACAGTACTCACCACAACCCAGCCAGAGTCATATGCTCCAGCCCACGTCCATGCTCCAGCCCACGTCCATGCTCCAGCCCACGTCCATGCTCCAGCCCACGTCCATGCTCCAGCCCACGTCCATGCTCCAGCCCACGTCCATGCTCCAGCCCACGTCCATGTCCATGCTCCAGCCCACGGCCCCGTCCATGCTCCAGCCCACGGCCCCGTCCATGCTCCAGCCCACGGCCCCGTCCAGGCTCCAGCCCACGGCCCCGTCCAGGCTCCAGCCCACGGCCCCGTCCAGGCTCCAGCCCACGGCCCCGTCCAGGCTCCAGCCCACGGCCCCGTCCAGGCTCCAGCCCACGGCCCCGCTGTCCCGCCCAAGAAAATTTTGGGGGGGGGCAGGGGGTACATGGAGGCCATGAAGGCCACGCCTCTGTGGGCCCCTGAACCGCCATTACCGCCATGGCCTGATGAACTGCAGTTACCGTCATGGCCTGATGAACTGCCGTTGCCGCCATGGCTTGGTGAACTGCCGTTGCCGCCATGGCCACCCACGCCTGAGGGTCCTGGTCCGCCCACGCCACAGGGTCCGCCCACGCCACAGGGTCCGCCCACGCCACAGGGTCCAGGTCCGCCCACGCCACAGGGTCGGCCCATGCCACTGGGTCCAGGTCCGCTCACGCCACAGGGTCCAGGTCCGCCCACGCCACAGGGTCCAGGTCCGCCCACGCCACAGGGTCCGCCCACGCCACAGGGTCCTGGTCCGCCCACGCCACAGGGTCCGCCCACGCCACAGGGTCCAGGTCCGCCCACGCTCCCAGGCCCGTCCAGGTCATGTCTGGGTCCGGTGCCCCTGCACGGGCCTGGCCCACCATCCCTCCCCCAAGACCGCCCCCCAAGACTTTTTGTTAAGACTCTGTTAGGTTATTGATGTGTTGGTGTTGTTTGGGCGTCAGGGGCCGCCCATAGAGGGGGGGATCTGTCACATGGTGTTTTGGTGTTGGTTCATGTTTCATGTGTTTAGTTCATCAAGTTTACAGTCATGTTTCTAGTTTGTCTTGTCCTTTCAGTTTCCTGGTTTTGTCATGTGTTTCATTGTCATGTGACTCCCATGCCCTCATGTGATCTTGTGTCATTGGTTCATTGTTTAATCACTGTTCACAGGTGTCACTTGTCTTGTCATTAGTGTGTGTATTTAAGCCCTCCATGTTTGCCATGTGTCTTTGTCTGTTATTAACGTTGTACCCGTTGGTGGTGAGTGTTCTCAAGTCTGTTATGTTTAATCAAGCCAAGTTTTGTTTGTTGTTTTGAGTTATGTTAGGATTTATGTTTGGATAAATAAATGCTGCACATGGGTTCTGAACATTTGCCTCCAGTGGACCGTATGTTACACACAGTTACCTGACAAATATTTTTTAAGTAAACCTGACTCTCCATTTTCTTCCACCCCAGATAGGGGATTTCATCTTTATTTTTATTTCCTTTTAATTCCTATTATAACTGTTATACTATATATATTTTTTTTTTATTTTTTTTTCACTTATGACTATTTTAACTTCATTTCTGTGTAAAGCACTTTGAATTGCCACTGTGTATGAAATGTGCTATACAAATAAACTTGCCTTGCCTTGCCTTGCCTATAAAAAAAGATATTGGGATCAAAATCCAAAACATTACAGAACAGGGATCCAAAAATACTATCCTAGTACACAACAACCCTGTCCATCAGGCACAAGTCAAGAGGAACCACAGTCAGATAACTCCACATTAACTGAGGCGTCATTACACTCATTAAAATAGCGTTTGAGAAAAATGAACTGAATGAAAAAAATACATACATACACAAAAATACACACTGATGTCACTGTGGCACCTCTGTGTTCTGTTCTGATTACAGACTATTCATGTGTTCGACAGGAAATGGAGTCCAGTGAAATTTCACAAGAGATGTTTTTTCCCACAACTGCTTAGGTCAATAACTTTTTGTTTTTGTCATTTTCCCTCCAGATTCAGGAGGGTTTTTTTGTTTTTACGTGGTAGTGTAGCAAAAAGTGTGTGGTTACTATAATAACCATGTGGGGGTTTTTTTGTGGGGTTTTTTTGTAGTAAAATCAAGGTTGATTTTTGTAAGGGTCGAGATGTGTTACTCTGAATGGACATGTTCCAGGCGCATGAGTATTGAGTTATTTACAACTTCAGAATACCTCAAAACAAGCGATTTGACAAATAAACACAGAAATACAAATTAAATATACATAAAGGACATCAACATAAGCAACTAATCATAAACAAGCTAATGTATACAGCGCTGCATGTCTAAAGACACGATAATCTCCTTTCAATGGCCATAATAAACTAATGCACATTATAACAGCAAATTAAAATAAAGCATATCACACACACGATACTTTTAATTGACACACAACAGCTGTGAATTTAACAAAACTATAAGGCTGGCGTGATGTCACAGTGCTCATGATGTCACAGTGCTTACATTCCGAGCTGTTCCAGAATAAAAGACTTTCACACGATCAGCAGCCAAACTCTGGACATCTGCTTTCACCATGAACACTAGAGCACTGTCTCCTACTGTAGCAGCTATGGAGAACAGCTCAACAGGTGAATATATATCAGATTCATATTTTCACACATAAGGTTTTTAAACACAGGAAATGTATAGTCAAATGAGGATCATGTTACATTGGGAAGAGGAAAACGATACTCGGTTACTTAACGTAACCTCGGTTCTCTCTAGAAGAGGGAACGAGTATTGCGTAAGTTCCTTACGCTACGGGAAAGTATTCTTTCTTCGAGATTTCTGAAAAACCCAAAATTATCCTTAATTTTGTAACATTGTCAACGCAGTGCGGCAGCCTGGCAGACCATAGCAGGCTATTCCAGCGTGCTATTGGCTGCTCTGCTGGCAACTGCAGCAGCCTATCGGTGAGCCCGCGTGACGTGGCGACCAATGAGGGCGCTTCGCGCCCACCTGGCTTCATTTGCCTACAGGTGGGGCGTGGCCACGTGTATATAAGCAGGGCTCACGGGCTGCATATTCGGTTTTCTTAGTTCTGAAGCGTAAAAGCCAGCGGGGCGCACGGCAAGGAACGCAATACTCGTTCCCTCTTCTAGAGAGAACCGAGGTTACGTTAAGTAACCGAGTATCGTTCTCTTACGAGAGGTTCTCTCGTATTGCGTAAGTTCCTTACGCTACGGGAACATATTGTCAACGCCGTGCGCGCCTCGCATACAGCATATGTATCCCAGGGAACCGGGGACCATAACACTGCTCGGGCAGGGTGGCCGGTAAAGAAAAAACGGGCCACCACATATACAGACACTTCATTCGAACTGACGGGTGGTTTACGACGGGTGGTTACAACACCCTGTCCCATGAATGAGGGAACGGCACCTGCCGGTCTCCTTCAAATTCACCACACCTTGTCTCATGAATGAGGGAGCGGCAACGCCGGTCGCCTTCAAATTCACAATATCTTGTTATATGAGTGAGGTAACGGCACCGCCGGTCACCTTCAAACTCACAACAGCTCGTCTCGTAAATGAGGGAACGGCACCGCCGGTCTCCTTCAAATTCACATGAGCCTAGTACCGAACTTACTACCAGTATGTGAGCTATGTCTGCGCAGAATCACTGGGCAGAACCAACGGCCCTATTGAACTGATAACACTTTCGCCTGTAAGGCAGGAACTTCCAGATTGTAAAATCTCACGAACGTAGACGGGGAGGCCCAGCCTGCCGCCATACAGATATCGTGGATGGAAATCCCTCTGGCCCAAGCCCACGAAGAGGCCATGCCTCTGGTGGAGTGTGCTCTGACACCTAGCGGGCACTGCAGGTGTTTGGAAGCGTATGCAGTTGCAATCGCGTCCACTATCCACCTGGACAGGGTCTGTTTCGAGGAGGCGAGACCTTTAGTGCGCCCACCAAACGAAACAAATAGCTGCTCAGAACGCCTGAAGGCGGCGGAGCGTGTGACATAAACCCTCAATGCCCTGACAGGGCAGAGGAAATTGCCACCGTCCCCCTCATCGGATGCTGGCAGAGCCGAGAGGGAGATAATCTGCGCCCTGAAGGGAGTGCCGATCGCTTTGGGGACATAACCATGCCTCGGTCTGAGAATGACCTTAGAGTCATTAGGACCGAACTCCATACACGTCGGGCTCACTGAGAGCGCGTGTAGATCCCCCACGCGTTTCACTGAAGCCAGAGCTATCAGAAACGTGGTTTTCAGCGAAAGGAACCTTGGTTCCACAGTCTCGAGCGGTTCAAAGGGATGAGCCTTCAGGGCCTCTAGGACCAAGGCCAGATCCCATATAGGAACCGACGGGGGCCGCGGGGGATTCATCCGTCTGGCTCCTCTGAGGAAACGGACGATGAGCTCGTTCCTTCCTAGCGTGCTACCTAGCGTCGTCTGAGCGAACGCTGCTATAGCCGCCACATACACTTTGAGCGTGGAAGGGGACCTGCCCAATTCCAAAAGCTCTTGGAGGAAGGAGAGCACCCGCTGGACCCCACATTGCTGTGGGTCCAATCCCTTGGAAACACACCACTCAGTGAACACCGACCACTTAGAACTATATAACCGCCTCGTCGAGGGGGCTCTAGAGTGTGAAATCGTGTTCATAACCCCTTCGGGCAGGTCAACGGGTATCCGTTGGTCACCCATACATGCAGAGACCATCGCTCTGGATTGGGATGCCAAACTGAGCCTCCTGCTTGAGAGAGAAGGTCTGCACTCAGCGGAACTGGCCAGGGGGGTGAGTGCGACAGCTTCACCAGCTCTGGGTACCAAATCTGGTTCTCCCAGCGCGGTGCTATAAGGAGCACCGGACGGCGCGTTTCCCTGATTTTCGCTATGACCTGGGGCAATAGGGAGATCGGCGGGAAAGCATACAGCGGGAGGCTGGGCCAAGTTTGGGACAGCGCATCCTCGCTTTTGGACAGAAACGTCAGGCAGCGGGCGTTCTCTTTTGTTGCAAAGAGGTCGAGCTCCGCTCTGCCGAACAGGCGCCATACCAGCTGGACTGTCTGGGGGTGCAGGGACCATTCTCCTGGGAGAATGAGGCCCCTGGACAGCTTGTCCGGGCCCACATTGAGGTGGCCCGGCACGTGCGCAGCTCTCAACGAGCGCAGCGAGCTGTGTGCCCACACGAGCAGGCGTTCTGTCAGATTGCCCAGACCTCTGGACCTGACACCGCCCTGCCGGTTCACGTAGGACACCACTGTGGTGTTGTCCGACCGGACTAACACATGGTGTCCTCGTATAAGCGGGAGAAACTGCTTGAGCGCGTTCTCTACCGCTATCATCTCCAAACAGTTTATGTGTAGGAGTTTTTCCTCGCTCGACCAAAGGCCCGAGGCTGATCTGCCCTCGAAAACGGCGCCCCAACCCGTGGTGGAGGCGTCCGTCGAGATGACCTTGCGGTGTGAGATGGCTCCCATCGTCACTCCCCTCTGGTACCAGTCGGCTACTAACCAGGGCTCTAGGGCTGACACGCAGCCCTGAGTCACTCTGATCCTGAAGCCACCGGACGCCCAGGCTCTGTGAGGCACTCGGGCGTTTAACCAGCATTGCAGCGGGCGCATGCGCATTAAGCCCAGCTGGAGCACAGCTGCAGCTGAGGCCATACGTCCCAGCATCCTCTGAAACAGCTTGAGAGGTGCGATTTTGCCTGGCCGAAAGTACGCAGCCATGCGCCGAACTTGGCGCGCGCGATGGGGTGACAGGCGGGCTGACATTGCCACAGTGTCCAGATTCAAACCCAGAAATGAGGTTGATTGCGTGGGCACTAATGAGCTCTTGGTCCAATTGACCGTGAGCCCTAGGCTGTCCAGATGGCTGAGCAGCGTTGCCCTGTGGGCGAGGAGCTCGGCCTCCGACTGCGCCAGGATGAGCCAATCGTCCAGATAGTTCAATACTCGCATCCCTCGATTTCTCAGAGGAGCGAGGGCCGCGTCCATGCACTTCGTAAATGTACGGGGTGCTAGTGACAGGCCGAACGGAAGGACGGTGTATTGATAAGCCTGGCCGTCGAAGGCGAATCGTAAGAATGGCCTGTGACGCGGCGTTATCTTGATTTGAAAATATGCATCTTTCAAATCTAGGGAGATTAGCCAGTCTCTCGGGCGAATATGCGCGAGGATCTGCTTGGTCGTGAGCATCTTGAACGATCTTTTCATAAGAGCTTTGTTCAGACGCCTCAGATCCAGAATCGGTCTGAGCGACCCATCCCTTTTTGGCACGAGAAAATACCGGCTGTAAAAGCCTGACTCGCTCATAGAGTGGGGAACCGGTTCTATAGCCCCTTTGCACAGCAGCGTGGCTATTTCTGCTCGAAGTAGATGTGCTACTTCCTCGCTCACTCTCGTCTCTGTACGCGCACAGAAGCGCGGAGGGCGGCGAGCGAACTGCAGAGTGTAGCCGTGCTTCACTGTTTTCAGCACCCATTCTGATACACCTGGAATGGCTTCCCACGCTCTCGCGTGCGCCACACGGGATAGAACGGCCTCCGGGCTCGAAACGCCGCGCTTCGCGGGTTTGACGGCCCGTATAGGAGGGGCGGGCGCAGTGCGCGCGCTCTCTGTGCTGTGGGCCAGCCGATCGCTCGCGATGGCTGGCCGCCCTACACACTGCATCTCTGCCGCTTCGAGCGGGGAGTGGCTTGTGTGCGGCCCTACACTCATCACTCCGGCCACCCTGGGCGGAAAATAAATGGTGTGTGGCGTGGCGCGTGGCGCCTGAGGCATAATGTTCGCGAAAATGTGTGAGCGCGTTTGAGCGGGCACAACTCTTACGCGTGGAACATGACCGGTTAAGAGTGGCTGTGTGACAGCGCGTGTGGTGGTTAGTCGTGGACGCAAACAAGCGGACACGTGACCTAACTCTAGCACTCGAGCGGCCGGTGGCCGCTTTATGTGAGTGGGGGACACAGGGTTTATAGTGCTTGTGTGCAGGGGTGAACACAGAAAAGTGGGCACATTTACTGCATTTGAAACACATACGGCGCGAGCCGTGCGACCAGAAATAATGCAACTTTTGTGATTTCTCTGGTTCGCCGTAAAAACGGCGGTTATTGACAGGCGAGAAGGCATTTTTGCCGGCTCGTTGGCTGCGTGAAATCCATCTGCAGCAGCCACAGTGGTGGGGGCTGACAGGAAAAAGAGTTTTGACGGTGGTCCGGCCGCGGCGGGACTTAACCGTCGTTTCTCGCCTCTTGCTAGGAGGACTTTGGAGGCTCGGGCTTCAGCGTGATCCTAGGCCGGGGGCCCCGAGGTGGAGGCGGCTTACCACGGCTGGAAGAGCGCGATCTGGGGCGGCCGCTCGGTCTTCTCTGAGACGAAGGGGGCCGCGCTGGGCGCTGCGCGGAGCTCGTTGCTGGCTGGTCACGAGGACGGCGAGCAGCGGAGCTATTGCTAGCGCCGGGGCGTCGAGGCAGGAAAAGGTTCATGGCCTGCGTCGTTTTCTGCACTTCGGAGAAACGGTCGACGATCCCCTTGACCGCTGGTCCGAAAAGCCCAGACGGAGAGAGCGGGGCGTTTAGGAAGGCCGCGCGCTCTGTTTCTCGCATGTCCGCGAGCGTGAGCCAGAGGTGGCGCTCAGCTACCGTGAGGGAGGCCATAGAGCGTCCGAGGGCCTGTGCTGCGGTCTTGGTGGCGCGAAGGGAGAGATCCGTCGCGCTTCGCAAATCCGTGATTAACTCAGCGTCACAGCATTTCTCGTCCATGTCGCGGAGGAGATTAGCTTGGAGGATTTGCAGCACGGCCATAGAGTGCAGAGCGGACGCAGCTTGACCGGAGGCAGCGAAAGCGCGGCCGATCAGCGATGACGTCACTCTGCAGGCCTTAGACGGGAGGGCAGCCTTTGAGCGCCAACCAGAAGGCGGGCAAAGGTGCGCTGCGACCGCCTCTTCCACCGGAGGGATAGCGTTGTAGCCTTTCTCGGCCGCGCCGTCAACTTGTGAGAGCGTCGAAGAAGCCTGAGACGAGACCCTCGCGGAGAATGGCGCATTCCAGGACTTTGCGAGCTCCTCGTGAAGCTCCGGCAAAAAGGGTGCAGTCCTGGAGGTGGGCGCACGGCGGCGACTGTTTAGGAAGCATCCGTCAAGTCGGTTCGGCGCTGCCACCTTGGGCGGGGCCCATTCGAGGCCTAGCTGCTCGACAGCCCGGGTGAGAAGGCGCAAGAGTTCGGCGTCCTCACCCGCTCGAGAGCGTCCGGAGCCCCGGACTGAAGAGGACGCGGAAGACCAGTCCTCGCTGTCGGAAGCCATGATGGAGCAGCTGTCGGCGCGTTCCGCGGCCGCATCCGCCTCATCCCCGGAGGCGGCAACAGAAATGGCGGCCTGGGGTGGGGGCGGGGAAGGCAAGAGTGAAGCGGGCGGGAAAGGTTCCGGCGAGCTTCTCTCTGCGAGCTCCGGAGTCCGCTGCGAGCGGCGCTTCTTCTTGCGCGGCGTGGCAGGGACTGGAGGGATATCATCTTCGGACAGGACGAGTCGAGCCCGCAGGGTCGACATCGTCAGTTCTTCGCACTCTTGGCATCCGCCAGCGTGGAGTGCGGCGGCGGCGTGATCACGGCCCAGGCAGAGAGCGCAGATCACATGGCGGTCCCCGGAGCTGAGCTGCGCGTGACACGAGCCGCAGGTGGAACGAGACATTTGTATCAACGCTCGGCTCTTTTTGTGAAAAGTGTGACGCAGCGGCGACAACACTTTGAGCGTAAAAGGATATGGGGCTGCCGGATAGCAGAGCAGGCACGGAAGGCTGAAGGTGGCGCGATGCTGCCGGCTTCCTCAGGCGCTGTCCTCTGCTTGCTTGTCTGCGCGGTCACGGCGGCGGGTTCCAGATCCAGCGATGCGAAGGGCTTCGCTGAAGAAAAGAAAATCGAATATGCAGCCCGTGAGCCCTGCTTATATACACGTGGCCACGCCCCACCTGTAGGCAAATGAAGCCAGGTGGGCGCGAAGCGCCCTCATTGGTCGCCACGTCACGCGGGCTCACCGATAGGCTGCTGCAGTTGCCAGCAGAGCAGCCAATAGCACGCTGGAATAGCCTGCTATGGTCTGCCAGGCTGCCGCACTGCGTTGACAATGTTACAAAATTAAGGATAATTTTGGGGTTTTCAGAAATCTCGAAGAAAGAATACTTTCCCGTAGCGTAAGGAACTTACGCAATACGAGAGAACCTCTCGTAAGAGAACACCAAACTTGTTCAAAGTATTTAATTGACAAGCTGACAAACTTCAGCTTAGTATATAGGTTTTATTTCACTATGCAAAAAAGCTGACAGGAAATTAAATATACATTAACTACAGTATAAGCAGTTAATAATTCATTAGCCGTTTCTTTGCGTTAAAACAAAACAATTTACACTCTCCAAGCACAGCATCACTTTTGGCCACTACTGTATGTGTGCATATGTTTATAATTACAAATGAAATATTGTTTGTGACCCGTGCTGGCAAAATGAGTTGGGATGTGCACTAATTTTAAGGCTAAGTGAAAAATATTGATTGATTGGAATATTGATCAATTTTGAGGTTTTAACAAAAATGAATTCATTAAGCCCTCGTCTAGAGACCCCAATGCTCCAAATAGCAATTCAACTGAGAGGAGTAGATTTTTTAATAGAGAATGTGAAATTAAGAATATCTAATTTTTGAAAATGTGCTCATTTTTCCAGCACAGGTCACATTTATCTTTTAATTTAACATTCTATGGAGTTACTTTTGCTGTGGCATTCGTGTTGAATGTCAAATGTTTAATTAATTAAAGTCAATGTAGTAACTAGAAATCCGTTTTTATTATTATTTTAGAAAACAATCGAAAAGCATGAAGTCACCTTTCTGCATTCTTCAGAAACTCATGGCTGGCTATAAAAAGTCGAGGGAAAGAAGAAGTCCCTTTACAGCCACCGTCTGACACAGTGCTCAAAAAGAACAGATGCACACACTTAAAACATTTCAACAAGTTTTATATTTGAAATTCAACAAACAACAAATAACTAAAACAGCTCTATGCACTTTTTTAAGCTAGATTCTGTGGGATTTCCTTCCTTTATGGCCATCGTCAATAGCAACGCATAACGCATAAATAATAATTTGTCGTAAATATAATCTCTAATATTATCTCTGTAAATATATTCTCAAGCAATATTCTCTAGTGTTCAGCAATGATGCATTTAAATCTAGCATATTTTGTGTTAGAGCCCAAACAGTATCCTAGTGAAATAATGCATATCCATATTTCCATATGATTTGACAGTTTACTTTATTAAATATCAAATGTGTGCATCATACCTGACACCTAGATGAACACTTTTAGAGTCAGTTTTATGACTGTCATTCTCTTCAAATGCTATTGAAGTTTGAAACATGTATAACGTTACCAATGTTGTATGTAACTTTAGAGACGGTCCCTAAATTTGCCAGCGTTATGCCAGTCATATCAGATGCGCTGTGGTTCTGCTGTGTTTTTTTAAACCATTTTCTCTGCTGAAATAGAACAAAAACAGTCAACCTCTGTATGATGAATGAATCTCCTGCATACATCCCACGTTTATCTCTGCTTTTAGTGTAGATTTGAGCGAGAGCGGCGCGCGCTCTGAACGAAACTCTTGCTAATCTGAACGCCTCTGATTATGAGACATTGCATTCATAAACTCAATAGAAACACGTGTGAGTGGTTATAATGCGCAATGCGATTAACAGATGGCTTTTGACAAGACTATAATAAGTTAAACAGCCAGAGTGACTAGTGTGCAGCCGAAATAACGTTACACCCGCAAATGGCGGTTGTTAATGTCAAGCCCTGATTATTATCCCTTAAATGTCACCCTAGCGATCTCTGCGTGTACACAGCTCGGTTGAATTGACGCTGCTCACTAACTGTCTGCAGGAGGAAATATCCTTTCGATCAGCCTTGATAGCCCTGACAGTTTCTATTCCGCCAGATTTTCTGTGTCTGCCCACGCTCTCTCACGTTTTCCTGTCCCACGGCTGCCCGGCACGGATTTCTCTACATTTTTCGCCGGTATGTCGCTCTCTGTCCCTGCTTCCTCTGCCACCAGCTTGTCACGGGCCTGCCCGGCCGTGTGTGGTGCGCTTATCGCCGCTAAGGACCTTCACCCGTTCTGCGTGGTTTGCTTGGGCCTCAAGCACGCGGAAGAGGCCTTGGAGAATCCGGAGAACTGCAGCCACTGCCTCGTGCTGCCTAGGAAACTCCTGCGACGCCGCCTTAAAGTTGCTGCTACCCAGTGCGGCGAGCTCGACTTTTCAGATTCGGACGTGGGACACGGTGACGACAGCGCGCCACCGGGGGCCTCCCGGGACGCGACTTCTCTTGTTTGGGCTGACCAGCCTAACTCTGAGTTCCCCGAAGAGGACATCTTCGTGGGCAACCTCCCGCTCGTCGACGAACCGGCCGGATCCGGTGACGACGACAACGCGGGCCTTCTCTGGGTCTCCGAGGACGAGGATGCCATCCCGCCCTCTGGTATTCCCCAGGCCAGCGTCCCCGCGGCCTCCCAGTCTATTCTCCTGGATGTTTGTGAGCGAGCAGCCGCTCGTCTCAATATTGAGTGGCCGGCTCCACAGTGCGCCACCGACCAGGAGAGAGAAATATATGATGGGAAAGTGTTGAGAGCGCCTCCTGGCCCAAGGAAGCAACTCTTTCCCGTCGTTCCAGCATGTGCTAAGCACATGAAACATTACTGGAAGGATCTGCTCGACTTCAAACACGGTCTCGCGGGCCTGGAGGTTAAAGACATGGCGTCTCTTGGCATGGGTGAGCCGCCCGCTATAGAGCCCTCTATCGCCAGGCACCTCATTCCAGCCCAGGGAGGGCTGCTCGCCCCCCCTAAACCGGTTCTTCCTAGTAAGATGGAGCGTTTTTCTGCCTCGGTGCACCAGGCCGCCTACAAATCATCGGCCTTGGCTGTTAGAGCCCTTAACGTCTCTTCGCTCCTTTCTGCCTACCAGGCAGAAATCCTAGAAGACCTGGGCCAACAGCTCGACAAGGGATCTCCCTCCCCTTCACTATGGAAGGAGATCATCACGGTGAACGATCTCTTCCTCCGCAACGCTCGTCAGGCCGTCCAAGCCTGCGGGCGCTCCATTGCGCTTTCTGTTGTAGGGGAGCGCGCGCTCTGGCTCAATCTGTCAGGCCTCCCGGACAGCGAGAAGAGGCGCATCGCAGGCACCCCAGTAGAGCCTGGCCGGGCTCTCTTTGGGCCCGCCGTCGCACTAATGCAACAGCGGTGCGATGACAAAAAGAAGGAGGACGAGGCTTTTAAGTTATGTCTTCCTAGGAAGGCGGCTCCACTCCAGGCGCCCCCTGCGCGTTTGCCTAACCCCCCGGCCCCGGCGCGTCACTTTCATCAGGGCAAGGAAAGGCCCTGCAACAAGCCCGGCCCGCAACGGCAGAGCAACCCACCCTCGACCAAGCCCTGGGGGATACCTACTGCTGTCGCCGCGGGAAAACCCCCAAGCTCTACCCCCAGCGACTCCAAACGCAAGCGGCCTGCCTGATGTTTGGCCGATGAGGGTTTGGGGTCCATGTTCTCGAGCGACAAGCTCTCTGGACTCGCTTCCCGCACTACAGCCCCGGTCCAAAAGACGACGGGTCACTTCTGGAGGGCCCCCCCCTCCCATGGCTGCCCAGCCCATGTGTTCAGTGGACGTTGTGTGTTCTCCCCCGTTCAAGGGGTCTGTTGTGAGGATTTGTTCAAAAGCAGTGTCACCACACCGCACATGTTGTGTTCCCCTCACTCAGCTAATAAAGGCTTCGGCCCCATTGTTTCCCCGAAAACAAAACACACAAAAAAACACAAACACATTAAATCAAACGAATCAAATGAATTTGTTACAGAGGGATGTCCTGCCTCTGCAGGGAAATCCCTTTTCTCTGCAAAGGGCGGACAGCTCTCTGAACCCACGCATGCAGTTCCTAGTTTCCCCACTAGAGGGCTCCATTGCATCACAAATAAGCCAGCTGGGCACACACGAAGCCGGCATTGCTCGGGTGGGTACGCTCGCGAGCCGTGCGTCAGTTTGGCGAGCTGCAGAGGCACCAGAATGGGTGATGCGCACAATAGTGCAGGGCTATCGTCTGCAGTTTGCTATGAAACCCCCGCGGTTCAGCAGTGTTCTCTTTTCACACACAGAAGAGAGCACTGCCCACGTTCTGAAGGAGGAAATCTCCTCCCTTCTGAGCAAAGGTGCGATTCAGGTGGTTCCCCCCAATCTGATAAACCAGGGTTTTTATTCTCGTTATTTCCTGGTCCCAAACAAGGACGGTTCTCTCCGTCCCATTCTGGACCTCAGAGTGTTGAACAAACATTTAAGGAAATACAATTTCAGAATGTTAACTCATGGTTCGCTCGCCCGCGCCATAAAACAGAACGACTGGTTCACATCGGTCGACCTGAAAGATGCTTTTTTCCACATTTATCCACCACACAGGAAGTTTCTTCGTTTCGCCTATCAAGGCGTTTGTTACGAATTCACGGTCCTGCCATTTGGTTTGAGTCTAAGCCCACGGTCCTTCTGTCTGAGCGGGGTTGACTCCCCTGAGAATGTCTGGTCTACGGATTTTGACATACATAGACGATTGGCTCATCATAGCCGACTCGAAGGAAAAGGTGTTGCAGGACACCTGCCGTGTGCTTGCGCACATCACATCCCTGGGCTTCAGGGTGAATGTGAACAAAAGCAATTTTGCACCCAGCCAGAATGTGATATTCCTGGGCATGGAGCTGAACTCAGTCTCCATGCGAGCACGTCTCTCTCAGGAGTGCGTTCTCTCTCTGATGAACTGTCTATCGCAGTTCAGGGAGGGGGCGAAGGTGCAATATCGCACATGCCTCAGACTACAGGGTCTTATGGCTTCATCTATCCAGGTTTTGCCACTAGGACTACTGAGGATGAGGGCGTTCATGAAATGGGTTTCGTCACTACATTTCAGCCCGTTACACGATCTCTGTCGCTCGGTAACAGTGACGCACACCTCCGCCGCAGCTCTGCGCCACTGGAGGAGCACAGACTTTTACGCACAAGGCACCGTCCTGGGGACGGTAATGTTGCGGAAAGTTGTGACGACGGATGCGTCCTTAACAGGCTGGGGTGCCACCCAAGAGGGCAGAACTGTGAACGGTTTGTGGCCGAAGAAACTACGTTCACAGCACATCAATTATTTAGAGCTTCTGACCATTTGGAATGCTCTGAATAATTTTCTGCCTCGTCTGCAGGGACATCATGTGCTCGTACGCTGCGACAATACCACGGCAGTGGCTTATATCAATCATCAAGGCGGCGTGCGCTCGTCGAAACTTCATGCCCTAGCTTACAAGCTGCTGGTATGGAGCAGACGTTTTTTCAGACGTCGTTACGCGCGACTCATGTTCCGGGAATCCTGAACAGAGGCGCGGATCTTCTATTGAGGGGGAACCTGCTCTTCGGAGATTGGCGCATTCACCCTCTGATAGTGAGCATGATATGGATGAGATTCGGACAGGCGTCCGTAGAGGACTTGGACGCGCCCCTCGGGGTGGATGCACTGGCCCACCCGTGGCCCAAAGTGCTGCTGTATGCCTTTCCTCCCCTGTGCTTGATAATTCCTACACTGGCCAGGGTGAGAGAGGGGGGGCTGTCTCTCATCCTGATAGCTCCCAGGTGGCCCAAAGCGCCATGGCTGGCGGAGATAATTCCTCTGTTACATGCTCAGCCGTGGCGCCTCCCCCTCCGCACGGACCTATTGTCTCAAGCGAACAGGGAAATTTATCACCCACACCCGGACAGGGTAGCTCTCTGGGCCTGGCCCTTGAAAGGACGAACCTGAGCGCGTTAGGGCTTCCCCCGCGCATGGTGGCTACTATACAGAATGCCAGGGCCGTTTCTACACGGTCCTTATATGGCTGTAAGTGGCAAGTGTTCGATGATTGGTGTGATGGGCGGGGTCTCACGTCATATCAGTGCTCAGTCTCTGATGTTTTGTGTTTCCTCCAAGACCTTATGGATAAAGGCAGGTCCCTTTCCACTATTAAGGTCTATCTGGCAGCTATCTCTGCTTGTCATGTGGGCATTGAGGGCTCAATGGTTGGGCAGCATCCTCTAATCCGCAGATTTATGAAGGGTGCCCGCCGCTTGTTGGCAGTCATTAAGGGAACGATCCCTGAATGGAACCTCTCCTTGGTGCTGGAAGCTCTGTCTCAATTCCCTTTTGAGCCACTGGGGGATATTTCCCTAAAGTTGCTGTCTTTTAAGACAGCTTTTTTCTTGGCCTTGGCATCAGCCAAACATGTCAGTGAGTTACATGCACTCTCGGTTCACCCCTCGTGCATTAAATTCTTTCTGGGCGGAAATAAGGTTTTCCTTAAACCTAATCCAGCCTTCATGCCGAAATGTTTTCCTGCGTTCACATCGGGGGTATTGGAGCTGTCCGCTTTTCACCCTCCGCCCTTTTCCTCCGCGGAGGATCAAAGGTTAAATGCTCTGTGTCCGGTCCGTGCGTTACAGACGTATTTGGCTAGGACCAGTGCATTCCGGAAGAGTGATCAACTCTTTGTTTCATGGGCCCCTCCCCACAAAGGGGATCCCCTGTCTAAACAACGCCTTTCGCATTGGCTTGTGGACGCTATCATTTTGGCTTACGAATCAAAGGGAGTGCAACCTCCAGGGGACATCAGAGCTCATTCCACGAGGGGCTTAGCCGCCTCTTGGGCTCTGTTCAGGGGAGTATCACTGCAGGATATCTGCTCTGCTGCCAGTTGGGCTTCTCCCCTTACGTTTGTGCGTTACTATAGGCTGGATGTTACCAAAACTCCGGTAGCACATTCGGTTTTGGAGGTGGGGTCTTCCTAACCCTGCCTTCTCTTGTGTGTGCCACACACATTTCATGCCCTGCTTGTACACCGCTGTTACGTGTGTGCGTCGGTGTGGCGGGTTCATGAGTATGAGACGTATTAAGCACCGCCCCCTTGGGGTGACCGTCTTTTTCTGGCTAACAGAACCTCACTGTGAGTATATTGGGCAATCGGGGAGCTGTCCATGTCTCTCCCATAGGTGGATCTCGAACACGAGATGATGAAAGAGAACAATAGGTTACTGTCCTAACCCCGGTTCTCTGAAACATCGAGTGGAGAGATCCACCAGCCTTGCCCCGCTTGCTGCACGAGAAGCGAATATTCTTACTGGAGTACAGTAGCGCGTGTAGGCTATATATGCCCGCAGGTAAGGGGCGGGGCCTTACCGGGCATTGGCTGCGCGCTCTTGTCTGTCTTGCCAGACTTGGTGCAATTGGATGCTTCTGCAGAGGTCAGGTACGGATGCCCTTCCCATTGGTGGATCTCTCCACTCGATGTTTCAGAGAACCGGGGTTACGACAGTAACCTATTGTTTTAATGATAATACAATTTTATACGATATTACTAACCGTCACTAAATTTTATCGTGGTTTATCGTGAAACCGGTAATCGTTTCATCCCTAGACTTACTGTTTGCTGCCATCAGATTTGCACAACTCTGGGTGGTCCTTGTGATAATTATAGTCCATTGCTGCAAGGAGCATCCTGGCCTCAAAGACTTGCTTTATGACTTGCTTAATGTACGCGCTTGCTAGCGTACATTAAAATATGGTTCTGGAAGAACCCTGTGGGGGGTGGTGAGATATTTTGTTGGATTTTGAAAAGCACTTTCTAGCTACAGTCTGTGTACATATACTCATTAAATTACCTAAAGTTGAGATATTTGTGGACCTCATTAAGCCACCGCTTGTTTCTAACAATGCTCTTCAGGGGCCGGTTGCACCAGCTGTGCGTAAGTTACAACGTAGCCTAGTTTCGACGTAAATGGGCACTAAGTTACAACTTACGCACTACTAAATATTTTTGCGTTGCACCATTAAACTTAGTTTAAACATAACTATACATTCTAACTAAATATTTACAGAAGCCCCTGTCCATGAATAAAGGTAGGAATAAGATGTCAGCCAGATTAGATCACATCGATGAGCTCCGCAAGTTCGTCGACGAGTTTTACGAGACAGACATCATCCATTGGATATTTATGATGATGTCGACATATATGCTTGTTTTTCGCTTTAAAAGAGAGGGAATAATGCGGATAACGGGCTTAATAGCGTCTGATATTCAGCACGAAACAGACAGAAACGGCGCTCTCTCTCCAAGCCTTCAAGTGTGTGTCGCCTTGCAAAATGTAGTAGGCAATTGCATACAGATTCATAAATCTACAGTATGTAGAGTGATCCGCAGGGTGTCACTTGCCTTGTGTCGCCACATGAATAACTACGTGTGCATGCCAAGCATAAACGCACAAAATACCAACAGGCAAAAATTCCATGCCATTTCCAGTTTCCCTGATGTACTTGGCTGCATTGATGGGACACAAATCAGGATAAAAGCACCCACAGTAGATGACAATGCGTTCGTGAATAGGAAGGGCTTCCATTCACTAAACACCCAAGTCATCTGTGACCCAAGTTTATGTTTTTTAAACTGTGTTGCGAGATGGCCAGGTTCAAAGCACGACAGCTTCATTCTAAGAAGATCAAACATCTTTGAAACATTTGATTCTGGGGAGTATCGTGGCATTCTGCTGGGCGATTCTGCCTACCCACTTAAAAAGTGGCTGATGACACCATACTTAAACCCTTCCACACAGGCAGAAGAAAAATTCAATTCTGCACATACCAAAACACGGGTAACAGAGGAAAGAAGTATCGGTGTATTTAAAAGGAGGTGGTCATGTCTTCATAGGGGTATGTGACAGCAGATTTTAATTTGTTTGATTATTTTTATCAGTTTAGAATGGCAATATAAATATTTCAGATAAAGTACAAGTTTTGAATACTCTGTGCTCGTTAGGAATTGCAATGGAGCCAGAGAGAGCAGCAAAGGTGATAGGAGCATGCATTGTATTGCATAATTTGGCCACAGGAAGACCACTGCAGACAATTTCAAGACCCAGAAATGCAAGAGGGTGTAACTGTCAGGCGATTCATCACACAGAATCATTTCACTTAAAATATACTATAACACATAATTGTTTTATGTATATAAATATATAGTATAAATATATATATTTTTATATATAGTCAATATTAAGTCCATACACAAATTATTATACAATAACTAATCTTTTTTTTAAAGCTGTATTATTTTCATAGACTATTTTTAATTAATTAAACTTTAACCTTCCATTCATTGTAGTAGATATTCCTCATCTCACCTCATTCTTCATCAACACAATGTGTAATCAAATATCTCAGTTGTGAATTAATAATAATAATAATAAATTTTATTTGTAACGCACTTTACATTAAACAAAATCTCAAAGCATTCAATGACATATCCGAAAATATATTTCTAGTAAAATATTTCTTCTTGTCAAATTTATTTCATGGTGTCTGCACACACATATTCAATAACAATACAAGTTGTATTAAAGTACTCTAATAAATACTACAACAAATGTTTTGGTGGAAACAAGTTATTAAATATACTAACAATACTAATAATGAACAGTAGCCTAGGTCTCAACAATTACACACTTTAAACATTAGCCTTAAACAATTGGTGATTAAACTATCCACTGCATGAAAAGTGGGATTTTCGACCCCGTAAACGCCTGTATACTCCTGGAAATCTCCCTAATTTTCGGCAGTTTTCGACAATTTAGAGGCAGCGAACGTCGCGTTCGTCTGTGCCACAAATTGTCGTAAACGAACCATGACGTAGGTGGAGAGCCCCCCCGCTGAGAGACCGCGCGGAGGTGCGACGCCTCTAATTAGCATATGAATAGCAGCGAAACCAGAGAGTCAACGGCCAGACTTGAATTTACTCACTCACTATTGGCTGAAGCCACTACATTTAAAAAAGAAAAATCCCTCGTGATTGGTTGGCAGATCACTGCAAACCAATCATTATTGGTCCCCCTGGCTCATTATAAATGTAAACCCCAATAATAATAATAAATATATAATTTATGTTGTAATAATTTGTTTTATATTAATGTTATTGTGCTATGAAGTATTCATACCATCAAGGAATATATGGGAAAATTATACGGACCGTGCCGTTTATTCAAACAAGGGGCTTCATTTATAAGCATACAGCTGTTCATTCAAAGAAAGGGCTTCATTTATAAAACACAGCGGTTTACTCAAAGAAAGAGCTTTATTGTTAAACACACAACTATGTACAGTGCAGCAGTAATGTCTCGTAATGTAATGTAAAGTTCGGCGAGCTCCAGGCTGCGAGAGGGCGGTGGCCGCACAATCCATCCAGACACACCGTCAACAAAGCCGTCTTCCTCGTCAAACATGAGTTCAATGGTCGCGGACTTCCAAATGTCCACCTCATCCAGCACACTCTCGCTTCCAGCATCTGTAATACAATCCATAAAGACAATAAGCAACCTGAAAAATACTCACATTGACAAAAAACGGATTAGCGGTTAAAAGCGGTTAAATCTGGACTCGCGGAAATCGCTCCAAGCAGATAAGAGCTCACGGCTTCGTTATGAGGCGAGGATAGTCTGTGTAAACAAAATGTGCAGTTTTAAGCTCGGATCTATTAACACATCCATTTCCTTATACAGCTTAATAAAAGCATATTCTTTAAATCGTAACGTTACATTACCCATGCTCTGGTTCATAGCGACTGCAGTTTGCCTCAGAGTTATGAAGACGAAGATAGCCTCCTGAAAATGAGTCCAAAAAGTTTGTCGCGTCCATGCAGAGATTGAGTTGAAGACGGTGTCCTGTCATTGTTGATCACGTTGGTCACAAAACATTGTTGTTTTCCGCTTCACGCACAGTTTTAACATGTTAAGAAGACACATTTGAACGTGTTTCTTAACGCGCGCATTCTGTACATGTCGAAGTGTAATATTTTTTTTTTAAAGCAGACTTACCTTTAGATGTAGCCTAGGCTACATACATATTAATATAAGATATTAATTAATTGCTTAACTGACTACTGTGCTAGAGTAAAGTAGCCTAATGTTACAATGTATATTAAGTAAATGCTTAATATTATACAATTATTATAATTTATCTATATGGGTTATTGTTTGTTTTTTAAAGTTAGGCTATATATAATTTCTAAAAGTATAGGCTAATTTACACAGCACATATTTATAACTGAAAACACACACAACTTTATTCACTTTCACATAATAATGTTTTTGTAATTTGGTGTTTAGTTTGTTGTATAGTTTGTTTATACTGTTCTGTCTCTGTTTTGTTTCCAGGAACATCTGATGAGTGCTATAATAAAATGACTTCATTATATTTAAAATATGTTTTGATATTCATTTTATTTATATTATTAATATTTTATTTACCCATAAACGTGTCTTTAGGAAGCCATAAGTTATAGAGACAAGAATAACTTTTTCCATTTAAATGCCACATTCATTTACTGAGGACCCATACAGCCAATGATCATGTGTGAAAACGTCTCGGTTACGTATGTAACCCTCGTTCCCTGAGGAGGGAACGGAGACGTACGTTAGTGACTAACGAATGGGGGTTTCGCTTAGAAGCCAATCATCTTCATCGTATTCAACAGCGCCCAATGGCAGTGCCAATGCCATGGGCATGCGGAATTTGCATGCGTAACTCCGCCCCACCTCGTGGGTATATAAGGAAGTACGCTGCGAACATCGCATTATGTTACTGCTGCAGGAGCCAAGACTGAACTCCGCGTTCCAGGCAGCACAGCTGACGTGGCTAAGGAAACGTACGTCTCCGTTCCCTCCTCAGGGAACGAGGGTTACATACGTAACCGAGACGTTCCCTTTCGTTCAGTCACTACGACGTACGTTAGTGACTATCCTATTCAACAACGCCACTCAGCTGTCATCCAGTGCCCTGCGTAAGTGTGAGATCCCGCCACTTAAGGCCCTAGGACTCCCACTTATCACAGGAATACCAAGGTACACTGGGAAGCATATCCCAGTGAGGGAATGCCAAGATGCCTACCGTAGGGAGGACTTAGAGAATACACATATGACCCGCTGAGGGTTGCATATGGAAGATCTCTAGGGTACCAGCCGAAGGTGGATTTTTAACCCTAGGGGTGGCAGGGACTTGCCAAGGGAAAGACACCTGCTCACTGAGGAGGCTTACGGTGGGAATACTCGTGTGGGGGTCGCCGGAGGGGAACCATGCACACGGAGCACCTGGCCGGACATGAGGGTCTGGGCTCGAAAGGGCAGACTGAACTGATGTCGGCGTCGACAGTGCTGGAGGAGCTCAGGGCTCTCGGGGAGCTCACCTGAGGAAAATATCGCACGTATCCAGTCCTTGGAGTGGAATGGCGAGCAAGCGAAGACACCTGAGCCTGGCCCATTACCGGCCACCCGTAGGGGCGAGTACATAGTCGGACACTGGCTCCACTCGGAGATTGTAGAATCTGGCGAATGTGTTGGGTGTCGCCCAGCCTGCAGCTCTGCAGATGTCTGTTAGCGAGGCGCCATGCGCTAGAGCCCAAGAGGAGGCCACACTCCGGGTGGAGTGTGCCCTCACACCAAGGGGACATGGTCGGCCTTGCTGCTGGTATGCCAAAACAATGGTGTCCACTATCCAGTGAGACAACCTCTGCTTTGAGAGAGCGCTTCCCTTCCGCTCTCCACCATAACAGACAAAGAGCTGGTCTGAGGTCCTGAAACACTGCGTCATGTCTACGTAGGCGCGGAGAGCGCGTACTGGACAGAGCAATGCCAAGGCTGGGTCTGCCTCCTCCAAAGGCAGCGCTTGCAGGTTCACCACCTGATCTCGGAACGGAGTGGTAGGAACCTTGGGCACATATCCGGGCCGGGGTCTCAGGATCACGTGAGAGTTAGCCGGCCCGAACTCAAGGCACGCTTCGTCAACCGAAAATGCTTGCAGGTCCCCGACCCTCTTAAGCGAGGCCAATGCGGTCAGCAGAGCCGTCTTCATAGACAAGAACTTAATCTCGGCCGACCGCAAAGGCTCAAAGGGAGGCCTCTGCAGAGCACTTAAGACTACTGAGAGGTCCCAAGAGGGAACGAGAGGAGAGCGAGGAGGATTCAGTCTCCTCGCCCCCCTCAGGAACCTGATGATCAGGTCGTGCTGACTTACCTTTTTGTCTCCCAGGAGATCGTGGTAGGCAGATATTGCGGCCACGTACACTTTAAGGGTGGAGGGAGACAGCCTTCGCTCCACCCCCTCCTGGAGAAACGATAGCACGGACCCGATCGGGCATTTCCAGGGGTCTTCTTGGCGGGAAGAGCACCATGTGACGAAGAGGTTCCACTTCAACGCGTAGAGACGTCGTGTAGACTCAGCTCTAGCGGAAGTGATGGTAGCGACCACCGCAGGTGGAAGGCTACTCAAACCTACCGTGTCCCGTCCAGAAGCCACACGTGGAGCTTCCAGAACGCTGGACGCGGGTGCCAAAAGGTGCCCCGTCTCTGAGTAAGGAGGTCCGGTCTCAGAGGAATAGGCCAGGGAGGGGCTGTCGCAAGGAGTAAGAGTTCTGGGAACCAGGTCTGGCCGTGCCAAAGCGGGGCGACCAAGACGACCTGCTCCTTGTCCTCCCTGATCTTGCACAGTACCCGTGCAAGAAGGCTCACTGGGGGAAACGCATACTTGCGTAGCCCTGACGGCCAGCTGTGCGCCAGTGCATCCGTGCCGAGGGTGCCCTCGGTCAGGGAATAATACAGGGAGCAATGGGAAGAGTCCTGGGAGGCAAACAGATCTACCTGTGCGTCGCCGAACCGTTCCCATATCAGCTGGATCGTCTGGGGGTGGAGTCTCCACTCTCCGGGGAGAGGCTGAAACCGTGAGAGCTCGTCGGCTGCACAGTTCAGGTCTCCAGGGATGTGGACAGTACGAAGGGACCTCAGGCGCTTCTGACTCCACAAAACGAGATGGCGGGCGAGTTGAGACATACGGTGGGAGCGTAGACCGCCCTGGTGGTTGATGTACGCTACTACGGCCGTGTTGTCTGTCCTGACTAGCACATGTTGACCCTTCAGCAACGCTCGGAAGCGGTGCAGGGCGAACCGTACAGCCAGTAACTCGAGGCAATTGACATGCAGAAGGCGCTGGGGTCCTGTCCAGGAGCCCGCGGCTGCTTGTCCATTGCACATGGCACCCCAGCCCGTGGATGATGCATCTGTTGTCACAACAACATGCCGGGAAGCTCGTTCTAAGGACACTCCGGTCCGTAGAAACTTGAGGTTCGACCACGGGGTGAGTGTCTGTAAGCAGGCCCGGGTCACTGGGACCCGGAGCGTGCCAGACCGCCATGCCCATCTCGGGACTCGATCGCGTAGCCAGTGCTGAAGCGGTCTCATATGAAGCAATCCGAGCGGCGTTACCGCGGCTGCAGATGCCATATGCCCCAGGAGCCTCTGAAAGTGTTTCAGTGGAACCGCACTCTTGCCCTCGAGTTGTCGAAGGGAAGTCAGCAGAGACTGCGCGCGCTCGCTCGAAAGCTGCGCGCACATGGCGACCGAGTCGATATCCATACCGAGAAAAGAGATCCTCTGCGCGGGGCAAAGTTTGCTCTTCTCCCAGTTGACCCGAAGGCCCAGACGGGCTAGGTGATGGAGCACCAGATCTCTGTGTCCGCAAACCTGCTCTCGAGAGGGACCCAGTATGAGCCAGTCGTCGAGGTAGTTCAGGATGCGGACCCCGTGCTGCCGAAGGGGCGCAAGGGCTGCCTCGGCAATCTTCGTAAAGACGCGAGGGGACAGAGATAGCCCGAATGGTAGAACTGCGTACTGATATGCCCGCCCCTCGAAAGCAAACCGTAGGAACGGTCTGTGTCGAGGCAAAATGGAGACATGGAAGTAGGCGTCCTTCAGGTCGATCGCTGCAAACCAATCGTGTGGACGAACGCATTCGAAAAGGCGTTTCGCTGTCAACATCTTGAACGGAAACCGGTGAAGGTAACGGTTCAAGACGCGCAGGTCCAGGATTGGCCGTAGCCCACCGGTCTTTTTGGGTACAATGAAGTACGGGCTGTAAAACCCGCAATTCATCTCGGCTGGAGGGACAGGTTCGATCGCACCCTTCGCCAGTAGGGTGGCAATCTCCGCTCGCATGACGGGGGCGTTGGCCCCGATCATGGTGGAACGGACTCCCCGGAAGCAGGGAGGAACCTGCGCGAACTGAATCGCGTAGCCGCGCCTGACGGTCCGCTCGACCCAGCGGGACAGCCCTGGAAGCTGAAGCCAGACATCCAGAAACTGCACCAGCGGGGTCATACGGTGTACAGACGTACCCGGTGTGGGCTTGCAGCGATGCAGCGTCACCGGCCCGGACATGGGAGGCTGTGGGGCGTCCCGGTGCGGGGGCACGGTTGACAGCTGCGTCCTGACAGAGGAGACCAGGGAAGGACCAGCGTTCCACTGGGGTCTGCTCTGCCAGGAGGCTGGCGACAGAGTGGGATGCGAGTGGCGGGACCCGTGGGTGGCGCGCACCGTCATCACCGGACTCTGTGGGCTCAGGGATGGGAGTGTTAATTCTTTCTTTGACCAACATAGGGTGCTGCTGACCCGGGGGCCAGCAGCTGAACAAAGGATTCTCCCCCGGCCCTCCACCGGGGGAAGGAGTGGTCCTGCTACCATCTCCTTGAAAGAATTTCCCATCCCTGAGCCGTCCGTCTCAGGAGCGCCGCTTGGCCTGGCGTTTAGCGGGGCGCGGGGCGGCCTGAGGGGACTTGGACGCCTTCCTACGGCTTCCTCCGCGACCCGGCCCGGGTGAAGGCTGCTGCTTGGACCGGGTGGGAGGGGCGGGAGCCTTAGGAGGGCGTCCTCGGCGTGGAGCAGACTGAGGCGACTGTGCCGGCGGCTGGGTGGAGGCAGCAGCTGGCCGCCGGGGCAGTACGTGTTTGATTGCCTCAGTCTGCTTCTGGGTGATTGAGAACTGTTGGGCAAAGTCCTCAACCGCCCCGCCGAAGAGGCCGGCCTGGGATATGGGGGCATCGAGGAACCGGGTTCGCTCGGTGTCCCGCATATCGGCCAGGTTCAGCCACAGGTGACGCTCCTGGACCACATTTGTGGACATCACTTGACCCAGGGAGCGTGCGGTCACCTTCGTCGCCCGGAGAGCGAGGTCGGTGGCGGCACGCAGCTCATTTAAGAGCCCCGGATCAACTCCACCCTCGTGCATGTCCTTGAGGATCCTGGCCTGGTAGACCTGGAGGATCGCCATGGCATGCAGTGAAGCGGCAGCCTGCCCCGCGGCTCTGTGCGATTTCGACACCAAGGTTGATGTGAATCGACAGGCTTTGGAGGGGTGCTTAGGATCACCACGCCAGGTTGAAGCGCTCTGAGGACACAGTTGCATCGCAACAGAACGTTCAACTGGAGGGACCCCAGTGTACCCTTTAGCTGCCGCCCCATCGAGGACGGAGAAGGCGGAGGAAGTCAGTGAACGGTCACGGGAAGACAACGGGGACTTCCAGGACCGCGTGAGTTCCTCATGCAGCTCGGGAAAGAAAGGTATTGAGGGCAAGGACTGACGGGTGTCAGCGCGAGCCCCCAAAAACCAATCATCGAGCCTTGAGCGTTCGGGACAGGGTGGAGGGTTCCACTCGATCCCTAAACTCGCGGCTGCCCGAGACAACATGGCTGTCAGCTCTGGATCTGACTCGGGCAATGCTGGCACGCCCGAGGGCGGCAGCACAGCCGAGTCATCATCTCCAGAGGACTCGAGCCCACCTTGTGATGCGGTGATCGACATCGCATCCTCCTCCGGAGCGCCAAATGAGATGCGCGGGGGGGCCGGAGCCGGCCCCGCGATCTGCATCTGAACACTCGCGGGTTGCAATGTGCAAGACGGGGGTGTGGCCCGAGGCATGAGCGTCGGGGCTTTGTTCCACACCGTAACCGTCAAGTCACCCTGACCACCAGCCGAAGTACTGGGCCTCTGGGACTCAGTAGATCGGGGTGTGGTAGAGGGGACTCTCACTTCAGTACGAAGGTCATGGAGTCTTGACCGCAACATTGCGATGGTCATGTTCCCGCAGTGAGAACATGACTCATCCGCGAACGCTGTCTGAGCATGCTGAAAGCCCAAACATACCAGACAGTGTTCGTGCCCATCAGAGGAGGAAAGCAACCGACCACACCCAGAAGTACACGGACGAGACATCCTGAAAAGGACGCGTCACGTGTAAGCTCTTTTATGAGAGGAAAGCCTCGCAGAGAACGCCGAAGCGCCCAGGGACCACACACCAGCTGTCTAGCGGACCACTGCGCAGATCAGCAGGCAGGCAGTATGATGATCACTGGAACGCGCCGTAACACCAACGCCTCTGGAAAGCTGCTCGTCTCGAAAGCTGTCGATGACTCAGATCAGGCTTGTAGGAGTGAAGAGATCCTCTTGGCTCCAAAGCAGAAACATAATGCGATGTTCGCAGCGTACTTCCTTATATACCCACGAGGTGGGGCGGAGTTACGCATGCAAATTCCGCATGCCCATGGCATTGGCACTGCCATTGGGCGCTGTTGAATACGATGAAGATGATTGGCTTCTAAGCGAAACCCCCATTCGTTAGTCACTAACGTACGTCGTAGTGACTGAACGAAAGGGAACACTTATACATAAATTGATCACTTAGAAATCAAAACTAAGGTTTGAGAAAGAAAGAATATGCATACAACAAAATATATTGTTTCATAGCAGCTTCAGTAACAAGTTCAAAACAAATTCTGCTGTAAACCGGCTCTAACAAGCCAATATAATGTCAATATTCAGCTCAAGTGACTTCAGTGTTGATTCAGTTCAGCTTATTTCAGTTCAACTGTAAATTCTTCAGTTGTGCATATTTGTGTGTAGTTAGATATATGCAAAAACAACATTTTTGGAAATAGTTAAAATAGTTTTGCAGTGTTGCTTTTGCAAGAGATGTCTGATGTTTTGTGTGTAGAGTTACAAGAAATGGAGCCATATTTTCAGAAATTGTGTGTAAGCAATTAGATAAAACTGTAAATGAATCCAGTTTATTTTAGTTCAGGACTCATAGTCCAGGTGTTAGTAATCTGTGCTTAATCTTTGTTCCAGGCAACAATTTTTTAACTCACGATTAAATAGATTAAGGCCTACTCTTGGCATAATTTAAACCCTGTCCAGGAAACCACCTCTTAAAAATCTGCATTGATAATTCATAAAATGTGGTGTGAGCTCAATTTAAATGACAATTACAGAAAAACACAATCTGACTTAACTATAAACAAACAAACTTGTACTTTTCACATTTATGATTAATAGCCATTTAAAAAATCATTCACAGTGCAGGGTGGAAAAATTAATGTTGGTATGTAAACTGTATGCTTTACTTGATTTATTTGTGTGCTTTGGTTCATTGTCTTGTTGCATCACATAACCTCTCTAAAGGTTGAAGACATGAACTGCTGTCCTGTATTTTTTTATTTTTTTTTACATAACATTGGTTATTGCTAATGACATACAGAGTAATTAATCTACACTGTGAGCCCGGACAAGTTGAATCTACTTAAAAAATTGGAGCAAACTGGTTGCCCTAAAAATTTAGTAATGTGTACTAAAACGAGTACATTTAACTTAAATTTAAGTTAACATTTTAACTTAAACTTTAAACTTGTTTTAGTCAAAACAATTCAGAACCTAGATAAAACTCCCCCTGCTGCTACTCTGATTTGCATTTGTGTAGCTCACAGCATCTTCATTTACATGATAAAGCCTCCCCTAGAATTAAGGGGAGGGGGGGGTCATGGGGGGACAACTGCCAAGCAAGGCCCACGTCAATTTCCGACAATTTACGGCAGTTTTCGGTGTTGCCTGCAAATTGCCGTGCACAGTCGTAAACCTGAAGTTTCACGGCAATCTACAGTGTCACATACTGACGAAAATCCCACTTTTCATGCAGTGATCAATATGAGTACATTTCAACGATGTTGAAGGAGTAGCCAAGAGGCTTTAACTCCTCTTGTAATTTAATGATTTCTAGGTTTAGTTTCACATTTTCTAGTTCGAGCTTTTTCCGTTCACTTTTTATTTTCAAGATCTCTTCTACTTTCGCACAGTAAAGTTTGATAAGCTTACAGCGGCTATAGTTTATGTCTTCATCTAGCTCATTTGGACATTAACTTTTCTTTGCATTTTTGACTAGCGGTTCTTTGTCTTGTGTGCTCTCTGGACAGTCTGTACGAAGGACAGGCAGATCTCCCACTGATGCTGGCGATACAATGTTTTCAGCGCAAGTTTCTGTAGCGAGTTGGCTGACTTGATGCAACACCTGCCGATGAATAAACAAGAACTTGCTTTTGTAACTTTACAGAATTGTGTCCTAATTCACTTTGCATTAAATAACGAATCCCGCCACAGAGTGTATAATAATAATAATAATAATAATAATGTTACTCTGACTTTTTTCTCTCACAACTGCGAGTCAGAAAATACAGATTAGTTTTTTTTCCCGTTCCATGGCTTTCATATTTGCTCATTTGACTTGCACAATGTATTTTTAGGAAACATTATAAGCTATGAATACTTTTAGCTATGTCGTCTGTGACTTCACTTCCACTTTCAACTCCAGTGATTCCACAGACGGTGGGTGAGTTGTCGCCAATTATTTCCAGGATAACGGTTGAATATGGGCTAGGCTCAGGTCTCGGACCACCTCCAGTGGGCACATGTTTTGTGTGAGGAAAATCCTTGATTGCTTGTGTCTTAAGGTCACTCCACTTCTTTCTAACTTCCAGCTCCCTCTGCTCACAGCCTTTTGCATTTATTTTGTTTGTTATGTCCTGCCAAATCTCACCTTCTTTTCGGTTTGTGACAGATGAGTTAAATTTGCTTTCAAGGACTGTTTTGTTTTCTTTGTATCCATCAATTAAAATGAACATTTCTTCATGACTGAAATTTTTCTTCCCGTTTCTTTTCTTTTCAATTAAAAGTGTAATGTTTTGAGTTCGATAACATTTGCTTTAACGTCTTTTTTTTTCAGTTTAGGCCAGTCAAGAATAAGTTTGAAATTGCGCGCTGTTCAGACTATTTCCTGTTTACCTATTAGAAGGCTTGTGATTGAGTTAAGAAAAATAGACGTCATTCAATGTGACAACGCGTTCATTTACGGAGAGCATACGACCTACTAGCTAAGTTCTTCCTTAAGAACAAATGGTGCAACCGAATAAAGTACGGAGTTAGTTTTAAACTAGCTAGTAGTTACTAAGCCTCTAGTGTCACGGTTCATGAATGCATTGCTTTCTTTTGTGTCTCGTGTCTCTGTTTGTTGTGTTGGTATGTGCTGCGTGGATCCGTGGGCGTGGCCGGAGCAATCATGCTCATTCATCTATCATCGGCGCCAGCTGCGAGTCATTATCACTTGCATTTATACTCACCGTTTTCTCCTCTCCTTTGTCAGATCGTTGTCGATGTTGTGTGCTGTCTGGTGTCCTGAGTTCCTTGTTCCTGTTCCGTTTGGATTATCGTGTGGTGTTTGTTCTGGGATTCCTGTTCGTTGTTTCCTGTTCATCGTTTCACGCCGGATTTCACCCACATCACCATCGCGTCACTCTTCACCAGCACAGATACAACCTGTTGATCATCGAGGTCCCTGCGTCACCTGCCAGCGGTGTTGTCTGTCTCCAATTTGTCCTGTCTGACATTAAAAACTGAGTTTATTTGCACCTGCATTTGTTTCCTCTTTCTGTGATCATGACAGAACGATCTGACCAAATGATGGAAGCAGCAGGCGAAGCTCCGATGACTATGGAGTCATTTGTTCACAGCAGCCTTCAACGCATGGACGCACAAGAGGAGGGGCTCAGCAACACTAGCCGTGCGGTTCAGGTTTTGGTGACGCAGGTGTCCGGGCTCACCCAGCAGCTTCTACAACTGCGAGCTCCCACTGCGCCACCCACACCGTTCGTTCCTCCCACACCATCAGATCCACTCTCCCAGTCGGAGCCTCGTCTACCAGTGCCTGAGAGGTATGCCGGAGAGCCCAGTTTCTGTCGGGCGTTTCTGACTGGATGCTCCATGCATTTTGCACTACAACCGAGAACTTTCAACAATGAGCGATCCAAAGTCGCATTTGTTCTTTCGCTACTGACTGGGAGAGCAGCACTCTGGGGAACGGCGGTGTGGGAGAACCAGGACCCATGCTGCCAGTCGTTCCAGGCACTCTCCGCCGTCATGAAGCGGGTGTTTGACCGTGCGGTCTCCGGAAGAGAGGCGGCGAGGGTGCTCGCCGAGCTTCGTCAGGGAGAGAGGTCTGTTTCGGATTACTCGATCGAATTCCGGACTCTCGCGGCGGAGTGCCAATGGAACGACGAGGCGCAGTGGGATATGTTCCTGCATGGGCTGGCTGACCGCATCCAGAAGGAGATCTACACCCTGGACCTGCCTAACACCTTGGATGGACTTATTGATTTAGCACTACGAGTTGATGCTCGACTGTCAAGAGTCGAGCGACGCGTCCTTCCCAATCGGGTTTTTAGAGGAGCAGAGAGTTCGCGGTCCAGCGGTACGGATGTGGTCAGCCCTACCTACGATCACGAGCCCATGCAGGTAGGGCGAGCTCGGCTTTCCCGGGAGGAGAAGGAGAGGCGGAGGTCCCAAGGCCTTTGTCTATACTGCGGCGGAGAGGGACATTTTCTGAACATGTGTCCGGTAAAAGGCCACGCCCGGTAGTAACAGTGAGGCTACTATCGGGTGGGATCTCCGCCGAGAAGACCTCATCGACATCTACCCTCCTCCCGGTTAGACTAAGATGGTCAACACACCAGCACGACTGTCAAGCACTATTGGACTCCGGGGCGGAAGGTAATTTTATGGACCACACTCTCGCACACCACCTTCAGATTCCCCTTCAGTCACTTCCTCAGGACATTTCTGTCCACGCACTCAATGGTCAACAGCTTCCCATGATTTCCCTATCCACTGGACCCGTTACTCTCATTACATCTGGTAACCATTCGGAAACTCTGTCATTTTACATCATGGACTCACCTCTTGCACCCATAGTACTCGGACATCCCTGGTTAACTCAACACAACCCCAAAGTAGACTGGATCCGGAGGTCCATTACGGAGTGGAGCACCAAATGTCATGAGTCCTGTCTTGTCTCTGCCTGTTCGTCTGTTCCGTTGTCTGTGTTACAGGAGAAAGCAGTGGATTTGTCTAACGTGCCCGCGGAGTACCAGGACCTGAAGGAGGTGTTCAGTAAGTCTCGAGCTGCTTCTCTGCCTCCGCATCGTCCCTACGACTGTGCTATAGATTTATTGCCAGGTAAATCTCCGCCTAAAGGCAAGCTTTATTCACTTTCGGTTCCAGAAAGGGAGGTCATGGAGAAATACATTTCTGATTCGCTAGCAACTAGGTTCATTCGCCCTTCCTCTTCTCCAGCGGGGGCGGGGTTCTTTTTTGTGGGGAAGAAGGACGGTTCTCTGCGACCTTGTATTGATTACCGGGGGTTGAACAACATCACGATAAAGAATACTTATCCTTTACCGTTGATGTCTTCAGCTTTCGAGAGGTTGCAGGGAGCGTCAATCTTCACAAAATTGGATTTACGTAATGCTTATCATTTGGTCCGCATCAGGGAGGGGGATGAATGGAAGACTGCTTTTAACACCCCTAGGGGGCACTTTGAATATTTGGTCATGCCCTTCGGGCTGTCCAACTCCCCAGCAGTCTTCCAGGCCCTCGTCAATGACGTGCTGCGAGACATGGTCGACCAGTTCATATATGTTTACCTGGATGACATATTGATTTTTTCTTCGTCTCTCCAGGAACATGTGCAGCACGTTCGACGAGTGCTTCAGAGGTTGCTGGCGAATGGGCTTTTTGTCAAGGCGGAGAAATGCGAGTTCCACGCACAGTCGGTTCCATTTCTGGGATACATCATTTCGTCTGAGGGAGTATGTATGGACCCTGAGAAGGTTAAGGCTGTGGTGGAGTGGCCAATCCCAGATTCTCGCAAGGCCCTGCAGAGGTTTCTGGGATTCGCCAATTTCTACCGACGTTTTATTCGTAACTACAGCCAACTAGCCGCGCCTCTGACTGCCTTGACCTCCCCCAGAACGACGTTCAGGTGGACTGACGCGGCTGAGGCCGCGTTCACCAAACTAAAAGACCGCTTTGTTTCGGCCCCCATTTTGATAGCCCCTGATTCCTCAAGTCAGTTCATGGTGGAGGTCGACGCGTCAGAGGTGGGGGTAGGTGCAGTGTTGTCCCAACGTTCTTCCACGGACGAGAAGATGCACCCTTGCGCGTTTTTTTCTCATCGCTTGTCACCTGCCGAACGTAACTATGACATTGGTAACAGAGAGTTGTTGGCAGTCAAGTTAGCGTTGGAGGAATGGCGTCACTGGTTAGAAAGGTCGGGGGTACCTTTTATCGTCTGGACCGATCATAAGAATTTGGAATATATTAGGACGGCTAAAAGATTGAACTCCAGGCAGGCTCGGTGGGCACTTTTTTTCGGTCGTTTTGACTTTACTCTCTCGTACCGCCCGGGTTCCAAAAACATCAAACCCGATTCTTTGTCGCGTATTTTTGATCGCTCCGAACGCCTGGTTACTCCCGAGTGCATTTTACCTGAGACCCTATTTGTCTCCACACTCACATGGGAGGTCGAATCGAAGGTCAAGAAGGCCTTAGAAGGGGTAACGCCCCCGGTCGGTTGCCCACCGAATCGATTATTTGTGCCGGAGGGATTACGGTCAGACGTTATTCAGTGGGGGCATTGTTCCAACGTAGCCTGTCATCCAGGAGTGACTCGTACGAAGTTTCTGGTTAAACAACGATTCTGGTGGCCACTTATGGCCCGGGACATTCACAGTTTTGTTTTGGCTTGCTCGGTTTGTGCCATTGGTAAGTCTTCCAATCGACCCCCAGATGGGCTACTCCAACCGCTGCCTGTCCCTTCGAGACCCTGGTCCCATATCGCACTGGATTTTGTTACCGCCCTCCCGCCCTCCCAGGGCAACACGGTAGTTTTAACCGTGGTGGACCGGTTCTCGAAGGCGACTCATTTTATTCCCTTGCCCAAATTACCCTCAGCCAAGGAGACAGCGGTGGCCGTCGTGGATCACGTCTTTCGGTTACATGGCCTCCCGATGGACGTGGTTTCCGACAGAGGACCCCAATTTGTGTCCAAATTTTGGCAAGAATTTTGTAGATTGCTAGGGGCGACTGTTAGTCTTTCCTCAGGGTTTCATCCCCAGAGCAATGGTCAGACCGAGAGAGCCAACCAGGATCTGGAAAGAATGTTGCGGTGTTTGGTTTCCAAGAATCCTTCGTCTTGGAGTCAGCAACTGTCTATGGTGGAGTACGCCCACAATACGTTACCAGTGTCATCTACGGGCCTGTCTCCGTTTGAGTGTAGTGTAGGTTACCAGCCACCTATCTTTCCCAGTCTGGATTCCGAAGTCGCGGTCCCCTCCGCCCACGCCTTCATCCAGAGGTGTCACAACACCTGGACTAGAGCCCGAGAGACTCTACTCCGGGTGGGGTTGCGCACCAAGGCTAAGGCCGATCGCCACCGGTCAAAGCCTCCCGTATACGTCGTTGGTCAAAAAGTGTGGCTTTCTACTAAGAATATTCCTCTCCGTTCCGTCTCTAATAAGCTCGCACCCAAATTCATTGGCCCGTTCGCTGTCACCAAGATCATTAGTCCGGTGACAGTCCGCCTCAACCTTCCTCCAGTGTACAGGAGAATTCACCCCGTGTTTCATGTATCTAAGATTAAGCCTGTGTTTCGATCAGCAATTAACCCGCCGGTTCCGGTTCCTCCCCCGCCGCGTCTCGTAGATGGGGAACCTACGTTTTCGGTAAATCGTATTCTGGACTCTAGGCGGAGGGGACGCGGAGTCCAGTACTTGGTGGACTGGGAAGGTTACGGTCCGGAGGAGAGAAGTTGGGTCCCTACGAGAGACATTCTGGATCACTCCCTTATTGATGATTACAATCGACAGGTAAGGGAGGCTGGGAACGCCAGGAGGCGTTCCTAGGAGAGAGTGTACTGTCACGGTTCATGAATGCATTGCTTTCTTTTGTGTCTCGTGTCTCTGTTTGTTGTGTTGGTATGTGCTGCGTGGATCCGTGGGCGTGGCCGGAGCAATCATGCTCATTCATCTATCATCGGCGCCAGCTGCGAGTCATTATCACTTGCATTTATACTCACCGTTTTCTCCTCTCCTTTGTCAGATCGTTGTCGATGTTGTGTGCTGTCTGGTGTCCTGAGTTCCTTGTTCCTGTTCCGTTTGGATTATCGTGTGGTGTTTGTTCTGGGATTCCTGTTCGTTGTTTCCTGTTCATCGTTTCACGCCGGATTTCACCCACATCACCATCGCGTCACTCTTCACCAGCACAGATACAACCTGTTGATCATCGAGGTCCCTGCGTCACCTGCCAGCGGTGTTGTCTGTCTCCAATTTGTCCTGTCTGACATTAAAAACTGAGTTTATTTGCACCTGCATTTGTTTCCTCTTTCTGTGATCATGACATCTAGTTTGGACTTTACGTTCCAGTTTAAGTAAGAACTTACGAACGGCTGGTGCAACCCTACCCAGGTACGCTTCTGTCATGGGGTCAGTGAATGTCTGCACAAGCCTCTTGAACCTGGCCTAATTTTCATCTTGAATCAATCAGTCAATAAATAACACAAAACAAGAGGTTGTCATTAATACAAGTATGTGACCAACAATCCATGTAGTTGCTGCATAATGAAAATAAAAATTGATGATCATACTAGCAGATTTGTAGTAGCTGGCCAGAGGTTCATACAGCCTCAGGATCCTGGTCACACAACGTTCAAGGCTTAGCCAACGAACCGAGATATGCATGAGGACCTCCATGTACTCCGCTTCATGGAGCTCACAAAACTCTGTTTCAGACATTTAATTCCATATCATATATTTTCTACACCTCAGCATTTCAATATTACACTTAATAGTATCAAACACCGATTTGTGCTACCCTTGAACCAGTAGCCGATGTCCACTACCATATCCTCCAAATCAAAACCAGACACCTGTAATGCATTTATCAAATCATAACACATTTAGTCAATGCACGTAATTAGGATACAAATAAAAAGTTACATGTAAAGATAAATCAGGCCTTAACTCACTTTAAAAAATCCCACTCCTGCAGCTTTGGCAGTGTTATGTGCCACATGACAAAGACAACCATGAATATAGGTGTTGGGATGCTTCTGGAGGACCCTAGAGGCAATGGAATTACATGATCCAATGTTCACAGCTGCATTGTCGACTGAGAGACCAATGCAGTTCTCCCAAGGGATGCCATGCTCCTCTAAGGTGGAGTTAATTTTGGTGAAGATCTCACTAGCTGTCCCACTTGTTGTGCACATACTTAAAAACTGGTGGACAACTTTGCTGCCCATGAAGACCCGGACAGTAAGTGGGTTCATCTTTTGCACTCCTATAATAATGACAAGTTAGAATCATACAGATGTTCATGTTGTTAAATGTTTAAAAATACACAAAGGAAATGTTTTGCTGAGGTGAAAAATCTCAAATAGTTTGGGAAATACCAGTGTCATTCGACCCATCCGTAACAAGGGTATACGGGGCTTTTTTCATCTCCTTCACAAGCTGCTGTGTGAAATATGGTGCGAGTGCTTCATTGATAATGCAGGATGACTTAGTCCTGGCACACCTGTACTCATGCGCTGTCTTCGAATCTCCAAAACATTCTTTTAGGAGTGGCCCCAGGTGGTCCGCAAAGGCTAGGGGGACGTTGTGAACTACCAACCCAGCTGTCACTTTGACCGCAGCCCTTCTTGTCTGTAAAAAAATTTAAAATGATTAATCCTCCCAAAAGACCATAGTTTATTTAAAATAGACACCTGCGATAATAGGGCACAGGTGAAAAACACATTCAGCAACTAAGATCTCAAATTAAGAAAACTGGACTGTCCTACACTGAAATACAAACCACAAATTAGTCAACCATGAATTACCGTGATCAACTATAACACACAACTTTTGACGGAACCATTACACATATCATACCTTAACCTCTTGTGCAGACATCCCGCCAACAGAGGGAACGGGCATTGCATTTTGGGATATTGTGGCTGTGGACTGGAGAGCCTGTTGCTTTTCTTGGTGGCCTTTGCTTTTTATGTGGCGCACTACATCTGCCACACCCTGGTGGCAACATGAATTTTCAATACGGCAGACTGCACACCAGTAGTGCGTGTTAAGGCTCCCTCTGGTAATAAATGGCCATGTTGCTGCTCCAGCCATAGCACGACCTTTCTGTCCCTGCTGTTGGATTGGGGGGGTCTCTTCTGTCTGTCCCTCTGCGTCTTCTTCCATCTGCCCTGTTGGTCGTTCTATTTGTCCTGTCTGTTGCTCCTCTGGATGTGCATCTATTTGTCCTGTCTGTTGCTCTCTCTGTCCTGTGTGTTGCTCCTCTGTCTGTCCTCTCATTTCTAGCAGTTGTCCTGGCTGTTCTGCCAGTGTGTATGTCGGTCTTTTCTTACTTGGCTGGTTCTTTAAATAAAATAAAATGTCTCACTTTTGTCCTGGCAAAGGTCTCTTACGGGACATCTTTTCAACCTTAAAGGGTTAGTTCACCCAAAAATGAAAATTCTGTCATTAATTACTTACCCTCATGTTGTTCGACACCCGTAAGACCTCTGTTGATCTTCGGAACAGAAATGAAGATATTTTAGTTGAAATCTGATGGCTCTGAAAGGCCTCCATTGGCACAATGGCACTTTACATTCTCAAGACCCTTAAAAGGTACTAAAGACATCTCACTACAGTGGTTCTAAAATAACTTTATGAATCGGCGAGAATAGTTTTTGTGCGCAAAAAAACTCTAAATAACGACTTATATAGTGATGACGATTTCAAAACACGGAATCATGAAGCTTCGAAGCGTTATGAATCAGTGAGTCGATTCAGCAGTTTGGATCGCCAAATTTCAGCAGTTTGGCGGTTTGACACGCGATCCGAATCATGATTCGACTCACTGATTCATAACGCTTCGAAGCTTCATGATTCCGTGTTTTGAAATCGTCATCACTATATAAGTCGTTATTTAGGTTTTTTTTGCGCACAAAAACTATTCTCGCCGATTCATAAAGTTATTGTAGAACCACTGTAGTGAGATGGACTTTCTAACGACGTCTTTAGTGCCTTTTAAGGGTCTTGAGAGTGAACCGTGCCATTGTGTCAATGGAGGCCTTTCAGAGCCATCAGATTTCAACTAAAATATCTTAATTTCTGTTCCGAAGATGAACGGAGGTCTGACGGGTGTCCAACCACATGAGGGTAAGTAATTAATGACAGAATTTTCATTTTTGGGTGAACTAACCCTTTAAAGAATTCATGGTCATGTTGGTTTAATAACTCTACTCTGAGGCCCCGTCCACACGAAGCCAGAACTTTCCCTATTCGATCTTTTTTTTTTTTCCTCGTTTCAAGAAATATCTGCGTACACACGAGAGCATGAAAACGGCTCAAAACAATGAAGTATACATGCCAGGCCAGTGTGTGCCGCTGTAATTCTGCCACAGAAATACACTAAAAACGGAGAAGAAGAGTTGTGGCTAGAAGGGGTACGGCAACAGTCGGAGGTGAGGTCAAATCTCACAATAAAATAACAATAAATAAATGTGCTACTTACCAGATGTGTTTTATTAACGCAAATACCTACCCCAACCCTAAACATACCCTTACAATAATGCAAATACAGTAATTAAACAACGCAGTATTGATGTGCGCATGCCCAGTACTGTAGTTGTATTCCTTCAAGTCTTCCCCGCGCAGGACGTGGTGTGATGACATCACCGTTTCACAAAATATACGGATTGGCTGTACACACGAAACCGCAAGAGTGTCGTTTTCAGATTTATCCACTTTAGGACCCGGTTTCAAAAAATAGCGGTTTCAGTCTCCCAAAACGCCGGATCCGTGTGGACGAAACGCCAATACGATAAAAAATGTATACGTATACAGTGATACGCGTCTCCGTGTGGACGGGCCCTCAGTTACAAACACATGCCTACTTCTATTGCACAAATTTCCTTATGTTATTTATGTCCAAATTCTTTGGAATACATCTTACCTGTTCGAAGTTGTAATGAAGGGTCAACAGGAAGTGGATCCATTATTAAAGATAGCAGAAGTACAGACGGGGATAGAGCAATACCGTAAACAGGGACAGGCAAGGATCGAGGCTGGCAGCAAACAATCACAGACCAGTATACAGGCAAGGTTCAGGGCAGGCGGCAGAGGGTCACAGATAGTGATGTTACGTCTGACACCGACGCTCCAAAGCTTGCTTCAAACTCGAACGGTCCTTGCAATGATCCACTGCTTCGGAGCTTGTATCATTACGTCACTAGTCACGTGAAAATGACTTACATTTACATTTACATTTAGTCATTTAGCAGACGCTTTTATCCAAAGCGACTTACAAATGAGAGCAATAGAAGCAACTACAACAGTCAGAGGCTACAGTATGCAAGTGCTGTAACAAGTCTCAGTTAATCTAACACAGAACACACAGGATTTTTTTTTTTTTTTTTTTTTTTTTTTTTTTTTTAATAAATTAGACAGACAGAAAAATGAATAGAATGTTAAGTGCTATTCTTGATTGGTCAGGTGCTGCTGGAAGAGATGCGTCTTTAGATGTTTTTTGAAAATGGCTACAGACTCGGCTGCTCGAATTGAGATAGGCAGGTCATTCCACCAGGTGGGGGCAGTCCAGGAAAAGGTCCGTGACAGTGATTTCATGCCTCTCTGGTATGGCACCACAAGGCGTCGTTCACTGGTAGAACGCAAACTCCTGGAGGGTGTGTATGTCTGAACAAGCGAGTTAAGGTAAATTGGTGCAGAGCCAGTGGTTGCTTTGAAGGCGAGTACCAGTGCCTTGAATTTGATGCGAGCGGCTATTGGTAGCCAGTGGAGTCTGATGAAGAGAGGCGTGACTTCTGAAGCAAACACACTGGTTCACTCCTGTAGTGAACCACCAGACTGCTTTGACAGCCCAATCCAGTGTTGACAGGTTTGAAACCTGGCGGCTGAATTTCTTATAAAAGTGAAGCCAAACCATGGCAACACCGTGGGTTGTAGTAGTCGGTGTTTGGATTGGCGTTATTGTTGAGGAGAGTGGATTGAGTTTATTTCCGTGTCACCCTCTGCCAAATTTTTTATTTTATTTCTTTTTTATTATTATTAATTAGAGAACATATGAACATTGTTACATAAAAACATGCATCAAAGACAGAAACTTCAAAAACCCTCTGCTACATTATACAAGTACAAAGCTAAAGATAAAGCTTTCACACATGATACTGCCCTGCTAAAAATAAAAAAACTATAGAAACCATTACAGAAATTCTATTGGATTTAATGGTTTATGGGAATTTTATTGGTTGTAATGGGAATTATAGTGGTCTCTGTGGGTCTCTACTGGTATGTGTTGGGTTCTATTGGTGGGGGCATTAAATCCTAATGGAGTATGTCCCAAACACACTACAAAAAAAAGAGTTCTGTAGTGGTTTAAATGGTAAAAGCCAATGGTTCCTATTGGTATTTTAATAGAAACATTAGAATTTCTGTGATGGTTTCAAACTTTTTTTTAAGCTGGTCTGATCTTCTGTCCTTGTCTAAAGAAATAATTACATACACACACATCATGCTTAATGATTTATTATCAAGGTGAACACATGAAATTCATCAGTATCTGTAAAATTCACCTACATAAATGAGTTTCACAGCATTAAAGGGTTAGTTCACCCAAAAATGAAAATGATGTCATTAATTCCTCACCCTCATGTCGTTCGACACCCGTAAGACCTCTGTTCATCTTCAGACACAAATGAAGATATTTTAGTTGAAAGCTGATGGCTGAGAAAGGCTTCAGATAGGCCTCCATTGGCATTCAGTACATTTCCTCTCCCAAGACCCATAAAAGGCACTTAAAACGTCGTTACAAAGTCCATCTCACCACAGTGGCTCTACAATAATTTTACGATGCGACGACAATAGTTTTTGTGCGCAAAAAAAAAATCTAAATAACACCTTCATCCAACTTGTTCTTGTCTTCCGTGTGTGCCTCCACGACGCATGCGCGAGAATATGACACTGCTTCAGCTTTGATCGCCTCTGTAAACACGTAATAAACGGGGCGTTAACGTATAAGCCTACTTGCATTTTATGGTTGTCAGATTTGTTGCATTACATTTACTTCACCAGGAGATGGTGCTGCAACTGAATGAAGCTTCGAGTAATGAACCATTTTCGACACAATTGTATCAGAGCAATAATGCTTCGAAACGCTTCATTTGGCCATCACTAGCTATAAATAAAATGTATAATCCGTCAAAAAGAATGCAGCAAACCAGTTCAACTTACCTGCCTATGGTTTTGGCAAAGTCTGAGATAAATGAACATCTCCTCCAGTAACACATAAAAAATAGAAATAAAAAGTAGCAATTCTGGCTCCATAGTTGTCAGTATGGCAGCTCTGCTCTCACACAGTTTGCTGACAGGAGCGGTAATAGGGAACACCTGGTGGCTCAATTACCAATGAAGGCTACATTTGGAGCCTCCTTCGAAGGATGCAGCCCCTGAATTGGGACACAGATAATAGGCTTGTTTGAGATGCGCCTCGCCTGCAGTTCAGCCGAGACTATGCGGCTGCAGTGAGGGGAGGAGTGAAAAAAGTGCAGGCAAGCCGGACAGTTCTCTCTTCTCGTAGTGGATCAGACATCTGCGAGATGCGGATATCGCGGGATTCACACTCGAGCGCTTTGTTGCTGATAAACTGGATGTAATTTAAGTTCTGTTACTTTTATATGAAAATAAATATTATGAACAAGACACCCAAAGTTTTTGTTATTTATTTCCATTCGAAAGACGTGTTTATCAATCATTTTGACTTTAATTAAGCCTACATACATGTTTTCATATATATATATATATTTTATAAATATGACAACAATCACATAACCCACAGAGAGATCGCCTTTGTTAGAGAGTTTGGGAATATTCACACATAAAAACATGATATCAGAGTTTTAAAATCAAACATTTTAAAAAAGAAATATACATCACGGTTGTTTAAACCAATAAGCATTAAGCTGTGTCGTCAGCAAATCGTTTCCCAGCATGCTTTTGCTCAGCGCAGTCGGTGGAGAGCAACTGCGCTCGTCTGCAGAATCCGACACATCCGCCTTTCGCTCGCGAGAGTTTTTTGACATACGTCAGCATGGCATCAGAGCAAGGCGGACCGCCCTCGGACACTTTTCTAACCGGCATGCATCTCGCGTTGATCACCGGTGATCGGTTCTGCGCAGATTTTGCTCATCTCAAACAAGCCTATTGAGTGAATGGTGACTGGGTGCATATAGAGTGAGAGTCTCTAATGAGGTGCAGCTGACAGTGTCTTTGCAAACCCGCCAGACCTTCTTCACCTTCGTTCATCTTCAGAACACAAATTATGATATTTTTGATAAAAATTCCGAGAGCTCACTGACCTCTCCATAGAAAGCAAATCAATTAACACTTTCATTTCCCAGAAAGGAAGTCAAGACATTAGCAAAATAGTCCATGTGACTCCAGTGGTTCAACCTTCATGTTATGAAGCGATGAGAATACTTTTCGTGTGCAAACAAATAAACAAAAATAATGACTTTATTCAACAATGTCTTCTCTTCCCTGTCACTCAAAAATGATTGATATTTTATATTAAATATGTATTATTTAATAATATATTTATCATTGAGAATATCTAGATGTAGATCTATATATCTAGATATTTAGATGTAGAATCTTATAGTCTACATCTAAAAATCATCCGTCATAATTAGTACACTTATTTTCAGGTATTTTTAGACTCAAATGAACTTTATATGTATTTATATATTATATAAATAATTTATTCCCCTAAACAAAACAGTTTTAACTATTAGACAAAGTCTCTCAGTCTTTACTAGTTTCATATTTTCAGCACATCATTGAACAGCATGTATTTCAGCAATACATTCAACTCTGAATTTCTGTCATCTCTTGTATTATTTGTATGTGTGCACTTCTGTGAATGTGGACTGGAGTGTGTGAACGGGACTTTTATTTTGGTGTGGTGGTGTGACGTCATAAGGCTGCGCTCCTGCATCTGTTGTGATTCTGCTGGAGAAAGGTTTGTGTTTTAAGTGTTTAAAACTATAGAAACAATCTGCAACGTTTTACAATCAACGCAGATCGAATTATTTATCATTAAATGTAACATTGCATTGCTTTATCTAACACTTATTAACGTTGTGTGAGTAAAGTAACAGAATAAACTCATGAGTAACAGAAGGAGCTTCTCATTTCTCTCTCTGTCGTGAATCAGTTCATCATATAAACATGAGTTCAGTCTCTGGCGAGTAGAGGTGAGATAAATTAAATAAATAAATACATAGTGTCTGTGTAATTTGTTTTCTTTTATTAGTTTGTAGTGCTAGTTTTGAGTGTTACTGAGACTGCGCTGATACTGAACTAAAGCTGATTGAGACACTCAGAGATTTAATGTGGATTTATTTTTCTTTCTGTTAATTATTCTCATCATAAACAGGACAAACACACAGAAAAACTCCTGGAGAAGTGACTGAGATCCATATGACACTATTATTATAAAGATGGAGTTTATTAAAGAGGAGAGTGAAGACCTGCAGATTGAAAATGTATTCAGTTTGAAACATGAAGAAACTGAGGAACAAACAGAGAAAGAGGAGAGAGAAGAAATGAAGATTGAAGAAACATTGAGAGTGAAACATGAAGAAACTGAGGAACACACAGAGAAAGAGGAGAGAGAAGACATGAAGATTGAAGAAACATTGAGAGTGAAAGATGAAGAAACTGAAGAACACTCAGGTTGGTTTCATTCTCAAAGCTGAACTCACTCATTTGATATTTTCAAGTCTACACGCTCACAGATCCTCTCATTATAACAAGCAAAGCTTATACTCAATGTAAATCATTTTTTGTGCCGTTAGATTCATTGGTTTATAGAGGGATTTTCTGTCGATCGCACTATAACGGCTGCACGGCTTGCTTTCTGTAATCTAAACTACATTCACAATTTGAAGAAAAGTTTTGTCATGTTTCTTTAGAGGACCAACGTCCACTTATTCTGCAAAGTTTCAGGAATGACAAGCGCTTTTAATTGACTGAATCCGCTATCCTGTTCTGCGAGTCGCTCCTGAAATAGCCTAGACCTGGGGCCTGTACCATGATGGTAGTTTAACAAACTCAGGGTTACAGGATTAGTTTCGAGTTGACAAAACCAAACCAATCTATTCAGGCTTTGGTCGTCCCATGATGCTGATCATCAACTTTCTCTGTCAACTCAGGCTTTGATCCGGAGTTTAGCTGTGACATCAGCAGTGAACAGCCAATCACACGCTGTGGATCAGTGAAACTGAGATTCACTTCTCACCAGAGAAGCAGTGTGATTCACTTCACTCTTCTGCAGAATATACATGATTGAAAAATATTAAGAAAATTAAACAAATTTACACACAAGAAAAGAGCTGTCGAGGACAACTTTAAGAAAAATCTTATACGTTAATGCAAGTAAAAGTTATGAAGTTAGTTTAGTTGATATATAGAGAGAATTGAACATTTATGCTCACATGTAATTTTTTATAGATTTAGTTATTGAATTTAAAGCTTATTTATATGACCTTTATATAGGCTATTTATTTTAATATTAACAAAATGCATATTAATGATTGATTTACTAAAATTATACATGTGTAATTGATTAAGGATAATTTTTAAATAATTCAAAATTATTATTATTATTATTATTATAAATAAGCATTGTTAAAAGCCAGAGGCTTAAGTCTTTAATAGCCATTAGCTATGTAGTGACCTTTAATTTGGAGTAGAAAAAGGGGGAGTGACTTCATTGCATCATAGATGTGTCACTTTGCTCACAGCTGATTGGTCCAATTTCAGTTTGAGATCTCTTATCCAGAACATAACCTGCCCTGGAGCAGGTTAGCTGTGGAGCGTAAGTTACTATGGAGATGAACACTGCTAAAAGCCAAACCACTTTAATGGTACCTTAAACCCAGGATTAGCACAAACTAAGCTTAAACATATCTGGCTAGCCAGCTAAACCGGCTTCATGGTATAGGCCCCAGGTAAACCCAGCCTGATCTGATGACGATTTGATTTCGCCCTGCAGCTCAGGCTGGAAACCTGTACATATTTCTGTCCTGCTTCTGTTACAAATTTGCGGGGGACCAATCACAAACCGTCTTATCCACCTGGCACGCTATTGGTGGGTTTAACTCAATGATGGATAGAGAAGCCACAGATAGTCACTTTGCGGTGGGCGGTTTGCTCCCGGGATGGGGCCAAGAGACCTATGAGCTCTCTCAATCTCAAAATGTGAGTCAGGTGTAAGGTCGAGCCATTTCGGTAGCATCTTCGTCAGAAACTGTGCGACGTCTCAGAGCATTCGGCTTCAGGGTGGCCGACGATTCTTAGGTTTTTGCATCTGCTGTGATTCTCCAGGTCGTCTACTTTGGCTCTAAGGGAAGACGACTCTTTTTCCCAAGATGCATTTTTGTTATCGTGAGACAGCATGCCTTCCTCAGCAGCGGAGATTCAGCATTCGGCCTCCGTTAAACGCGTCTCATTTGACGACACTCTGCAGCAGGGCTCTACGCTAACATTTTTCTTGAGGAGCACTTGTGCTCCTAATTTAAAAAAATTAGGAGCACAGTCAAAAATTTAGGAGCACTTTTTTGATCAATAACACTCATTCCAATTATGACTTTCCCATTACAGGGCTATCTTTGTCCCTTTAAATTAATGTCCAGGGGCATTTTTACCATTATAAGAGCAATGCTTTCTAATCTTATTAAATATATGGATCATCTTGTCAATTTCTTCAATTAAAATAGAAAAGTTGTTTTTAAAATGTTAATTTAAAAAATAAATTCAGTTAGAGCAATAAGACACAATCCGACTGTTACAAATTTAATTAAATCAACATCAAAAGATCCATCTGTGCACTGTAGAAGTGGCACAGCAGCTCTATCTGAAGTGCTGTTTAGACTGTTTAAGATGACGGGACACGCGCAGCTCATGGGTAAATAATGTTGTATGACTTGAATATAAGTTTTTGAATTTAGAAATGGGTTATTTACAAGTTAAACTTTAAAAGTTTGATATTTTAAATAAAAAGTTAATGCAAAGTATAAATATGAAAATAAAACCGCCAGTAGGTGGCGTCAAGTCTATGTGTGAGTCATTGATTCAATCGTTCAAACGCAGATTCATTCGAATCGAACCGCTTGGAGATGCGCAACAGTTCTGGTGTAGTTTTGATTTTCACGAAATAAACAGTATTGTGGCTAAAACGTTTTTACTTAACATAAGCTTGTCTATTGGACTTTTGTACAAGATAAGTATCACATTTGCAAGCAAGCCAACTCGGAGCAATAGCAGTCCGTAACTTTTGGCGCTCTGGCGCTAATAAACAGAACTGCACGCGTCTAGCGGAAGAACACTGCAGCCGGATCTGATTCTCTCTGTGTGTATCTCGGTGTATCTATGGCGAGTCACACAGGGACTGTGCTCCTCCGCAGCGCTTCTGGAATAAAATAGTCAGAATATAAACACTTATTATATGTGTACCGTAGTGATTCAGGGTAAAATAAAAAAAAAAACGGTTTGGAAAATGGATTCATGATGTACTCTCATATACATCTAGTAATTTTTAAACTCGAGAAAAGTTGTGGACTGTCTGCAGCTGATAAAGATTAAATCAAGAACTCGTACAGGGGCTTTTTTAAATTATTATTTATTAGTTAAATTTTGGTGGCATTTTTGCCCCAAGCCCCCGTTAATTTCCGACCTTTTTTATGATAATCTAATCCAAATGTGGTATTTCTAGTTCATTTGGATTTGGCTGCAAATAAACATCAGCGCGAGGCGTCTGGTAAGTGGGTGGGTGGACAGTTCAATTCGCACTGCAGTAAACTCGCGCACCACCGCTTACAATGCCGGTCTCCTAACGGGGGATATGAGGGAGTACAAAGCTTCATGTTACGCTCTCCGGCGCGCCGTTAAAGCCGCAAAACTCCGCTATAAAGACCGAGTGGAATCTCATTTCCAACTCAACGACTCCCGGCGGATGTGGCAGGGACTGAGGACCATCTGTGCTTTTGGAACTAAATCCTCTGCAGAGGTGAGAGCTGATCCGTTACTGGTGAACGAGTTAAACTCTTTCTACGCTCGCTTTGATGGTAATCGCGGCAGCGCGACTCCGGCGAGTGACGCGTCAGAGAGAGTCCCTCAGAGCAGCAACGGTCACGTGATCTCTGTCTCGGAGGACGAGGTTCGGAGGGCACTCAAACGTGTGGATGTCAGGAAAGCTGCTGGGCCGGATGGTATTTCAGGTCGTGTTCTGCGGTCCTGTGCTGATCAGCTCGCAGGGCTCTTTACATCCATATTTAACGAGTCCCTTGCTACATCTGTTGTCCCCACCTCCTTCAAACGATCCTCCATCATCCCTGTACCTAAGATCAGTAAACCCTCTTGCCTAAATGACTATCGTCCAGTGGCTCTCACATCTTTAGTCATGAAGGTCTTTGAGAGACTCATTAAAAACAACATTTGCTCCTCCATTCCTGACACTTTGGACCCTCTTCAGTTTGCCTATCGTCCCAATAGATCGACTGAAGATGCCATTTCTCACGTCCTTCACTCCTGCCTCACTCACATCGACAGCAAAAGTGGGAACTATGTCAGGCTGCTATTTATTGACTATAGCTCAGCCTTTAACACCATAGTTCCCATTAAGCTAACACACAAACTCCTGGATCTAGGCCTGAATTCTTCTCTCTGCCTCTGGATTGAAGATTTCCTCACTGGCAGACCCCAGGCGGTGAGAGTAGGCCAGTTCACCTCCACCCCCATCACCCTGAGTGTTGGAGCTCCACAGGGCTGTGTGCTGAGTCCCCTGCTCTACTCTCTCTACACCCATGACTGTTTGTCCACACACAGCTCCACCTCGATCATCAAGTTTGCTGATGATACTGTTGTCCTGGGTCTCATCTCCAACAACAATGAGACGGCATACTTGGACGAAGTGGAGCAACTGACATCATGGTGCCAGGACAACTGTCTCTCTCTGAATGTTAACAAGACCAAAGAACTGATTGTGGACTTCAGGAAGAGACAGCATCGGTCATACTCCCCTCTCATGATCAGCGGGACACCGGTAGAGAGAGTGAGCAGCTTCAAATACCTGGGTGTGAACATCTCCGAGGATCTGACCTGGACTACACACATCCAGACACAGGTGAAAAAAGCCAGGCAAAGACTGTACCACCTGCGCCAGCTGAGGAAATTCAGGGTTTCACCAGCCATCCTGAAAACTTTCTATCGAGGGGCGATAGAAAGTGTCCTGACTCAGTGCATCACAGCGTGGTACGGGAACAGCACCAGTCACGACTGCAAAGCCCTGCAAAGAGTGGTGCGCTTATCCGAGCGCATCTCAGGCTCAGCTCTCCCGTCTCTGCAGGACATCTTCACCAAACGCTGCAGAGGTAGAGCTACTAAAATCATCAGAGACATTAATCACCCTGCAAACTCTCACTTCACCCTGCTGCCATCTGGTAAGCGCTTCCGTAGCCTGATGGCAAAGACTGAAAGACTCAGGAGGAGTTTCTTCCCCCAGGCCATCAGACTCCTGAACTCAGTCACGTGACTTCACTTCACCCCGCACACGCATAAACATCCAGTTTAAACATTAACATCCATATACTGCCATTGCACTGCACTTTACGTTCCTATTGTTACTGTGTAACAACCTGTAATAAACCTTGCACATTATACTTCTTTATATATACATATTATATATTTTATGTTAACCACTTATTTTTAAGTCTACAGTTTATCTCACTTATCATATCCACATATTTTTTATATTTTTATTTTATCTTATTTCCAATTTTTATCTTTACTTGATTTATTTATAATCCTACTTATGTTAATACTTTTTATTCTAATTTTATTCTATTTCTATTTTAATTTCTTGTAACTGTTATTTGCACTGTCCATGGAGCGGACCTGTTTACATTTCACTGCCAGTTGTATATTGTGTATATAACTGTGTATGTGACAAATAAAACTCTTGAATCTTGAATCTTGAATCTTGAATCTTGTATGGCTGCGTCACCTGGTAAACTATAAAGTGTAGTCCGCTGCACACGTTTTTTGCACATGCTCTGCTGACAGAAGGCATGACAAGCAGTCGATCGCAGAACGAAACGTAACTGTTGCTCAGTCAGTGTTGATGCACTTTGGCAGTTGTAGTTTTTATTCCAATTACATCTATTCATGAGAATTGATTGGGTCACTCGCACCGGTGCGCCTAAATATTTTTTCACAGTCGCACGCAGTAATTTTCAGCCGCAAATGCGCCCTAAATGGTCGCTATGTAGAGCCCTGTGCAGACAAATTAGAAAAGGGCTTCCTCTATTGAGGTTACTGAAGTAGAAATATTGTCCAAAACGACTGTCAATCGCACTTAATCTGCCGTCAATACTGCCTAGACTGGCTCCCAGCGAGAGGATTTCAGTCAACATCAGACCAGCCCGAAGTTATGAAGTCTCCTCCGTCTCAGTGTGCTTTTTCTTTACATTTCTGGTAGGCCGAGAGGATGTGAAAAGTGGGAAATCTGCGCGTATATTGTTTGACATTGTTTGTTGCTGTTGGGAGAGTGTACTTCAAAAATGAATCGAGATAAAAGGAAGAAATTATAAAGAGAAGGAACTGGCGTGGAGATAACAAGCTAAGCGGCCATCTTCAGCGAGGTCTCGTGACTCCAGCGAGTCAGCCAGTATTTGTTTCTTCACAAGCCACTTGTGCTATTTGTGTGACTAAATCTGCCATGACCAAATCTTCAGTGATGAATTTCAACAAATGCAACACGGATCTATGGAAGGATATCGCGGACAATTTTCAAAAGGAATTGCAAATTGTATTTGTATTTGCATTTTCAATTTGTGGACGCATAAAATGTGACATAGCCTAATCCAAACGCAATTGCAAATCGCGCATTGCCATTTTTATTTTCGTTTACGTGAACGCACAACGACTGCCAAATTTCAAATGGAAAAGCAAAGTCTGTTTGCAATTGCATTTCCAATGTCTTACAAGTTATGACCCTGGCATTTTGGAATAGCAATAGAAAATCACCTATTTGCCATTTCATTTCCTCCGTGTCCTGCCACAACCTGCACAAAATTCAAATGGAATCGCAATCCCCTTTGCGTTTGCATTTCCGATGCCTAACACAGTCAACTGTCAATCAGGCTTGAGGGCGGGGTTTATCGATGTAGTCGTAAAGTAGGCCACATTGGATTATGTCACATTTAATGCGTCCACAAATTGAAAACGCAATTGCAAATACAATTTGCAATTCCTTTTGAAAATGGTCCGCGATATCCTTCCATACGGATCTACACCTTAACTGTTTGCTGAATAAATGCACTTTTGCAACCTGTGAAAATTCAATCTGGAAAATGAAAAATTTTGAATTATTGGAAATAATATTAGGAGTTTCGCCGTTTTTTTCTTTTGAAGTTCCTAAAGGTTTTATCAGTTTTCATGATGTGAATCAGTTGAAAATGATATCTCCACTGGGACATTCTAAAACGCTTAACATGAAAATGTGAGAGAGTTTAACGTGGCTTAATTAACTAAGACAGTGTTATTAACAAACCAAACTTAGTTAATACCATGCTAATAAGGCATACTATTTACACGTTAAATTAAGCATAATGAAAACGCTTAACATGGCTTAATGTACACAATCATATTAAAAGACCAAACTTAGTAAACATTATACTAATAAAGCATACTATACAGAAACTTGGTTTTGAAAACGTCAAGCATGAAGATGTAAAAAATGCTTAAATTTACCTTTTTCTTCCTCAAACATTACAAACAACGTCTGAAGTATTTGTGAAAATTTATTTAAACACTTTTACTTATCATTTAACACTTTTTTTTTTAAACATAATTTTGAAAATAAGTCCTAAAAAATCTCATTACAGCAACAGTCTGAAAAAAATCAACACCGTTAGAAAAGCTCATATATTTTCACATTTTTAAAAATGGATTGGTAATAGTCATGCACAGTTACTTGAAATTCTGAAATAATATTGATTTTTAATTTAACAGTTTTCTTTTTTGATGAATGTCTATCATTACCGCAACACCTTCCACAATCTACAACCATTTTTCCACAACCATTTTTCCTTGAAATAATAAGTCAAGAGAGTGAACAACGAATTTAAGAGAGCCCATCGGGCAGGCCGGTGATACATTTTGGACATTGGGCTTTGCGAGCCTTAGCCCATACATGTTCTAGTCTGATCCCGAATCGCAGGACAATGAACCAACAACACCTCAAATACAAAGGATACTTTGTCCTTTGTACTTTATCCTTTTGCAATTTTTTAATCAACTTCTGATATAAGAGACAAATCTTAGTAAATGTAATATTTACTGGTTTATTGGTTATATGGTTTTGCAAAAGTAGAGGCAACGGTCATATAGCCATCCTGAATGTCTGCAGAGCGATGTCTGCCAGACTAAACAATTGAATTTCCCCTGTAACCCTTCCCAAGGTCAGCATCTCTGCCTCTTTCTGTAATTTTCCACACATCCTCAAATAACCCCATATGTCTTTCATGCAAACACTTGGACCCTCAAAATTAGATGTACCATGACCCCTAGGGTTATGAGTCCCACATTTAGGTGGACGTGACCTCTAAGGTTATGAGCTGGTCACTTTGCTCCTCCTCCGTGGATTTTAACAGTCAAGCATAGCAGAAACACATGCATGATCCTTTGATATATGGATAAATGTGAACAATAAACTCTCATGCATTATGATCAGAATTCATTTTCTTCTACGATTACATTTTTCCACCATAGTTATGCTTAGTTAGACACATAATCAGTAGATATTAATTAATCTTTTTCAAACATGTTATACATAAGTGTGTTGCATCATTCCTGTTAGATCCAAAAGGCACAGCATCGTTTTTAATCTCTTTCTGCCTGCAAATCCAAATCATTCTGTCTTTTTTTTTTTTTTTTTTTTACAAATGAATCCACAGTGAAATGAAGCGAACTAAACGCGCAATGTCTTCCACGCATGAGCTGGATCATCAATAAAAATAATGTTCAACCATGCATTCCTAATATTGGAATCCCAATTAATCATATGCAGCATGTTTATTGTTTGGAACTTCAATCCGGTTTAGCTCCACGTAGGCCTATGTTATTTATCTATTACATGTCATGCACAAACTGGTGGGTGGGGCTACAGAATCAGGCGTTTGTCTTTTTCGGTTGAGGTGACGTTTCACTAATCTCTGACGTCACATGGAAGAACATTCGCAGCTCTCTTGTTTGTTGAGCCAGCTGTCAATTAAAGCTTTTCTTTGACTAACAAGGAAGTTTTTAGCTCTGAAACTTACAGGGTATTCTTATATTATCATGACCTTTTATATATCAAAAGCTCAAGGGAAAGTTGATTTCTCAATTCATCACCCCTTTAAAAAATATTCTAGCTAATCCAAACATTATAGTGGCAGTAAATGACAGCCCAAAATTGGAAGCCACAAAAAAAGAGCATCCATCCATTATAAAAGTAATCCATATGGCTCCGGGGGTAAATAAATGCATTCTGAAGTGAAATGATTGGGTTGTGTATTTAAAATATCCATATTTAACATGTTAAATATGAAATGTCTGTCAGACAGGCTGAGATGCGAGCAGCTACTGTCGATCCGACAGTAGCTGCTCGCATCTCAGCCTGCCTCAATCTGGTTGGAATCAGAGGTAGAGTTGAGTGTCATCAGCATAACAGTGATAGGAAAAAATATGTTTCTGAATGAGAGATCCTAGTTTTCCTAGACCTAGTGATCCTAGACCTGTAGATGGAGAAGAGAAGTGGTCCAAGCACTGAGCCCTGAGGCACCCCAGTATCTAGATGTTGCAACTTAGAAACCTCACCCCTCCACGACACCCTGAACGACCCACCGGAGAGGTAACCACTGGAGTGGTTAACAAATAATGTTTTGGTAAACACATTAAAACATTTAAAATTAATAATATTTAGAGGTTTAAAGTGCTGGAAAAGTGTGAAGCGCTTAACAAGTGCTTGAATTTCAATCTATAAACCCTGAAATGAATAATGTAAAAACATTTGACTATTTGCGCCACAATACCATGGTTACAGTTAGCGCTATTATATTAAGTCCATGGTGAATGTTGGTGAAAACGTGCATTTTATACTTCTTATACCTTACTATACCTCTTGATGTGCTCAACATTTCAGTAACGTTAAAAAGCTTTGTTGAATAATGTTTGATGATTGCGTTAGTTGCATGTACTTGATCAAAGCTTCTATCGCTTGTTTCTGCTTCTTCTTCTGTTTTGATCCAGTGGTTCTCTACTTATTCTGAAGATGTGTCATAGCGTCCCCTACCGTATACCAGTGAAAACATGGACTGCCAGAAAATTCCATCAATTGCGGGAAAGAACTGTCATAAATGATAGAAAATCTCATCAATGGCAGGAAAAGAGTTAATCACTTCTCCTGGGTGAAAGACTTTTGACAAAAGATTTTTTAAATGAACAAAAAATACAATCTGAACCATGTCTTTTGACCCAATGTCTGGTTCATTTGACTAGTGTGATCACTCCATACCAGCTTGTAGAGGTGGCAGGGTTCGCTTGTGCTCGTGTAGTGTGATCGCTAACCACGTCGGTGCATGGACTAGCTACTACTTTTGTGTGAACTACTGTTATTACGACAGCAAACATATTCTATAACTACATTAATTCATTCGAGTATATTTAAGTTCATAACAGGTCTGGTTCTCACCTTATTGATGAACAGGAAGTTTGTGATTTAAAGCTGCAAATTCCTCCATCAATGTCAGTTCTCTTCTAACTTATCTTAACCAGGTGTGATAAATAAGGGAGACATACAAAATGTGCAGTGGTGTTTGAAAACCACAGGGTGTATTGAGTACAAGATCTGATGTATGGGCAACTCTGGTCCTGGAGGGCCACTATTCTGCGGACTTTAGCTCCATCCTATTGCTGGGCGAAACCGGTTCATCTGGTAAACCAGTTTTCATTTTACGACTGATATGAACTGCCATACCGGTGCGTAGTTGAAACAGCTGCTGTATCTATACAGTGGCTATGAAGAGTGCTCTGAGTGTATAGAGAGCAGTTCTCTATTAACTGCATATTTTCTTACACTAGCTGTAATACATTTATAACGCAACAATAGAGAACTCACAAAACTAAATCTCTTTAATACTGCAAATATCACTTACGGCCATATGATTTTCGCGATGCGGAAAACGGATAAAATCATGGAATCCAGTCACAAATGGAGCTTACTCTTTTAAGTGGAAGGTCACAGAATTTTTGGATGAATAGATCAAAAGTGTGACTGTACAATAAATCAGATATCGACTAGTGTCTGTGAATATTAATGCTCATAAAGACTGCTGTTGAAATCTTAAGTCGATTTGTTCTGCCATGTTTCTCTGTGAATGAGTGTCGGGGTTTAGTCTACTACTACACGTACTGTTCAGCATCTGCGGTCTCACTATACGAGAGCTCATGATCCTTATATGTACTGTTACAGTCACTTAATGAACAGTTTAATTTGATAAAACTGTCGACATTTGTCATTTCATATACACAGGAAATTCCAGGTCTTCAAGACAGTCCATTAAAATAAAAGTTCGTTATAACATGAACAAACAAATATATTACTATTATAAATTATCAGAGCGTACTTCGATTAATAGATAAATAAATAAAATAATATACTGTTTGTTAAAACACAAACTCAAAGGTCTTCATTCCAAGCCTGCAAAATAAAAGCTCTGTCAACTTTGAAATTACTACATCAATTGCACAGTAAAGCATACGTAATAATAAGAATAATATCATTATCATTATTACATTTATAATAATATTTATAATTCATTACATTTTAATTTCTAAATTGTTAGGTTATATACAAACTGATATATTGTGAAACTGCCAAAATCTTGCCAAAAAACAACAACAAAGTGATCCAGATTTTTGGTGTAACCTCCCAGCACTACTCCATTCTTGATCAAACACACCTGCAAAATTCAACCCAATCCCAGAATTTAACCCTAAGTTTTCAGGACTGCTTGAAAATTTCAAGGCAGTCGTCTTTTATTAAAGCTTAACTCTGCAAGACAGTGGCCCTCCAGGACCAAAGCTGCCCACCCCTGATCCCTAGGGTAGGATAGGTTATATATATCAAACTACCCTATACTCTGCTATTGAAGCTTTAAATGTCTAAATTGTTTTATGTTTTTGCCCTAGACCTCATGGCATTAAAAAAGGCAAGTCATGAACTTGATGAAAGGGAAGAAGAGAAAGACCATTATGATGACCATCATGATTTCATGACTGGAGAAAGATCAACACAGGCTAAAAAGACTTCCTTGCAAAAAGGAGCTCAAAAGACAGGACCTAAAAGTTATTTCACCTGCCAACAGTGTGGAAAGAGTTTCAGAAAAAAAGGAAACCTTAATGTACACACGAGGATTCACACTGGAGAGAAGCCTTACATCTGCCAACAGTGTGGAAAGAGTTTCACTCGAAAAGATAGCCTTAAAGTCCATATGAGAGTTCATACTGGAGAGAGCTCTTTTACCTGCCAACAGTGTGGAAAGAGTTTCACTCTTAAAGGAAACTTTAATAGACACTTAAAAACTCACACTGGAGGGAAGCCTTATACCTGCCAACAATGTGGAAAGAGTTTCAGACATAAAGTAAACCTTAAAGTCCATATTAGAGTTCACACTGGAGAGAGCTCTTTCATCTGTCAACAGTGTGGAAAGAGTTTCACTCAAAAAGAAAGCCTTAAGATTCACATGAGAGTTCACACTGGAGAGAAGCCTTACAGCTGCCAACAGTGTGGAAAGAGTTTCAGTGAAAAAGGAAACTTTGAAGTCCACATGAGAGTTCACACTGGAGAGAAGCCTTACACCTGCCAACAGTGTGGAAAGAGTTTCACTCTTAAAGGAAACTTTAATAGACACTTAAGAACTCACACTGGAGAGAAGCCTTACACCTGCCAACAATGTGGAAAGAGTTTCAGACACAAAGGAAACCTTAAAGTCCACACGAGAATTCACACTGGAGAGACGCCCAGCCGACGGTGTGGAAAGAGTTTCAGACATAAAGAAAGCTTTTACAATCGCATGAGAGTTCACACTGGAGAGAAGCCTTACACCTGCACTCTGTGTGGGAATGACTTCACACGGAAAGTAAGCCTGAGGGGACACATGCATATTCACACTGGAGAAAAGCCATTTTCATGTGATCTGCGTTGAAAGAGTAATAACCACATGAGAATTCACACTGGAGAGAGTCCATTCATTTGTGGTCAGTGTGAAAAGGGTTTCAGATTTAAAGATAACCTTGAGGATTCACTGGAGAGAGAACTTGTAGACTTGGAAATTAAACCTTTTCCCTCGTTGTTTAATTCACAGGATCAGTTATTTTGCCAAGAGATCTCTTCTGTTTATTTTGTTTTTTCTCTGGCTGCCTTGTCTTTTGCCATCACGTACAGATATTCCTGAAAAGTCATGCAGATCTGAGGCTCTGCAATTTCAAATGGCACCAGAAAATATGTATCTGTGTGAAATTAGGAATATTTATTCACATTGCTGCTGAACATGATTTTCCACTCAAAATACAATGTTTTTTTGTCTTTTTTTGGGTGAGGCTGTTCACACAAGACCTTTAAATGTGGTTTGTAGCAGATGCTCATCTACAAGACTCAACCCTAGAATGTTCTTCAGATCTGGCAGTAGCACTTTTAGTATAGCTTAGCATAGATCATTGAATCTGATTAGACCATTAGCATCTCTCTCAATAATATATTGATATTTTTCCTATATAAATCTGGACACTTCTGTAGTTACATCGTGTATTAAGACAGAAGGATAAGTTGTGTTTTTCTTGGCCAATATGGCTAACCGTACTCTCATTCCTGTGTAATAATTCTACGCAGCACCTGAAAATAGTCCCCAGCACGCTCCCTGTGTAAGCAGGTGGTCACGTTGGTTATGTTGACAGAAGTTAGCCTATTTTCAGGCGCTGTGCGTAGGCCTAGAAAATCGCAACTTTTTGTTCGTAGAAAAAACATTTGTGTGAATCAAGGGAATGATTCATTTAGAAGTCAGGAACAATGCATCACAAATTGTAATACATGTTTTTATAATATTTTTTATGTATGTGCAAAGGTTTAAGATTTTTTAATTATTGAATGATTGTTCTTGTTTTGCTCATGATTTTTATTTTATCTATGCTATTTTTAAAAAGTGCATAAAAAAGAATTAAATTATATATATATATATATATATATATATATATATATATATTATATATACAGTGAGGAAAATAAGTATTTGAACACCCTGCTATTTTGCAAGTTCTCCCACTTAGAAATCATGGAGGGGTCTGAAATTGTCATCGTAGGTGCATGTCCACTGTGAGAGACATAATCTAAAATAAAAATCCAGAAATCACAATGTATGATTTTTAAACTATTTATTTGTATGATACAGCTGCAAATAAATATTTGAACACCTGTCTATCAGCTAGAATTCTGACCCTCAAAGACCTGTTAGTCTGCCTTTAAAATGTCCACCTCCACTCCATTTATTATCCTAAATTAGACGCAACTGTTTGAGGTCGTTAGCTGCATAAAGACACCTGTCCACCCCATACAATCAGTGGAATCCAACTACTAACATGGCCAAGACCAAAGAGCTGTCCAAAGACACTAGAGACAAAATTGTACACCTCCACAAGGCTGGAAAGGGCTACGGGGAAATTGCCAAGCAGCTTGGTGAAAAAAGGTCCACTGTTGGAGCAATCATTAGAAAATGGAAGAAGCTAAACACGACTGTCAATCTCTCTCGGACTGGGGCTCCTTGCAAGATCTCACCTCGTGGGGTCTCAATGATCCTAAGAAAGGTGAGAAATCAGCCCAGAACTACACGGGAGGAGCTGGTCAATGACCTGAAAAGAGCTGGGACCACCGTTTCCAAGGTTACTGTTGGTAATACACTAAGACGTCATGGTTTGAAATCATGCATGGCACGGAAGGTTCCCCTGCTTAAACCAGCACATGTCCAGGCCCGTCTTAAGTTTGCCAATGACCATTTGGATGATCCAGAGGAGTCATGGGAGAAAGTCATGTGGTCAGATGAGACCAAAATAGAACTTTTTGGTCATAATTCCACTAAACGTGTTTGGAGGAAGAAGAATGATGAGTACCATCCCAAAAACACCATCCCTACTGTGAAGCATGGGGGTGGTAGCATCATGCTTTGGGGGTGTTTTTCTGCTCATGGGACAGGGCGACTGCACTGTATTAAGGAGAGGATGACCGGGGCCATGTATTGCGAGATTTTGGGGAACAACCTCCTTCCCTCAGTTAGAGCATTGAAGATGGGTTGAGGCTGGGTCTTCCAACATGACAATGACCCGAAGCACACAGCCAGGATAACCAAGGAGTGGCTCTGTAAGAAGCATATCAAGGTTCTGGCGTGGCCTAGCCAGTCTCCAGACCTAAACCCAATAGAGAATCTTTGGAGGGAGCTCAAACTCCGTGTTTCTCAGCGGCAGGCCAGAAACCTGACTGATCTAGAGAAGATCTGTGTGGAGGAGTGGGCCAAAATCCCTCCTGCAGTGTGTGCAAAACCTGGTGAAAAACTACAGGAAACGTTTGACCTCTGTAATTGCAAACAAAGGCTACTGTACCAAATATTAACATTAATTTTCTCAGGTGTTCAAATACTTATTTGCAGCTGTATCATACAAATAAATAGTTTAAAAAAATCATACATTGTGATTTCTGGATTTTTTTTTTTAGATTATGTCTCTCACAGTGGACATGCACCTACGATGACAATTTCAGACCCCTCCATGATTTCTAAGTGGGAGAACTTGCAAAATAGCAGGGTGTTCAAATACTTATTTTCCTCACTGTATATATATATATATATATATATAATGTGTGTGTGTGTGTGTGTGTGTGTGTGTGTGTGTGAGCTGTGCACGTTTTGTGCTATTTTAGAAAAAATCTATTAAATAGAGCACATATAAAGCTCCGTGGTCATTGTGGCATGGCCGCAGATAACAGACATCATTTGTCAAAATGAACGAAGAAGAGAGAGGTGGAGTCCAAGAAGATGCAGAAGATGAGGAGGGATATGGGGATCAGGCAGGGGCGGCAGAAGATAATGATAATGTGGATCACCTTTACAAAAATAACCTACAGGAATCGTGCAGGAAATTCCTACAGGTTTTAGAATGAAGCCTTCAGTACAACAGAAACATGCAGGAACATCCAGCACAACTGCAACACAAGTGAAAAATCCTGCAGGACTGTATAATTCCTGCAGGACTGCTGTCCAGCACAAGTGAAAATTAATAAAAATACTTACAAAATAATTAAATAACCTACAATGGCTAGAGAATAAAACTCTGATAGTTGCTGTATACAATATTTATTTAATTACATTCAAGCATATTTCATGGAACTATTTTGATAAATTAGGCCCACAAATGCTTTTAAAAGGCCATCAGCTTTGTCAATGTTTTGGGGGAAATTGAATCTTGAACAAGAATGTATCTGGCCTGTACTAGAAGTAGTAAATGGTCAAGATATTTTCGGGGTAAAATGACAAACAAACAGTGAAGGCTGTAAAATAGGAGGAAGTGTCTGTATTCAGAAGCTTTCCAATATTTAAGCAAAGAAAAGAAACAGGGATACTTTCAGGTGTATCCAGTATGGCAGTGACTGTTGCTCTTTTTTGAAGTCCATAAAAGTGCATCTATCCATCATAACTGCTCCACACGGCTTTACTTTATAAAGTACAATTTATAACTTCCAACTTACAGAAAAAGTGTAACGCCTCTCACAGTTCAAAATGCTTTCGCTACATCAGACGAGCGTAACTGGTGTGCAATGTCTTCAGGCTTAGTGTAAGCATTTTGAACTGTGAGATTCCATAAATTGAATACAGAAGATGAATTACTGTTTATTTCCAAGTCATTTTGCTGTATAGTTTTGAGAAAAATAAAGGCTTAATCACCCCAAAAAGTGCATTCTTACACTGCATTTACTCATGAAAAAAAAATCGAATAATTTGCATAGTGTTGCACTGTTATACAAAAATGTGTTGATTTATTTTTTGTAAGATCCTAAATAAATAGGGATCTGGATTTCACTCCTTTACTTATATAAATCACAAATAAAAATAAATATAAAATAAATCAAATGCAAGGTTAAAATACAGCAGTGGCACGTTTAAATTAAAACTTCATATAATTTAAAATACTAAAATAAAAAATAAAGCTTCTTCTTATTGCACTCATTTGGTGTTCCCCACTGTGGTGTTTCTCATGTAGTGTCCAGTCCACTATGTCATCAGTGGCATTTGAAAAATTGCCAGACCTGATCATTTCCGATTACAGTTCTGGGTGTATCTGCACATGTAGGATGATAACACTCTTGGCATTCAGAGCACTGGACCATGAGCTCTTGTTATGGGCTGTTCTGCAAACACAGTAAACTGGTTCTGCAGTTTTGGTCATGTTTGCCTCAGCTTCACTCATGCAAAGTGTGATGCTGTTTTTATTTTAATGAAGCATACAGTTGTGCCCTTAGCCTGCCTTCATTAAATATGCATAGCTTTGGTGGATGGCCCTTGCATAGAGCATATGTAAATGCTATTGAGAACACGCCACAATTGCTTAGATTTGATTGCCTGACTGTGGCCTTACCGGCGAGGACAGTGTCTGTAGGGTTCTGGGGTCCAGAGGGCGCTTTTACTGTCATACACAGAGAGCTGATTCATCACAAAATAAATTGCTAACTGTGATCCAGTTGTTTTGCCGAATGTGCGATATCTGCACAAACTGGAGTTTTTTTGTGGCGTTCCCACAATCCCTCCATTAGCAATAGCACTAAAGGACAGAACTGACTGAAACCCATCAATGTCCATGTTGTCCTTTGCTGTGAGGAAGCTGGCCAGGTCAATGGTATCGCAGGTCAGCCAGTAATCCTGGGGAAGGACTTGTTGCAGCATCTTTACTTTTGGTGGCCTGGATAGTCTTCTAGGAGCAGTTCTGTCTGATGGACTTGAGTTGTTCCAGATTGGCCCCTCGATTTTCGATCTTCTCCTGATATTCTGCACTGGAGTTTTCTATAAATACAGAAGATACAATTTATTACAATTTATTCCACTTAAAAATTAAACTTCATGCTATGTAAACATAAAATGTTATTAATGTTGTGTGTAATCTTAGTCTATTAAGTGTCTTTTTAATGGGGGACCTTCTAGAAAACCACAAGATAAACGCGAGGGCCCACATTTTTTTTAAATAAGAATTATGAATACTTCAAACTGGAGATTTGATAACACATGAAAACTGGCCATATCCCTCAGGGCCAGCCTGATTATGTCCAAATATAATGTTGTGTTAGGGCAAACAGAACCCAGTAGTCATTTACAATTTACCATTAACATAAATATTCCACAGTCTCTAATCTCGACTCTTCTGTTTTGAAAAGTTAATGTATGACACACTATATATTGGGGTCTATGCGATTTATAAATATAAAATATGGTACAAAAGACGTGGTTTATTTAAATTAAATGAATTTAACTACAGTAGGTAACATTATATTGTTGTTCGCTGATATTAAAGTTAATAAACCTAGACTTATTGAAGATCTGGGTTTCTTTACACTGATCATAAAGACTATAAATTGACTCATTTCAGCAATGCAGACGTCAAAGGGTTAGTTCACCCCAAAATGTAAATTCTGTCATTAATTCCTCTCTCTCGTGTCGTTCCAAACTCGTAAGACTTTCGTTCAGCTTCAGAACACAAATTATGATATTTTTGATGAAATCCGAGAGCTCACTGACCTCTCCACAGACAGCAGTTTAACACTTTCATTTCCCAGAAAGGTTGTAAAAACTTTTTTAAAATAGTCCATGTGACTGTAGTTATGAAGTGACAAGAATACTTCTCATGCGCAAACAAATAAACAAAAATAATGACTTTATTCATCAATGTCTTCTCTTCCCTGTCACTCAAAAAGTATTGGGATTTTATATTACATATTTATTGTTTAATATATTTATATTTGAGAATATATCAACATGTATATCTAGATATCTAGATATAGATCATTTATATAAATAAGATAAATAGATAAATAATTTATTCCCCTAAACAATACAGTTTTAACTTTTAGACAAAGTCTCTCAGTCTTTACTAGTTTCATAATATTTTCAGCACATCATTGAAGATGTATTTCACCAATACATTCAACTCTGAATTTCAGTCATCTCTTGTATTATTTGTATGTGTGCACTTCTGTGAATGAAGACTGGAGTGTGTGAACGGGACTTTTATTTTGGTGTGGTGGTGTGACGTCATAAGTCCGCGCCGCGCTCCTGCATCTGTTGTGACTCGGCTGGAGAAAGGTTTGTGTTTTAAGCGTTTAAAGTGTTTAAACAATAGAAACAATCTTCAAAGTTTTACAGGCGACGCAGATTGAATGATGTATTATTAAATGTAACATTGCATTGCTTTATCTAACACTTATTAACGTTGTGTGAGTAAAGTAACAGAATAAACTCATGAGTAACAGAAGCAGCTTCTCATTTCTCTCTCTATCGTGAATCAGTTCAAACATGAGTTCAGTCTCTGGCGAGTAGAGATGAGAGATTGAGTCAATTGCTTTGGAAAACGATTCAGTGATTCAACGCGCTCTATTTCTAAAATCATTAAATAAAATAAAAATGATATGTATGTATATATATATATATATTGAGTGTTACTGAGACTGTGCTGATGCTGATTGAGACACTCAAAGATTTAATGTGGATTTATTTTTCTCTGTTAATTATTCTCATCTTAAACAAGACAAACTCACAGAAAAACTCCTGGAGAAGTGACTGAGATCCTTTATAAAGATGGTGTTTATTAAAGAGGAGAGTGAAGACCTGAAGATTGAAAATGTATTCAGTTTGAAACATGAAGAAACTGAGGAACAGACAGAGAAAGAGGAGAGAGAAGACGTGAAGATTGAAGAAACATTGAGAGTGAAAGATGAAGAAACTGAGGAACAAACAGGTTGGTTTCATTCTTAAAGCTGAACTCAGTCATTTGGTATTTGTGAAGAATGTCTTGTGAATGTCCTCAGTCCTGCTGGTTGGAGTAAACTTGTCATTCTTCAATTTTACACGCTCGCAGATCAATAATAACAAGCTATGCATATCCTCTCATTATAACGGCATACTTGATGTAAATAAGAGATGTGTTATGCTGTTAGAGTCATTGTTTATAGAGGGATTTTCTGTTGATCGCACTATAACGGCTGCACTGCTTGCTTTCTGTAGTCTAAACCAGTGTTTCCCAACCTTTTTTCGGTCATGGCACCCTTTGAAAATGTTCTCCATTTTGTGGCCCCCCCTCGCATACGTTACGCTAGGGGTGTAACGGTACAGATTGCTCACGGTTCGGTTTGTATCACGGTTTTATGTTCACGGTTTCGGTACGGTTCAGTATTTGCTATGTTCAGGGAAAAAAGGACTACTGTCAAATAAAAATAAAGAAAATAATAAGAACAAATCATTTAAATACAAGCAGCAGCACAAATAAATACTATTGAGCAAAGATACTAATAAAATAAACTATGCTTTTCAGGTTTTTCAGGTACGTCTAACATTAGTTTTCAGGTACAGAAATTGATCAAATGTAAAATAACATTGCATATTTGACTGTATACATTAAAGATTAATCATTTTTAAACTTACAAAAGCTATCCAATCAAGAGCAGTGAGTGATGTCCTTGTCTTTTGTTGTTTGACATTAAACAGACAGCAGTAAAGGCTACTGCCCCTTTAAGAGCTAATGCTCGGATATGTGTCGTCTTTCTCGACTGTAAAGTTTACGTAAGGCATATTCAGACTATGTCTGCTAGAATACTCAAGATGGACATGTTGACATGCTCTTGAACGGACAAACTCACACTAAAAGTAAGACTTGAAAGAGAACTCAATATGTGCGCGCTGTTAGACATGTGCGCGCTTTCGGATGAGTGCACAGAGACACATTTTCTCACAGCGCGCACGACTTCTCATTTGCGTCTTCTGGCACGTCACCCGGGTGATGACGGTGAAAATGACTGGTCATATTCGAACATACGACAGCACTCGCATGCTTTGAACAAAGTTTACAAAGAGAGAATTATTTGAAAGACTTTTACACCCCTGCTCTCGTCAGACGGCACCCCGTTTGAAGAAAAGTTTTGTCATGTTTCTTTAGAGGACCAATCACTGCATGAAAAGTGGGATTTTCGTCAGTATGTGGCACTGTAGATTGCCGTGGAACTTCAGGTTTACGACGAAAACTGCCGTAAATTGTCAGATATTGACGTGGGCCTTGCTTGGCAGTTGTCCCCCCATGACCCCCCCTCCCCTTAATTCTAGGGGAGGCTTTATCATGTAAATGAACATGCTGTGAGCTACACAAATGCAAATCAGAGTAGCAGCAGGGGGAGTTTTATCTAGGTTCTGAATTTATTAAACTAAAACATTTTAAGTTAAATGTACTCGTTTTAGTTCACATTACTAAATTTTTAGGGCAACCAGTTTTTTAAGTAGATTCAACTTGTCCGGGCTAACAGTGTAGATTAATTACTCTGTATGTCATTAGCAATAACCAATGTTATGTAAAAAAAAAAAATACACACAAAATAATTTATTTCAAAAATGATAATTGTTTTAACAGAGTTTTAATCAGGCTCAAAATGTGCATTCTATGCAAATAACATCAAACAACATTGTATGGCTTTCCATAATTGTGCAATTACATCACAGTTTCCTAGAGCTCAAATACTGTGCATAGTGGCACTAGTGGCATGACTACAGTGACCTTTTCTTTGGTCTTGCTTAAATGCACAGTGGATGTGTTAACCACACATCTCCCAGCAATGCGCTCAACAGGCAGAAATGATGCAGGGTATGATAAGTCTGTTCCCTGACGCGCCCAAACTTCTATTGGCTTTCCATAAAAATATCTGTCCGGATGGGGCTGAAGCCAGGAAACTTGTGCAATTACATGTTTGAATGCAGTACCTTTTGACACAACATTAACAACTATAAACTGCTTTATAATGGCTGGTCGTAGTTCGGCTAGAGGGTCAAGGATGGGTTCCTCAAAAGTGTTACATATACATATGCTGACCTTTCTGCTCTAGATCCATTAATTGAGTAAGTTACATTCAGATATGTTACCCGTTTGCGTGTCATGGAAAATGTCAGTGACACAAGGGTACATCTGATGATACATTGTCAACATTGCATGTCTGTCAGTCTCATCCAAGATTGTCTGGTGGAATGGAGACAGAGGCACCACTGTACAGTTTCCGAAGAGAAGTCTTTCTGCTGACACAAACACTGTGTTTCACATAAAGCATATCAGCTGTGTCATTGCATGACAAAGTCCCAACCATTTGTTTTCCTAAAATATTGGCAAATTCAGCACCATATTCACATGTCCATGGCATATGAAGTTGTTGGCTCTGCTGAAATTGCCTCATAATCTGGACTTCAATTGCCCTGTTGTTGTTGTTATTAAACTTTCCCAGTATTCCATTAAAACGCTCGAATGAAAAACACCAAAAAGAATAAACTGGTCCATAATCCAACATGCACTCTTTCAAATGAAGATGTAGATGCATGTTGGGGGTGCAGTGCAATGGGCCAAAGAGTTCGACAAATTTTGAGAGAAATGTCTGCAGGTATCTATCTGCTACTTCCAGTCTATTGATGGATATGACTCTGGAGCAGAGTATGATACAAGCCTGCACAAAGTCAAACCACATGTCATAGTGTCTGTTGTTGATAAGCCCCTTCAGACAAAACAGTGAGTAAATGGTTGTCCAGTTTTTCCACTGATCTGCTGTAAATCCTGTAAAGCCAGATGAAATTTGTAAGGGAATTCTTCCAACCTCATAAGGTAACACACAGAGTTTCATAGGTACACCGCGCTTGTTAATATCATAGGTATGCGAGCACGTCTCGCGATATCTTCCTTATAACAATGACCTCGCATGTGATTGGAGGAGCCCGACGAGCTTCTCACCCTCGTCCAATCACGTGCGAGGTCATGGCCATGACGTGTACAAGACGAGCTTTAAACAGACGTGTTTTGGACCTTTTTTTTTACATTTCCTGTGTTTTTGCTGCTTTGCTTTTTCGGGATCAACAATGACAGGACGCCGTCTCGCCTTCAGCTCCCCTTCAACTCCTCTGCATGGACGCAACCAACCCTTTTCAGCCAGTCCGCTGACCGATGAGAAGAAACTGCTGAATGCCATGAGTGGCCTGTCTCGTCAGCTTACTCTACTTACGAACAATGTGAATGAGAAGTTTGCCGTAATAAACTCCAGGTTGCTGTCCATGGAGGATAGGTTGGCTGCTTTTGAGTCGAAAAACTGCTGTGCTGTGGAAGAAAATAACTCCAAGAAGAGAAGACGGGTGCACAATCCCAAGATTGCGGTGAGAAAATTTTTATGTATAAGCATAATATTATTTTTTAAGTAGCCCACGCTAAAAGTAACGTTTGCAGAACCAGTTTACATTTTTATATATAAGTGTCTTTTGTCTTGTAATTTTCAGGAGGCTGTCCGGCGTCTTCACAACTCTGAGGCAAACTGCAGTCGCTATGAACCAGAGCATGGGTAATGTAACGTTAAGATTTAAAGAATATGCTTTTATTCAGCTGTATAAGGAAATGGATGAGTTAATAGATCCGAGCTTAAAACTGCACATTTTGTTTTCACAGACTATCCTCGCCTCATAACGAAGCCGTGAGCTCTTATCTGCTTGGAGCGATTTCCGCGAGTCCAGATTTAACCGCTGATCACGACGACATTGTGTGTAAGTATAACGTCTAATGTTTTTCTCATTCCTTGTTTAATTTTACCGTGACTGTTTTTATTAATACCAGTCTCATGTAATTGTTTTCCAGCTGCCTGTAAGACGTATTATGAATCGATACGCCGTAGCTTCAGATACAAACAACATGAACTTGCATCGCAGGCGGAAACTGCGAAGAGTTTAGCTCGGAGTCGATCAAGAAGAAAAAGGGTAAGATTTATTATATTAGATCCGTTTTTTGTCAATGTTAGTATTTTTCAGGTTGCTTATTGTCTTTATGGATTGTATTACAGTTGCTGGAAGCGAGACAAAGTGTGCTGGCTGAGGATGAGATGGACATTTGGAAGTGTGCGACCATTGACCTCATGTCTGACGAGGAAGACGGCATTGTTGACGGGGTGTCTGGATGGATTGTGCGGCCACCGGCCTCTCGCAGCCTGGAGCTCTCCGAACTCTGTGCCACTTTGCAATCCAGATTAGAGGCGATACCGAAATACAGGGCAACTCACCATATACGCCTGTGTTCCCCGAATGTGTTGGGCGCTTCTCTTTGACGTTTTTGGAGGGCAACATAAGAGACATTACTGCTGCACTGTACATAGTTGTGTGTTTAACAATAAAGCTCTTGCTTTGAATAAACCGCTGTGTGTTTATAAATGAAGCTCTTTCTTTGAATAAACGGCACGGTCCGTATAATTTTCCCATATATTCCTTGATGGTATGAATAGTGTAGTTCATAGCACAATAACATTAATATAAAACATAAATTATTACAACATAAATTAAATATTTATTACTTATTATATATTTATATTTTATTATTATTATTGGGGTTTACATTTATAATAAGCCAGGGTGACCAATAATGATTGGTTTGCAGTGATCTGCCAACCAATCACGAGGGATTTTTCTTGTTTAAAAGTAGTGGCTTCACTACTCAAGTCTGGCCGTTGACTCTCTGGTTTCGCTGCTATTCATATGCTAATTAGAGGTGTTGCACCTCCGCGCGGTCTCTCAGCGGGGGGCTCTCTACCTACGTCATGGTTCGTTTACGACAATTTGTGGCACAGACGAACGCGACGTTCGCTGCCTCTAATTTGTCGAAAACTGCCGAAAATTAGGGAGATTTCCGGGAGTCTACAGGCGTTTACGGGGTAGAAAATCCCACTTTTCATGCAGTGAACGTCCACTTATTCTGCAAAGTTTCAGGAATGACGAGCGCTTTTAATTGACTGAATCCGCTATCCTGTTCTGCGAGTCGCTCCTGAAATGGTCTAGACCAGGTAAACCCAGCCTGATCTGATGACGATTTGATTCCCTGCAGCTCAGGCTGGAAACCTGTACATATTTCTATCTTGCTTCTGTAACAAATTTGCGAGGACCAATCACAAACCGTCTTATCCACCTGGCGCGCTATTGGCGGGTTTAACACAATGACGGATAGAGAAGCCACAGATTATCACTTTGTGGTGGGCGGTTTGCCCCCAGGATGGGGCGGAGAGACCTATGAGCTCTCTCGATCTCAAAATGCGAGTCAGGTGTAAGGTCGAGCCATTTCTGTAGCATCTTCGTAAGAAACTGTGAGACAGTCTCAGAGCCTTCGGCTTCAGGGAGGCCGACGATTCTTAGGTTTTTGCTTCTGCCGTGATTCTCCAGGTCGTCTACTTTGGCTCTAAGTGAAGACGACTCTTTTTTCCCAAAATGCAATTTTGTTATCGTGAGACAGCCTGCCTTCCTCAGCAGCGGAGATTCAGCATTCGGCCTCCGTTAAGCATGTCTCATTTGACGCCACTCTGCCAGACAAATTAGAAAAGGGCTTCCTGTATTGAGATTACTGAAGTAGAAATATTGTCCAAACGACTGTCAATCGCACTTAATCTGCCGTCAATACTGCCTAGACTGGCTCCCAGCGAACAGATTTCAGTCAACATAACTTCAGCCTGGTCTGATGAAGTCTTCATCTCGATGTGCTTTTTTTTTACATTTCTGGTTGGCCAAGAGGATGTGAAAAGCGGAAATTCTTGCGTTTCTATAGTCTCGGAAATTGTTTGTTGCTGTTGGGACAGTATACTTAAAAAATTAATCGAGATAAAAGAAAGACATTATAAAAAGAGAAGGAACTGATGTGGAGCCAACGAGCCAAGCAGCCATCTTCAGCGAGGTCACGTGACTCCCTACAGCCAGTCTTTGACCCTGTCCCTAAACCCTCACGGTCTTCCTCTGAGTACACACTTTCACAACGTAATGCCGCTTTGACTGCCGGGAAGAAGTCCGCAGTGTAACCCGCACCAGTACGGGCTCGGCTGAAGTGCGCATCGTTTTCGTTTTGTATAAATTGTATCTTAATTTTAATAAATGTTTTTAATCTAGTTGCTTCTTATTTTATAAGAAGTCAATATAACAGACAATAGCCTTAGCGCGGCATTATGTATTTGATCGTTTACAAATGATTCAGAAATGTTTTGCAATTGAAATGACTGGGAAAAAGTGTCCCAATCAACCTAAAGCACCAGATACTATTTGAAATCATAATTGCATTGCATTATGTTTTTTTAAATCCCACATTTTTTACTTATAACATTCATCATTACCAATTATTCAGTTATTTGTATTTATTGAATATTGAATTGGGTTCAGTGTCACAATATTACTGTTTTTTTTTAGCTCTTCTTTCAAAAAATCTTGAAATATTGTTTCTTTTTTTGGCAGATAATTTAGCTTGCTTTAAGTAAAAACATTTAGATTTTTTCCCCCAGAAAACTATTTTTTTTCTGTTACTGTACTTTTCTAGTAAACCTAAAATCTAGTAGGCCTACCTGAAGCTCATTCATTATGCAGCTCATTATTATTCAGGTCTTTTGTTTCTCAGGAGTGATCACATTATTATTCATGGTTCGTTCACGCCTCCTCGCATATCGGCCTCGGTAAAGAAAACGTGTTTTACCAATTGTAAATTAATATATTGTTGTATGTGAATGTGTCGTCTCAATGATTCTCACATCAGTTTGAAGCAAAAACTCTAGGCAAATACACCCATTAGTCAAAAGTCTCGTGAACACATCTATTGTTTGTTTTGAAGCCTTAATTAAATTTTTTTTTTTTCAGAAAACATGCATAAACATAATTCTCTCAAAAATACAAACATGTACATTCATGTTGCTCACATATTATGGTAGCCCAGTTTGTGCTGAATACAGTGTAATTACACTTTTGCCATTAATATGTTTATAAGCATCTGAAAAAAACACAAATGTAAGAGCATGTCAAAACTTCTAAAGAGCCCCAGAACAGCTCAAACGTCTAGGGATTAAAGGGTCATGAAACACAGTGTTTTAGCAGCCGTCAGTTCTCACCACAGTTTTGAAAAATGCTATAAAAGTGGGCTTGGTTAAGCTGCGGAGTGGAGGGGGTGAGGAGAGACTGACTGACTGACTGACAACAACACAACAACGGCTTCTGATTCAGAGTTTTATCAGTAAAAGCATCAACGCTTCCCAAAAAATTGCACGCTGCAAAATATCATTACGTAACACAATATACACATGGTTTAGTAAGCTCACCTTAAATTACACAAATACATAAAATACATATCCTTTGACAGCTGTCATTTATTGCACAAATAAATGCACAGCCATTCGCATGTTCTCTCTAAAGGAAATATATACGAACACGCTGATGCATCACTGATAACTTTTGAGGCTTATTTTGCAGTGTTTTATGAGCCGTTTGATCGGTTAATGGGCCGTAAAGAGAGGTTACACTCACAGTGTGGATGAATCTCGTTTGTGTGAAGACTCTGGATCTACTGAAGAGAACTTATGCGATGCAGAAACTAATACAAAGGAAAAATAATCACGTGTTTTTGATCCATTAATGCATCTCTCACTTACGAATGCGATCTCACTCTTTGAAGCGCCTGTCAATCAATGCGTGCTGCTGTGTTAAGCGAGGCATTTTCTCATAGGATAAGGACACGCAGACTCGTGAATATTTAAGCAAGACTTCTTCTCATAAAATAAGGACATGCAGTCTCATGAATAAATAAGTGAGGCCTCTTCTCATAGGATAAAGACATGCAGACTCATGAATAATTGAGGCCGCTTCTCATAGGAAAAGGACATGCAGACTCATGAATAATTGCGGCCGTTTCTCATAGGATAAGGACATGCAGACTCATGAATAATTATGAGACATCGATGAGTCATCACTGTACTATAGAGACAGAGCGACACGCGTCATAATCTGAAGACCACGCCCACCGGGGGGGAAAACAATCAAACCGTCTCCATTGACTTTGCATTGCGTGAGGCTGCATCCTTGTAATTTCGGACTTATTACAAAAAACTGAACAATGTATTAAAGCTGATATGTGACACAGTGAACAAGCTAAACAAAACCCAGAAGCAAAAACCCAGACGTTTTTATAAGCTGTTGACCCAAAAAACGAGCGTTTAAGGACAAAAAAGTGTATTCAGGCCATTGAGACAGAGCGCTACAGGTCATATTACACTGATAACTACGGCGACTAGAGGGGAATGTAATCAACGACAGGAAATATCATATATAAAACGGACATTTGGATATTTGACTTAACAGTGACAAAATGTTTACTGCACACATACACATACTGAGACATACTGAGTGTCAGGATCCCAAAATTTACCCATTCTTCCTGCTGAAGCGTCACTTCTTATTGCCTGTATCCACTTTTATCTTCTTAAACGCTCGTTTTTTTTGGGTCGACAGCTTATAAAAACTTATTTCTGTGTTTTTTAGCTTGTTTGCTGTACACCTTGTCACATATCAGCTTTTAGACATTGTTCTGTTTTTTGTTATAAGTCCGAAATGACAATGAGGCAGCCTCCCGCAATGCAAAGTCAATGGAGAGCGTTGGATTGTTTCCCCCCCGGTGTGGGCGTGGCCTAAATACGCTCTGTCTCTATAGTACGACAAAGCGTCACATTCTGTGATGTTGATACAAAGATGAATTTAAACCCAGAAGTTGAATATAGTGCTTTTTTATTTATTTAAATGAACTAGTTTTCTTCTACAATCAAAATGAATGGATGGTAACATTGACTTCTATGATGCTCAACACTCATAACTCTGTTAAAATCTCAGAAAATTTGGTTTAGGGTTTTATGACCCTTTAAAGACAAAGGCAGCAAATGTTGTCCTGTGCATTTCTCTCTGAAAATCTTGGGTTGTTCCAGACATTGTTCAGAAGAACAGCGTACGTGGATTAAAAAGTTGATTAGGGCAGGGGTTTACAAACCTGTCCTGGAGGACCCCCAACACTGCACATTTTGTATATCTCCCTCATCTAACACACCTGATTCAACTCATGAGCTCATTATTAGAGACTGCAAGACCTGAAGTGGGTGTGTCAAATATGGGAGACATACAAAATGTGCAGGGCTGGGGGTCCTCCAGGACAGGTTTGAAAACCACTGGATTAGAGACAGGAAAGCAAATAAAGAAGTGCAGAAAATTATAGGCTGCTCAGCTAAAATGATATCAAATGCTTTAAAATGGCAACCAAAACCAGAAAGACGTGGAAGAAAACGGAAAAACAACCATTCGAATGGATCAAAGAATAGCCAAAATGGCAAAGCTCAGCTCCAGGGAGATCAAAGAAAGTCTAAAGTTACCTGTGAGTACTGTAACAATTAGACGACGCCTACATGAAGCCAAGCTATCGGCAAGAAGCCCCCGCAAAGTCCCATTGTTGAAAAAACTACATGTGCTGAAGAGATTACAATATGCAAAGAACACATTGACTGGCCTAAAGAGAAATGGCGCAATTTTGTGGACCGATGAAAGCAAGATTGTTCTTTTTTAGGTCTAGGGGCCACAGACCGTTTGTCAGACGACTCCCAAACACTGAATTCAAGCCACTGTAGACAGTGAAGCATGGTGGGGCAAGCATCATGATATGGGGATGTTTCTCATACTATGGTGTTGGCAGGGGCGCCGCTAGCAGTTTTGGGCCCTATGAAAGAATTTGATGTTGGACCCTCTACCACACCAACCTAGCTATCCAAAATATTTGTCTGCAATTTAATAATACTGACAAATTAAGCTCCGCTGGCTCAACCCAGAATGCCCCGATTGGCTGATGAAACATTGATTAAAATTAAGAAACAATTTACACAAAACAAAACTTAATGAAGTGGTCACAATCATGTCTGATCAACTCCATTCATCTTATGATGTGTCCTATCTCATGCTGTTCACTTTTCATAATCGTCATAGATCGACAGATTGAAAACATAGACAACATAAAAAACAACATTATAATATTTAAACATAAATATAAAAATAAAATACCTTAATGGCTGAAACAATTATAGCACAGAGAATTTTCTTGTCGGAGTGGGATTTGAGTGAACGTAGTTTTACCGGTGAGTGTGAGCGGTTCATGAGTGGAGCGTTTTGCTGGATTTTGCCGGAAATGCACCATCATTTTTTTATATTTGCAACTCTTTGGTAGATTATACATTTATAATACATTACTACTAGTACTGTTACTACTAATAAAACTGATCTCTGGGGGCCCCAAAAGTGTGTGGGCCCTTAGAATTGTCCTAATTCCCTTAGCTGCGCCCCTGGGTGTTGGGCCTATTTATCGCATTCCAGGGATCATGGATCAGTTTGAGTAAAATACTTAAAGAGGTAATTTTGCCTTATGCCGAAGAGGAAATGCCCTTGAAATGGGTTTTTCAACAAGACAACGACCCCAAACACACCAGTAAGCGAGCAGCATCTTGGCTCCAGACCAACAAGATTAACGTTACGGAGAGGCCAGCCCATTAGAAAACTTGGTGACATCAAAAATGCTGTTTCTGAGGCCAAACCAAGAAATGCAGAGGAATTGTGGCATGTTGTGCAATCATCTGGGCTGGAATACCTGATCACAGATGCCAGAAGTTGGTCGACTCCATTCAACACAGATGTGAAGCATTTCTCAGAAACCGCGGTTATTCGACTAAATATTAGTCCAGTGATTGACAAGAAAGCGAAATCTTCAAGCATTTTTCAGTTTATACAGGAAATGTTTGACTTTGTATAGAAAAATGCAGACACTGCTATTTTTTGAACAGCCTAATATTACTTTTTCTTCACTTTCTCTAAAGTAATTAGATACATTTTTCTTCATGTTTTGATTTAGAACAGAATGTGCAGTGTTCCCAATGCATTTGCGTGTATTGAAATAAAAGTTATTATAAGGATTTTGAGCTTTACTCACTTTTTTAATCACACTGCTATTATTTTGAACACAACTGTAAAACATAAATGTCAGAAGTTGTTTTAGGACACATGCTGAAAGTTACTGCAGAAACAAGGTTGTGATGTTGCAAAGAGCAGAAAATGACAATATAACTGAGACATGCTTTGAAACCAGTGGAGACGACAGCACAGACGCTGCTTATATTTATATAGCGCTTTTCTGGGTACTCAAAGTGCTTTACATAGAAGGGGGGGGGGGGGGGGGGGTCTCCTCAACCAACCCCAATGTGTAGCACCCCCTGGATGATGAGACCGCAGTCATATTGAGCCATAATGCCCACCACACACCAGCTGTTTGGTGGAGAGGAGATAGACCGATGAAGCCAATCAGCATATCGCTATATGGGGATGTTTAGGAGGCCATGATGGACAGGGGCCAATGGGTAAATTTGGCCAGGATTCCGGGGTTACACCCCTACTCTTTTACCGATTTTTAATGACCACAGAGAGTCAGGACCTCAGTCTCTCATCCGAAGGATCCATTTCAATCTATTTTTTTCCTTCAGATATTGTGTTTGTGTATTTTTTATCAGAAATGTTGTGTATTTACATTTTATTGACAATCAAATAAAGGCATAAAACATTAATTTCATTTATTTTTTAATCATTAGAAATTAAAAATCATCAAAACATAAAAGTTAAAACATGCAGGTAAAATTTGATTTGTCTTTTTTTCCTTAGATCTGATGTCACTGAAAGAGGAGAGTCAAGATCTGAATGGAAAGGAAGAGAAAGATCAATATGAGAATCATGATTTCATAACTGAAGAAACAGCTTTTAGTTGCTCACAGACTGAAAAAATTTCTTCACGAGAAAAAGCTCAAAAGACAGAAACTTATTTCCCATGCCAACAGTGTGGAAAGAGTTACACTCATAAAGGAAACTATAACAGGCACATAAGAACTCACACTGGAGAGACGGCTTACACCTGCAGGTGGTGTAGAAAGAGTTTCACTCTTAAAGGACACTTTCAAGACCACATAAGAGCCCACATTGGAGAGACGCCTATCACCTGCCAACAGTGTGGAAAGAGTTACACTCATAAAGGAAACTATAACAGGCACATAAGAACTCACACTGGAGAGACGGCTTACACCTGCAGGTGGTGTGGAAAGAGTTTCAATCGAAAAGGACACTTTCAAGACCACATAAGAATCCACACTGGAGAGAAGCCTTACACCTGCCAACAGTGTGGAAAGAGTTTTAACAGAAAAGGAATCCTTAACAGGCACATGAGAGTTCACACTGGAGAGAAGCCGTTCTCCTGCCAACAGTGTGGAAAGAGTTTCAACCATAAAGGACACTTTCAAGACCACATACGGATTCACACTGGAGAGAAGCCTTACACCTGTCAACAGTGTGGAAAGAGTTTCACTGTAAAAGTAAGCCTTAACAGGCACATGGTAGTTCACACTGGAGAGAAGCCGTTCTCCTGCCAACAGTGTGGAAAGAGTTTTGCTGAAAAAGTAGGCCTTAACAGGCACATGAGAGTTCACACTGGAGAGAAGCCTTACACCTGCCAACAGTGTGGAAAAGATTTCAAACAAAAAAGAAATCTTGATTTCCACATGAGAATCCACACTGGAGAGAAGCCGTTCATTTGTGATCTCTGTGGAGAGAGTTTCAGATATAAAGAAACCTTTAAGCACCACATGAGGATTCACTTTTGAGAGAATGGTTTTATATGTCATCAGTCTGGAATGAGTTACAGACAGAAAAACCTTGGGTTTATGTAATAACTTAGAATCATTTCATGTGGCATCACTGGAAAGACTTGCAGAAACAAAGCCAACCCTGAGGTTCACATGAGTTTAGATTATAGAGTGGCCTTTCACCAGCCCTCAAGGCCCTGAAATACTGAAATATGGCAAAGTTATTTTGTCATATTTTATCGGTCTTTGCTTAGGGTCAGCGCACTGGTGAATATCCTGTGTGGCAGTTAAATGAATATGTGCTGTGCATTTTCCTTCCAGTAACAAAATAAATACGGTGAGAAAACTGCATTTGTGAAAGCATCAGATATAATAAACTGTTCCCGCACAAAACTTGGAAATATTAAGATTGTGATGGCCACACTAAAGGAAAGGTACATGTAATCTGGCAGTATTCCCTTTAACACAACCTCCAATGTGTATAGAAGGAAATAATGCTAGGAGATGACAGGTTTTCCACCGGTCCAGCTCCTCAAGACCTCTAGGCTTTCACACAAAAGTAGATAGGGTGCAGTTTTGAACTTGTGTTTGATTTTTGAATGCTTCAACTGTCCAAAGCATGAGATCAGCAATAAAGAATTTAGAAACTAAATCTAATTTCTCCTCGTCTTCAGCGTTCTTTAGAGCATTTGCAGTACATTCGCGGCAGACACAAGTGCCATTACATACTGAAGCTTTGGTAACAAAACCAACGGTTCAAAAACAAAAATATCAAAGTGAGGTGAGCAACGCTATGCATTTTGCCACCCTCTCGCTCGCCGTCATTACCAAGCAACAGGGTAAACAGCTGCTGCTTTGATGACACAAACGCACCCCGGTTCGGACCCAAATAATATAATATGAACACAGTCCAGCGGGGGCAGGGGGAGGGGGGAGCAATCGAACTCGGGTTCAGCCCAGACAATCGAACCAAGTGTGAAAGCACCCTAAAAGAGTCCTTACACTTATACATAAGCACTGCTCATACCTTTTAAAGCTACAGTCCATAACTTTTTTTTGTTGTTAAATTTCAATTTCAAAATAAATGTTTCAACAGGTACATAACCAGCCAGTGTTTTCGTTTTAGACTCAGGGCTGTCAAACTCATTTTCACTGAGGGCCATTCGGCATTATGGCTGCCCTCAAAGGGCCAGTTGTAACTGTAAGACTGTATAAGTGATGCTACTCCTCAACATATAGTCTCTTTACTTGATTATTATTTAAGTTACAAATATTGTATTCATTTTCAGAGATGTAACAATATGTTATTGTTCTGTGATATTATAACAAAACCTTTTAACGCCTTGCCTGTCAGCCCCCATTTTGGCAAGTGGGGCAGTTTGACATACCCATAGTAAAAAGGCTGCTGGTATATTTAGAAAGCCAACACTTGAGAGTTTACAGCTGAATACTCAGAATTGCTTAGACTGTTATTAATATGGAGATATATAGGCTCAAACATAAAAACAAATATTAAAAATATATTTTTAAATATATATAAGTATTATATTATTGTAGTTTAACAACTTATGACCACAACTAGAGTGAAGCCACAAGTGTGGTCATGCTTAATTTCAAATCTGTGGTATCCTGATATTAATGTGATAGTTACTGGCAGTTCCACCCCACACCACAAGAGGTGCAGTTGACCTTCAGGTTCATGTGGGTGCTGAAAAGGAGAGACAAGGAAGTCTAAGCATGGAATAACAGTTGTGTATGGATGCTCTGTTATGGTAGGAATGCCAATAAAATACGAAGTCCAGTTATGCTGTGTGATCCCATCCTATCATTACTGAAGTTACCACATATTGGCGACGAGGATATTGGAAGGATGAAATAAGCGTTGGTCTGAAGACGGATGACACTGGATGAGTTCAGAGAGCTGACGGTGGAAAAGCGAGGGGCTAATGTTACTAAAAGAAAGGTGAGAACTCTCTGTGCTGCAGGTCGTCCGAAAACAGTCTGATTTAACAGTATACCTGATTATATATTATATATATACCAGGTTATATACATTCCAAAGGGGGAGGTGTTACATTGAGGTTGAACAAAGCATGTTAATTAAATATACAGGTTTTGGGAAAACCTGCCCAGACAGAGTATCACCTACTCCTAATCAGCATAACTATTCAAACGCATAGATGCTAATCCAATCACTCAGGCAGTATTGCTCTAAACTTGTCATGGTAAATAGTCAGGAAAGTGCATAGAGACAAAAGACTTAATGTCTCAACCACTTACACAGGCTGAAGTAATCTCCTTAGAATTTCCTCAAGTTTACTTCAAAATGTAAAACACAAATATAGATAAATTTTCAGTTATATTCTATTACATTGGAACCTAGATATAACAATGTATAAATTTGTAATCTTACAGACCGGAGGATTCACGGAGACAAACGCTAAGATGCTATCCGAAACGGATTTGACTTTTGAGAAATCGTTCAAAATTGCAGTAGCTGCTGAAGCTGCTAGTAAAAATGTTCAAGACCTCCATAAAGCACCGTTAGCATGTAACAGCATGAAGACGGAGAGTACATGGAAAAAGGAGGGAGAATGGAAAAAGACAGAAAAAGAATGCTACCGATGTCATGGAAAGCAACACAGCGCAGCTGAGTGTAAATTCAAGGAGGCAAAGTGTCACTGTTGCGGGAAAGTAGGGCACATAGCCATGGCTTGCAGAAATAAAAATAAAGTAAGTTCATACCCCAAGGAAAAGAAAGCATACCGAGCAGAGCGGCGTTCACGTCCACACCGATCATATAATGTAGACTGTGAAAAGCAGGATGATGATAGATCTGAAGAGGAAGAATTCCCATTAAACTGCATGGAAACGGAGACATCAATTCAGCGAATAAAACAGTTTGAAGTGACTAGAAGTGAATAAGAAGACAGTACATTTTGAAATTGATACAGGATATAGTATAAGCATAATGAATGAGATGAAATTCAATGAGATGTGGAACGAGAAGCAACGCCCGCAAATAAAGCAAACTAAACTTTTACTAAAGTCATATACAGGGGAGAAAATCAAAGTATTGGGGGTAGCCAAAGTGGAAGTCAACTATGAGCGGCAAGTAAAGACATTGCCGCTAGTGGTGGTTAAAGGTACAGGACCTAGCTTGTTAGGAAGAGGATGGCTAGAGGCTCTAAAGCTGAAGTGGGAGGAAATAAAAAATGTGAGAACAGAGTCTACCGGAAGTACTCATGAGAAATGAGGATGTGTTCAAGCAGGAGTTAGGCATGTTGAAAGGCATGAAAGCAACCATTCGAGTGTCAGCTGAAGCACGTCCTAAATTTTATCGGCCCCGCTCATTTCCTTATGCCATGAGAGCAAAAGTGGAAGAAGAGTTAGATCGTCTGCTGAAGGAGAACATTATAGCTCCCGTTAAATACGCTGAATGGGCCGCGCCCAGAGTCCCTGTCTTAAAGCCAAATGGGTCAGTCAGAATATGCGGAGATTACAAACTAACGGTTAACAGTGCCTCCTCACTTGAGCAATACCCCATTCCCCGTGTCGAAGACCTGTTCAATACTCTGTCAGGAGGGAAACAGTTCTCCAAGCTCGATTTAAGCCACGCCTATCAACAGATTGTGATGGATGATGCCTCAAAGAAATACCTCACAATAAACACGCACCGAGGCCTGTTCACTTACAATAGGCTACCTTTTGGAGTTTAAGCTCCCGCCATCTTCCAGCGAACGATGGAAAGCCTGTTACAAGGCCTTCCAAGAGTAGCTGTGTACTTAGACGACATTATTCTGACGGGGAGAGACGAAGCCGAACATCTGAGCACACTGGAGGAGGTACTCAGGCGTCTGAAAGACGCTGGCCTGCGTATTCACAGAAGCAAATGTGCATTTCTGCAAAGTGAGGCGGAATACCTAGGGCATGTAGTTAATGCTGAAGGCTTACATCCTGTACAGAGCAAGGTGAGAGCCATAGAAGAAGCTCCATCGCCAACCACAGTGACGGAGTTAAAGGCCTATTTAGGTCTCTTGAATTACTATAATAAGTTTCTCCCTAGTCTAGCTACACGATTAGCCCCGCTACACAAACTGCTGAGGAAAGATGTTCCGTGGGCCTGGAACAATGAGCAGGAAGAAGCTTTTCAGAACTCAAAACAGTTGCTGAAGTCAGCTAAAGTACTGGGTCACTATTCAGCGGACAAAGACTTAGTGCTCGCTTGTGATGCCTCGCCATACGGATTAGGCGCGGTACTGTCACATGTCATGAATAACGGTAGGGAAAAACCTTTGGGTTTCATGTCACGCACGCTAACACCAGCAGAGAAGCGCTACTCACAGCTCGATAAGGAGGGGTTAGCTGTCATCTTCAGGATCAAGAGGTTTCACAAATACATCTACGGACGAACATTCACCATCAGCACTGACCACAAACCACTGATATCACTCTTTCATGAAAAAAAGCCAGTGCCACAGATGGGGTCACTGAGAGTGCAGAGGTGGGCAACACTCCTCAGAGCTTATGAGTACAAAATCATATACAAACCTGGGCAGGAACATGCAAATGCAGACTCTCTGAGCAGGTTACCACTGCCACAAACAGGGGAAGAGGACGAGGAAGACCAGGTCATCATGTTGGAGGTCATGGAGGATCCACCAATCACGACAAAGCAGCTGAGACAGTGGATAGCTATAGACGAAACACTCTCTCAAGTGCTAGTCTGGTGTCTGAAAGGATGGCTAAGGGAGGTGGATACAAAATACAAACCCTACAGTCAGAGAAAATTGGAGCTGAGTGTGAAGGATGGGTGTGTGCTCTGGGGGGCGAGAGTGGTCGTTCCGCAGAGGTGTAGGAAAGCCATTTTAAAACAGTTACACCACACACACCCAGGAATATCTAGAATGAAGGGCTAAGCACGTTCATATGTTTGGTGGCCAGGAATGGACTCCGAAATTGAACACTACATGTCAGGAAAGTAGGAATCCGCCAGCAGGAGCACCGCTACATCCATGGGAGTGGCCAGAGACACCCTAGAGCAAAAAATTAAGTTAAATATGACAAATTTTGCTTGTCATTGTAGATGCACACTCCAAATGGATAGACGTGTACCCAGTAAGTACAGCAACGAGTCAAGTTACCATTGAAAAGCTCCGCCAGTGTTTTAGCATACACAGCCTGCCCCAGACCTTAGTATCAGACAATGGAACTTGTTTCACAAGCCAAGAGTTTCAAGCATTCCTAAAACAGAATGGCATACAGCACATAACATCCGCACCATTCCACCCGGCGTCAAACGGTCTGGCAGAACGAGCTGTACAGTCGTTCAAACAAGGAATCAAGAAAATAAAGGGAGACACTATCGAAACAAGAATAGCTCGATTTTTGTTTAATTACAGAATCACACCGCAAACCACGACTGGATTGTCACCAGCTGAGATGCTTATGTCCAGGAGGTTGCACTCAACACTGGATCTTCTGCTGCCGGATGTGAAGTCAAAGATACGCAAGAAACAACTCAAGCAGAAGGATCAACATGACACTCGCAGTAAGTGGAGTTTTTCTCCTGGGGAGTGTACACCCGAAACTACAGTCATGGACCCCGTTGGATACCAGCGGTCGTTGAAAAGAACACCGGACCTGTATCCTATACAGTTCAGACAGGAGATGGACGAATCATTAGGCGTCATGTTGATCAAATCAGGAAACGGCATACCGTAGTGGGCCGTGAAACGCTCATGCCCGAGTGGATGGAGGAGCCTACCAGTTTTCCAGTCTCAGAGAAAGTGTTGGAGGCCCTGCCTGCAGACTCAGCCGTCACCACTTCGGTCAGAGAGAAAATGACTGTTTCTGAGACAGCCCAAGTTCACCCCTCAGTTGTTGAACAGAAAAAAGTGGGAGCAGATCCGCTATCGGTGCTGCGCCGTTCAGAGCGCACAAAACAGACTCCTGCTTATCTGAGAGACTTTGTGAAATAGTAGTGAGATCCCTCAAGTCAAAGCAAGAATGAGCTCTGGGACTCACTGGAAGGATGGCAGTCTACCCACCTTCCTAGTTCGTTTTTTGCTTTAAAAACTGTGAAAAAAAAGAAAGAAAGATGTGAGAATTCGTAAGTTGTATGTCTGTGTTAAATGTTCAACAAGGTGATCAGACTGTCCAGGAAAGTTTACATATAAAGAGTTTCTCATGTTAACAGTATTAAGTACAATGTCACCTTTACAGTACATTTGTGAGTACTTGGGGGGAACATATGTTGTCTGACTACTGGAGTATTTTTTCTCTTAAGGGGGAGGGATGTGGTATCCTGATATTAATGTGGTAGTTACTGGCAGTTCCACCCCACACCACAAGAGGTGCAGTTGACCTTCAGGTTCATGTGGGTGCTGAAAAGGAGAGACAAGGAAGTCTAAGCATGGAATAACAGTTGTGTATGGATGCTTTGTTATGGTAGCAATGCCAATAAAATACGAAGTCCAGTTATGCTGTGTGATCCCGTCCTATCATTACTGAAGTTAGTACACTGGGGGACTTATAAGTGATTTAGCCTATAATGCATTTAACATCAAATAATGTAAATGTTGATTTTTAAAAGTAGGCCCGTCAATTAGGCTATTTGCTGCAATTTGGTTCACGTTAGTGCTGTGTGCCAAAAATATGTTCAAGGACACTGACATGCACTAAAGCACTGCATCCTGCTGTTTTCTTTCTTTTTCAAAGGCATCACATTTTATTGTAATTTTGGATAATAACCCTTTAGTGCACAATTACCATCGCATACCTGTAGGTAATAGATAGGTGCGTAGGACAAAGGATAACCAAATCCAAAAATCTCAACGAATAAAGGGAAATCCCGCACACTATCAGTACTTGCAAAAAATATGAAAACTTTTTATTAGCAACATTTCGGTGACCTTCATCAGGCATATACATATTACTCAAAACACCGTGACATTTAAAAATGGTAACATGACCAATCGTTGAAGAGAACCAATAATTAGTAAATCACACTCAATGACTAAATATCTCATTAGCAGCATCATTAGTAGGCATATAATAACCCTCAAAAAAACATTTTAATGTTCGAATAAGGAGAAAGTCCATGTGATGGTAAACATGACCCGGTGTTGTCACATTCAAGTGCAACGTTTCTGGCAAATATGGTCAATTATAAAATTAGCCTATAACAAAATGCATAGGATGCATTCTTGTTTTAACACTTTTCATAACTGTTTTCATTTTCTCTTATTTAAGGACAATTCTGGTGAAAATGGGCCTGCTGGGGAAGGTCACTCCCTTTTTTTTGCCAAAAAAAAAATGGGAAAACCTAAAAAACAAAAACAAAGTAAGCGACAGAAAACTTTGCTGAAATTAATTCTATTGTTGTTATTAACAGGCATGGTTTATTTGCTCAGCCTTAGGATTACAAGTGTCCTGGGACAGGCGAAGGAGTTAATGGAAAACCCACTCCTGCAACTTGGCCATGGTTTGTCCTCATGTATGAGGTGTTAGGGCAGAGGCCTTCAAAAAAAAAAAACCCTGTCCTAATTGCCTCCATCCCTGGGGAAACGCCAGGGCCAAGTTCAGCAGTTGGTGAGCAGGAAGAGGAGGAGCCACCAGCACCAGGAAACAGAAAAAGAGGGCGAGAGGATGAACTGGTGGACCTTCTCAGGGAGGACATTCAATTTCAGAGAGAGACAGAGGAGAGAAGAGCCCAGGAGAGTCGGGAGCGAATGGACCGACTGTTTTCTCTTCTTGAGAGAATGGTTAACAAATAAGTTTTTGTTAAAAAAGGCTACAATTGTTTTATCTAAATGATTCATGGTAACTGAATGAAGTGTTTATTTTTTGTAAAGTAACTTGAGTAATTTCTGTACATTTTATATTGTTACATGGAAATAAAAGACATTAAATACAACCCCAAATCAGAAAAAGTTGGGACAGTATGGAAAATGCAAAAAAAAAAGAAAAAAGAAGTGATTTCTAAATTTACTTTGACTTGTGTAACAACAATAAGTTTCGGGGAATAATGATTTCAAATGGTATGTGTGGCGGAGGGGGCGTGGTTCTGCGAAGTCTGTAGCGGGTGCGAGGAACTGCGGAGACGAGCAGTGAGTAAGTAGGTCAAGTGCAGATCACTAACACCTGTGTCTCGTTCCAGTGATTGGCGTGGAGAGAACATAAAAGCAGCTGTCTGGAGAGAGAGGAGAGAGAGAGCTTGGGACTGGGACGTCGCGAGTGCCTGACTGCAGGAGTGAAGCAGAGAAATATTGAGTGATTAAGCTGAGAGAAATTAAGTATATTGTTGCATTTGATGCGCCTGAGCGCCTGTTTTGTTGTTTACAAAAGTTCTGAGTAATAAAGCGACCGTCCCAGTCACGCCGACCCCGCCTTCTTCCTTCTCCACACACGAACTTACATCACACTGGTGCCGAAACCCGGGAAGGAAGAAGAGTGCCGCCGCCATGCAGACCCCGCCAAAGACGCCGCTTGCGGACCTGGTGTCATCGCTCGCCGGTCTTCACCAACAGACTCATGAAGATCTGCTGGCCGTGAGGGCCGAACAGGATAAACGTTTCGAGGCCCTCATTCGTGCCCAGCATGAAGACCGCGAGCTGTTCCGGAGCTGGATGGTCCGGGAGATTCCGGCCACCCCCCCGTCTACCACCGACTCGGCCGCCACCATCCACCTCTCGAAGATGGGCTCCGAGGATGATCCGGAGGCATTCATCGACCTCTTCGAGAGGTCCGCTGAGTCCCGGGGGTGGCCCCGGTCGGACTGGCCAATGCGGCTCCTGCCGCTGTTGTCAGGAGAAGCGCAGGTAGCCGCACACCAACTGCCAGTCCAGAATCTCCTGGACTATAAAGACCTGAAGCGCGCCATCCTGCAGCGGGTCGGCCGGAGCCCAGAGCAACAGCGCTTCCGGAGCCTGACCCTCGGAGAATCCGGTCGACCCTTCACCTTCGCGCACCAGCTCTGGGACTCGTGCCGCAAGTGGCTGATGGCCGGCAGAGGCGAGGTCGAGGGAATCATCGACCGTGTGGTACTGGAGCAGTTCATCGCGCGGCTTCCCCAGAAGACCGCGCAGTGGGTCCAGTGCCACCGCCCGACGTCGCTATCCCAGGCCATCCAGTTGGCGGAGGACCACATGGTGGCGTGCCACGGGGTCGGCGAGCCCTTACCATCTGTGTCTCTCTCTCTCTCTCTCTCTCTCTCTCTCTCTCCCCTTCTGTTTCTTCCCCTTCTCTCCCCAAGCCTGTTCCCCTTCCCAGGTCGCGTGGGCTGTTGCCGCCCAGACCGGCCCCACGGTGGAGGACGGGCGGCCCCATCGATCCGCCAGCATCAGCCCGCCCGCTCCAGAGGGGAGGGGCGACAGTCGCGAAACCCTACGCCTCCCCATCTGCCTCAGCGTTCTCTCCACGTCAATCGCAAGACCTACTTCCAGCCACTAGGGCGGCGGGGAAGTCTGGGCCGGCTTGCTGGCGCTGCGGGGATCCGGGGCATTTTATCGACCGCTGTCCCGTTATGGAGATCGGGACACTGGTTCGGGTCCCCGACGCTCCACAAGCCGCCCCCGATCAAGCTGGGCTGTACCTAATTCCTGTGAGTATCAAGGGGGGTACGTATCAGGCCTTGGTCGATTCAGGTTGTAACCAGACCTCTATCCACCAAAGCCTGATTCGCCCTGAGGCATTGGGTACCGGCCGCATGGTTACGGTGAGGTGTGTGCACGGGGAGGTGGTGAAATATCCGTTGCTGGCCGTGGATATTCTATTTAGGGGTCAAAAGCATAGTGTGGAGGTGGCAGTTAATCCGCACCTCCGGCATCCGCTAATTTTGGGGACCAATTGGACAGCCTTTAATGAATTGTTGGGACATTTGTGTGCGGGTGCTTCTTGGGATAAACAGGTAAACCGGAAAGAGTCGGTTGCTCATGTGGGAGAGGTGGATTCGGGACCTCTGGGAGCTGTTCCAGGGGAACAGAGCGCTCGTGAGATGCCCATTCTCACAGACCGCGATGACTTCCCCCTGGAACAATCCCAGGATGAGTCGCTTAAAAATGCGTTCACGCAGGTCCGTTCCATCGACGGCCACCTCCTCCATCCTGACCAGCCGCTCTCTTATCCGTATTTTTGTGTGTTAAAAGATAGGTTGTATCGGGTGACCCAAGACGCCCAGACAAAACAGAATACAACCCAGTTGTTAGTACCTAGAAGCCGCCGGGAAATGCTTTTCCAGGCGGCTCATTCTAATCCGATGGCTGGGCATTTAGGACAAACAGCCACGCTTAACCGTCTAATGGCCCGCTTCTTCTGGCCGGGCATTCACGAGAATGTACGCAGGTGGTGTGCGTCTTGTCGTGAATGTCAGTTGGTAAACCCACCGGCCACCCCAAAAGCACCATTGTGCCCACTCCCGCTAGTGCAGGTCCCCTTCGAGAGAATTGGTATGGACCTCATCGGGCCATTAGAACGGTCAGCACGCGGGCATCGCTTTGCATTGGTCTTGGTAGACTATGCAACGCGATACCCGGAAGCAGTCCCGCTCCGCACTATTTTGGCGAAAAGTGTTGCGAGCGCTCTGTTTTCCTTAATCTCCCGGGTGGGAATTCCGAAAGAGATTCTCACCGATCAAGGCACGGCGTTCATGTCACGAACGATTCGCGAACTGTACGAGTTGTTGGGCATTAAATCGATTCGCACCAGCGTCTATCACCCACAAACAGATGGTTTGGTGGAACGATTTAATCGCACGTTGAAATCCATGATTCGTAAGTTCGTTCACGAGGACGCCAAAAATTGGGATAGGTGGCTAGAACCTCTGTTGTTTGCTGTTCGCGAGGTCCCGCAAGCCTCCACGGGGTTTTCCCCCTTCAAGCTTCTTTTTGGGCGCCAGCCTCGGGGGGTGCTGGATGTCCTTAAGGAGGCTTGGGAGGACGGACCTTCCGCGAGTAAGAACGAAATTCAGTATGTCCTGGACCTGAGAACAAAACTCCACACTTTGGGGCGGCTATCAATGGAGAATTTGTTACAGGCTCAGGACAGACAACGACAGCTTTACAACAGAGGGGCTAGGCTTCGTCAATTTGCACCGGGAGAGAAGGTACTTGTATTACTCCCTACTTCCACTTCTAAATTACTCGCAAAGTGGCAAGGACCCTTTGTGGTCACACGGCGAGTCGGGGATCTCAACTATGAGGTAGTGCGCTCAGATAGGGACGGGGCACGTCAAATATACCACCTCAACCTTTTAAAAAAATGGTCGGAGGCGGAGTCAGTGTTGCTTGCGACGGTGGTGAGCGGAGAGGATGATCTCGGGCCAGAGGCGGTTCAAAAGCCTCAATCACTCACTCTGGCCCCGGGGGGGGGGGGGGGGGGGGTCATCTCTCGCCGTCGCAACTCACTGACGTTAAAACATTACAAGCAGAGTTTGCTGACGTGTTCTCGCCCCTCCCTGGTCGCACGGACCTCATTCAACACCATGTTGAGACAGAGCCGGGCGTGGTGGTTCGCAGTCGGCCCTACCGGTTACCTGAACACAAGAAAAAGGTTGTTCAGGCGGAATTAGAGGCTATGCTGGATATGGGCGTAATAGAAGAGTCCAGCAGCGACTGGGCGAGCCCGATAGTTTTGGTCCCAAAACCTGACGGCTCGGTTCGGTTCTGCGTGGACTATAGAAAAGTGAACGCGGTGTCGAAATTTGATGCGTACCCAATGCCAAGGGTGGACGAATTGCTTGATCGGCTAGGGACCGCTCGCTTTTATTCGACACTGGACTTGACCAAGGGATATTGGCAGATCCCCTTGTCACCAATGTCCAAAGAAAAGACCGCTTTCACCACGCCGTTTGGATTACACCAATTTGTCACCCTTCCTTTCGGCTTGTTCGGGGCTCCCGCGACCTTCCAGCGTCTGATGGACAGGATTCTCCGGCCGCATGCTGCATATGCTGCTGCGTACTTGGATGATATTATCATCTACAGTGCGGACTGGCAGCGGCATATACAGCACCTGCGCGCTGTCCTGAAGTCGCTGAGAAGGGCAGGGCTCACGGCCAACCCGAAGAAGTGTGCAGTTGGGCGGGTGGAAGTAAGATATCTGCCCAGATAGCAATTACGTTTGGGCCACATGTGGGTATTATCTGGCACATATGGCCTAGATGTGGCATGGCTGAACAGATATGGGCCAAATTGTGACCATATTTGTTTTGCCATAACTTTAAAATCTGCGGGAAATGCTCTCTTGGTTCACAAATCATTTTGAGGTATATGGCCCAGATAACAACAAACACGTGAGAACCATATGTGGTTGAGCTATGGCACACAGTTAGAAACACAGACTTGTGGTAAACATTTGGCTTATACATGGAAAAACACCGGAATCCTGAACTCAAGTGCGGCAGACATCCGCCGTTCCACACATCAGGTTGCTATCTGGTTGCTATGCATCCTCCCTCCTATTGGTGGAGTGAAACTACGGCGCGAATTTGACTGCGAACCTGGCAGCGGGCAGCACCATTTACTCTGCTTTCCTCCTCACGACTGTGTACATTCAGGTAAGTGATGTTTTGGCACTTTAAAGTCATATAATTGAAATATGCAGCATTATGTGTTAATATTGCATGTTATTAAGTATTTAGTTATTCGTTTCATTGAGGAGTGGGTCGAATTACGTTAGGTTTCTCCTCAGTTTAATTTACCAATACAATGAAGTGTAACATTAGTGTATAGCGGTCCGCTGGTTTGCCGTTTTAAATTCAGATGTGTTTGCTAAATCAACAGTACACTGTCGTACACTTAAAATAGTATCATGGCATGTGTAACGTTAATATCATATGTGAATTCAGGCGACGCGGTCCGACGTCGGTGTTACTGTTTGTCAAAAAACCTAAATCCTAATTTGTGTTCACAATAATTTAAATAATATTAATAAAAAATGGCAACAAGAATAAACAAATGAATACGTGTGCATTATTGTATCTTTTTATTTAACTCTGAAATGATATTTGACCAAGACTTCCATGGCTTTTCCCTCTTTAAAATGAAGTTGTATGTTGTTTTGTCACAATACCAAAATTCTGACTTTAGATACAATACCTGATTATAATACGTTACCTTGTTAACATGAACTAACAATGAACTGCACTTCTACAGCATGTATTAATATGTGTTAGTGTTAATTTGAACATTTACTTATACATTCAAATCAGAAATTGTACTTGTTAACGTTATAGTACTGTATGCACGGTGAACTATGAACAAACAATGAACTGCAGTATTTCTATTAACTAATGTTATCAAAGATTACCAAATACAGTAAGAAATGTAGGCTATCACTGATGGTTAGTTCATGTTAGTTAATACAGTATCTAATGTTTGTTAACAAATAAAACCTTATTGTAAAGTGTTATCAATTTTAAATTAATAATAAAAAAAAACCCTAAACCTTCAATTGACTGCTTGTGCATGCATTTGAACCATTCTCTCCCCTTTATTTAAGATAAATAAATAATTACTTGCCACAGTGTGATTGTGCAGAGATTTTTGCAACAATCACATAGCAATTATGTTGCAATTACATTCTCTAACCTTTCACAAATATGAACCCCAAACTGTCATAACCTATTGGTGCTATGACTGAATTCTTATTTGAGTAATTTAATATAAAAATATATATATGATCACAATATAGTTTATCTTTGTTATTAAAATAAGCAAATATGCAAATTATAAGCAATATGACAAATACTATATAAGAAAGATACAAATCAAACAAACAACACATTTTTCATACTTTCATGTTCCCACGTGTTGTAGCCATGACAAAACCAAGTGAACTAAACCTGTCCCTTCACTATGTTATATGTTATGCTTATAAATTATAGTATTTTAACTAAAATTCTGCACTTAGCCTATTTGAAATTATGCCTGATATCACTATGTAGCATACTTGTAACCCTGCTTCCTCTTTTACAACATATTTTGTTTTTGTTTTTCTTACAGATTTATTCGGTGAGACTTTTCCCTTCAAATTATCATCATGGACATTGGAAGTAAATGTAAACCAAATATTTGACTTATTTGACTCCCTTGGTTGCGTTCAAGATAGTGAGGAGGAATTACACTCAGATCATTTATCTACCACACATGTGTCTGATTCTGAGGAGCCATGTGCTGAGTCATCATCAGAGGTAGTTTCTGATGATGACCAATCTGATGAGGGGAATTCAGTGAGTGGTGATTTGGTTGCTTCGCTGGCAGGCTGGGCTGTAAATTTTGGAATCTCTCTGGTTGCTTTGTCTGCCCTTTTGACCATACTCAGGGTGCATCTCCCTTTCCTTCCTAAAGATGGTAGAACTCTGCTTAGAACAAAAACCTCTTACAAGACTCAAATGATAGCTGGTGGAGATTTTCATTACTTCGGTATACTAAATTCACTAAATACAGCCTTCGAAAACATGTGGTCCAAAGTTCCTGACCGACACATTTTTAGACTGCAGTTAAACTTTGATGGCATTCCACTGTTTAACAGCAACTCTGTACAGTTTTGGCCAATACTTGGTATTCTTCAGGACTGTATAGTAAAGAGGCCCTTTGTAATTGGACTGTTCTGTGGTAGCTCTAAACCAAAATCTTTGAACGAATATTTGAAAGATCTTGTAAGTGAATTGAAAACACTGAGCTGTGGGTTTGCCATGAAAGGGAAATGGTTCTTTTTAAAAGTTAGTTCGGTTGTGTGTGATGCACCTGCTAGGGCTTTTATCAAAGCCATCAAGAGTCACACTGGCCACTCTGCCTGTGGTAAATGTACTCAAACTGGCCTGTATCTCAAACACCGAATGACCTTTCCTGAAATAAATGCCCCACTTAGGACAGACCTCTCTTTCCGGCAGATGATAGATGAAGACCATCATGTTGCAAAGTCTCCTCTAATAGAAACAAACATTGACATGGTTGGTGGTTTTCCTCATGACTACATGCATCTGGTTTGTCTTGGGATGATGCGGAGGCTTTTAGATCTTTGGCTGAGTTCAGGGCCACTTCGTGTTCGTTTATCTTCCCGGCTGAGTCAAGTAATTTCAGATTCTCTAGTAGGGTTGAGATTTTACATACCTTCTGATTTTGCACGTAAACCAAGACCACTAACACACAGACTGAGGTGGAAAGCTACAGAACTCAGGCAGTTCTTGTTATACACTGGTCCAGTGGTCCTTTGTGATGTCCTTGCCTCACCAGTGTACAGTCATTTTATGCTTCTGTCAGTTTCTGTTTATATTCTTCTCAGTCGGAAATTTTGCTTTCTGTTAAATGACTTTGCACATACATGTCTAGTGTCTTTTGTTGAACATTTCGGCGTGTTATATGGTCAGGAATTTCTTTGTTACAATGTGCATGGATTAGTGCACCTCTGTGAGGACGTAAAGCAGCATGGTAATTTAGATGAATTTTCTGCTTTTCCTTTTGAAAAAATTTTGGGCACTCTTAAAAAGCTTGTCAGAAGACCTAGCAATCCTTTGGCCCAAGTCATTCGCAGGCTATCTGAAATAAATGCCCAGAGCAATGCACGTGATGAGACCATCAATAGGACCCTTAGACGTGAACACAACAATGGCCCTGTTCCTTTGATATTTTCAAAAGCAGTTAATCAGTTTCAAGAGGCTTTCCTTGGTGGTTTAGTCATTAAAATAACTGAAGGAGACAATTGTGTGAAAATAAAAAATAGTATTGCCACTGTTGTGAACATCATTTTGAGCGAAGGAAAAGTATTTCTTGTGTACAAAGAATATAAACATAGAAGCTCTTTCTTTGACTATCCAATGAATTCGTGTGATTTGGGAATTTTTGTTGTGAGGGAACTCTCTGAAGACTTGCACATGTCAGAGTTTGATGGCAGTATTGAGAAGTATGTTAGGCTACCTCTTCGAGAAAATTTTGTTGGTTTACCATTACTACATTCTGCACAAGTTCATGAAACAGAAAGTTAAATATGGCTGTGTGGCGATAAACCAGTAGAAAAGCCGCAGTTGGTAAGTATTTATCTAATTGTTGTTTTTGTTATAATTCAAGTGTCTTGACTCCCTAGTCGATGAAACCTGTTGTTATTGCAACATAAGGTGCTATAAAGTTGGGAGGACATTTTAAAGAGCCAAAATTAAGTTCAAGCTACAAGGTCTTACTGTTAGGTAGGAGTGTGCGATAGGTATTGTCTACAATAATATCATCATTGCTGTTTTAACAATGGGGAAGCTAACATCGCAAAAAACAGACATCCAAGAATGACATCCAAATTTCAATATAAGGAAGCAAAAAATGCCCCATAGGAGTTTTTGTATTTTTATTTTATATATTTAAGCATTATCATACGAGCAAGCAATATGTTTTTATGCTTTGTATATCTTTCAGGAGGTTTAAACTCTCCTACCAGGCGGTTGTTGAAAATAAGAATGTGTTCTTAAAAGAATAGTTCACTTAAAATTGAAAGTTCTGTCATCGTTTACTCACCCTCAAGTTGTTTCAAACCTGTATGCATTTCTTTCTTTTGCTGAACACAAGGGAAGATATTTTGAAGAATGTCGGTAACTAAACAGTTGATGGACCCCATTCACTTCCATAGTATTTATTTGTCCTATTATGGATGTGAATGGGGTCCATATACTGTTTAGTTACCGACATTCTTCAAAATATCTTCCTTTGTGTTCAGCAGAAGAAAGAAATGCGTACAGGTTTGAAACTTGAGGGCGAGTACGGTAAATGATGACACAACTTACAATTTGTGACTTGCCTAGTTAAATAAAGGCTAATAATAATGTTTTTCCTGAATATAGGCACGCTTGCAAATTTAATAGAATCAATATCAAAAGAGGTTATATTTTATACACACTAAATTTTCAATATTGAGGATGAGTAAATGACAGAATTTTCATATTTCAATTTGTATTAAGCATTTAATGAATTGTTGATACAAATATAAAGTACAGTGTTTCTCAATTGGCCATCGAACCCCCCATCTCCTGTGATCACTAAGCCTCAACTTTTACTTTTTATATATATGAGTACCAAATTTATAAAAGATATTTTAATTATACAATAAATCTCTTCTATACATAATTTACACTTTTTTTTTATAATGAAAGGATTAGCAGTGTTAAGCAGAGTCTGGCGTTCAGAGTAGTACCCCTGATAGGCCATCCATGTCGTTCCAAATCTGTATGATGTATTTCTGTGGAACTCAAATGAACGTATTTTGGAGTATGTGAACTGTATGTGATGTTATAAGACTCACGTTATTTTTCTTTTTTTTTGTTCAATAGGCATGTTTCATATCGTTTCTTTTTTGGAAACAAATGAGGTGGAAGTGGTGCCTAGCTGTTGGGTAGATGGTGACCAATGTGTCTGGCCACGCCTAAGAGGGGAGAGCCTCACAAGGGCAGTGAAACTTGCAATGAAACCCAAGAAAGAGTGGACAATTTTTAAAGTAAAGCTTCTCTACACAACAGGTTGTTCTTTAATGTATAACCCCTATAAATATATGTAATAATATTTATTGTCTCACTATAAGTTTTGTGCTTTAAGAAAAACGAATTTTTTTGCTAAATATTTTTTTTTGATAGTGTTTAGAATATCTGTGGATTCTATCAACTTTTCTATTTTTATACAATGTTATAAAATGTGTAAATGTTTTATAAATTATGCTCATGTTTATTCTGTTTATGTCCCTTTCACACAAAAGCCCGGTAAATTACTGTAAAATTACAAGTACAACTTTTCCACTAAACACAGAAAGGTGCTGTTCAAACACGCAATAGTGTTCTGTCGTTTTACCAGTAAGATACCATTCACACATCAGTACCAGAAAACTAGTAACCTCTGATGTCAATCGTTCGAAATGACCTTAAAAGGGTTAGTTCACCCAAACATTTAAATTCTGTCATTGATTCCTCACCCTCATGCCGTTCTGAACCCGTAAGACCCGAGAGGTTTCTGAACCATCTATATGCAGCAACATCATTGCAAATTTCAAGGCCCAGAAAGGTAGTAAAGAATTCCTAAAAATAGTCCATTTGACCACAGTGGTTCAACTTTAATGTTATGAAGCGACGAGAATACTTTTTGTGCACAGTTTTGGGGTTATAGACATAGCAGTCTACAGGTGGTCAGAAACCTCTCAGATTTTGTCAAAAATATCTTAATTTGTGATGAAAGATGAACGAAGGTTTTACGGGTTTGGAATGACATAAGAGTGAGTAATTAATGACAGAATAAAATGTTTTGGATGAACTATCCCTTTAAACACTGAACCGTTTCAGTGTTTCCCCTAGGTTTACAGCAGTTTTGTTGGGGATTTGTAAGACACTTAAAATGCTTATATGTACGTATAAAATAAACGTATTTAAATCTTTTTAAAATTGCCTTTTGCAAATAACCTTTGTTAAATTTATAGAAGTATTTGTTAATATTATGGACCAGAGCTTAAATAGTTTTATTTTTTAACTAACAACTAAAAAAACATTTATAAATACTAACAAATATACTGCTCGTTCATTGTTTGTTAATGTTAGTTAATACATTTCAGTTCATATGATAAACAAATGTAAAAAAAAAAAAATTTAGTGAGAAGTTTTTTTTTTTCTATGATGCATTTCTTGGAGAATAAATTAATCCTGTCAGATCGACGCAGCACTGCTGTGAACGCGCGCTGTTCTGAACGTCATCAGGTGCGCAGGACATTCCCATACAACACAGAGTTTTCTTCATCCACCTCGATAAGAAGTGCTGTCCAATTTGACAACATTATTTTAATGTTAATGTACCGGAAGTTTACCAGTAAAGACTGTATATGTGAAAGGGGCTATTTAGACTAGGTGGTTGTCATTTAGTCTTGGATGTGTGTTTTAGACAACTATGACGATACCAGGAAAAAACTCCCTGAAGCAGAAATCTTCTCTGACATTCAGTCTGATACAGAAAGTGGGGCTAAAAAACCTAGACGAATTATGTAAGCAAACAATTCTCATTTCCAACATGAATTTTTATTCTGTTTGAGTTTTATTTTATTGTTATTATTATTATGTTTTTAAGTAGCAAATATCTCTTTCAGACACAAGTAGTAACCTTGTGTCAATTTCTATTTTTCTATGAAAGGAAAAGCTTTAGACTTCAAAACTTTAAACTTTTGAGTGACAGTGACAATGATGAAAACGAAGGGCAAAATTTGAAAGCCCTGGAACCACCGCCTCGTATTAAGCCACCAGCATTTCAAACATTTAGTCAGTCAACTCGAAGCCCCTCTTCAGCAAGACAGCAGCCTCCTCTCTGCCAGACAACTAGTCAGCCATCAGCTATCGGCCAATCATCTGTCTACCAGCCAGCTAGTCAGCCACCAGTGGTTCAACAACCGTCTCTCTACCAGCCAGCAAGTAGACATCCAGCATGTGATACATCGACTCTTTACCAGCCAGCTAGTCAGTCACCAGCATGGAGCCAACCACCTTTCTACCAGCCAGCAAGTCAGCCATCAGCTAGTGACCAATCACCTTTCTACCAGCCAGCAAGTCAGCCATCAGCTAGTGACCAATCACCTTTCTACCAGCCAGCAAGTCAGCCATCAGCTAGTGACCAATCACCTTTCTACCAGCCAGCAAGTCAGCCATCAGCTAGTGACCAATCAGCTTTCTATCAGCCAGCTAGTCAGCGACCAGCATGGAGCCAACCACCTCTCCAACAGCTAGCTAGTCAGCCACTGGAAAATCAACAACCACCTCTCTTCCAGCCAAATAGCCAGCCAGGTTTAGATAACTTGCCAAAAAGTCACCCTCCAACAGAGTTGGATTACTTACAGCCAGCAGGCTCAGAATCTGTCATAAGGAGAAACCAACCACTACAAAGTATGTTATACAAATGTGCAACTTTAAAGTTAACACAGGTGTAATACTCTTGATTAATATCTACGATGAATGGTTGTAGAGAATAATGTTCTTTGGACATATGGCATTTAGAAAATAACCTATTCAATTGTCTAAACTGTTCTGGAGAATATATCAAGTCCTAATGCAACACATTGACTTGATTGATGTGTCAGTCAGCTAATATGCATTTATTTATTTATATTTCTTTCTTTCATTTTTGCTGAGGGAGATATTGACAAAACAAGAAATGCTTCTTGACCAGCAAAATACAATTATGAGAATTCTACAGTCAACACATCGCCCAAGGCCTGATGTCCATGATGGGGCCAAGTTCAAAGATCGTCTTCCTGTAAAAGATGTAGAGTCTCTCCAGTGCCTGGAGGCTGAGCTGAAGATGAACCCTGATGCTAAATCAGAATTGGTAAGAAACAAAATGTAGCCTAGTAGTTAGAAAGGGTAAAGATATTAAATAATTAAATGTAAAAATAAAATACTTCACAGTCTTCCTTGTATGACCTATGTATAAATCTGTTCTTATTAAAGCTATAACGGTGCATTCACACGGGGCGTTGCGCTAACGATTTTTTCATTTACTTTGAATGGCTGATGTCATGCGTTGCCGAACTGAATTTGGTTTGTCGCGTCAATTTCTTTCTTCTGCTGAACACAGGGGAAGATATTTTGAATAATGTCGGTAACCAGACAGTTGATGGACCCCATTGACTTCCATAGTAGGGAAAAAAATACTATGGAAGTGAATGGGGTCCATCAAATTTGGTGGCGCCAAAACCATTTGGTTACCAACATTATTCAAAATATCATCTTTTGTGTTCAGCAGAAGAAAGAAATTCATACAGGTTTAAAACAACTTGAGGGTGAGTAAATGATGACAGAATTTTCATTTTTGGGTGAACTATCCCTTTAACATCAAGTATGTCCTGCACAGTTTTGTCTCGTACATGCGTTTCATTGCTAAAGTTTCAATAGTGCTGTGCTACGCATATATTTTTAACATGATATAGCAACATTTCTAACTATAGAGATTATATACCATTGCTATGGTATATATTGTCATACTGCCCAGCCCTAAATGTGCGGTATGGGTGGGGCAATGACAAGAATTTCCATATTACAAACCTAGAAAATGGTTTCAGATGGAGTTAGTGATAGTTTATAGTTCATTTTTGAAAATAACAGCATTTTAATTTTAGGGTGGTCTATTTAAATATACAGTGCTGGTCAGAATTTTTTGCCCCCCCTGGTAAATATGATCAAACATGGCTGTAAAAAAAATAAATCTGCATTGTTTATCCTTTTAATCTTTCATTCAAAAAATTGGCAAAAATCTAACCTTTCATTGAAGTAAAAGAATGGAAAGTGGGGGGGGAATCACATTATGACCAGAGATCAGAGACCATTCCTCCATACAGAATCTCTCCAGATCCTTCAAATCCCCAGATCCATGTTGGAGCTTCTCTTCAGTTCACTCACTCATCATCTATAGGGTTCAGGGGCCTCTTTTTTTTGCGTACGCCAGCTTTCACGCTCACGGTCGGATGTACTAACAGTGAAATTAACGCAAGAATGTGCGTTCCTCCACGCCAATTTCATGTCTGGCGTACGTACATTTCTCGTTGTTTTTGTCCGTTGGCGACTCTTACAGGCAATGAAGGGAAGTTGCAAACATTACACAACAAATTGTTCTACAAGTCTATCGCACCACCACCTGTGGGAAGTATTGCTATTAATTTGCAATTTATAAAATAATTGACATATTGTCACACGAACCTTATGGGAATATTCTATCAATTTTGCAATTAAGTAGGCATATGCAAATTGATACAACCCTTAGTCTATGGCAATGGCAGCTTGGCCTTATTAGAGGACATTGCTAATGGCAGAATCCGAAGAGAACGAGTTTTAAGGGGCCACAATGATTTTCTGGCCCAGGATGATGGCTGCCAAACTCTCCCACTCATATTTTTCCTTTTGTTATTAATTTATTATTTTATTATTTTTCTCATTTCTACCTCCGATAGTAGCACCTCCAATTCACTTTCTATAAAGTTATGTTTCTTGCCGCTTGCTTTCGCCATTTTCTTACTGCTTTCTTTTGCCAAAGTGGACTCATTACCATATTTAAATTGCTTTATTTAAGGGAGGAGATGTTGGGTGGGGCGTTGTGCTTGTGCATGTGCGCTCAATTTTACGTTAATTGGGATGTACAAAGAGAACATGCGTGGGATCCTTCGTACGCAGAGATCCATACATCGTTTTTTTTTTGTGTACGCACATTTACAGCTTTGTCCGTACGCAATGTTTTAGTATGAATTCAACGCAAGTCTTTGTACATGAGGCCCCAGGTCAGGGACTGGGATGGCCATTGCAGATGCTTGGTTTTGTGCTCAGTGACCCATTTTTGTTTTGATTTTGATGTTTGTTTTTGGATCACTGTCCTGTTGGAAGATCCAAACATGGCCCATTATAAGATTTCTATAAGAGGTTGTCAGGTTTAGATTTTTTATCTGTTGGTAGTTGATCGACTCCATGATGCCATGTATCTGAACAAGATAGTATTTCATTTTACACATGGGGTGCTTTTTTATCCCTGTGTGCACCAAACCCATCTTAAGTGGTTACTACCAAAAAAGCTAATTTTTTTTTGTTTCATCTGACCATTCATAGTCCATGAAACGCCCACAAGTTAATATTCATCGATTGCGAAATCATGGCAAACACAGAGAGGAAAACCAAGAAACGTAACTTCACTCTCAATGTGAAGTAGAAATTATCGTTGGCAAGGTGAAAAAGAGGAGTAAATTGTTAAATGTTATTTTTTTCCCCCATGTTGATTATGAAAAGTTAACAACGTGAGTAAGATATATATAAAGATATATCGAGTAAGATATAGCAATATATCGGGAGACATGAAGTTGGTCAGACATGATTTTGATAACTTCATTAAGTTTGTTTTGTAGAAAGCCTTTCTTTAAAGTGAATTTCGTTTTGTTTAAATTGTATCTTAATTTTAATACAATTTTCATCAACCAATTGCCTGGATTTCATAAATAAGAAGCAAATATAGCAGACAATATGACATGGAGACGCCGGCGCCACTTGCATTGCACGCAAACTGTCTGGAGCGCATCTCATCATAAATTAACCGAAATTCAGCGTGTGTCACAGACATTAGAAATATAGGCCTATCTAGAAAGCCTGAAATGTCTTTAAACGAAACAATTCAAAACGAAAAGAAATAGACTACTCTCTGATTATGTGCATTTATTATGTGCAATCCATTATGTTGAAATAACATTATTAATAATAATAAATATTTAAGAATATTTGATTGAATGCTGAATGTTGTGCTTGTTCAATTTAATGAAATTGAAGCATAATTATGATAATTAAAATAATTGATCAAATAAATGTATGTATATAGCTCCCCTGATCTAGAACCCCCTCAGCACCTGCATGAAACTGGCGCCCTTGATTGCATAAATGCCAATATTATTGCAGAACGTACTTCACTTTTCTTTTTGCAAATATGTGTTAATTTGCATTTCTGTTGTAGCTAATCTTCGTTTGATTTAGTTTGTTTTACACTGCAGATCGATCAAACGGGTGTTCGTGTAGGCTGTTAATTGTAATACTTGCTTTGTGAAGTCTTCATGTTCTTTATGAGAGGCAGTATTGCCATTTCTTTTACACAACGGTCTACAGTTTCACACACTTTCACGTGTTTCTTCCATCTGCCGACGGTGTCGCCATTTCTCATTTCACCCGTTTTTGTGCGTATACATGGGTCAGAGTTGCGTGAAGGGCCGCACATTTTCCCGTCGAGTTTGCTTTTTATAAATACCAATTATTGTGTAGAGAGCGCCATACGCCTTTTTTTTTTGCGTACGCAACGTTTATAAATGAGGCCCCTGGGCATCTTGTTCAGATACATGGCATCATGGATTCGATCAACTACCAACAGATAAAAAATCTAAACCTGACAACCTCTTATAGAAATCTTATAATGGGCCATGTTTGGGTCTTCCAACAGGACAGTGATCCAAAAACAAACATCAAAATCAAAACAAAAATGGGTCACTGAGCACAAAACCAAGCATCTGCAATGGCCATCCCAGTCCCTGACCTGAACCCTATAGATGATGAGTGAGTGAACTGAAGAGAAGCTCCAACATGGATCTGGGAATTTTAAGGATCTGGAGAGATTCTGTATGGAGGAATGGTCTCTGATCTCTGGTCAGGTGTTCTCCAAACTCATCAGCCATTATTGGAGAAGACTCAGAGCTGTTATCTTGGAAAAAGGAGGTTACAAAAAGTATTTAATAAAGGAGAACCCCCCCCCCCCCCCTCCATTCTTTTACTTCAATGAAAGGTTAGATTTTAGAATTTTTTTCTTATTAAAGATCAAAAGGATAAACAATGCAGATTTATTTTTTACAGCCATCTTTGATCATATTTACCAGGGGGGGGGGGGGGAATTATTCTGACTAGCACTGTATATTTCAACCACTTACACTTTTTTTTCCTATCAGATTACGTATCTGGGTCTGGTTGGTGGCTTTGACCTGAAAGACACAGTGTGGCGAGTGCTGAAAGCCACTTTAACAACTGCTGTGGCACGTGTGATGAATTGGAGAGGAGTCAATGGGAAGATTGGTGTCCAACGCCTGGTCGTAAAGGAAGTTGTCATTGGTGAGAACCTTTTTTAGAAGTCATTTTAATTTTTATAGCACTTTGCACAAAACACAACTATTCAAAACCGCTTTACAGAACATTGTGTTGTAATTTCTGTTATCTCAGTAATAGTAATGGTCACAAATTAATGGTTTGGAGCTTAAATCCCCTAAACAACTTTTCTCTTAAATTGATTCATTTTCGGTCATGTGTTTTACTTAATCTGTGCAATCTGACAACCCTGTGCATGGTAGTGTTCATTTTGTTAATGAAATGTTCAACGAAAAATTTTCAAACATCATATACATTTTCTTGTCCCTAATAATCAACATAATGCAGGAGAAACGTGAGATGGTGGTCCAGTGGGTTAAACCATGGAACTGATGCGCAGAAGGTTGCTGGTTCAATCCCAGCGGTCACCACCTGAGAAATAATCTAATTTCACCACAATTATTTTCCTCGTGTGGTAGCTAATATTGTCCCTTGTAATTATGAATGGTTTGCAAAAATGGAAACTGCTAAGTGAATGCACGTTATGTACTCGCCAAGCGCGCACCATTAAAATAGTCTGAATTATGCGCCACTGACTTTAAACAATATTTTTCCGGGTCTGTGGAGGAATTGTTTTGTGAAACTGCAGAATATCACCAGGGAACGTTAGTGCAGGAACACACTCCTCTTCTCGCTGAACCACCCCGCGAGCGCAAGTTCATTCCCTAATGTACAGACGTGCGTCTGTGGAGGGAGAAGTCAGCTCTGCGTCGGGTGGAGAATAGGAATGATACATGCGTCAGTGTACTTAGTCAATTGCGCTGGGTGCAAGATAGGGCCCTAAAGCCCAATTTATACTTCTGCGCGAACTTACGCCATAGCTACGTCATAGGCTTTTTGGAGCGCGCGTACCCTTCGGCGTACCCTGACGTACACCTCTCCAAAAATGTAACCACGCGTCAACTCTACGCGAACGCAAGCGCTGTGATTGGTCTGCTAGAACCGCTCCCTCTGGTTTCACATGCTCCCTCTGCATGTGTAATTGCGTGTCAACGTGGACAACGACGCAGAAGTATAAATGAAAACCAACGCGTTGCCTACTGCGTAGAGGCTCCGGCGTAGGTGCGATGCAGAAGTATAAATCAGCCTTAATACTGCTGAAAGTTTCTTTTCCAAGCATAATTTTATTATATCCATGTAGGACTGTCCTCGACTAAAGATTTTTCTAGTTGCGTTGCATCACATTAAATGCTTCTCTGCAAGCGCTCTGTTTGAGCCGCTTATAATTTGCATTTGGGAATGCAACGTGCACCAACCATCCGTAATAAGAATTATTAATAATTAAATCTGTTGTCAACAAAGAGAAATGTCTGCGGTTTTGTGCCCAAATAAAAGCTCAGTGGTTTAACTTTTGAAAGCAAGACATCCATAAATGTTTGTATTGTAATTTTACTGTTGTTCTGTAAAGTTAAAAACATTTTTTTTTATTATAATAATTGTTTATCAGAATCAATCCAAATATTATTGTAACATTATTATTATGAATGCATTATAAATACTCATTTTTCATTTACAGTGTATATTATTGCAATAGTAAGATATGTCTTTATTAAATTAATTAAAATATTAATAATAATAATAATTACAGGGGATAGGGTTAGCTATTCTGTTTTTTCCTCTTTTTTTGGCATTAGATGATCACATCCCTGGCTCACTTAAGGGAACGTGCCACCATTTTTAAAAAAATAAAACCACCTCTTGTCGTTCTATTTTCAAAGCACTCTCCTCTTCTGAAAGTTCATAGAGGTATGGTTCTGGATCTTGACTGTCTGAGAAGTCACCCTCTTCGTCTCTCACAAAATCAGCCATGTTCATCGCCATTCACTATGTCTACTGTAGGAAAAATAGTCAGCTAATATTCACACCGGTATGTTGACGGAAGTTGTGGGATTTCATGTGTTGCTGCGTGATATCTCTGCACCCAAGTAGCAGTGCTTCGCCTGTGCTTCCCCCTAATATAGTCCCTAGTCAATATCTATCTATGAAATCGGCTAGTCTTAATCTGCATCGCCATTTGTACTCACAAGACGTTATTAGGTGTTTTTTTTTGGCTCACTTTTACTGTCTTTGGACCTAAAATGTAACATTTATGCTATCTGTGTTGGTGTGTTTTTACATTAGAGTGTGCATGTCTTTTGTAATGTCAGAATACATGCAGTGTTGTAAATTTTAACCGGTTGGTGCAAAAGTATTCTAAAATGTATTTAAAAAAAAAAACTAAATAGTTTGTCATATGGAATTATGGTATTATTATGGCCCACATATTGAAAAATACAATTTTCAATTCCTTTTTGAAATTATGCTGGGAAAAACTTTCATACAGTGGTCAATCAGAGGTGTTTAATCTGTTCATAATTGCAATTAAAATATTAAAGGAAATAATTTACATTAATATATATATATATTTTTTTTTGCAGGTGCAGTCAGGCAGAATCCCCTAACTGGAAAAGCCTCAAATAAAGATATTGAATTTAACATCATTAAATGGTTGCACCTGGCTGGAGACCGAGAGGGGGGGAGGAGGGAGCGATTGAAGAAACGCGAGGCCCAACAACACATTGCCGACCCTCATTAGAGACTTCCCTGCACATCTTCTCAACATCACTTCTCAACTCTTTACCTTTCAAGTTCTTTAACTTTCTCAATTTCTCTTTAAAGTTCTCTTTACCAAGTTACTGTGATTTATTTTTATTTCTCTCATTAGTTGAACATTAGTTGACTAGTTGAACACAACATTGATACACGCTTAAAAAAACATGAATTTTGGTGTAAAAAATTAAAGTCTAAGACTCTTTGAATGTTATTTATATATATATTAATATTTATTCTTAAAATGTTTTCAACTGAATTCTACTTAAATTATTAAGTACAACTGTGTTGCTATAATTATTTATTTTTATGAAATGTTTTCAACTGAATTCTACTTAAATTATTAAGTACAACTGTGTTGCTATAATTATTTATTTTTATGAAATGTTTTCAACTGAATTCTACTTAAATTATTAAGTACAACTGAATGCTACTGTAATTATATTTATTTTAAAATGTTTTCAACTGAATGCTACTGTAATTATTCAATTCAACTGTGTTGCTGTAATTATATTTATTTTTATGAAATGTTTTGAACTGAATACTACTGTAATTATTTAAACACTTGTCAAAAGTAAATTGTTTTGAGCACATTCGTTGTTGAGTGTTTAATTTACCTTTGAGTTAATAAGACTTTTACATACTGTCAGCTGCATGTGGGCCACATAGATTTTAACAGAACTCAACCATACTAAAATTGCATGCAAGGTTCACACATGGGCCACATTAAATTGTATTATTTGGCTCATGCTTGGTGGAGTTATGGCACTCCTTTGGTTCAGTTCTGGCAAAGAAGATAAGGGCCATATATGGGCCGGCAAACACAATCTTATCTGGGCCACAGCTCAGCTGTTTATCTGGGCCAAATCTGTGCCAAAGGAAATTTGCTGACTGGGTGGGCTTCCACTTGGGTCATGGACAGGTGCGTCCCCAAATTGACAAGACTGCAGCCGTTGCAACCTGCCCACGGCCCAAGACCAAAAAGGAGGTTAGACAGTTCCTGGGGCTAGCGGGATATTATAGAAGGTTTGTACCTAATTATTCGGACCTCGCTAGCCCGCTGACTGATCTAACTAAAAAGGAGGTACCAGATACAGTTCAGGGGGGGTGGCCGGATGGCCGGATGGGGGTATGTGGGGGTGGGGGTATGTGGCGGAGGGGGCGTGGTTCTGCGAAGTCTGTAGCGGGAGCGAGGAACTGCGGAGACGAGCGGTGAGTCAAGTGCAGATCACTAACACCTGTGTCTCGTTCCAGTGATTGGCGTGGAGAGAACATAAAAGCAGCTGTCTGGAGAGAGAGGAGAGAGAGAGCTTGGGACTGGGACGTCGCGAGTGCCTGACCGCAGGAGTGAAGCAGAGAAATATTGAATGATTAAGCTGAGAGAAATTGAGTATATTGTTGCATTTGATGCGACAATGTTTTTGATGTAAACAACAAAACAGGCGCCTGAGCGCCTGTTTTGTTGTTTACATCACAGGGTTTTTCCTGGGTCAAAAATGGTCTTCGGTGGTGGCTGACAGACATGGTCATCCATACACACACGCACGCACGCACAGTAAAAAAGTACCCTACCCACGTGATCTGCAAGCGCAATACTGACAATACATTTTAAATAAGTTCAAAGAAAGTTTGTAACTTTTGCTTATCTTATTTTGATCCCACATGAAAAAATACTGTAGTATTTTATAGTAAAATTACTCTAGTAAATACTATAGTGTTTTTGAACCGTACTATAGTAAATATACTACAGTAAATTAACAAAGTGTAGTAAAATACTATAATATACTATAGTATTTTTTCATGTGGGATACCTTGATGTTGGTTTTTGTTCCTCATTTTTACACTATTTACTGATAATTGTTTTGGTATATAATCATATCAATATTAAAAAATTGTAATAAAAAAAATGAACAAATAGCCTAATTTTCTGCCATATACAATTTCATAAAATGATCAGCTAGCTAACAACAACTTTGTTCTGGGTTCACCTCACTCCAGTCTAAACTAAGTGATTTATAGGCTATTTATTTTACTACACATTATGAACATAAATAAGCTAAAAGGCTGTGAATAATTACAACTAACTCTTACACCCACTCTTGCTAAATTGGGTAAGCATACTTGTTCTCTTCAGATGTTCTGAGTAAACGATTCAACTGATTCGTTAGTTCAGTGTTGGACGGATCAGTTGTTCTAACCAGTCGTTGAAATGATTCGGTTCAAAGGAGTCATTAGGTGGTGAATCGGACATTAGCAGACGCGTTGTGTGTGAATCCCGTCTGTTAGAACATCGCGAAAGATTTGTCAACACACAGAAAACACTTCATAACCGGATAGGATTTGTTTCCCGTTTATTGAAAGTATGCTTTATGTCAGCTGGTCAGAGAATCAGTCAATGTTTTTTGAGCGCAATTCACACCCAGCGGTAATTAAAGGAAAACATCGTCTGATAGCGCCACGTGCAACATGGATTCGGTCTTCCGACCTTTTGATTTTGATTAACGTAATATGTGAAATATTAGAAAACTAAGAATGCTCATTTTGAAGACAGAGAGAGAGAGAGAGAGAGAGCGGGGGAGGAGTTCTCTGATCGTTCTCTCTGTCACTCAGTTACAAGCGCAGCATCCATTCTACATCATTCATAAATCACAATAACTCATCAAATAAAGCTTTGGCGGGACAAAAATTTGTTTTGGCGGCCGCCAAAAAATTTTCAATGTAGGAAAAACCCTGCATCAAAAACATTGTCGTAATAAAGCGACCGTCCCAGTCACGCCGACCCCGCCTTCTTCCTTCTCCACACACAAACTTACATCACAGTATGAATATTCATGAGTCTATGAATATGATTTGCTTGTTGTACAGACAATATTACGTATAACGGAACCTTTAATCATTTAAAAGTAACCTTTATCCAAATTGATTTCTTCAGCAATTATCAATCTTACAAACCTTAAGAAACATTGATCTGTTTGATCAGGACAAATAATATCTCTTATGTTTGTACAATTTGCATTACTGAAGTAATAATACAGGAAAATCAAGCTTAAATGGGTAGCTAAAATCTTACGTCTCATTGACAAAACAATAAGGATTCAATTTAATGCAATTATTGGGTTTTAATAAAACAACTACAGAATACAAAGCTACGAGTCACACGGGGGTAAATATGCATATATATGTAGGAGGAAACAAACGATATGGTACAAACAAGGAAAAATCAAACTTAACAAATAAAATCAAAGGGAAAAGAATGATGGAAAGAGAGAATCAACGAGGGAGGGAGAGAGAGAGAGAGGGGGAGAGAGAGACAGAGAGACAGTTTCAAAGCACCTTCACCAGAGCCCTCAAGAAATTTATGATTTTGTGAATCAGGAATAATTTAGACAACCTTTTACAAGCAGTTTAAAGGTGAAATAGAATACTTGCATTAGGCTTTCTCGTGTACGTGTCTGAGTTTGAATCGTCGTGGAAGTTCGCTAAGGAGTTGCGTGTCCGGGAGAATTTCTGTGAAGTTTAGGAAAGTCGCTCCAGAAGTTTGCCGGTCTCTCTCTCGTGGCCGGGGGATGCCAAAGGGATCCTTCTCTCAGGGGGGGCGAAGGCCGGGATGGTCTTCCTCGTAGTGGCGGAGTGCAAAGAGTTAACGGTCAGTTCCGTTCTTATAGAGGGGATGGCCGACGCCCAGAGAGTTGGAATGATCCAATCAGTCCGGGGAGAGAGAAGGCGCGAGTGTTCCATTGTTCTCTGGACCCCCTCCTCTTAGTTAATCAATAGGGTGGAAATTTTAAGCCTCTATTTCTTAGAAACCTGGTACTTCTATAATAATGCATCTTGTTGTAATTTCTCTTGCGAAGACAGACATCGTGGCTCCTCGGGTTGTTAATTAACTTCGACAGCCCTATCACACATAAAGAGTCCTTTGTTTATGGCTGATTTGATTAGGAGAGTCACGAGTTGGTGTGCAGAGGCCCATCCGGTGACTATTTCGGCCAAATTCTGATTGTTGCTACACTTGTATTTCATTGCAGACAATATGAACACAAAATATTTCATGTTTTGTCTGGTCAACTTCATGTCATTTGTAAATATGCATCCTTTCCTGTCATTCAGACCTGCAACACATTTTAAAAAAAAGTTGGGACAGGAGCAATTTAGGGCTAGTAATGAGGTAAAATGGTTAAATAATGATGTGATTTGAAACAGGTGATGTCAACAGGTGATTGTAATTATGATTTGGTACAAAAGCAGCATCCAAGAAAGATCCAATCCTTTAGGAGCAAAGATGGGCCGAGGATCGCCAGTTTGCCAACAAATACGTGAGAAAATTATTGAAATGTTTAAAAACAATGTTCCTCAAAGAAAGATATTTCATGATACCAAAGCTTCAGTACGTAATGGCACTTGTGTCTGCTGCGAATGTACTGCAAATGCTCTAAAGAACGCTGAAGGATAGCAGAAATGATCTTTTGTTTCTAAATTCTTTATTGCTGATCTCATGCTTTGGACAGTTGAAGCATTCAAAAATCAAACACAAGTTCAAAACTGCATCCCATCTACTTTTGTGTGAAAGCCTAGAGGTCTTGAGGAGCTGGACCGGTGGAAAACCTGTCATCTCCTAGCGTTATTTCCTTCTATACACATTGGAGGTTGTGTTAAAGGCAATACTGGCAGATGACATGTACCTTTCCTTTAGTGTGGCCATCACAATCTTAATATTTCCAAGTTTTGTGCGGGAACAGTTTATTATATCTGATGCTTTCACAAATGCAGTTTTCTCACCGTATTTATTTTGTTACTGAAAGGAAAATGCACAGCACATATTCATTTAACTGCCACACAGGATATTCACCAGTGCGCTGACCCTAAGCAAAGACCGATAAAATATGACAAAATAACTTTGCCATATTTCAGTATTTCAGGGCCTTGAGGGCTGGTGAAAGGCCACTCTATAATCTAAACTCATTTGAACCTCAGGGTTTGCTTTGTTTCTGCAAGTCTTTCCAGTGATGCCACATGAAATGATTCTAAGTTATTACATAAACCCAAGGTTTTTCTGTCTGTAACTCATTCCAGACTGATGACATATAAAACCATTCTCTCAAAAGTGAATCCTCATGTGGTGCATAAAGGTTTCTTTATATCTGAAACTCTCTCCACAGAGATCACAAATGAACGGCTTCTCTCCAGTGTGAATTCTCATGTGGCGATCAAGACTTCCTTTTTGTTTGAAATCTTTTCCACACTGTTGGCAGGTGTAAGGCTTCTCTCCAGTGTGAACTCTCATGTGTCTGGTAAGGCCTACTTTTTCAGCAAAACTCTTTCCACACTGTGGGCAGGAGAACGGCTTCTCTCCAGTGTGAATTATCATGTGCCTGTTAAGGATTCCTTTTCTGTTAAAACTCTTTCCACACCATCTGCAGGTATAAGCCGTCTCTCCAGCGCAAGTTCTTAAGTGTCTATTAAAGTTTCTTTTAAGAGTGAACCTCTTTCCACACTGTTGGCAGGTGATAGGCTTCTCTCCAATGTGGGCTCTTATGTGGTCTTGAAAGTGTCCTTTAAGAGTGAAACTCTTTCTACACCACCTGCAGGTGTAAGCCGTCTCTCCAGTGTGAGTTCTTATGTGCCTGTTATAGTTTCCTTTATGAGTGTAACTCTTTCCACACTGTTGGCAGGTGAAATAAGTTTCTGTCTTTTGAGCTTTTTCTCGTGAAGAAATTTTTTCAGTCTGTGAGCAACTAAAAGCTGTTTCTTCAGTTATGAAATCATGATTCTCATATTGTTCTTTCTCTTTCCTTCCATTCAGATCTTGACTCTCCTCTTTCAGTGACATCAGGTCTAAGGAAAAAAAGACAAATAAAATTTTACCTGCATGTTTTAACTTTTATGTTTTGATGATTTTTAATTTCATATGATTAAAAAATAAATTAAATTAATGTTTTATGCCTTTATTTGATTGTCAGAAAAATGTAAATACACAACATTTCTGATAAAAATACACAAACACAATTTCTGAAGGAAAAAAATAGATTGAAATGGATCCTTTGGATGAGAGACTGAGGTCCTGACTCTCTGTGGTCATTAAAAATCGGTAAAAGAGTAGGGGTGTAACCCCGGCATCCTGGCCAAATTTACCCATTGGCCCCTGTCCATCATGGCCTCCTAAACATCCCCATATAGCGATATGCTGATTGGCTTCATCGGTCTATCTCCTCTCCACCAAACAGCTGGTGTGTGGTGGGCATTATGGCTCAATATGACTGCGGTCTCATCATCCATGTGGTGCTACACATTGGGGTTGGTTGAGAAGATCCCCCCCCCCCCCCCTTCTATATGTAAAGCACTTTGAGTACCCAGAAAAGCACTATATAAATGTAAAATTATTAGTATTATTCTTAAAATCACTGATTGTTAAATCATTGACTATTAAAATGTAATTAAACCATTAAAATGGAATCCAGAATAAAAAAAGGAATTGGAGGGGAAATGTTTTTCATGGCCCTGAAATTGCAATTAAAATTAATAATAATAATTTATTTTTAAAAAATTACTAAAATTTGATGTAACCATTAAAATGGGAGTTTAAAAAATCTAAATCCAGAAAAATTAAAACAGAAAAAAACTTGGGGAAAAACTAAACAATTTCATAGGGCCCTAATATTAAGCAGCACCTGTGCTGTCGTCTCCACTGGTTTCAAAGCATGTCTCAGTTATATTGTCATTTTCTGCTCTTTGCAAACATCACAACCTTGTTTCTGCAGTAACTTTCAGCATGTGTCCTAAAACAACTGCTGACGTTTATGTTTTACAGTTGTGTTCAAAATAATAGCAATGTGATTAAAAAAGTGAGTAAAGCTCAAAATCCGTATAATAACTTTTATTTCAATACACGCAAATGCATTGGGAACACTGCACATCCTGCTCTAAATCAAAACATGAAGAAAAATTGATCAAATTACTTTAGAGAAAGTGAAGAGAAAGTAATATTAGGCTGTTCAAAAAATAGCAGTGTCTGCATTTTTCTATACAAAGTCAAACATTTCCTGTATATACTGAAAAATGCTTGAAGATTTCGCTTTCTTGTCAATCACTGGACTAATATTTAGTCGTATAAGCGGTTTCTGAGAACTGCTTCACATCTGTGTTGAATGGAGTCGACCAACTTCTGGCATCTGTGAACAGGTATTCCAGCCCAGATGATTGCACTACTGCACTATAGTACAGCGATGACTCATCGATGTCTCATAATTATTCATGAGTCTGTGTGTCCTTATCCTATGAGAAGAGGCCTTAATTATTCATGAGTCTGTGTGTCCTTATCCTATGAGAAGAGGCCTCACTTAATTATTCACGAGTCTGCGTGTCCTTGTCCTATGAGAAAATGCCTCGCTTACACAGCAGCACACGTTGATTGACAGGCGCTTCAAAGAGTGAGATCGCATTCGTAAGTGAGAGATGCATTAATGGATCAAAAACGCGTGATTATTTTTGCTTTGTATTAGTCTCTGCGTCGCATAAGTTCTCTTCAGTAGATCCAGAGTCTTCACACAAACGCGATTCATCCACACTGTGAGTGTAACCTCTCTTTACGGCCCATTAACCGATCAAACGGCTCATAAAACAGGGTTTTCCTACATTGAAAATTTTTTGCCGGCCACCAAAACAAATTTTTGTCCCGCCAAAGCCTTATTTGATCAGTTATTGTGATTTATGATTGACGTAGAACAGTGACTGCTGCGCTTGCTTTAACTGAGTGACAGAGAGAACGACCAGAGAGCTCCTCCCCTCTCTCTGTCTTCAAAATAAGCATTCTTAGCTTTCTAATATTTCACATATTACGTTAATCAAAATCAAAAGGTCGGAAGACCGAATCCATGTTGCACGTGGCGCTGTCAGACGATGTTTTCCTTTAATTACCGCTGGGTGTGAATTGCGCTCAAAAAATGTTGACTCTTCTCTGACCAGCTGACATAAAGCATACTTTCAATAAACGGGAAACAAATCCTATCCGGTTGTGAAGTGTTTTCTGTGTGTTGACAATTCACACACAACACGTCTGCCAATGTCTGATTCGCCACAATGACTCCTTTGAACCTAATAATTTTAACGACTGGTTAGAACAACTGATCGGTCCAACACTGAACTCACCAATCAGTTTAATAATTTACTCTGAACATCTCTGAAATGAGAACACAATTTAGCAAGAGTGGGTGTAAGAGTTAGTTTTAAAGGTCCCGTTCTTCGTGTTTTTTTGAAGCTTTGATTGTGTTTACAGTGTGCAATATAATATGTGTTCATGTTTCGCGTGTAAAAAAACACAGTATTTTTCACACTATTTACTTATCTGTGTACCGCTGTTTCCACTGTCCTAAAAACGGCTGGTGATTTCCTTGTTCTATAAAGTCCCTCCTTCAGAAATACGTAACAAGTTCTGATTGTGCAAGCGTTCCTGTGCTGTGATTCAACCGCAGCTTAGCGCACGTGGCAGCGGTTCCTGTGTTGTAATTTGACAGCAGCTTAGCGCACGTTGGAAAGGTCACGCCTCTTAACGGAGAGATGTATGCGTTCAATAATCTCTACAGCGTCCCTGGGAAAGCCAAACAAAGGTGATTTGACTCCTGGATGAAAATAACAGCGTCTCGATGACATGGCGATAAACACACTCAACGCAACAGTTCCTTTTCTCCACGCGACCGTCCGCTTCTCCACGTGGGAGCAACAAGACCGCGCCCCCTTTTTCGCGTTTCTTTGTGGGCGGAGGTTAGTCTGTTCTACTGCTCTACTGACGTAATTAAAGGTCCCGTTCTTCGTGTTTTTTTGAAGCTTTGATTGTGTTTACAGTGTGCAATATAACATGTGTTCATGTTTCGCGTGTAAAAAAACACAGTATTTTTCACACAATTTACTTATCTGTGTACCGCTGTTTTCACTGTCCTAAAAACGGCTGGTGATTTCCTTGTGCTATGAAGTCCCTCCTTCAGAAATACGTAACGAGTTCTGATTGTGCAAGCGGTTCCTGTGCTGTGATTCGACCACAGCTTAGCGCACGTGAAAGCGGTTCCTGTGTTGTAATTTGACAGCAGCTTAGCGCACGTTGGAAAGGTCACGCCTCTTAACGGAGAGATGTATGCGTTCAATAATCTCTACAGCGTCCCTGGGAAAGCCAAACAAAGGTGATTTGACTCCTGGATGAAAATAACAGCGTCTCGATGACATGGCGATAAACACACTCAACGCAACAGTTCCTTTTCTCCACGCGACACGTCCGCTTCTCCACGTGGGACAGCAACAAGACCGCGCCCCCTTTTTCGCGTTTCTTTGTGGCCGGAGGTTAGTCTGTTCTACTGCTCTACTGACGTAATTAAAGAAGGAAGTACCAGGATGTAGTCCAAGCCAGCCGTTCGCTGTAGGCTTTGAAAGGGAACTTCTGTTAAATAAAATATCTCGCTTGGCATTGAACTTTGAGCTTTATAATTTTACAGGTATTATTTATGCTCTAACAGCAACATTACACACTAACTAAAGTTTGAACACTGGAATCGCGAAGAAGGGGACCTTTAATTATCCACAGTCTTTCAGCTTAATGTTCACAATGTGTAGTAAAATAAATTGCCTATAAATCATTTAGTTTAGAGTGAGGTGAACCCAGAACAAAGTTGTTATCAGCTAGCTGATAATTTTATGAAATTTAGAAAATTAGGCTATTTGTTCACTTTTTTAATATAGATATGATTATATACCAAAACAATTATCTGTAAATAGTGTAAACATGAGGAACAAAAACAAACAGCAAGGTATCAAAATAAGATAAGCAAAAATGACAAACTTTCTTTTAATTTATTGAAAATGTATTGTCAGTATTGCGCTTGCAGATCACGTGGGTAGGGTACTTTTTACTGTGTGTGTGTGTGTGTGTGTGTGTGTGTGTGTGTGTGTGTGTGTGTGTGTGTGTGTGTGTATGGATGACCATGTCTGTCAGCCACCACCGAAGACCATTTTTGACCCAGGAAAAACCCTGGACATGCTCTTACATTTGTGTTTTTTTTTTCCAGATGCTTATAAACATATTAATGGCAAAAGTGTAATTACACTGTATTCAGCACAAACTGGGCTACCATGATATGTGAGCAACATGAATGTACATGTTTGTATTTTGGAGAGAATAATGTTTATGCATGTTTTCTGAAAGAACAAAAAAATTAGTTTTAAAATGAAGGCCTCAAAACAAACAATAGATGTATTCACAAGACTTTTGACTAATGGATGTATTTGCCAAGAGCTTTTGCTTCAAACTGATGTGAGAATCATTGAGCCGACACATTCACATACAACAATATATTAATTTACAATTGGTAAAACACGTTTTCTTTACCGAGGCCGATATGCGAGGAGGCTTGAACGAACCATGAATAATAATGTGATCACTCCTGAGAAACAAAAGACCTGCATAATAATGAGCTGCATAATGAATGAGCTTCAGGTAGGCCTACTAGATGTTAGGTTTACTAGAAAAGTACAGTAACAGTAAAAAAAATTGTTTTCTGGGGGAAAAAATCTAAATGTTTTTACTTAAAGCAAGCTAAATTATCTGCCAAAAAAAGAAACAAGATTTCAAGATTTTTTTAAAGAAGAGCTAAAAAAAACTAAAAAAAACTAATATTGTGACACTGAACCCAATTCAATATTCAATAAATACAAATAACTGAATAATTGGTAATGATGAATGTTATAAGTTAAAAATGTGGGATTTAAAAAGACATAATGCAATGCAATTATGATTTCAAATAGTATCTGGTGACTTTAGGTTGATTGGGACACTTTTTCCCAGTCATTTCAATGGCAAAAATTTTCTGAATCATTTGTAAACGATCAAATACACAATGTCGCGCTAAGGCTATTGTCTGTTATATTGACTTCTTATAAAATATATTAAAAACATTGATTAAAATTAAGATACAATTCGAAAAAAAAAGAAAACAGGCCAAATAAATCTTGTCTAAACAGTCTTGCGTCATGTTGCATGAGTTGATGTGTGTGTGGGCGTCGACGCATGGATCGTCTGTATTTGAATCTGAATGAGCGCGAGGTCCGTGGGCGTGGCTGCATTAACGATAATGAGTCAGTAATGAGTCGACTGACATATCCCACTTTTCACACAGATTACATAAACACAGAATATTTGTTTTCGTTTTGATTTACATGATTTAAAACCTGACATTTCAACGTTTCTTTAGACATATGTCTCATGTTTGTGTGTCAAGTTCTCACTAAGCTACAGGTCATTTTCTGAAGAGAATCAGATTAAACATCATTGAGAGAGAGGCTGAAGATTGCGAATCATGTTTGTTTCCCTTATTTTGCAAAAAGCACAACAATTTGTTTTTATTGTTACTGTACACACAAAAAAATAGAAACTTAACAGAATATAATGACGTATAACACTTCCATGAATGATTAAAAAAACGATAGTTATTTGAGTCTCTTTGGCACTGATAAGAAAAAAAGAGCCGATCGCGCCGGCGCAACCGCCGACTCGAGGGGGTTAAGCCACGTAAAACTCTCTCACATTTTCATGTTAAGCTTTTTAGAACATCCCATCATTTTCAACTGATTCACATTATGAAAACTGGTAAAACCTTTAGGAACTTAAAAATATAAAATGGTGAAACTCCTAATATTATTTCCAATAATTCAAAATTATGTTACTTTTCCAGATTGAATTGTCACATAGGTTGCATTGGTGCATTTATTCTGCAAACAGTAAAGGTGGAGATCAGTAAAGGTTTGCCTTTGTTGAAGTTCAGGTTTGATCATGGCAGATTTAGTCACACAAATTGTACAAGTGGCTTGTGAAGCAACAAAGGCCCTGTCCCAAATAGCACACTTCATGTGCACTTTCGGTCTTATGGACTTACAATGGCCGCTGCGTGCGTGTGTCCGTTAAGTCCATGAGACCACAGGGTGTCCCATTTGTCATTTTAGGTCTCAGAAGGTGCTCGTGAGCGCCCCCTTTGAGGTCGATATGCACCCTCGATGCACACTTCAGCCGAGCCCGCACTGGTGCGGGTTACACTGCGGACTTCTTCCCGGCAGTCAAAGCGGCATTACGTTGTGAAAGTGTGTATTCAGAGGAAGACCGTGAGGGTTTAGGGTAGGGGTGCACCGATCCGACTTTTTCAGTCCCGATACCGATACCGATGCCTGGGCTTTGTGTATCTGTCGATACCCGATACCGATCCGATATATTGTTGAATTAATAATAAACTGTATATCTTCCACCTTATACCTTCCTTGAAGAGACTAAAGGCACCAGACTTTACTAACTAAACATAACTAAGACAAAATAACAGATGTATGTAAGGTGTTGAATTCTTATTTATTTAAAAAACAATTGTGCATTCAAATCTAAAATAGAATGTAATCTAACTTCTTTAAATAAATAAAATGTAGCAGTGGAAACAAAAAACAGTGTATTGGTCAAACATACAATAGTAATCTGACAGTTACCAAACATTTTTTACACTACAGATAATTGTTTTGGTATATAATCATATCAATATTAAAAAGTAGCATTACAAATTAACAAATAGTCTAATTTTCTACCATATGCAATTTAATAAAAAATTTCAGCTAGCTAATAACAACTTTGTTCTGGTTTCACCTCACTCCAGATTAAATGATTGTAGGCTAGGCCTATTTATTTTACTACACATTGTCAACAGAAATAAGATGAAATACTGTTGATAATTAAAAATAATTCTTACTACCCACTCTTGCTAAATTGGGTAAGCACACTTGTGTTCTCATTTCAGTTGCGTTCTGAGTAAATTAATAAACTGAGTTCATGAGTTCAGTGTTGGACAGATCAGTTGTTCTGGCCAGTCGTTAAAATGATTCGGTTCAAAGGAGTCATTAGGTCACGAATCGGACATTAGCAGACGCGTTGTGTGCGAATCCCGTCTGTTAGAACATCGCGAAAGATGTCAACACACAGAAAACACTTCATAACTGGATATAATTTGTCTCCCGCTTATTGAAAGTATGCTTTATGTCAGCTGGTCAGAGAAGAGTCAATGTTTTTGAGCGCAATTCACACCCAGTGATAATTCAAGGACAAAATTGTCCGAATGTGTCACGTGCAACATGGTTTCGGTCTTCCGAGCTTTTGATTTGGATTAATATGTGAAATATGAGAGCGAACACTGATTATTTTGAAGACCCAGAGAGCACGCGCGGGGGAGGAGCTCTCAGATCTGTCACTCAGTCACTCAGTCACAAGCGCAGCATCTGTTCTACATCACTCGTAAATCACAATAACTCATCAAATTAGTCTTTGGTGGCCGTCAAAAAATGGTCAATGCAGGAAAGACCCTGACTTTGCAGTAATACCCTCGAAACAGCGACGAACTAGTTGGCGTGGCAAGCGTGAAATATCTCCTCCACACAGCCGACTCTCTGGCTCGCTCCCTTCTAGCATGCGACACACGTGAAGCTGACGAATGACGTAGGTTCTGCTGCGACGGAAAAAACACCTGGATCGGCTTGTGGATCTGTTAATTTTTCCGATCCCCGATCCAGCTATTTTGTCAGTATCGCGGCCGATATCCGATCCTAATATCGGATCGGTGCACCCCTAGTTTAGGGTGCCATTTGGGACAGGGTCAAAGACTGGCTGTAGGGAGTACTGTCCCAACAGCAACAAACAATTTCCGAGACTATAGAAACGCAAGAATTTCCACTTTTCACATCCTCTTGGCCAACCAGAAATGTAAAGAAAAAGCACATCGAGATGAAGACTTCATCAGACCAGGCTGAAGTTATGTTGACTGAAATCTGTTCGCTGGGAGCCAGTCTAGGCAGTATTGACGGCAGATTAAGTGCGATTGACAGTCGCTTGGACAATATTTCTACTTCAGTAACCTCAATACAGGAAGCCCTTTCTAATTTGTCTGGCAGAGTGTCGTCAAATGAGACACGCTTAACGGAGGTCGAAATGCAGAATTTCCGCTGCTGAGGATGGCATGCTGTCTCACGATAACAAAAATGCATCTTGGGAAAAATAATTGTCTTCACTTAGAGCCAAAGTAGACGACCTGGAGAATCACAGCAGATGCAAAAACCTAAGAATCGTCGGCCTCCCTAAAGCCGAAGGCTCTGAGACGTCGCACAGTTTCTTATGAAGATGCTACAGAAATGGGTCGACCTTACACCTGACTCACATTTTGAGATTGAGAGAGCTCATAGGTCTCTCCGCCCCATCCCGGGAGCAAACCGCCCACCACAAAGTGATAATCTGTGGCTTCTCTATCCGTCATTGTGTTAAACCCGCCAATAGCGCGCCAGGTGGATAAGACGGTTTGTGATTGGTCCTCGCAAATTCGTAACAGAAGCAGGATAGAAATATGTACAGGTTTCCAGCCTGAGCTGCAGGGATCAAATCGTCATCAGATCAGGCTGGGTTTACCTGGTCTAGGCCATTTCAGGAGCGACTCGCAGAACAGGATAGCGGATTCAGTCAATTAAAAGCGCTCGTCATTCCTGAAACTTTGCAGAATAAATGGACGTTGGTCCTCTAAGAAACATGACAAAACTTTTCTTCAAAATGTGAATGTAGTTTCCCAACCGGGGTGCCGTCTGAAGAGAGCAGGGGTGCCGTGTAAAAGTCCTTCAAATATTTTTTTTGTTCACATTTTTCAAATAATTCTCTCTTTGTAAACTTTGTTCAATGCATGCGAGTGCTGTCGTATGTTCGAATATGACCAGTCATTTTCGCCGTCATCACCCGGGTGACGTGCCAGAAGACGCGAATGAGAAGTTGCGTGCGCTGTGAGAAAATGTGTCTGTGCGCTCATCCAAAAGCGCGCACACGTCTCACAGCGCGCACATATTGAGTTCTCTTTCAAGTCTTACTTTTTGTGTGAGTTTGTCCGTTCAAGAGTATGTCAACATGTCCATCTTGATGAGAATTCTATCAGACATAGCCTTAAGTCAACTTTATACAGCCGAGAAAGACGACACATTAGATCTTAAAGGGGCAGTAGCCTTTACTACTGTCTGTTTAATGTCAAACAACAAAAGACAAGGACATCACTCACTGCTCTTGATTGAATAGTTTTTGTAAGTTTAAAAATGATTTATCTTTAATGTATACAGTCAAATATGCAATGTTATTTTACATTTGATCAATTTCTGTACCTGAAAACTAATGTTAGACGTACATGAAAAACCTGAAAAGCATTGTTTATTTTATTAGTAGGCCTATCTTTGCTCAATAGTATTTATTTGTGCTGCTGCTTGTATTTAAATTATTTGTTCTTATTATTTTCTTTATTTTTATTTGACAGTAGTGCTTTTTTCACTGAACATAGCAAATACTGAACCGTACCGAAACCGTGAACATAAAACCGTGATACAAACCGAACCGTGAGCGATCTGTACCGTTACACCCCTAGTGTAACGTATGCGAGGGGGGGCCACAAAATGGAGAACATTTTCAAAGGTTGGGAAACACTGGTTTAGACTACAGAAAGCAAGCAGTGCAGCCGTTATAGTGCGATCAACAGAAAATCCCTCTATAAACAATGACTAACGGCACAAAATAAATCTCTAATTTACATCGAGTATAAGCGTTGCTTGTTATTATTGATCTGCGATCGTGTAGACTTGAAGAATGACAAGTTTACTCCAGCAGGACTGAGGACATTCACAAGACATTCTTCACAAATATCCAATGACTGAGTTCAGCTTTGAGAATGAAACCAACCTGTTTGTTCTTCAGTTTCTTCATGTTTCACTCTCAATGTTTCTTCAATCTTCACGTCTTCTCTCTCCTCTTTCTCTGTTTGTTCCTCAGTTTCTTCATGTTTCAAACTGAATACATTTTCAATCTTCAGGTCTTCACTCTCCTCTTTAATAAACACCATCTTTATAAAGGATCTCAGTCGCTTCTCCAGGAGTTTTTCTGTGAGTTTGTCTTGTTTAAGATGAGACTAATTAACAGAAAGAAAAATAAATCCACATGAAATCTTTGAGTGTCTCAATCAGCATCAGCACAGTCTCAGTAACACTCAATATATACATACACACATTTATTTTATTTAATGATTGTAGAAATAGAGCGCTTTGAATCACTGAATCGTTTTTCAAAGCAATTGACTCAATCTCTCATCTCTACTCGCCAGAGACTGAACTCATGTTTGAACTGATTCACGATAGAGAGAGAAATGAGAAGCTGCTTCTGTTACTCATGAGTTTATTCTGTTACTTTACTCACACAACGTTAATAAGTGTTAGATAAAGCAATGCAATGTTACATTTAATAATACATCATTCAATCTGTGTCATCTGTAAAACTTTGAAGATTGTTTCTATTGTTTAAACACTTTAAACGCTTAAAACACAAACCTTTCTCCAGCCGAGTCACAACAGATGCAGGAGCGCGTCGCGGACTTATGACGTCACACCACCACACCAAAATAAAAGTCCCGTTCACACACTCCAGTCCACATTCACAGAAGTGCACACATACAAATAATACAAGAGATGACAGAAATTCAGAGTTGAGTGTTTTGGTGAAATACATGTTGTTCAATGATGTGCTGAAAACATGAAACTAGTAAAGACTGAGAGACTTTGTCTAAAAGTTAAAACTGTTTTGTTTAGGGGAATCAATTATTTATCTTATTTATATAAATGATCTATATCTAGATATATAGATTTACATCTAGATATATTCTTAATGATAAATATATTATTAAATAATAAATATGTAATATAAAATCCCAATAATTTTTGAGTGACAGTGAAGAGAAGACATTGTTGAATAAAGTCATTATTTTTGTTTATTTGTTTGCGCATGAGAAGTATTCTCATCGCTTCATAACATGAAGATTGAATCACTGGAGTCACATGGACTATTTTTAAAAAAGTTTTTACAACCTTTCTGGGAAATGAAAGTGTTAAATTACTGTCTATGGAGAGGTCAGTGAGCTCTCTGATTTCATCAAAAATATCATAATTTGTGTTCTGAAGCTGAACGAAGGTCTGACGTTTGCATTGCTGAAATGAGTACATTTATAGTCTTTATGATCACTGTAAAGAAACCCAGATCTTCAATAAGTCTCGGTAGGTTTATAAACTTTAATATCAGCAAACAACAATATCATTTTACTTACTGTAGTTAAATTCATTTAATTTAAATAAACCACGTCTTTTGTACCATATTTTATATTTATAAATAGCATCAGCTCCAATATATAGTGTGTCATACATTAACTTTTCAAAACAGAAGAGTCGAGATTAGAGACTGTGGAATATTTATGTTAATGGAAAGTTGTAAATGACTACTGCCAGCAGCCATATCTCCCTGCAGCCCAAGACTGGTTTCCCACTGAAGCTAAGCAGGGCTGAGCCTGGTTAGTACCTGGATGGGAGACCAAACTGGGAAAACCAGGTAGCTGCTGGTAGAGGTGTTAGTGAGGCCAGCAGGGGGCGCTCACCCTGTGGTCTGTGTGGGTCCAAACACCCCAGTATAGTGATGGGAACACTATACTGTAACAAGCACCGTCCTTCGGATGAGACGTTAAACAGAGGTCCTGACTCTCTGTGGTCATTAAAAATCCCAGGATGTCCTTCGATAAAGAGTAGGGGTGTAACCCCGGCAAAAAAAAAATGTGTCAAAAAAAAAAAAAATGTGCCCATTGGCCCCTCTCCATCATGGCCTCCTAATCATCCCCATATATATATACGATCGGTATCATCCTCAGTCTCCTCTCCACCAATCAGCTGGTGTGTGGTGGGCGTACTGGCGCAATATGGCTGCGGTCGCATCATCCAGGTGGTGCTGCACATTGGTGGTGGTTGAGGAGATTCCCCCCTTCAATGTAAAAGCGCTTTGAGTGAGAGCCTAGAAAAGCGCTATATAAATGTAATTAATTATTATTATTATTATTATTATTATTACTGGGTTCTGTTTGCCCTAACACAACATTATATTTGGACATAATCTGGCTGGTCCTGAGGGATATGGGCAGTTTTCAGGTGTTATCAAATCTCCAGTTTGAAGTATTCATAATTCTTATTAAAAAAATGTGGGCCCTCGCGTTTATCTTGTTGTTTTCTAGAAGGTCCCCCATTAAAAAGACACTAAATAGACTAAGATTACACACAACATTAATAACATTTAATGTTTACATAGCATGAAGTTTAAATTTTAAGTGGCATAAATTGTAATAAATTGTATCTTCTGTATTTATAGAAAACTCCAGTGCAGAATATCAGGAGAAGAAGATCGAAAATCGAGGGGCCAATCTGGAACAACTCAAGTCCATCAGACAGAACTGCTCCTAGAAGACTATCCAGGCCACCAAAAGTAAAGATGCTGCAACAAGTCCTTCCCCAGGATTACTGGCTGACCTGCGATACCATTGACCTGGCCAGCTTCCTCACAGCAAAGGACAACATGGACATTGATGGGTTTCAGTCAGTTCTGTCCTTTAGTGCTATTGCTAATGGAGGGATTGTGGGAACGCCACAAAAAACTCCAGTTTGTGCAGATATTGCACATTCAGCAAAATCACTGGATCAAGGTTAGCAGTTTATTTTGTGATGAATCAGCTCTCTGTGTATGACAGTAAAAGCGCCCCCTGGACCCGAGAACCCTACAGACACTGTCCTCGCTGGTAAGGCCACAGTCAGGCAATCAAATCTAAGCAATTGTGGTGTGTTCTCAATAGCATTTACATATGCTCTATGCAAGGGCCATCCACCAAAGCTATGCATATTTAATGAAGGCAGGCTAAGGGCACACCTGTATGCTTCATTAAAATAAAAACAGCATCACACTTTGCATGAGTGAAGCTGAGGCAAACATGACCAAAACTGCAGAACCAGTTTACTGTGTTTGCAGAACAGCTCATAACAAGGAGCTCATGGTCCAGTGCTCTGAATGCCAAGAGTGTTATCATCCTACATGTGCAGATACACCCAGAACTGTTTAACCTTGCATTTTATTTATTTTTTTAATATTTATTTTTATTTGTGATTTATATAAGTAAAGGAGTGAAATCCAGATCCCTATTTATTTAGGGTCTTACAAAAAATAAATCAACACATTTTTGTATAACCGTGCAACACTATGCAAATTATTAGATTTGCAGTGTAAGAATGCACTTTTTGGGGTGATTTAGCCTTTATTTTTCTCCAAACTATACAGTAAAATGACTTGGAAATAAACAGTAATTCATCTTCTGTATTCAATTTATGGAATCTCACAGTTCAAAATGCTTACACTAAGCCTGAAGACATTGCACACCAGTTACGCTCGTCTGATGTAGCGAAAGCATTTTGAACTGTGAGAGGTGTTACACTTTTTCCGTAAGTTGGAAGTTATAAATTGTACTTTATAAAGTAAAGCCCTGTGGAGCAGTTATGATGGATAGATGCACTTTTATGGACTTCAAAAAAGAGCAACAGTCACTGCCATACTGGATACCCCTGTTTCTTTTCTTTGCTTAAATATTGGAAAGCTTCTGAATACAGACACTTCCTCCTATTTTACAGCCTTCACTGTTTGTTTGTCATTTTACCCCGAAAATATCTTGACCATTTACTACTTCTAGTACAGGCCAGATACATTCTTGCTCAAGATTCAATTTCCCCCAAAACATTGACAAAGCTGATGGCCTTTTAAAAGCATTTGTGGGCCTAATTTATCAAAATAGTTCCATGAAATATACTTGAATGTAATTAAATAAATATTGTATACAGCAACTATCAGGGTTTTATTCTAATATGTAATTATTTGTATTAATTTTCACTTGTGCTGGACAGCAGTCCTGCAGGATTTTTCACTTGTTGCAGTTGTGCTGGACAGCAGTCCTGCAGGATTTTTCACTTGTGTTGCAGTTGTGCTGGATGTTCCTGCATGTTTCTGTTGTACTGAAGGCTTCATTCTAAAACCTGTAGGAATTTCCTGCAGGATTTCATCATTCCTACAGGATACCTTCAAATATCCTGCAGAAAAAAATCTCACGATTCCTGTAGGTTATTTTTGTAAAGGTGATCCACATTATCATCTTCTTCTGCAGCCCCTGCCTGATCCACATATCCCTCCTCATCTTCTGCATCTTCTTGGACTCCACCTCTCTCATCTTCGTTCATGTTTTGTTCATTTTGGCCTCCTCCCTCAGAATCTCTCAAGTGTCTGTTATTTGCGGCCATGCCACAATGATCACAGAGCTTTATATCTGCTCTATTTAATTGATTTTTTTTTTTTTAAATAGCACAAAACGTGCACGGCTTATATATTTATTTTTTATTTAAAAATTTATTTAAATGCACTTTTTAAAAACAGCACAGATAAAATAAAAATCATGAGCAAAACAAGAACAATCATTCAATAATTAAAAAAAAATAATGAAACCTTTGCACATAAATAAAAAATATTATTAAAAAATGTATTACAATTTGTGATTCATTGTTTTCTGTGTTCCTGATTTCTAAATGAACCATTCCCTTGATTCACACCAATTTTCAAAAAGTTGCGATTTTCTAGGCCTACGCACAGCGCCTGAAAATAGGCTAACTTCTGTCAACATAACCAACGTATCAACCTGCTTACACAGGGAGCGTTCTGGGGACTATTTTCAGGTGCTGCGTAAAATTATGCAGGAATGAGAGTACGGTTAGCCATATTGACCAAGAAAAACACAACTTTTGCGTCTGTTTTAGTACACGATATAACTACAGAAGTGTCCAGATTTATATAGGAAAAATATTGATATATTATTGAGAGAGATGCTAATGGTCTAATCAGATTCAATGATCTATGCTAAGCTATCCTAAAAGTGCTACTGCCAGATCTGAAGAACATTCTTGCAGATGAGCATCTGATACAAACCACATTTAACGGTCTTGTGTGAACAGCCTCACCCAAAAAAAGACAAAAAACGTATTTTGAGTGGAAAATCAGGTTCAGCTGCAATGTGAATATAGTCCTAATTTCACACAGATACATATTTTCTGGTGCCATTTGAAATTGCAGAGCCTCAGATCTGCATGACTTTTCAGGAATATCTGTACGTGATGGCAAAAGACAAGGCAGCCAGAGAAAAAACATAAAATAAACAGAAGAGATCTCTTGGTAAAATAACTGGTCCTGTGAATTAAACAACATTGAGGGGAAAGGTTTAATTTCTACAAGTTCTCTCTCCAGTGAATCCTCATGTGGCACTTAGGGTTATCTTTAAATCTGAAACCCTTTCCACACTGACCACATATGAATGGGCTCTCTCCTGTGCGAAATCTCAAGTGGTTATTACTCTTTCAACGCAGATCACACGAACATGGCTTTTCTCCAGTGTGAATATGCATGTGTCCCCTCAGGCTTACTTTCCGTGTGAAGTCATTCCCACACAGAGTGCAGGTGTAAGGCTTCTCTCCAGTGTGAACTCTCATGTGACTGTCAAAGCTTTCTTTACATCTGAAACTCTTTCCATACCGTTGGCTGGGCGTCTCTCCAGTATGAATTCTCATGTGGACTTCAAGGTTTCCTTTTTCAGTGAAACTCTTTCCACACTGTTGGCAGCTGTAAGGCTTCTCTCCAGTGTGAACTCTCATGTGAATCTTAATGTGGCGTTCACACCGGACGCGGTTCGCGCGAAGGTAAAACTACAAAACGTAGTTTTAAGACTTTTTCAGTCGATAATGTAGTTGTTTAAAGCTCAAATATGTGGTTTATTTATATAAACAGAGCCTATTAGAACATTTTATCTGCCGTGTTCGGAGTTGTGAGCTCCAGCAGACAGCGGCGGTCAGCGTTCGTCAAAGCCGGCGAGGGCAACCTTTCCTCGGCCAGTCCTTCTGCCGTCTCCCGCTGGCTCTGATGTCTCTGTGGTGTCTCGAGCTATAATTCGTCTTGTAACGGCCGATCTTTGGTCTCATGGATCTATAATTTGTTCCCTGGCAAATCGTTTAGGCTGAGGGCAAAGATAAGTTCCATTACTTTATATTTTTAGGCTATAACTGTACGTTGCAGTTGTAACGTTAGCCGACTAGCACTGACTTTGAATGTTTGACTGCATTGTTTGCTTTATTTCATGTATAGCTTGTTATACATTACTTATACTTTTGTATTATTGATCATACATAAACTTGCATTTAACAAAAAGAGACTGGGTTGTGTTTCATGTCATTTAATGTTATCGCAGTGATAATCCTATTGTCTGAACCAGATATTAATATACAGATTTTCTCCTCATTGTTGTCACTATTAGAGCAAGCTCCTGATTGGTTAACGCGGCGCGAAATATCCGCCAAAGTTCAGATTTTTCAACTTGAGCGTTTTGCGCGTTCAAAACGCTCAATTCGCGTCCTTCGCGCCGCCTCAATCGCGCGAATCTCGCCGCAGAATGCCATTTCGCGTCTCTGCATTGACTTAACATGTAAATCACTCGCACGAATCGCGTCCGGTGTGAACGCACCATAAGGCTTTCTTTTCGAGTGAAACTCTTTCCACACTGTTGACAGATGAAAGAGCTCTCTCCAGAGTGAACTGTCCTATGGACTTTAAGGCTTTCTTTTCGAGTGAAACTCTTTCCACATTGTTGGCAGATGTAAGCGTTCTCTCCAGTGTGAATCCACATGTGTACGTTAAGGTTTCCTTTATTTTTGAAATTCTTTCCACACTGCTGTTGGCAGGTGAAATAACTTTTAGTTCCAGTCTTTTGAGCTCTGTTTTGTCTTTTTAGCCTGTGTCGATCTTTGTCCAGTCATTAAATCATGATGTTTATCATAATGGTCTTTCTCTATTTCACTGCCAGTTGTATATTGTGTATATAACTGTGTATGTGACAAATAAAACTCTTGAATCTTGAATCTTCTTCCCTTTCATCAAGTTCATGACTTGCCTTTTTTAATGCCATGAGATCTAGGGCAAAAGCATAAAACAATTTAGAGATTTAAAGTTTAAATAGCAGAGTATAGAATAGTCTGTACTATAGAGTATAGAGTAGTATAGAGTAGTAAAATCTAACAAGACCACTTTTATGATTTTTGGACAAACGGTTCATAAGTTATTAGCAAAAATAGCAATTTTTCATATCTCCCAACCAGTAGGTGGCGCTGCGCCGAAACGCTGCATGTTGCCTCAGGTCACGCTTGTGATGATATGTGCCAAGTTTGGTTTGAATACAATAAAGCATTGCGGAGATATAGCCTTAACCCTTTAAGGTACGCACCATGAAAAAAGCAAAGGAAAAAATGTTTCTTTTAATTTTTTATTAAATTATGATAACAATAAAAACAATCAATATTTTTTTTAAATTAGACCCTACAGTATTTTAGATACAGTCCTCTAACAAACAGTTGAGACGTCTGTTCATAATAAAATAACAATATTCAGAACAAGTCATATTAAGTGCAATTTCTTGATCAATAAAACATCTGATGGCTGCTATTGATGGCTCCAAACACATCAAGTTTGTGTGCGTGTGTGCGCGTGCTGGTGCAAAACTTCACCCAAGATTTGATTAAAACATTTTCGGGGTTTTTTTTCTTTTTAATGTCAGTGGGAGAAAAAGAAAACATCCACTAAGCTTTACAGACACTGTTATGAATATGGTCAGACTACTTTAAACTATTGTGCAGTAAGGTCTTCTTTGAAGAGTTTTAAAGACGATTTAAACTAATACAACAAATATTTTTGGTGGTCATGCAACAGCACAAATTGGTTTTGGTGGTCGTGCAACAGCACAAATGGGTTTTGACCTGTTTTGCAACTGCACTAATGATTTTGGTCAGGGGTGCAACAGCAGCGGTGCAACAGCACTTATTTTGCCTTTGGCCATTCATTTCTGATGGTATGCTGCAAAGCATTCCTGCTTTGCATTCATACACAGGAATACATGACATTTCTGGCATTTCCATCTCGACACTCCCTTTGGACAGAGGTTACAGCGCCCCCGCTTGTTAGAGTGTAGTGGCAAATGTCCGAAGTTGTCATATTGTACATCTGGTTGTGGGTGGGAGGGTCTTGGGGTATTGAACTTTTTGTTTGACGACATCTGTGGTGGAGAGGATGATGAAGGTCGGCCAACATTGGATGCTGGCTTGTTGACTTGAGCCAAAGTGTGCGCGACTGCCAGACGGAACTTTTTGAGAGGTAGCAGTGCTTCTTTCAGGAGTCTGCAGTCCCGCTTGTAGACAAGCCAGGCATTTGAGATGCAGAGGTCTAGGATGTATCCAAACAGGGGAAGGTACCATCGCCTGGATTTCGCCGGGGTCTTATACATGTGTACCAGCATGTCAGACAGATCAATGCCTCCCATATGCTGATTGTAGGCAGGGATGAGTGATGGGCACGGGACAGCGACCTTTGCTTTGGCCTCTTTGCTCCACCGTTTGACAGAGGAAAGAGGTGTGATGCCACAGGCACTGCTAAGAAGGCTCACACATTTATTATCGAACCATTTCACTGCAAGCAGCCCTTCAGCAGACATAAAGTCAAAAGCTCCACGTCCTTCCTTCATCAGCTCTTTGTCCGTCTTTAAGGTTGCTCCACCCATGCGGTTTGGTCGGACAGTGCCAATGCACCTGATGCCCAGGTTCTCTTGCAGGTTCTGGACCAAGTCAAAACTGGTGAAGAAGTTGTCACAGAAGACGACTGAAAGTCTTGGCAGAGTGATGGTTTTGCAGAGTGTTGTCACAAATTTGGCCCCTAGAAGCAGTGCCTCCTCCTGCTCAGTTAGGGCAACGTTGAAAAATGTGGACGCCCCCTGATAGAGCAGAAAGTCATGAATGATGCCAGATGAGCTGGCCCGGCAGAACAATTTAAAGCCCCACTTGTCTGACTTGTTGGCAATATACTGGCGGAGAGAGCCAGTCCTTGTGCCTTTATATGCCACCATGACCTCATCCACACTGTGCTGGTAAGTGGATGAGATCCGAAGACACTGCTGACGAAGCATGTCAAAAAGGGGGCGGATTTTGTAGAACCTGTCTGGACTGCCATTGCACTGCTGATTATCATTAAAATGAAGGTACCTGCGTAACAGCTTGAATCTTCTCCTTGGCATAATATCGGCTATCACATTAAATCGTGACTCAGTGCACCAGTAGTCATCGATGGCTGGGAAACTGAAAACACCCATGAAGAGAAGCATTGCCAGGAATTTTTCAATCTCTTCAGGACTGGTGCTGATTGGATCTCCCAGCTCCTGGGCAGCGTAGAGATTGGTTTGCTCAGAGATATGTGTAATCATCTCATCCGTGAAGAGCATTTTAAAATACTGAAAGGGTGTCTTTACAGCATCAGGGAGGTTAAAACTTGAGTCTGGAACCTGGAATGTCTCAATGTCTTCATGCCTCCACAATCTTCTTCTGCCTTCATTTCCATCTGGGGGTGATGGTTCAGGTGTCTCCTGTAGCTCTGCCAAAGTAACAGTTTTCAGGGAGTTTTTCCCCATTCTCCTCTTCTTTTTGGACGGTGGTTTAGAGGATGAACTGGTTGAGGCAACCTCCTCCTCATCCATTGAATCAAAAGAAGTGTCCCCACTCTCTTCTGCTGGTGTGGGCAGATAATCTGGATCATCTACGGGGTCATCATCACTCAGATCCGCATCTGAGTCCTCAGGATTTTCTGGCACAAGGGCCAGAAAAGTGCGTGGTCTTAAACCTGTGGGATTACAAATTTAAGAATATGTTTGAAATACATTTTGTGCTACCCCAGATAGCATTGTGACATTGAGTCAATGTTGAAATTCCATCAGAATCATCAATTTGCTTGAGGTTGAAATGTCAATGCTAAATAATATTGGATCAATGTTGAAAATTCGATGCAAAATAAATAGTGGACCAATGTTGAAAATGCAATGCTAAATAATATTGGATCAATGTTGATAATTCCATGCTTTTCAGTATTGAAAAGACAAACATTGAATCAATGCTGATTTTTGGTCAGCTTAATTCTCCACTGGTGAGGCTTACTCAATCTATCTGTCCCATCATTCAACATGTTAAAGCAAATCCAAATCAATTGGGTACATTTCTGTGAAATGTGAGCACATTCATTCACCTCAAAGGATGAATCTCCACCAACGAGTGTGTGGATTAACAAAGAACTACTACCATAAATTTAACTCAATGGGACGAACCAGTTGATTATTATTAGTAGGCATATTGTTAATATTACTGTTTTAATTATTGTTTTAAAATCGCCTCCATCATGGAAAACATCTCCAATCCTCCAGTGCTTTCTGCTAGCTACATCACATGCAGAGAGATTAATGACTGTCACAGAGTCCTTAATTCTTGTGGTCATTCAGTTATATAAATCATAGCCTGATTTAAATTTATAAAATGTAGGCTATTATTATTATTTAAATCATGTATAATTTATATACATTTCATTATTTATCTAAAGAATACAGGGTTAATAAAGAATTTTGAATATTTTCCCCTACCGATCGAATGCGCCACAATCCAATCCAGGAGGGGGCGGTAATGCACATTCAGATCAAAGCGCGGCTTAACAGACTTCAAGCACGAAAAAGACAGAGACAGCACAGCAACCGTGTTTTTTTAGAGGTAAGTACAAAAAGATTAATACAATTCATCTCAATGTTCATTTTGTGTTTTCATTTATCTTTATTTCTTACAACTTGTGAGCTTCTCCTGGGCGAGTCAGAGTGAACTGCAACGTTAATAGAGTCACGTGAATGCCCTCCGTACACAACCAACGCCAAGGATATTCTTTAATACATTAAATTTCAGTTTGTTTTTCACCAAACCAAACCCTATCATTTTTTTTATTAATATTTATTTCTTAAGCTGGGCATACACGGTGCAATTTTCGTCCGATTTCGAGCGAATTCTGACTCGTGCAACTCTTATTTGGGTCGGGACGATTTTCTGCTTTGTCGTGCGTCGTTTGTAGTGAGGTGTTCGCATGATTTTAGAATCAAAATGATTAATCTGTGCGTGCAACGAGTAAGATGTGCATTTGTGGATCCAGTGCCACGCATGCATTCATTGACTCGTTTGTGAGTGGATCCTATTTGATTCATATGAGTTAATGAATGCATGCGCGGCACCGGATCCACAAATGCACATCTTACTCGTTGCACGCATAGATTCTGACCAACATTAATACAAAATCGAAGTTTTGCATTCACAATTATGTCTATTTGTACAAAATGCTGCACATTCATGCAATTCTGTATTTAGCACACATAACCCACTGAGCAAAGCAATGTCCAAAAGACGTCTTTTCAATGTCTTTGCCCCTAGAGGCGTACGTTGAAAAGACGTCCACTGAGGAGCCAGAATGAAAGTTTTTATGACGTCTGTTTTTGACGTGTTCTGCACGTCCGATATAGACGTTCATGGAACCTCAAGGTTAAAAACTAGTTCAAATGTGCGACATTAGGTATGTTAAAAGTGTCTTTTATTTTCATGATTTCTGGACAAACACACACTGTCTGTGAGTTGCTTTGCAATTACAAATGGAAAATATGTCCACAATTTGAACTAGTTTTTAACCTTGAGGTTCCATGAACGTCTATATCGGACGTGCAGAACACGTCAAAAACAGACTTCATAAAAACTTTCATTCTGGCTCCTCAGTGGACGTCTTTTCAACGTACGCCTCTAGGGGCAAAGACATTGAAAAGACGTCTTTTGGACATAACTTTGCTCAGTAGAACATTTCAAGTTTCACTTCATTTTGTAACCCCCCCCCCCCCCCCCCACACACACACACACACACAAAAAAAAACATGAAAGGAGGAAAGGTATCCCGAATTTCACCACAGAACATTACTTTACTTGTATAGTATAATATAATATATAATTAATATATAATTTCTATAGGTCTATGCAATTATTTGTTAAATTATGTAAAATTATGTAGATCACTTTTACTATTTACATAAGCTGCTTATACTATTTATGTAAACTGCTTTTATTAATATTTCATTGCAACTTTAAACAGGTCTAAGGAGTTTGTTGTTTTCATGTAGCCTTGGCAACTAGCCGACCTGAAAAAATATGCACATGAAATGAAACTTGTTTAACTCAACCATAACATGTCAGTTACAAACTGTACAGCGTGCAAGATTGTCATTATATTTATACTTAAGTTTTTTGGGGCACTCTCCCTCTGCCATGGCGCTCCAGTTTCTAAATACACTGAACTGATTCATTCGGTTCGGGAGAAGAGATAAAAGCCCGCCCACACTGACAATTGATTGGTTGACTTACCGAAACAAGCCAATCAGGATGCTCTCCGTCTTACATGCGCTTCATTAGGTGCACACTAGCAAGGTCTCTCGCTCTCTCTCGCTCTCTGCCGTGCGCGCGTGCACAGTTTGTGTCTCGCATGCGCGCTCTTGCTCGCTCGCTCTAGATTGCGGGAGAATTTAACTAATTTGCGGGCATCAGGGAGCCGCTATCAATATGCGGGAGACTCCCGGAACTTCCGGGAGACTTGGGATGTCTGGCATTACAAGTGAATGCTGATAAAAAGGAAGCATCAGAGTTCATCTTTGCTGGGACGGTGCACAAATGGCTCCGTCACACCCCTGAAAGGCTTGGGGGCATTGCTCGTGGTGGAAACCCCTGAGTTTAGAGTATTCAGAGTATTTCATTCTTTCTTCTACCTTTTTTCTTTCAGTAGTACTGTCCCATTTCTGCCTTTATTGATGAGTTTCCATTTGTATTTACTTCCGTTTTGCCAGGTTGTCATGTTTTTCACTTGTGTTATACATTCAGATGTAATTGTTTTAAGTCAATGTGAGATTTCCTGTTGAAACTGTGGGGGCATAAATAAATACATTTGCATGTAAACTGAAGGATGTTGTTCACTTTGAGTGACTTTTTGATACAATATCATATCAATTGCTGCCATACATGAAAATTAACTGGCATAGAATCCTGCTGTACATAAAGCAAGATTGATTTTATAGTGTTTCTATGTTGATTCAGTGTTAAATAAGTGATTTAATTGTAGTTGAAAAAATATAGATTTTAAGCCCATCTTGATCTATTTTTCATCGTTGAAATAACATTATTTCAAGGTGCAAACCTGATGAAAAATCAATGTTAAATATCAACATCGTTTCAATGATAATTTGATTAATGCATTAACATTGATTCAATGTTGATTCAGTGTTAAATAAGTGATTTAATTGTAGTTGAAAAAATATTGATTTTAAGCCCATCTTGATCTATTTTTCATCATTGAAATAACATTATTTCAGGGTGCAAACCTGTTAAATTTCAACATTGATTCAATGATATTTTAGTTGATGCATTAACATTGATTCAACGGATGATTCAGTGATGGTCTGCTATCTGGGTACAGTTTAAGGTAAAGATTGACTACATTCTAACATGATCAAGTTAATCAGCCCATGGGTTGGAGACATTAGTCTTTTGTCTTTATGCACTTCCTGATTATTTACCATAACAAGCTTAGAGCAATACTGCATGAGTGATGGGATTATAGGGGTGTAAGAAAATATCGTTACACGTGAATATCGCAATATTATGTTTGGCGATACTGTATTGATTCTCAAAAACACTGTATCGATATTTATATATTTATTTACATAGGGGATTCGTGGCTTTGTGTTCGGTTTAAACCAGACTTTATAAAACCCAACCGCTAGAGGGCAGTGTTATCTCAGAACGTAACTGACGCAGAGCCGGAGAAGCGTGAGGTGAAGGTGCATGCATCACTAGCATGGGATCACTAGTGTTTGCGTTAACAAACCCAGCTCACAAGACCATAGAATTATTCCGCTCCTGTGGTACACAGAGCTGAAGTGTGGACTCATTTTGGCTTCAGCTATAAAGAAGCCACTAAGGAGGAAATCGACAAGAGTCATTTTGTTTGCAAAATAGGCCAAGTCAAATACTCGGGAAACGCATTGAATCTGAGAGCTCGCTTAATATCCTGACGTCATCAGCGCTGTTGAGAAGCGTTTCAATAGAATATGTTCAGCACGTTTTCCTCTCATTAACAAAATAAACACACAACAAAATTGACAGCGCTGGCAGCAGAACGAAAGCATCTGATCATAGTGATGTTGATATGGATGCACCAGCTCTGCAGTTCAGTACTTTAAATAGCACTTTATACAATAGAGTGCTTTAACCCTCTCGAGTCGGCAATCACGCCGGCGTGATTGGCTTGCTTTTTTTCTTATCAGTACCAAAGAGACTCAAATAACTCTGTCGTTTTTTATCATTCAGGCAAGTGTTATACATCATTATAATCTGTTAAGTTAAAAAAAATTTAGTACAGTCACAATAAAAACCAATTGTTGTGCTTTTTGCAAAATAAAGAAATCAAACATGATGCGCGATCTGCAGCCTCTCTGTCAAAGACGTTCATTCAGATAGTCTTCAGAAAATGACCTCTAGCTTATTGAAAACTAGTCTCACAAACATGAGCCATGTCTAAAGAAACACTGAAATGTCAGGTTTTAAACACTGTAAACCAAATCAAAAACAAATATTCTGTGTTTATGTAATCCGTTTGAAATCAGAGCGATGCTAGTCGTTCCTGAGTGGCTCCTTATAGACTAATGCGACCACGCCCACTAAGCCCGTGCTCTGTTGAGATTCAAATACTGAGGAGACGCCCACACACACATCAACTCAAACAAATACATCATGCAACGAGGGTGCACTGAAGCTTTCTTTGTTTCAATTAGCACAAAATTACTGTCAGAAGTAAGTAATTACCTTGACAAACTATACATTATTTAAAAGATCTAAGACTCAAGCTTCCATTTTTGACCTCTGTTTTATTCTCGAAGACATATAGTGACCGTAATTTGTTAATATGTGTCAGGAGTTATGAATATGAAAACCGTCGGTACCTTCTAATGATTGTAATACGAGCGTCAGCTGCTCTCATTCATAAAAAACTCTTCATACTTCATACTGGCAGCCGGAGGGCGCTCCGGGCACATGTAGTCCATATATACCACGCATGAAGAATGCAGAATATTGTAAAATATATTTTCTGTCTGATTATTTGATCCAAAGCCAAATGAGATCACATAAGGTTATTTAAAACATTTGACTTGTAATATAAAGAAAGTTTGGAGTAAAAACATTGTTTTAATCTCATTAGCTAATTGTTGTGTTTTAATAAATTTGTGTAATAAATCATACATTTTAGTTTAATAAATCATAAATTGTTGTGGCAGAGAATATAGATACCTTTATGAAGCAACTCTGTACTGTGCCCAAGCAGAATATCCCCTTGGGGACAATAAAGCTAACTAACTAACTAAGCAAAAACTCACTTCATTTTGATTTTTCCCCCAGAAATTTGTACTTATCTTGTAAATTAATCTTGATTTAAGAATTTTTAATATTTGGACTGGAAACAAGAAAAAATACCAAATAAGAAGAGCATTTTTTGCAGTGTAGTCAAATCTTTTGATCATTTATAATATAATAGGCCTTTGTTGATTACATTCCAAATAAAATAAACTACAAAAAATATATATTTCCTTTGCCCTGTTTCTCTCTGTCACAGACTTACCTGCAGCTCATTCATTATGCAGCTCATTAATGCGAGTCCTTTGTTATCTCAGGTGCTATCTCATCATTATTCATTAGATATCACGCCTCCTCGCATATTGGCTTTGTGAAGAGAAACTGTCTTACAAATTTTAAATCAGTGTATTGTTTTATGTGAATGAGTAGGCTCAATGATTCTCACATCAGTTTGAAGGAAAAACTCTATACAAATACAGACAGGAGTCAAAAGTCTTGGGAACAGATATCTATTGTGTTTTGAGGCCTTAATTTTAAAACAATTTTTTTAGTTTTTTCAAAATCCGTGCATAAACATTTTTCTCTCAAAAATGCAAGCATGTACATACATGTTGCTCACATATTATGGTAGCCCAGTTTGTGCTGAATACAGTGTAATTACACTTTTGCCATTAATGTGTTTATAAGCAACTGAAAAAAACACAAATGTAAGAGCATGTCAAAACTTCTAAAGGGCCCAAAAAGAGCTCAGACTCCAGAGGGTTAAAGCAAACAGCTTTACAGTATTAAATATAAAACAAACAGTCATTCTGTCATGGAATGGACTATGCACTTTCTGTTAAATAGTTTATACATTTATAAACCTACTATAATGTGAACCTTTAAAACATATACACATAAAGAATCCTGCAGTTACTTTACTATTTCACAACATAGTGATTAGTGATATAAATGATACTGCATTAATAACTTGTCAGATTTTATGCATATGGTTCCGTTCTTTAATCTTTTAAACTAGATCTTTCTAAAAAAAAAAGAAAAAAAAAAAGAAATATTGCAATATATTGCCTTTCTTACAATATCGCAATATATAATATATCGTATTGTAACCCCTGTATCGTGATGCGTATCGTATCGCCAGATTCTTGGCAATACACAGCCCTATTGGATTAGCATCTATGCATTTGAATGACACTGTTATGCTGATTGAATTAGGAGATGAGACAGGAATATTTGGGCTGTGTCCCTATTTCCTATACAACATTTGCATTGTATTGTTCAGAGTGTCTCTTCCCCTGCTGTATAATCCCTCCCCCTGAAATGTAGATAAGTTACAGTGTTCTGTACTGTTAAGTTAGACTTGTCGGACGACCACAGCCGAAAGAACAGCACGTGTCTCAATAAAGAGTAACGTCTGCTTGAAAGATATCCCAACGTCTCCTGGTCTCTTCTTCAAACGAGGAAAAGGAAGTTTACAACAAACCGTAAAATGATTTGGCGTCCATCTATCATGTCTAAAACATAAAGAAAATAATTTGTATTACAAACCATGTACACTTACAATGCTAGTCATACAGTAATACACATAGTCAATTTTAAAACATGAAATTAATAGTAACACCAGAATTGGTATTAATTCTTCAAATTTATTCTTAATATTTACCATATACAGTACAGAAATGGTGAAAAAGTACCATCTAGTGGATTTTTTTAGCATTGCACAACTACACCAAACGATAGAGATGGCTCATTCAGATTGAGTGAAGCTTGATGCATTTTTCAATGAAATATAGTGACTTAAAGTGTGGTCTACCAAATGGTTAAGTAGTATCTTAAAGGGTTAACCCTCTGGGGTTCTTCGGGTCAAAAATGACCCAAAGCGTTTTATAAACAAATGTAAAAAATCGTAGCTTCATCGGAATGGTCCAAAACTTGGTGACTTTATTGGTACTTGGTATATGAACACCCCAAAAAAATTGGGGACAGGATTGGTGAATCTCTTAAACATCAAGAGTGCAAAACAGACAAAAAAAAACACACACAAAAACACAATTCGCTTTTGGAATGGCATGCGTTCATTTGTGTGTTTGTGTGTGTGTGTGTGTGTGTGTGTGTGTGAGAGAGAGTTTTTTTGTCTGTTTTGCATATTGATGTTTTAGAGATTCACCCCTTTACTGTTGAGTCCTTTTTTTCTGCATCCTGGCTTATTTGTAGATTGTAAGCACAAAAAAAATAATTTCCCATTCATTTCCTATGGGGGTCATTTTTGACCCGAAGGTCCTGAGTGTGACTATTTTTTTTTTTACGACCACTCAGACTTTTCAAATCCTGTCCCCAATTTTTTGGGTGTTCATATACCAAGTACCAATAAAGTCACCAAGGTTCGGACCATTCCGATGAAGCTATGATTTTTTTATAAAACGCAAGATCCACTATAGTGGTAAAATGTGCTATTGTGTGATAAAAATGCTCAATGTGTCCACTGGATAGCAGCGATCTCATTTAAAAAATTGCTTTAAATGATTTAAATTAATGAGTACTCTATTTAGATCATCACAGGTAAAAGCACACTGCAAAAAATGCTTTTCTTTTTTCCAGTCCAAATCAGGGCTGCACAATAATGGTTAAACTGATAATCACGATTATTTTGCTCAAAATCACGATTATTCTATCAAAAAGGGTAATGTAGTTATGGCCATTTTGCATGTTCTCTACCAACCTACACTTCACCCAAAAGGCCTGTAGGTGGCACACGACTTCATTTCACCAATTATGATAATCTCATTAGATGGTAAATCAATACAAAACACATGGTTTTGGCGAACACTTTGTAATCTGTATTCACATTAGATTTTTAATGTAACAGTTTGTTTGCAGATGAGACAAAACCACAGATTCAGATTGCCCTGCAAATTCGTAAAGCAAAGAACGATGCTCTTTGAGATAAAAACATTTCCCTGGCTGTCCCGTTTTCCTCTCATAGAAAACCATTATAAATAAAAAACTTAACATCACTTAATGTAGCCCACTAAGTGATATTAAAAGATAAAAGTTTCTGTATAGTATGCTTTATTAGTATACTGTTTACCAAGTTTGGTCTTTTAATGTCACTGTGTACATTAACCCTTAATCGTCCCTCAAGTAGGGTTTACGTTTGAGTCCCTTGGGGCTCATAAGGAAATATAATTTTTATACATGGAAAACTGTATATCATTTTTTTTATTTACTTCTCAACTATACATTTATGCTGTGTTTTTGTGGGTATTTGGTAGTTTTTTACCTATTTAATGCACAAATACCAAACTATGTCATAAATTGGCTCATTAAAAATTATTTTTTAATGAAAAAATCACTTGAATGATGATCTTAAATAAATATAAATAGTTTTTGGACATTGCTCTATGTGTTAGGGATAGAATACCGCCATCTGTAGGTTTGTGGAAAAACTTTAGGAATTATAGTTAAAGAGAAAGAGAGTGCAATGACCACATTATCCACTAGAGGTCCATAGGGAAGTTATGCAAAAGTTAAGCTGCCTTTCATCTTTCTTTTATTTGCCCTTTTCCCTCTCTTTCTCATGATTGTTCCATGTTGCATTTGTGCTCTAGTATTTGTCCTTCATTTATGTATGGAATTTTTTCAGATTTATGCCAGTTTTGTTGATTTTATTTGCCAGTTTCTATAAAAATGCTCTCTGTTGCAGTCACACATGTATGTTTGTTTGTGTGTGTGTGTGTGTGTGTGTGTGTGTGTGTGTGTGTGTGTGTGTGTGTGTGTGTGTGTGTGTGTGTGTGTGTGTGTGTGTGTGTGTGTGTGTGTGTGTGTGTGTGTGTGTGTGTGTGTGTGTGTGTATGAGACAGAAAGTTCGTTCCACTTTGTGTTTATGCTCTAGGACCAGATCTTGATATAAATGTAGACATTTTCAGATTTATACTGGATTTAGTTGATTTTTTTTTTACAAACAAAGTGGGAAAAAAAAGCATTTTTTACATTTTCCAATTCATTGCCAAAATCCAAAAAAATGCTCCAGACACCTGTGTTTGTGTGTGTGTGCGTGTGTGTGAACATGCTTGTTCCATATTGCATTTGTGCTCTAGTATTAGTACTTCATTTATGTATGCAAATCTTTCAGATTTATGCCAGTTTTGTTGATTTTATTTGCCAACTTCAATAAAAATACTCTCTGTTGCAGTCACACACATGTGTGTGTTTGTGTGTGTACATGTGTGTGTATGAGATAAAGTTCGTTCTACTTTGTGTTTATGCTCTAGGACCAGACCTTGATATAAATGTGGACATTTTCAGATTTATACTGGATTTAGTTTTTTACAAAAAAAGTGAATTTTGTTTATTTTTTACACTTTCCCATTCATTTTCAATGTGGGGTCAATCTGACCCCGAGGGACTTAAACGGTAAAAATTTTTTACACACCTTTAGAACAACCAAATCAAGCCCAGATTTTTTGTGCATGTTTAGATACATTCTTTAGGAAAATGAAGGGAACACTTTTAAAAAATGGAGGAAAAGTCCAGTGGGGTCAGCTGGACCCCAAGGGACGATTAAGGGTTAAGGCACGTCAAGCGTTTTCATTATGGGAGGAAAATGCTAAATTAAACGTGTTGTGTTCATATTCAGGCCTCATCTGCTTTTCTGTACATTGTACAGAGCATGGTGTTTACTTTATTAGCATGGTGTTCACTAAGTGTGGTTTGTTAATAACACTGTCTTTGTTAATTAAGCCACGTTAAGCTTTTTCATGTTAAGCGTTTTAGAACGTCCCAGTGGCGATATCATTTTCAACTGATTCACATCATGAAAACTAGTTAAACCTTTAGGAACTTCAAAACATAAAACGTCTTGGTTACGGATGTAACCCTCGTTCCCTGAGGAGGGAATGGAGATGTAACATTAGTGACTAACGAATGGGGGTTTCGCTTAGAAGCCTTTCATCTTCGAGATCTTAGAAAACGCCCAATGGCATTGCCAATGCCATGGGCATGCGTAATTTGCATACGTAACTCCGCCCCACCGCATGGGTATAAAAGGAAGTACGTGGCAATATCGCATTACGTTACCTGCTGAGGAGCCAAGACTGAACTCCCGTTCCAGCAGCACAGCGGATATGTTCCCTCCTCAGGGAACAAGGGTTACATCCGTAACCGAGACGTTCCCTTTCGTTCAGTCACTACGACGTAACGTTAGTGACTAACGAATGGGGGTCCCAATATAATCACGCCACTCAGCTGTCTTCCAGTGCCCTGCGTAAGTGCAAGTGCCCTGTTGTAAGACTAGTACGGACGAAGGACTCCACTTATCAGAGGAATACCAAGGTACACTGGGAAGCATATTCCAGTGGAGATATGCCAGACCGCCTACCCGTAGGGAGGACTTAGAGAGTACACATATGACCCGCTAAGACATATGACTTCGATATAACACATATATATACACATAATAACACATATGACTCCGATTGCAACTCAATTCAGAAAAAACTGAATTTTTAATTATTGGACAAAAAAGCTCCACAAGTAGTAACCTAGAATACTGTCTAACACTTGATGGCTGCTCTGTCAAGTCCTCGTTGTCAGTGAGGAACCTGGGTGTGCTCTTTGATACCAATCTTTCGTTTGAAAGCCACGTTTCTAGCATCTGTAAAACTGCATTCTACTATCTTAAAAATATATCTAAATAACGGCACATGCTCTCAATGCAAAATGCTGAACAGTCAGTTCATGCGTTCATGACCTCAAGGCTAGATTATTGTAATGCTCTACTGGGTGGTTGCCCTGCTCGCTTAATAAATAAACTCCAGCTGGTCCAAAACGCAGCAGCTCGAGTTCTTACTAGAACCAGGAAGTATGACCATATTAGCCCAGTTCTGTCAACACTGCACTGGCTGCCTATTAAACATTGCATACATTTTAAAATCTTGCTTATTACTTGCAAAGCACTAAATGGTTTAGCTCCCCAATACTTGAGCGAGCTCTTAACATATTATACTCCATCACGTCTACTGCGGTCTCAAAATTCTGGCCAGTTGATCATACCGAGAATATCCAAATCAACTGCAGGTGGTCGATCCTTTTCCTATTTAGCTCCGAAACTCTGGAACAGTCTTCCTAGCATTGTTCGGGAAGCAGACACACTCTGTCAGTTTAAATCTAGACTAAAAACACATCTCTTTACTGTGGAATACACATAAAACACTTTTTCAATGAAATGATTGTTAGGCTGCATTAACTAGGTCAGCCGGAACCGGGAACACTTCCCATAACACCTGATGTACTCGTTACATCATCAGAAGAATGGCATCTACGCTAATGATAGTCTCTCTGTTTTATCCCGAGATTTACTGCAGTCAGCGGATCCAGGCCGTATCCAGATCAGATGGTGGACCTGCGCCCAGACTTGATCAACACATGACCCTGAAGTGTCTGCAGAGACCGTGATTAGACTCCCCCTGAAATTGCATCATCGACACGGCATCCTCAATAAACCCGTCTCCGGTGTGATGACTCCGATTGTTCAAATATTACAATTTAATAATCCTTAAATCGATATGTCATCCTCAATAAACCCGTCTCCGGCGTGTTGCCTCTGATCCTTCGAATATTCCGATCTATTATGACCTCTGACCTGTAAAGTTTCCCGAATAATAATCATACGCTGTTTGTTAATTGGCCAGAGGAGAACTGGCACCCCGACTGAGCCTGGTTTCTCCCAAGGTTTATTTTTCTCCATTAGGTCACCTGATGGGGTTTTGGTTTCCTTGCTTCCTGGCTTGCTCAGTTGGGGACACTACATTTTTCTAAATTAAATATCGAAATAAATCTAATTATTAAACTAAGTTAACCATATAAACTAAAATACTGATCTAATTATTGATCTAAAGCCCACACTGTCACTGTATGATAATTGAAATGAACTGATTATATCACCGTTTTCTCCAGAATGGCTAGACGGCTGAATAAAATTATGCTGCATTATTTTCCTGTTTAACACTGTAAAGCTGCTTTGAAACAATCTGCATTATTAAAAGCGCTATATAAATAAAGTTGATTTGACTTGACTAAGGGCTGCATATGGGAAACTCTGGGGTACCAGCTGAAGGTGGATTTTTAACCCCAGGGGTGGCAGGGACTTGCCAAGGGAAAAGGAGGAGGCTTAGGGTGGAAATACACGTGTGGGGGTCGCTGGAGGGGAACCATGCACACGGGGCACCTGGCCGGACACGAGGGTCTGGGCTCGTAGAGGGCAGACTTACTGGTGTCCGCGTATACAGTGCTGGAGGAACTCAGGGCTTTCGGCAATCTCACCTGAGGAGAGTCAGTGTTTCCCCTTGGTTTACAGCTTTGGGGGGGGGGTAAAAACTAGTAGTAAAACAACTACTAGTGTCGCGGAGCGGGAGTGTTATGGATAGGTGGTGTTGCCATAGACGATAAATAAATTAATTTGGTAAATAAATATAAACAACATTTATTTATACATCACACAACTATTTACAACACTAAAGAGGTTGGCTTTGCTTGAGTTGTTTCTCCGGATTTTGTTGCTTTTAAGAAAAAAAAATTTTTTTTTTGCCCGTTTAGGTTCGTCACCTTCTCCATTGCATTTTTACATTTTTACCACTAAAGTTACTACACGCAAATCCGTGTTTTTTGGGGGGAATATATTTCAGGGCTCAATGCTAAGGATTTTTTTAAGGCGTTTAAATTTTTACTTGCCCTGCCAGAATTTTCACTGGCCCCACCACAAAAAAACTGATAAATAAAATAAAATAGGCCTAGTACTGTTTTTGAGCCATGTAAGCTTAATAAATAAGGTTATGACTTTAAAAACTAATATCCTAACTCATATAATTGTTTTATATTGTTAAAGTCAGTCAGTAATAAAATAAGAACAAATAATCAAATTACGAGCAAAAACACAAATAAATACAGCAGAACAAACATATACAAATGAAATAAACAGTTATTTTCATGTAGGTCTAAACTAGATTGTCAGGTACAAAAATAGTAATCAAATGTAAAATATCACTGCATAGTCTGCATAAAATGATATGTCACTGCATATAAATATAGATTAACTCTTATTAAAAGTTATTCAGTGAAGAGCAGTGATTGATTTTTTTGTCTTTGTCATCTCAATATTTATATAGCCAATGACGATATTTTCCGGCTTTCCGTGTGTTCACTGTTATACGGTAGGGGGCGCTGTAACGCATTTCCTGCACGAGAACAGAATCTCCTGATCAAAACACACAACACTGCCGAAGAAGCAGCAACGTGCGATATCATGTGTAAGCAAGCTGATGCATATGTAAAATAATGCAATCATCACCATTAAACAGCATATAAATGTACCTAATAAACTACCTAATGTTATTGAATGAAATGTCGCCCCAAGACAAGTTATAGGACTGTGAAGCTTTGGGGTGTTGATGGACTCGATCTACAACATCTGTGTTTTGTTCATCATTCGGACGTAACGTTAGTCTTTTACAAAACCTTGATTTTCTCAGCTTTATGCTCAAAATGTTGCTTTTTCATGAAACTTGCAACATTCAAGTGTTGATTAAAAAAATTATATATGAAGCTGGAATAAAACAGTAGGTCTGTTCTTTCTTTTGATATATTGCATGTTTAGATATTCTGTGGACCATTAAAACTTGTGAAAATGACCATAAATGCTGGCGGTGACTGGCAAATTTCATGTTTACGTTCCTTTAAAAGGCCTAACCGACTATGTTTATGATGATACTCAAAAAGACAGCCATTTTGATATAATTTTGTGTGAATATTCGCGCCATGTGAGACGCGTGGCCGTGCTTATGTGTGCTGTTGCTGCGCTTCGCGAGTATAAAACTGAGAGACACTTTCTCGTCTATGAGCACTTGAATATTTAAATTGGCAAGGCTTAAAAATGCGCAAATGATCAGTTTCCGTGAAGATGCAGCTCTGGCCCGAGTGTCTTTGAAGCTGGCACTGGACCATCGGGCAATTCTTATTGTCGACCGTAATGACAAATATTTTTTGTCATTCATTCAGGGGGGGGCGTTTTGGGAGGGCGGGCCACCCCCCCAAAACAATGGTAGGAGAAACACTGAGAGTAATCGCACGTATCCAGTCCGTGGAGTGGAATGGTGTGCAAGCGAAGACACCTGAGCCTAGTCCATTACCGGCCACTAGTAAAGGCGAGTACATAGTCGGACACTGGCTCCACTCGGAGATTGTAGCATCTGGCGAATGTGTTTGGTGTCGACCAGCCTGCAACTCTGCAGATGTCTGTTAGCGAGGCACCGTGCGCTAGAGCCCAAGAGGAGGCCACACTCCGAGTGGAGTGTGCCCTCACACCAAGGGGACACGGTCGGCCTTGCTGCTGGTAAGCCAAAACAATGGTGTCCACTATCCAGTGAGACAGCCTTTGCTTTGAGAGAGCTCTTCCCTTCCGCTCTCCACCATAACAGACAAAGAGCTGGTCTGAGATCCTGAACACTGCGTCATGTCTACGTAAGCGCGGAGAGCGCGTACTGGACAGAGCAGCGCCAAGGCTGGGTCTGCCTCCTCCAAAGGTAGCGCTTGCAGGTTCATCACCTGATTTGGAACGGAGTGGTGGGAACCTTGGGCACATATCCGGGTCTCAGGATCACGTGAGAGTTGGCCGGCCCGAACTCCAGGCACGCTTCGTCAACCGAAAATGCTTGCAGGTCCCCTACCCTCTTGATGGAAGCCAATGCAGTCAGGAGCGCTGTCTTCTTAGACAAGAACTTAATATCGACTGACCGCAAAGGTTCAAAGGGAGGCCTCTGCAGAGCATCCAAGACTACTGAGAGGTCCCAAGAGGGCATGAGGGGAGAGCGAGGAGGATTCAGTCTCCTGGCTCCCCTCAGGAACCTGATGACCAGGTCGTGCTGACTTACCTTTTTGTCCTCCAAGAGGTCGTGGTAGGCAGATATTGCGGCCACGAAAACTTTAAGGGTGGAGGGAGACAACCTTCGCTCCAACCCTTCTTGGAGGAATGAGAGCACAGACCCGATCGGGCATTTCCAGGGGTCTTCTTGGCGGGAAGAACACCAGGTGACAAAGAGGTTCCACTTCAACGCATAGGCATGCCGAGTGGACTCTGCCCCCAGCGGAAGTGATGGTAGCCACCACCGTAGGTGGTGGGGTACTCAAACCTGCCACGTCCAGTCCAGGAGCCACACGTAGAGGTTCCAAAGATCGGGACGCGGGTGCCAAAGGGTGCCTCGTCTCTGAGTAAGGAGGTCGCGTCTCAGAGGAATAGGCCAGGGAGGGGCTGTCGCAAGGAGTAAGAGTTCAGGGAACCAGGTCCGGCCGTGCCAGTACGGGGCGACCAGAAGGACCTGCTCCTTGTCCTCCCTGATCTTGCACAAAAGCTGTGCGAGAAGGCTCAACTGGGGGGAACGCATGTTTGCGTAGACCCTGCAGCCAGCTGTGTGCCAGTGCATCCGTGCCGAGCATGCCCTCGGACAGGGAATAAAACAGACTGCAATGGGAAGAGTCGTGGGAGGCAACCAGATCTACCTGTGCGTCGCCAAACTGTTCCCAAATCAGCTGGACCGTCTGGGGATGGAGTCTCCATTCTCCCGGAAGTGGCTGAAGCCGTGAGAGCTCATCGGCTGCACGGTTCAGGACTCCCGGAATATGGACAGCACGAAGGAACCTCAGGCGCTTCTGACTCCATAGAACGAGATGGCGGGCAAGTTGAGACATACGGCGGGAGCGTAGACTGCCCTGGTGGTTAATGTCCGCTACAGTGGCCGTGTTGTCTGTCCTGACCAGTACTTGTTGACCCTTCAGCAACGCTCGGAAGCGGTGCAGGGCGAACCATACTGCCAGCAACTCGAGGCAATTGACATGCAGAAGGCGCTGGGGTCCTGTCCAGGAGCCCGTCACACCAACACCGACTGGAAAGCTGCTCGTCTCGAAGAAGCTGAGAGAGTCTCAGAAGGCTTGTGAGGAGTGAAGAGGTAGGTACTCTTGGCTCCGAAGCAGAAACGTAATGCGATATTGCCACGTACTTCCTTTTATATCCACGCGGTGGGGCAGAGTTACGTATGCAAATTCCGCATGCCCATGGCATTGGCACTGCCATTGGGCGTTTTCTAAGATCTCGAAGATGATAGGCTTCTAAGCGAAACCCCCATTCGTTAACGTTACGTCATAGTGACTGAACGAAAGGGAACGGCGAAACTCCTAATATTATTTCCAATAATTCAAAATGATGTTCATTTTCCAGATTGAATTGTCACATAGGTTACAAAGGTGCATTTATTCAGCAAACAGTTAAGGTGGAGATCCGTGTTGCATTTGTTGAAATTCATCACTGAAGGTTTGGTCATGGCAGATTTAGTCACACAAATACCACGCTGAAGATGTTCGCTTAGCTTGTTAGTTCCACATCAGTTGCTTCTCTTTATAATTTCTTCCTTTTATCTCGATTCATTTTTGAAGTATACTGTCCCAACAGCAACAAAACAATGTCCGTGACTAAAGAAAAGCACAAATTTTCCGCTTGTCACATCCTCTCGGCCTAACCAGAAATGTAAAGAAAAAGCACATTGAGATGAAGGAGACTTCATCAGACCAGCCCGAAGTTATGTTGACTGAAATCCTCTCACTGGGAGCCAGTCTAGGCAGTATTGAGGGTAGATTAAGTGCGATTGACAGTCGTTTGGACAATATTCCTACTTCAGTAACCTCAATACAGGAAGCCCTTTATAATTTGTCTGGCAGAGTGTCGTCAAATAAGACGTGCTTAATGGAGGCCGAATGCGGAATCTCCGCTGCTGAGGATGGCATGCTGTCTCACGATAACAAAATTGCATCTTGGGAAAAAGAGTCGTCTTCACTTGGAGCCAAAGTAGACGACCTGGAGAATCACGGCAGATGCAAAAACCTAAGAATTGTCGGCCTCCCTGAAGCCGAATGCTCTGAGACTGTCTCACAGTTTCTTACGAAGATGCTACAGAAATGGCTCGACCTTACACCTGACTCACATTTTGAGATCGAGAGAGCTCATAGGTCTCTCCTCCCCATCCTGGTGGCAAACCGCCCACCGCAAAGTGACAATCCGTGGCTTCTCTATCCGTCATTGTGTTAAACCTGCCATTAACGCGCCAGGAGGATAAGACGGTTTGTGATTGGTCCCTGCAAATTTGTAACAGAAGCAGGATAGAAATATGGAGTCAATTTAATGTCTTAAAGTATTGCACAAGAAAAAAAAAGTATTGAGAGAAAAAAATAAGTTTTGCAAACAAAAATAAAGAAATTGCAAAAGTAGTTTCATTTGCAACGCAACTTTTACTCTGCGTTTCAGTCAGTGAATGTGCGATACTATTTCCCCTTTGCGCTTCACTTTTCTGCACGTGTCACTTTATGGCACTGTTTTGACGTGGGGGTGGAGTCAAGAAACTGGGGCGTGTTCAGCGGACATGGTCACGCCTCCCTGTGTGTGACATCATCTCCTCCAGACACAGATCAGCACAGATGAGTGGCAGAGAGGCATGCGGTCGATCGTTTCCTTATACTAACACTTTTACTAGCATTAAAACGGGCATGGTTTTGTTTTGTTACGACTAAATGTGTATTAAAAGCGTTTGCTTAAGTTAGAGATCATGTTAAAATTGTGTTTATTATTAGCTAACGTGAACTATCTGAAAATAGCCAGCATCTGCTGTTTATTTCTCTCAGTCTCAGTGTGCACACTTTTATAGCATTTGAATGTTTGGTTTTGTTAATTAAATATGTATTAGCAGCGTTTGCTTAAGTTAAAGAAGTTAGAGATCAGTTGATGGGATGTTTAGTGTTTAGTTTAGAGGCTTCTCGGTAACGTGAACTGCCTAAAAAAGCCATCTGCTCTTCATGTGTGCACACTTTTATAGCTACTGTTGATGTTTGTTTGATCACTACACAACACCCTTAGCAATGTAAACATGTTTGTTCTCATTGATAGTTAACTGAAGCTTACTGTATTATGTATTTAGGTCAGTCCTATGTTCATAAAACTTCTTTAACTTAAGCAAACGCTGCTAATACATATTTAATTAACAAAACCAAACATTCAAATGCTATAAAAGTGTGCACACTGAGACTGAGAGAAATAAACAGCAGATGCTGGCTATTTTCAGATAGTTCACGTTAGCTAATAATAAACACAATTTTAACATGATCTCTAACTTAAGCAAACGCTTTTAATACACATTTAGTCGTAACAAAACGACGCGCAGAGAGAAGAAGCGCAAAGAGAAGCGCGCAAAGTTTGTTTTTGCGCGGAGAAGCGCGCAAAGAGTGAAGGAACGCATTGAAGCCGTGTGTAAGTGTTTTTTCAAATTACTCAGTTTGCTGGATTTGCTCAGCGTATTACACTCTATCAAGTGGATACGTTTCGATTCTGTAGTTATTTTTGGATTTATAATTTTACTGGCTAAGATAATTGTATTTGAATTAAAACCAGTGCTGTTTTAGCCGTCGGCACTCAAATATTATTGCTGGATATTCGCACGAGTAAGTGATAGTTTCGTTTTTGAGCTGAGCCATTGACAGGCTGTTACCTTGATTGTCTGAGCGAATTACAAAAACGATCCACCGCATGCCTCACTGCCACTCATCTGTGCTGATCTGTGTCTGGAGGAGATGATGTCACACACAGGGAGGCGTGACCATGTCCGCTGAACACGCCCCAGTTTCTTGACTCCACCCCCACGTCAAAACAGTGCCGAAAAGCGAAGCACAAAGGGGAAATAGTATCGCACACTCACTGACTGAAACGCAGAATAAAAGTTGCGTTGCAAATGAAACCACTTTATTTCCCTTTTGCAATTATTTATTTTTGTTTCTCTCAATACTATTTTTTCTTTTGCAATTTTTTTTATTTTTGTTTGCAAAACTTTATTCTTTTGCAAATCTATGCGGCATTATTTTGACTCCATATAGAAATATGTAGAGGTTTCCAGCCTGAGCTGCAGGGAATCAAATCGTCATCAGATCAGGCTGGGTTTACCTGGTCTAGGCCATTTCAGGAGCGACTCGCAGAACAGGATAGCGGATTCAGTCAATTAAAAGCGCTCGTCAAACTTTGCAGTATATGAGGATGTTTGTCCTCTTAAGAAACATGACAAAACTTTTCTTCAAATTGTGAATGTAGTTTAGACTACAGAAAGCAAGCAGTGCAGCCGTTATAGTGCGATCGACAGAAAATCTCTATAAACAATGACTCTAACGGCACAACACATCTCTTATTTACATCGAGTATAAGCTTTGCTTGTTATAATGAGAGGATCTGCGAGCGTGTAGACTTGAAGAATGACAAGTTTACTCCAACCAGCAGGACTGAGGACATTCACAAGACATTCTTCACAAATATCCAATGACTGAGTTCAGCTTTGAGAATGAAACCAACCCGTTTGTTCCTCAGTTTCTTCATGTTTTACTCTCAATGTTTCTTCAATCTTCATTTCTTCTCTCTCCTCTTTCTCTGTTTGTTCCTCAGTTTCTTCATGTTTCAAACTGAATACATTTTCAATCTTCAGGTCTTCACTCTCCTCTTTAATAAACAGCATTTTATAATAGTGTGTCACTTGTCTCAGTCGCTTCAGCGGGAGTCTTTTTGTGTGTTTGTCCTGTTTAAGATGAGAATAATTAACAGAAAGAAAAATAAATCCACATTAAATCTCTGAGAGTCTAGTTCTAGTTCAGTATCAGCTCAGCCTCAGTAACACTCAAAACTAGCACTACAAACTAATAAAAGAACACAAATTATACAGACACTATATATTTATTTGTTTCTCTCATCTCTACTCGCCAGAGACTGAAGTATGTGATACCATTTGAAAGCTTAGAGTCTCTACTTTCTGGAGACATGCATCACTTTGGCATTTGTTTTACACAAAGTAACTTATTTACACTAAATTACTCTGGGACCATTTCTGCCTGGATTTGGCCTACCCAAATTGAAAAGCTTCCCATACACACATACAGTGGTCTCTAAATACACACTTTTGGTGTCATTTTACAGGAAACCCTTTGAAGTTACATAAACTCTGCTAAAAGTGATAAACATGTAAGTATATGTTGTCTGAACTGTAATACCTCCCTTGTTTTCTAATATCTTTACAGGTGGAGAATTGTGGTTGATGGTTGAATTGATGGCTTCAGTAGGCTTGTGGTGTTTCTTCAAGCCTTCAATAACAACAGAAGTGCCACAGTCATGGACCAATTTGTGACCTCCACAGTCCAGTATGGTGTACCTTCCAGAGATCGATGTGATCATGGTGGGGAAAACTATGCAGTTTGCTTGTTCATGGAGGTCTTCAGAGGAAATGGTAGAGGAAGTGCCATGAGAGGCAGGAGCACCCATAACCAGAGGATCGAAAGGCTGTGGGGAGATGTTTGGAGAGGTACTATAAATGTCTACCACTCTTTATTTACACTTCTGGAACAAGATAGTGTGATTGATCCTATTAATGAGAAGCACATGTGGGCCCTACATTATACCTCGAATCAACAGGGATTTCTTTGTAAATCAGTGGAATCACCACAGACTGAGGACTGCTAGATACATGTCACGTACCAGATTTTTGTGAGGGGCTGCCTTGCATTGCAATGTCGAGGTCTAACGGCCATTTCACACATACGCCGTCTGCAGTGCAGGAGCCGCATGCGCTGTTGTGCTTTCACATATGCTGCGTTTGCAGTGCGCAACTGATCCGCGGTTGTAGCCTATACCACAAACACAGCATTTATTCATTTTTTTTTTTTTTCAAATCCAAAAATGGCTTGTCAGCATTGCAATTCTCTTTGTTTACACTTTCATAGATGTCACGTTTTAATGTACTACATTTAAACAACATTTTATTAAATTCATGACTTTACATTAATAGCCTCTAAAGGACTAGGCTATATATAAATTAGATTTAGCTCAAACAAGTGGCAAAACATTTAAACATAGGTTATAGCCTAAAATCACAAACATTTTAAATTTGAAACTTACGTTTTTAAACCCTTTTAAAAGAAATCCTGCAGGTCATAAAGAACTTTGTTTTTCCACCTCCAAGAAAGAGTGCTATCCATTATGTCACATTTTTATCTAAATGCCAGGTAAGGTGTCGTTTCCTTGCTTTACCCAGGGAAAAAAGCCATGTGTTGACTTTGAAACAGAGTAGACTTTAAATTGTATGCATCTGTGGTGAAATTACTAGATTTCCACGTCAATACATGTTTATTTTAATGCGAACAATACACTGTCACTTTAATTCAGTTACATTCTTGTAAGCAGTCAGTGTCAACAAAAAAGAACAACAACAGATGAATAAAAAAGAATAAAAAAGAAAAATTGGCGCTCCGTGCCAATACAGAGATGTGACCATACCGGAGTGCACGAGCACGGCACCCCATCACATTGACTCACTGGTTACAGTGCACTAATCTGTCTTGTTAAAGCACGTTTTATTAGACTGATAAAGACATTTTCCTGGCCTTCCTCTCCTTTTCATTATGTTACTGGTACCAGATTCTAAAAAGATAAAAGATAATCTTATAAAAGATTATAAACTGCTAAATTAAAAAAGTTGGGTATGCAATGCTAGTGGATGTGAGACTTTTATTTTGATAGCGCTTGGCTGCGTCCAAAAACCTAGGCAATGACTCGCTGCCTTATCAGACAATGGCTGTGTTCGAAATCGCCCCCTATACCCTTAAATAGGGCACTATTTGAGTGAACATCCATTTTTAATGGTGTCCGAAACAATAGTGGACGTCTTTGAGTGCACTTATTCAATCCCACCATGCACCGCAATAACGAGTGTACATTAGATGTACGCGCTGGAGAATATGCTTGTTCGATGCCCGATCGGCGTATGACAGCAAAGTCCCGCGAGAGCATTTCGAGAGCAAACGAGAAACAACTCCTTATGCGTTGAAACGTTCACTCACTCAACCAGACTGTGTACTCTCAATGCACTGTGAGATCCGCGCCCTGAATGAATGAACTTACCGCTGTCCGATTCGCCCTATGTACCCTCATTCTCCATTACTCCACTACTCCAAAAACGAGCCAACAAGCTTAAAGTTAACCCTATAACTTTTTACTTGTGGCACTGAACTTACTTGGAAAGGGGAATAATAAAGTAACTAATAAGCATTTAATTAAAAAAATAATAATAATATTTGTAGTAGGCCTATATATTTCATACTTTATAGTAGGCTACTATTAATATTATGGGCGTCAGAAGCAAAAAAAATGTCGGTGGGTCCTTTAACAGAAACATTTTACTGGAGTAGATGCAATTTACAAAAAATATATTTAAATATATCGGCTTGTTTAAACGTCTGGTTGAGGAAGACACACCTACGGGATACACAATCTTCATCAGCAGCAATAGTGTAGGGGTAAGAGGCATGATGTTAAGATCTGACGCGAATCGATCAGAGGTTCGAATCCGCCTTTTGCCAAACTCGCACTGATCCTTTTTTCCATCATATATCAGATCGGAAAGGATTTTATTTTCTATGAATATGAAGAAAATATTAGAAAAGTGAAAATAAAGCTACTAACGCGTATAATCAGTGTTTATCAGGGTGTGTAAGCAGACGTGCTCAATTAGAGACGATAAGTGAGTGGGCCCAATATCATTGGTCTTAAAAAGTGTGTGAGTCGATGCCATCTCCTGGCCAAACGCGGGAATTCATTCAATGCACAGCGCGACTCTCACAGTGCATTATGGGTATTCTCTAGCCGTCGAGCATACATCGGTTGCAAACTCGTTATTGTGGTGCATTGTGGGATTGTATGAGTGCACTTAATAACGTCCACTATGGTTTCGGACACCACTAAATGGCTGTTCCCTCAAATAGTGCCCACAGCTGAATCAATCATCCATCAATCTTCCGAACCGCACTGGTCCAGCCCAATATCATGCATACAGGTATAAATGATCCTTTTTAAGATGATTATTATATTGTTTGATTAAGGTTACATGCTAGTTTCCGTAGCAGAGTTCAGGATAAATATTTTCATTATTACTGGAGCTGCCAAACAGCAAGCACGAACTGCAAAAACGGCTGCCTTTCCGGCGACTTAGTGTCCGAAATCACTCACTCGTTTTCGAAGTGGACTATATCAGTGGACTAATGTAGGGAATAGTGAATGAGGGTATAGGGGGCGATTTCGGAAACAGCCAATGACTCTGCAGGCAGCCTTTGTGCATGAAGGCACCTCACAAAACTGATTTCGGACAGACTCCTTAGGCAGTGTAACCGTTTAATGATCTACAGCTAAATAGAGCTTTGGTGAGAACTAAACACATATTTCATTACTACAGTAGTAATTTCTCACTAGTGACATCAGAAGTGGAAAATGTTGGTAAAAAATTTACATTTACACAAAAACTGACCAGCAAACGCAACTTTCGGACGCCATATTTTTTTTCCAGCTCAACTGTCACAGAATGGAACGCACAGGATTGTGGGATATCAAAGGCAGCGAAGGATACATATGCGGCCTTCAAAAATCGATCAGATGAAGGAATCTCAGGAGACAGGAAGTGAAGCTAACATTAGATTCGGACGTGCCCTCCTGCCTTGAAATGTGTCCTCCGAATGCAGCATTTTCCAGGTTTCGGATGCAGCTGTTGTGTTTACGCGACTGAAACATTTATCAGTCGTTCTAGTTTCTAGTCTGATAACACTTTATTGGTGAAATGATGGGGCTGTGTGATGTTGTTTCAGAGAGAAGAGTTAAGGGAGGGATTAGTAAAGCACTGGAATCACAGTGTGTTTTTGAGCTCAGCGCTACAGGACAGAGGCTATTAGCCCTGGCTCGCACTGGCCCAACTGTAGATAATTCAAGTCAATTAGACTATTACTCGTTTTGAATCATATAGCACAAACACACACACGCATACATATATATATATATATATATATATATATATATATAGATAGATATAGATAGATATAGATATATATGTGTGTGTGTAATATGTTTTTGTATAGGTGCTATAGGCCTATAAGCTATTTTACAAAGGTTTAGGTAACATTTTTAAACTGATTTTTATTCATTAATAACACAAGGACAAAAAAAATTGAATATAACTCAATAGAGAAAAATAAAATACAGTTGATTCAAAATGAGTAATAGTCTAATTGACTTGAATTTGTGATGTTAGACTTGAATAGTCAATATATTTCCCATATTTGTTTATGTCTGATATTAACTGAGAATTATATATAAAAAAAATAAAAATAAAATAAAAAAATAACTACGTGCTTGTTAGTAAAAAGGTTGTGAACTAGTGTTCAATACCGTGACAAGTCACACGTGACAAAAGAACGAAACACTCAAACCGAAAGACTCGAAAGAACTAATCTTTTCTGTTTCCGTTACTGACAGCATAGACTCTATGGGACTGACAGGAAGAACGAAAGACTCAAACCCGAACTCGAGACTCGAAAGATGAACTAATAATTTTTGTTGTTTCCAGTACAGATTCAGCGTAATGCGCATGCGTGGTCAACACAAAATGAACGAATCACTCTCTGAGACAACTCGGTAGTCTCGAGTCATATTAAAGATTCGTTCAAAATGAACGAATCGTTCATGAACGACACATCACTAGTAGGCTTGTTGCGATAGTCGGTGTTACCGGTGATACACGGTGTTTAACCCACCTACCGGTCATAGCACTTGACAACCGGCACCGTCCCCGTCATGTTGAAGTTTTAGCCTATAGCAATAAAGCACTTAATTCAGTTAGTGATTACGTGCCTTCGTAATTTAGCGTAAGCGGAACGAGCGCTGCAGTAAAGCAAAAGGTGTCCGGTTTCATTTATCATTTGAGGAGAGTGAGGTGAGCTAACTGGCAAAGGATGGCGGAAGATGTTGTTTCAAAGCGAAATGCAAAAGCACCTATTTGGAAATATTTTGGATTCAAACCAAATGCCAACAGGGAACCTGAAAACGTTAACGAGGCAACCTGTAAACTTTGCCTGATGAAAGTGGCAGCATCCGGAGGTAACACTTCGAATTTACACGCACATCTTCAAGCGCACCACAAAAATGAAGCGGCCAAGATGGGTCCAGCGGCAAAAAATCGTCCACAAAAGCCTGACACACAAACACAGCCTTCGATAAGTGGTGCATTTGCGCGATGCACAAAATATAAAAGGGACAGTGCGAGGTGGAACACGTGCACTGACGCAGTGACGAAATACATATGCAAGGAAATGGTGTCTTTTAATACTGTTGAAAAACAATCTTTCAGAGACCTCATAACCACACTCGACAGCCAATATGAACTGCCAGGGCGTTACTATTTCACCAAAACAGCTGTCCCACGTGCCTACAACCGTGTCCGGAGTGAGTTGCAAAACGTTATTTCAACTGTTGAGCATTTTTCACTCACCACGGACATGTGGTCGAGCACAAAGATGACCCCTTATATGTCTCTGACTGTCCATTTTATTGATACTGAATGGGGACTACAATCAAAATGCCTACAAACTAGTTTTTTGCCAGAGGATCACACTGCAGCTAACTTGGCCGACGCTTTGCAGGAGGCCCTAAGTGATTGGGGATTAGACGACAATAAAATATCTTGTATCACAACGGACAGTGGAGCTAATGTAAAAGCAGCTGTTCGTAATTTAGGCTGGCCCTGGTTAAGCTGCTTTGGGCACAACCTAAACCTAGCTGTGTCCAACACAATCGACAAGACAGAGAAAGCCCGCACAGACCGTGCTCTAGCTGTGTGTCGTGCAATAAACGGCATGTTCTCCCACAGCTGGAGAAGGAGAAGGGAACTGCAAAAAGCCCAAGCCGAGCTTGGCCTTCCTGAACACTCGCTGGTGACGGTAAGTTTATTGTAGCCTCAAATAGTTTGTGACAAAAGCATCTGTTAACATACAAACAAACAAAAAAACATTAAAACAATGATAATAAATAATTATAATAAACCATGTTTTTAATTATTAATATTTTTATAGGTTTTAATAGTGATTTGTAATATTGCATTTTTAAACGACTGGTTATAACGACTGGCTATAACAAATGTTTTTATTTTCTCAGGACTATGCAACTCGCTGGGGATATAAGCAGAAAATGATTGATAGGATGCTAGAGCAGAGGCCGGCCATCAATCGAGTACTTGCAGATGACCGTAAAGCAAATGTGAGCATCACATGGCAAGACGAGGATGTTTTGCAATCGGTAAATAAAGCGTTGAAACCAGTAAGCGAGTTCACCGACATCCTGTCCGGCGAGAACTATGTTACCGTGTCATCGCTTCTGCCTATGCTGCATCTCATTAAAGAGGACACTTTGGCCCCATCAAATGAGGATAGACAACTGACAGCCAGCCTAAAAGCCGGCATCATAGCTATTTTAGACGAGAAATATGAAGCGCTGCCTGAAGAAAGCAAGGAGCTTATGCGCAAGGCGACTCTTCTGGACCCGCGCTACCGGGGTAACTACGATCCAAATGTTGATGAGACTAGGAGGATAATTGAGGAAGAAGCGGTCCTTTTGGGTAGGAGAGAACAGTCAGCGCAACCCGTGACAGAACAGGAAGGGGGAAATAAGGATGAAAGCGCAGAGGAGCCGCCGCACAAGAGGAAAACACTGGCAAGTTTATTAAAAAGAAAAACAGGTGCTGCATCAACACTGACTGTTCCAGAAAGGGTGCTCACTGAAATCGCAACTTATGTTCAGGAGCCCGAGTCCTCCATTAATGCTGAGACAGATCCTCTGGTGTGGTGGAAAGAAAATCAAAGTAGGCTCCCCGTTTTGGCAAAAGTAGCCAAAAAATATCTTTGTGTTTGTGCAACAAGCTGCGCATCCGAGAGAGTTTTCAGCACGATGGGAAACATAATCACCCCAACAAGATCTCTTTTGAAACCAGAAATGGTAAATATGTTGGCTTTTCTGGCCAGGAATATGTAAGGATGTATGCAACAAGCAGTGTGATCACGTTTTGTTCCCTGTTGCAATTTAAAATGAAGGTTTTTCGTTTATTGTTTCTCATTTAGTCTATTTATAATTTTTTTGTACGGTGTATGCAGTTAATAGGCCTACCTCTTTTTTTTAACAGCTTAACTTGAGTTTAATTTTTATATTAGCTTTTTTTTTTTTTGCAGTTACGTGTCCAGTGATTAATCGGGTAGGCTACCTTATTTAACGAAGTTTTTGATGTTCGTTCGTTTCATATTCGATGGTTGTGCGGTGAATTATTATTTTATTTTTATTTATTTATTTTTTTGCTGAAAAAGGCAGGCTATTTATTTAACGAATAGTGATTTTTTTCAAATATAATTTCTTGTTTGATACTTGCACGATGTGTGCAGTGGTTCGTTTTGTTAATAAATGCACTTTAAAGGTGTTTCATAAGTGCTTTTGTTTAGTTTTTGCATGGTGTTAAGTTATTATTCATTTTGCAATAAAGGTGTGTGTAATACAAGCGAGTGTCTTATTGTTTTGTGTATTTTTATTAAGAATAAAATAAATTAACCCATGATTAATTCAAACAAATGCTACTGAATTGCCGCTAATTAAAGTGAAAGTAAATTGATACGTGTGCACGTCTGCACGACCGCATTTTCGGCCACCCGAAATCCCCGACATGCAACCCCGGTGAAACCGGGATTACCGGTTTTTTTACACGTCGATTAACCGGTGGAAAAAATCCGTCACCGCAACATCCCTAATAACTAGGATGGACCTGAATTCACTTCTCATCAGTTCTCTCAGCACGTCTCAGTTCAGTGAACTGTTGTAGTTACTAGAATATACTTCAGATTATTAGTTTATTTCTAGTCGGAGGGACTGTCACTCATGTCAGAAAGTTAGTAACTTTAGTAAATTATGGATAAGCGCGTACTCGAGATGCGAACCGTTTAGAACGATTCAGTCCGATTTGGTGAACTGGTTTGGTTCACTGAAAAGAACCGTTTCACTAAAAAGAACCGGTTCAAAAGAATGATTTGTTCGCGAACCGGACATCACTAGAGGACCAGAGACGGAGCGATTGCCAACAAAGTTATATAGTAACTACTGAGTTATGAGAGCGCTGTCAGCGCTGTGAGTTTATTGAGTTTGTATCGTTTGTATTGCATTGTGGGAATAGCTGGCTAGCCTAGCCGGATACCCTCACGCTCACCCCCCTTCTGCTTAATCTCGCGCCGCGTTTGGCGCCTCCGCTGTGGGCCAGATGCAGTACTGGGGGTCGGGGATGTTGAAGGCCACCGGTCAGTGCAGCCCGAGCCTCGGCGTGCGTGAGGTTTATCTCTAAAGATGTGGCTCTGCCGATGTTGAGCAGAAACTCATGACTGTACATTGTAGAACAGAGACGCGACGAGGACGTAGATTGAAAACACCGTTCTGTCGGGAGAGAGAGAAGCCGCAGCATGAATAATAAAGTTCTGTGGGAACTTGAATAATTAGCTACACATCAGAAATCACTGATCACAGATCAGAAGGAACTGAAAAAAGACTTTTCATTTGTACATCCAAACACTGAGAAACTGCCAGCATACACTTGTTCACAAGCCATGATTTCTCGAGGACAAATATAGCGCTTGCATGGGCGTGCCAAATTCTCTGGGTTGAGGAAAGGGAGGTAACCGTTCCTGTTATGAAGTCATAACAGGAAAATTCAAGATCAGCACGTCTGAGCTGTCATTTTCTCAAAGGCAGAGAAAGACAGCCAGAACTCGGTTTACACCGATCAACATTTCTAGCCACTTGGGGACAATATTCAGGCTAGGGGAACTCATATTAATGTTGAAAAACCTCATAAAATGAAATGTCATGCCATGGGACCTTAAACAGTTAACTGATAAGATTATAATATTGAATTGGCATTAAATAAAAATACGATTGACGAGTGTCTGTGACCCGTTAAAAAGACACTTTTTTTCTTTTACCGGGGTTTCTTTTACCGTGCAAACGGCAGCATACAGATCAGATAAAATATAAATAAAAAGAATAAAATAAATAGGCCTACACTAAATATTTTTCACCTAAATAATTACCAAATTAAGATGACAAAACGAAAATACACTGAATCCGTTTGAAACTTTGAAGAACCGGAATAGTTTTTTTGTCAAATAAAAATAGCATGCCTACCTCAATCCACACCTTGTATGTGTTTTTTTTAAGTAACATGTCTAAGTGATGTGGGGTTAGTCTGGAGCGCAGCCTGTTGACAGGTAGACCTGCGGCAGAAAACCCTCTCTCAAGCCTTGTTTATACTTTCGTCTGTCTCCGCAGCGCAAGCCTCTGCACTCGCCGTTGTGTTGTTCTTTGAAACGAAAGAGGGCGACTCGGGGTAATTGTTCTATAAACTATCAGGAAACAGCGACGAGAAGAACATATACGTGACAATGTTTACTTTAGTAAACTTGACCAAAACCACACTACGAAAACGACACTTCAGATGGCACTAATGCCCTGGGAATACAGAGATAACGCGCAAATACAGTGAACAATTAGTGAACAAATACAGCATCTTTTTCTTTAACCATGCAGCGAACAAACAAACAAAAAAGCATAAAAAAACATAAAACTGATAATATTAATCGGTCAAAGTTCTTACTACACTGCTGTGGACGTTGTTTACTTCATTAATGTGTTTACTGTGATAATGGACTGAGGATGGGAGTAGGATTCGGTATTCGGTTTCAGATTCGGCAGAATCTTAACCAGTGGATTCGGTATTCGGCCAAACCCCAAAAATCTGGATTCCGTGCATTCCTAATAGTCACTGGACATTATTTGGGAATTCAGGCCTCTAAGGTGATTTAGTACTGTAAAAATAATCAGCACATTATTCAGTCTCTCAATTCATACCACACTGATGACATATAAAAAAAACAACAGTTCTCTCATACATGAATACTCATGTGGTACTCCAGCACTTTTTTATACCTACAACTTTTCCCACAGTGCCCACATGAAACTTATTTCACACTGAGGGCATGTGTAAGGCTTCTCTCCAGTGTGAACTCTCATGTGCCGGTTTAAGTTTTCTTTTCGGTTGAAACTCGTTCCACACTGTTGGCAGGTGAACGGCTTCTCTCCAGTGTGAACTCTTATGTGGTCTACAAAGTGTTGTTTTTGATTGAAACTCTTCCCACACTGAGGGCAGGTGTAGAGTTGCTCCCCAGTGTGAATGCCCATGTGTCTGTTAAGGCTTACTTTTTGAGTGAAACTTATTTCACACTGTTGGCAGGTGAACGGCTTCTTTCCAGTGTGAATTCTCATGTGTCTTTTAAGGCTTGCTCCTGGAGCGAAACTCTTTCCACAGTGTTGACAGGTACAAGGCTTCTCTCCAGTGTGAACTCTCATGTGCCTGTTAAGGCTTTCTTTTCGGTTGAAACTCTTTCCACACTGTTGGCAGGTGAATGGATTCTTTCCAGTGTGAACTCTCATGTGTCTGTCAAGGCTTCCTTTTCGGTTGAATTTTTTTTCACACTGTTGGCAGGTGAACGGCTTCTCTCTAGTGTGAATCCTTATGTGGTCTTCAAAGTGTTGTTTTGTAGTGAAACTCTTTCCACACTGAGGGCATATGAAGAGTTTCTCTCCCGTGTGAACTCTCATGTGGACTTTAAGGTTTTCATGTCGATCGAAACTCTTTCCACACTGTTGGCAGGTGTAGTTTTTCTCTCCAGTGTGAATTCCAATGTGTCTGTTAAAGCTTCCTTTTTGAGTGAAACTTATTTCACACTGAGGGCATGTGTAAGGCTTCTCTCCAGTGTGAACTCTCATGTGTCTTTTAAGGCTTACTCCTGGAGCGAAACTCTTTCCACACTGTTGGCAGGTACAAGGTTTCTCTCCGTTGTGAATTCTCATGTGCCTGTTAAGGCTTCCTTTTCGGTTGAAACTTTTTTCACATTGTTGGCAGGTGAAATTACTTCTAGTTCCCTTCTTTTCACCCCTTTTTCGTGTCTTTTCAGCCTGTGAGCAACTAAAAGTTTTTTTCCCAGTTATTAAATAATTATTCTTATATTGATCTTTCTCTTCGATTTCATTCAGTACTTCACTCTCCTTTTTCAGCACTGTAAGGTCTAAGGCAAAAAGAGACAAATGCAAATTAACACCAGTTTAATGGCACAAAGCAACAGACAACAAAACATTTAGACATGTAAATGATCAAAACCAACATACAACTAGATCCTATTCAAACGGGCATCACACCAGGTGGTGGTGTGGGGTTGGGGGGATAGCACACATATTTTCTGAAACCAATTATGGAATTTAATGACGTAATCTGACACATTTGTTTTCTTAGAGCAGTGGTCTCCAACATGGTACCCGCGGGCACCTGGTAGCCCGTGTGGAGTCTCTGGGTCGCCCGCGAGCACATTCTATAAATAGCCTGAATTGTAATCTTTCTTTTTTTTTTTTTTTTTTATGATAATGGCACAATACATTGATCGTGCTTTAGGTCTCGGCGTAGTTCTCAAAATTAACTAAAGTGTGCATTTCATGGATTCCCGAATGCCGGATCTGCGTCATTCTTGTGCATGCATCGTGAGGCCAAAACGGAAGACAAGAACTTGTGGAATAAAGTCGTTATTTAGATTTTTTTTTGTGCTCAAAAACTATTGTCGTCGTTTCGTAAAATTATTGTAGAGTCACTGTGGTGAGATGGACTTTGTAACGACGTTTTAAGTGCCTTTTATGGATCTTGGAAGTGTCAATGTACTGAATGCCAATGGAGGCCTGTGTGAAGCCTTTCTCAGCATCAGCTTTCAACAAAAATATCTTCATTTGCCTTCCGAAGATGAACGGAGGTCTTACGGGTGTCGAACGACATGAGGGTGAGTAAATAATGACAGAATTTTCATTTTTGGGTGAACTAACCCTTTAAGTAAGGCGCCCTGTTTGAGAGATGCCAATTGAGTGCATAGGAATTGGATCAGCTGAAAGGGGCCGAGTTAGAATTGATAGCAGAGCTTGACTACATGGCCTGCCAGAACTAACGCTGTACGCTTGATATCTCAATCCAATCGAGCATCTGTGGGATGAGCTGAACAAACAAGTCTGATCCATGGAGGCCCCACCTCGCAACTTACTGGACTTAAAGGATCTGCTGCTAACATCTTGGTGCCAGATACCACAGCACACCTTCAGGGGTCTAGTGGCAGTAAAATGGGGACCAACACAATATTAGGCCATAATTCAGCTTTAAGAATAAAACCAACCTGTTTGTTCCTCAGTTTCTTCATGTTTCACTCTCAATGTTTCTTCAATCTTCACGTCTTCTCTCTCCTCTTTAAGAAGCGTCATCTTTATAATAGTGTGTCACGTGGATCTCAGTCACCTCACCAGGAGTTTGTGTGTGTGTTTGTCCTGTTTAAGATGGGAATAATTAACAGAAAGAAAAATAAATCCAAAATCTCTCCTAGTTCAGTAGTCAGTGCACTGGCAAGAGAGTGAGTTTGTTCGCTTTTTAAACTTTTTATTTAAAAATTACCGAATTCAACAGCAGAATTTACAGAATTTCTTGACATATTTGCACATTTTGTAAGTATGAATTGAAACATAACAATTGAAATAAAAAGAAACAAAAAAGTTGAATTTAAAATTAAAGGGCATCACAAACAAATATATATATATATATATATATATATATATATATATATATATATATATATATATATATATATATATATATATATATATATATATATATATATATATATATATATATATATATATATATATGAATGTATGTTATAACCATTACACTTTTCTTTTGAAAATGAGCAAAAAAGAGCGTCTCTCGCTCTCAAATTGCCAAACCTGCTTTTGATATGAAACGTCTTAGCTTTTACAATTTTTTAAGTTTTAATATGAAATTCCAACAATTAATAGCGTTTTGGAGCTAATGTGGAATAACAGTTAAAGCCAGAGGCGTTGAAAAACAGAGTTGTGAAATGCTCTCTCATCTCACGTGGTTCACGAGCTCTCAATAGTTCCACACAAACCAGCTGTCAATATATCTGAATGGATAGACGACAGCTTTACTATACAGATGTTTGCAGCAAGTTTTGGTAAACAGTACAGCATAGTGTGCTTTGATTATTACGCCAACCATATTTACAATATCATTTTATTATGGAGAGTGATGGAGATGCAACATTGTTAACATTAACATTAATGTTTTTCCTGTATTTAGCCCTTGGGTATTCCTTACTAATTCACACTCATACTCATTGGTGGTCAAATGTGACCATACACCTTAACTATTTTTCAATTAAATAATTGTTCTATATTTTTTATATTAATATTTATCGAATATTTTGTGGAGATCTTTTGGTACTAAATAGTATTTAATATTTGTGCAATAATTATGGCCCATTAATGACCATTTAATGAATTAAAATATTTTTCTTCTAATATTTTTCTTATTTATATTACAATTAGTGTAGTAATTAAGGTTAAACAGAGAATTCCAATGCAAACAGCAAATTATAGCCATTTTGTGTCTGGAAACATAATACATTTTAATGTGTAATGCCATTACCCACTGGTGCCTGTATGGCTCTTTAATAAATATACATGTAGTCTAGCTACTCAAAAAAGTATTGCAGATCATAACTGCTTACTTATATTTAGGTTTTGCATTTTAATAGATATTTAGACATGATCAAACACTACATTTCTTTAAATGTGAAATTTTTAAACGTTAACTTGCATCCTGATATTTTGAAATGATACTTATATAAGCACACACAAGTGAATATAAATGAATGCAAGCAAATATAATTTGCTATATAATTAAAAGAAAAGTTTAAATTAATGCTAAAAAGGCAAACTTATTTTTCCTTATATGTAGAGTAGGCTATACATATGAATTAATACTGAATCAAGATCGAAATCGATATTTGTGCCCATCACAAACCCCCGCCCGCCACCACAAATTGGTTTCTAATCTGTGGGAAACACTGATGAATATAACATTTTCTTAATAACAAAAACAAATCAATAATATGTTTCTCTTGGATAAGTCATATTCATTTGAATGAAGTAAAACAGATTTAAAAGATTTCAGTTCATTTTAACACTTAGAAATTGAGACTTCTTCTTTGGTTTTATTTGTTACACAATACCGACTAAGAAATCCCCAAAAATCTTCCACTCAAATGAGGGAAACATACGAACCCAAACTAGTTTAGATGGAGGAGAAGATTTAAACAAAAAGCGATCTAATCGATTGATTATTGCATTTATTATCAATTAAATCAAGTTGATCTAAAAATAAATGTTTGGAGACTTAATTATTAAAAATAATTGCTCTGTTGAATTTTTTCCCTAACCATTTATTTAAGCAACTTGGTGGTATCAATTTTTTTTAAAACACCTCTTTAATTATCAAATTTTCACTCACAAGTCCTTTTGCCGCGGTTTTTGGTTTTTAAAAAACTTTTCTCAACCTTTTTTATTTGGAATAATACGTACATCACACACCAAAACTAAATATTTTATTATTATTTAGTTGTTGTTATTATTATTATTAATTTGCCGGAAGTACACCATCTATCAAAACTAATTCCCTTGTCTCTGGCGAATTCCACATATGTTTGACTGGCGTTTTTCTTCCGAGTACAAAACTGCTTCCTGTAGTCCTCAGGGACGGCTAACGTTAGCTTAACCGCACTGTGTTTACGGCTGTCTTCTAAAGACAAGGGTGAAGTATTATTATTATTATTATTAATGTTATTAGTTGGACTGTTGATGAATTCCGATGCTCAGCTTTTGAATATTACTGAACTATGCCTTACATTTAAGTATCTGTTAAAAAATATTGTATTGTCATGAATTCTATTATAAAATTACTAGTGCTGTCAGTTAAACGCGTTATTAACGCCGTTAACGCAAACCTATTTTAACGGCGTTAATTTTTTTATCGCGAGATTAACGTTCTTTTTGGTCTAACAAACTTTGTAGTTTTTTCACATGGTGTTACAACAACTAGTAACGTTAGAAAAACTACAACACCACTCCGGATGCAGCTAGACCGGAAACAAAACATCAGGCACGCTGCGGCTGCCCGCACTCGTTTGGGCCATTAAAAGATTAGACGTGGATGGCAAGCGTGAGACGCCGAAATGAGAAACGTATTATGCCATGGTTTAACTCAGGGGTCTTCAACTAAAAGTGCTTGTCTTGAGCGCTGCTTTCTGCTCTGATGGTGCGCTCACACCGGACGCGAATGAAGCGTTTTGCGCGAGTGATTTAAGTCAATGCAAAGACGGCGCAAATAGACATTCTGCGGCGCGGATTAAGCGGCGTGCATGTCGCGTCATTCGCGTCCGGTGTGAGCGCACCATCAGCCTCTTCTTCACTGCATGCTTGACCGCGCGTCTGGGTCTGAACGTAGTAACAATGAGCATTGCAACGTTAACTGTTTCATTACGTCAAAAGGCTTCGCGGTCCAGATGGACGCATCTCGCGGTCCGGATTCGGACCGGAGTCCGCTAGTTGGCGACCCCTGGTTTAACTGCACTATAGGCGGAGTCCTAGTTTACCTTGCATGTGCACTTTGTAATTTTATTTTGTATCACCCTGTTTTGATCCCTTAGAAAGGGCTGTTGAAGGGGCTGTTTGTGCAACAAAGTATTTTTTTCACCCTTTTATTGATGGACAGTGTTACATTGTTTGAGCGATTATTTGCTCCAAGAGTGAATGACTGCTTCAAGTGAGAATGTTGGTGTGAAATCGAACACTACAGTATGCCAATGTTGTTTTCAATAAAACAAACATTTGAACAAAGCAAGCCGATCCACTTTTCTATGTTGATAAGAGCATTAAAATAAGAAAAAATAATGGGTCAAAAAGAAATCAAGGGGCATTTAGAATAAATAAAAATGTGCGATTAATTGTGAGTTAACTATGGCATTAATGCGATTAATCGCGATTAAATATTTTAATCGTTTGACAGCACTAAAAATTACATCTCTATTCATCAGTCAGTGATGGACCTAAATTACCTGATTATACAAAAACAGTCTAAACTAACACAACAAATTAATAAAACAATGTAAATTATACAGACCCTCATATTAGGCAGTTTAGCTATTTAATGATTTGTTGTGAATCAATCAGTTCAATTGACTCTGAGAGTCTAAAGCTCCGGTTCTCTCTCCAGAGACTGAACTCATGTTTGAACTGATTCATGATAAAGAGAGAAATGAGCCGCTCCTTCTGTTACTCATGAGTTTATTCTGTTGCTTTACTCACACAACGCTGATAAACGTTAGATAAAGCAATGTAGTGTTACAATACGTCGCTATAAACACTTTAAAAGCTTAAAACACAAACCTCTCTTCAGCAGAATCACAACAGATGCGGGAGCGCGGCGCGGCCTTATGACGTCATACCACCACACCAAAATAAAAGTCCTGTTCACTGCTGAGTCTAAAATCAGTGGGTGCTTTCCATTCGACAGGGTCCCTACGCACTGTTCCCTGCTCCCTGAGCACGGTATATCAGTTGAAGTGGACTTCGCTGTCAATTATCACTCATTTGGGACGCCCTGCAACGTCATCAAAGAAAGGCAACGACGGGTGCAGATTATGACATAAATTAATATTGTAATTTACTTTACTTTCAAATTGAAAACCATATAATAAGCATATACATTTACAAAACACACAGTATAGGCTATCTAAAACATATAATCAAAACATTGTCCATTAGTTTTATTAGTTGACTTATAACCTGTATTGACTATGAACAGATTTGAGGCTGCACCTGTCATTCAATATGAAAATACTTTGATTTGGTTAACTATGTAAGTAGGCTATTCTTAATGGTTCTTTGTAGCGTCTCATCTCGTGCGCTTTCTTTCCCAGGTGCAGCTGCACAGTAAACATTCCTGAGGTAAATAAAGTAAAATATAAATCATGACAGCCCTCAGGTGCTTCTCAAAACTTTTAATTTGTTTACATATTCATCAAATATAATATACAAATGTAACAGTTATTGCCATAACCATTCATAAATACTCTAGTTTGTATAATAACTAATATTCAAATGCATATGTAAACTCCTTAATCGCAGAGCTGTTTAAAAACTCTTCCACCAACGGCTCTGCACCATCATTAGTTCAGACAGGTGATGCACGCGACGCGCAGACATTTGGGTGATTTTCACTCTCTACTTCCTGTGAAGTGATGTATCGATGTTCCCTTCTTCCCTGCGCCGTTCGCAGTGCCCTTCGGACTGAACATGTTCGCTCCCTTTGGATTGGAATCTCACTTAAGATGGCGGAATACCCTCGGAAGTCCACTTCGCAGTCCACTTACGGTCGAATGGAACGCACCCATTGAATAGACATTTACTTCTTCTTCTTGTAGGGTTTAATGGCGGTTGACAAGCCAACTTATGCTGTATTACCGCCACCAACTGGACTGGAGTGTGAAGCATCAATGCGGAGGAAAGAACAAAAAAATTAAAAACAAAAGATTAAATCAAAACTGTGATTTAAATTCTCATATCCAATCCTGTTTTCCTTAGATACCTAAGCATTTCTTTCTGTATATTTGATTGTCCTGAGGCACAACTTAAAATATTTGATAAATTGAAATTGACTAAACCTGTATCTTTTAATTTCTTAAAAAACACTTCTCTTTCCCTTACAAATCCTACACAATGTAAAAAGTACATGCTCAATTGTCTCTGCTTCACTACATGATGTACATAATCCAGTTTGATGTTCCCTATTGTAAACAATGAATGATTTAACCCAGAATGTCCTATACGGAGTCTTGAAATAATTGTCTTCTTTCCTGCTAATAAAACTTTCTCTCCCTTTACCAACTTGTTTTTGAATTTTATATAGATGTCTACCCTTCTTTTCCCTGTCCCACATTACTTGCCACTTTTTATTCATGTGTTCTTTAATTATTCCTTTTATTTCTACTTTACTAAGTGGAATTTGCAAATCAACATTCCTATGCTGTAATGCCTGTTTGGCCAATTTGTCAACCATTTCATGACCTTGTACTCCCACATGTGCAGGTACCCATATGAACACTAAGACTATACCCATTTTCTGTATTCTAGATAGATTTATAAGTATCTCATATATTAATTCTTGTCTTGTTGTTGACTGTCCACTTACTAAACTATTTAAAGTTGACAGAGAGTCTGAACAAATAACTGCCCTTATCGGCTTGACTTCCTCCACCCAATGAATTGCCAATAAAATTGCTATCAGCTCTGTAGTAAAAACAGAAGCAAAATTATTTGTTCTTTTCTGAATTTCAACTTGGAATTTCTGAATATATAGAGCTGCAGCTGTATGTCCTGATGTAGGATCCTTTGACCCATCTGTGTATATATGGAGCATTGAGGAGTATGCTTGATCCAAATACTGCTGAACAACAACTTCCTTCGGTATAGACTTTTAATTTTTAATTTTATGTTGAATATAAAAATCGACTTGAGGTAAAGGTAGCAGCCAAGGGGGAATATTTGACATTACAATAGAGGGACTAACTAGTATTTCATTAATACCCATATTCATAGCCTCTTTATTTGCTATCCAGCCAAAACTACTGATATCATCATTTCCATATTCCCAGCACTCTTTTAGAATTTGCTTGACTGGATGTTTCTCTGGATGCCCTTTAATATTAATCCAATAATTAATTGTTAATTTTAATTTATGTATATAAATTGGCATCTCTCCTACCTCCACCTGTAATGCTGATATAGGCGAAGCCCCACAACATATTCTTAATGATTGTGCCTGAATAGTTTCAACTTTCTAGTTCCACTTCCTCATTAAGACCAGCTGGCCTCATTAAGAACCAACTGGCTGGAGTTTTTACGAACATTTTTAACCTGTCCCTCCCTGTCTGTGGTCCCCACATGCTTCAAAAAAAAAAATCATCTGCTTAAACGACTGGCGTCCTGTTGCTCTGACCCCCATCATCAGCAAATGCTTTGAGAGACTAATCAGAAACCACATCTGCTCTGTTCTCCCTCCCTCACTGGACCCACTGCAGTTTGCATACCGCAAAAACCGCTCCACTGATGATGCCATTTCATCCACCATACACACTGCTCTCTCCCACCTGGAAAAGAGGAACACGCATGTGAGAATGCTGTTTGTAGACTACAGCTCAGCATTCAACACCATTGTGCCCTCCATACTTGACATTAAACTCCGGGCTCTAGCCTTAAACAGCTTGCTATGCAGCTGGATCCTGGACTTCCTGTCAAACAGACGCCAGGTGGTCAGAATGGGCAGTAACATCTCACCACTGACTCTCAACACTGGAGCCCCTCAGGGCTGTGTTCTCAGCCCACTCCTGTTCTCCTTGTACACACATGACTGTGTGGCAACCCACAGCTCCAACACCATCATCAAGTTTGCTGACGATACGACGGTGGTAGGTCTCATCACTGACAATGATGAAACGACCTACAGAGAGGAGGTGCACACTCTGACACGATGGTGTCAGGAGCACAACCTCTCCCTCAACGTCAGCAAGACCAAGGAGCTGGTGGTCGACTTCAGGAGGAATGAGAAAGAACACCGCCCCATCACCATCGATGGAGCACCGGTGGAGAGAGTCAGCAGCTTCAAGTTCCTCGGTGTCCACATCACAGAGGAACTCTCATGGTCCGTCCACACCGAGGCCGTTGTGAAGAAGGCTCATCAGCGCCTTTTCTTCCTGCGACGGCTGAGGAGGTTTGGAATGAGCCGCCACATCCTCACACGGCTCTACACCAGCACCATCGAGAGCCTGCTGACTGGCTGCATCACCACCTGGTACGGCAACAGTACCGCCCGCAGCCGCAAAGCCCTGCAAAGGGTAGTGCGCACAGCCAGCTGCATCATCGGAGGTGAGCTTCCCTCCCTCCAGGACATTTACGCCAGGCGGTGTGTGAAGAGAGCTCAGAGGATCATCAGAGACTCTAGCCACCCGAGCCATGGGCTGCTCTCACTGCTGCCATCAGGCAGACGGTACCGTAGCATCAGATCACACACCAGCCGACTCCAGAACAGCTTCTTCCCACAAGCAATTAGACTCCTGAACTCCTGATCCATCAGGATCATAACACACACTGGACAGAATATCACTCAGCACAACCCACTGTAGATACACACACATTATATACACTCATATTTATTTATCATATAACGTATCTATTGCACATTTGGATGTCTATTGTGAATATTGTATACTGTACATTGTATATTATTATTAGTATAGCTTATTGTATATTGTTTTAATGTATGTTTAGTGTATATTGTTCAAAGTATATTGTGCTCTGAGAACTGCACTCACATTGTGTAAATTATTTATTGTTTATTGTAGTGTACACTGTGCTGTGAGTAATTGTGTGCGCATCAGATGTGTAATCTGATGTTGCTTTAAAATGTTGTACGTCTCATGTCATGTCATGACTGCTATGTTGCTTGGAACTGCACCTAAGAATTTCACCTACTGTTGCACTTGTGTATATGGTTGAGTGACAATAAAGTGATTTGATTTGATTTGATTTGATTTGATTTGAAGTGTCTAAATACTTCTTGAGGCTGCTGATTATGAATGATGTCGCAGACAGGAAGCCTCTCAGTGGGTTAATGTACCTGTACCTTTAGATTGGTATTTGTCAGAGGGGCGCATGAAGAAGTACTTCAGCTTCCTCCTCAGGGCCTCCTCCTCCTCCGGCCCCTGTCCCGAGCCTGATTCAAAATTCAGAAAAAGCTTTTCCCCTCTTGAACTGGTCATTTAAATCAGGGCCTGGGCTCTGGCCGTCTGACTTTCATGAGTCTGTTGTCACGTTAGTGAAAGAGGCTCTGATTAAGAAATCACATTTTAAATTTCAAATCGGCAATGCTGACATTAAGAAATCTCAGAATCAACCACATCACATTTGCTTCTATAGTCCACTAGAGCACATGGCCTGATGGACAAGTGTGGACTGATGGACTTACAGTGTCTGAGTGTATTAATATGTGTGATCCACATCTGCTCAAGGAGACTTTATAGACTCATAGACTGCATAGTGTGTGAATGAAACACAGAGCATGTTGATTGAGACATCTACAGGTAGGACACAAGTACAAATCATGGATTGTGGATAATAACATTTTTCCATTGTCATTTCCAGCTTGGAAAAGCGTTGTCAGTCCAGAACATACATGAGTCAGTATTGAAATGCATATAAATGTCTGCAGGTTTTTATTCAGATATTAAAAATGTGGACGTATAAAATCCATTTGAGTCTAAAAATACATGAACATAGGTATAGAATGTCTAAAAAATATGATTATCCTAGAATCAGTAAATTTGTTTTCATTAAAACTTTACATTTTATAGCCATAAACTAATAACTGACGATAAACATGATAAAGTAGACATAAAACATAAGAAAAAAAAGCTTTAGTTTGAGGGTTAAATCTAAACTGCTCGTCTCTCTACTCTCTCAAACTACATATATCTGCATAAATCCAAACCACAGCGCCTCTGTTTTCACAGACACAAATTCAAGGCCTTTGAAAGCGATCATTTAACCCTTAATCGTCCCTTGGGGTCCAGCTGACCCCACTGGACTTTTCCTCCATTTTTTAAAAGTGTTCCCTTCATCTCGGGGCCATGAGACTCGGTGACTTTTCCTAAAGAATGTATCTAAACATGCACAAAAAAATCTGGGCTTGATTTGGTTGTTCTAAAGGTGTGTAAAAAAAAATTTACCGTTTAAGTCCCCGGGGTCAGATTGACCCCACATTGAAAATGAATGGGAAAGTGTAAAAAATAATTTTTTTTTCACTTTTTTTGTCAAATATTTTTTACTAAATCCAGTATAAATCTGAAAATTTCCACATTTATATCAAGGTCTGGTCCTAGAGCATAAACACAAAGTAGAACGAACTTTCTGTCTCATACACACACGCACACACACACACACACACACACACACACACACACACACACACACACACACACACACACAAACACACACATGTGTGTGACTGCAACAGAGAGCATTTTTATAGAAACTGGCAAATAAAATCAACAAAACTGGCATAAATCTGAAAGATTTGCATACATAAATGAAGTACTAATACTAGAGCACAAATGCAATATGGAACAAGCATGTTCACTCACACACACACACACACACACACACACACACACACACACACACACACACACACACACACACACACACACACACACACACACACACACACACACACAACACACACACACACACACACACACACACACACACACACACACAGGTGTCTGGAGCATTTTTTTGGATTTTGGCAATGAATGGGAAAATGTAAAAAATGCTTTTTTTTCACTTTGTTTGTAAAAAAAAATCAACTAAATCCAGTATAAATCTGAAAATGTCTACATTTATATCAAGATCTGGTCCTAGAGCATAAACACAAAGTGGAACGAACTTTCTCTCTCATACACACACACACACACACACACACACACACACACACACACACACACACACACACACACACACACACACACACACACACACGTGTGTGTGTGACTGCAACAGAGAGCATTTTTATAGAAACTGGCAAATAAAATAGACAAAACTGGCATAAATCTGAAAAAATTCCATACATAAATGAAGGACAAATACTAGAGCACAAATGCAACATGGAGCAATCATGAGAAAGAGAGGGAAAAGGGCAAATAAAAGAAAGATGAAAGGCAGCTTAACTTTTGCATAACTTCCCTATGGAGCTCTATTGGATAATGTGGTCATTGCGCTCTCTTTCTCTTTAACTATAATTCCTAAAGTTTTTCCACAAACCTACAGATGGCGGTATTCTATCCCTAACACATAGAGCAATGTCCAAAAACTATTTATATTTATTTAAGATCATCATTCAAGTGATTTTTTCATTAAAAAATGATTTTTAATGAGCCAATTTATGACATAGTTAAGTATTTGTGCATTAAATAGGTAAAAAACTACCAAATACCCACAAAAACACAGTATAAATGTATAGTTGAGAAGTAAATAAAAAAAAATGATATATAGTTTTCCATGTAAAAAAAATATATTTCCTTATGCAATCGCTCTTTAAAAGTTTGGGGTCTATCTGACCCCAAGGGACTCAAACGTAAACCCTACTTGAGGGGCGATTAAGGGTTAAGTTTGTTATACTATTTATGACTTTTTATGGCCTTAAAGGTCCCATGGCATGAAATTTTCATTTTATGAGGTTTTTCAACATTAATATGAGTTCCCCTAGCCTGAATATTGTCCCCAAGTGGATAGAAATGTTGATCGGTGTAAAGCCGAGTTCTGGCTGTCTTTCTCTGCCTTTGAGAAAATGATAGGCCAGACTAGCCAATCCTGAAGTCTCCTGGTTTGACGTCCAAGCAGGAACGGTTACCGCCCTTTCCCCCGCCCAGAGAATCTGGCACGCCCATGCAAACGCTCGAGAGATCATTACTTGTGAACGAGTGAATGCTGGCAGTTTCTCAGTGTTTGGATGTACAAATGAAAACAGAAGTCTTTTTTCAGTTCCTTCTGATCTGTGATCATTGATTTCTTATGTGTAGCTGATTATTTATTATTTGTGCACACACTGTGGCTTCTCTCTCTGGACAGAACGGTGTTTTCGATCTTGTGAGTCAGTGTTTTTGTACGTCCTAGTCGCGTCTATCTGTTCTAAAATGTGCATACAGTCGTTTCTGCTCAACATAGAGAGCCACAGCTTTAGAGATAAACCTCACACACACCGAAGCTCGGGCTGACCGGTCGGCCTCCAACATCCCCGACCCCCAGTACTGCATCTGGCCCACAGCGGAGGCGCCTTACGCGGCGCGAGATAAAGCAGACGGGGGGGTAAGCGTGAGGGTATCCGGCTAGGCTAGCCAGCTATCCCCACAATAAACTGGATTACATTCGATTACTGCTGTTGTGTCTTTGTTTGCGCTGTGTACTCAATGCGCGTCACTGAGGCTTTTCATATGATAGGAACATGTCTAAGAATAATGCTATTATCAACACTTACTCGTAACTCGTTCGTCTCGACAGCTGTAATGATACTTTGCATGTGTTACAAAGTTGGTAATAATGATGAAGACGGACTCGGTGTGACTGGAACTCGTGTTTATTCAGAACTCTCAGATACAAACACAATAAACTCGCGCTGACAGACAGCGCTCTCATAACTCAGTAGTTACTATAAATAACTTTGTTAGCAATCGCTCCGTCTCCGTGATGTCCGGTTCGCGAACGAATCATTCTTTTGAACCGGTTCTTTTTAGTGAACCGAATCAGTTCACCAAATCGGACTGAATCGTTCTAAACGGTTCGCGTCTCCAGTCAGCGCTGATCCATAATTTACTCAAGTTACTAACTTTCTGACATGAGTGACAGTCCCTCCGACTAGAAATAGACTAATAACCTGAAGTATATGCTGTAACTACAACAGCACTGAACTGAGACTGACAGAACTGATGTGAAGTGAACTCAGGTCCATCTGTCTCTCTGGCAGCAGCTCGTGAGCCTGCTCGCCCCCTCCGCTCATTTAAATGCAAAGATGTCAGCCAATCACAACAGTGGGCGTTTTTACTGAAGTCTCACAGCAGACACGCCTCTTGAAGCAGGGCTTTCAGCCAGAGGACAAACATCAGTATAGAAAAAATGCCTTTTATTTCTAAATTATGACATTTTATGATGTAAAAATCATACTAACAATATAAGTACACCTCAGGAAACATTATAAAATAATAGAAAAATGCCATGCCATGGGACCTTTAAATTTGAACAACATTTTTAAGGACTCACAGAAACCCTGTTATTTGCTTGTCATTCATTTAATTTCTGTATGTGTGTTTTCTATAATGTGTATCCAAGCAGTAAAAAATAAAGTTGGGTACTGTGTGTTGATTTAGAGTAATTAAAAAAAAAAATCTCTCAATATGAACTGTATTAGTAGCTTACCATTGTGCTATTAAATGTATTTCAATAATACATTCAACTCTTTATTAATATATTTTTCTATGTAAATTTCTATGCACTTCTGTGATTTTAGACTCATCAGTGAACGGGACTTTTATTTTGGTATTGGTGTGTGACGTCATAAGGCCGCGCCGCGCTCCTGTGTCTGTTGTGATTCTGCTGAAGAAAGGTTTGTGTTTTAAGCGTTTAAAGTTATAGTGACGCAGAATGAATGATTTATTATCACTGCATTGTTTTATCTAACATTTATCAGCGTCGTGTGAGTAAAGTAACAGAATAAACTCTTGAGTAACAGAAGGAGCGGCTCATTTCGCTCTTTATCGTGAATCAAACATGAGTTCAATCTCTGGCGAGTGACGAGAGAACCGGAGCAGCTTTCGACTCTCAATTGAACCGAGTGATTCATAACAAATGATTCAGTGATTCAAAAGCGCTATATTTCTATCTCTATCTCGATTTCTACAAAACATCAAATAGCTAAACTGCCTAATATACCAAGGGTCTGTATGATTTACATTATTTTATTGATTTGTAGTGTTAGTTTTGAGTATGTTTAGTCTTATCAGGTCATTTAGGTCCATTAACTGTCGCTCTGACTGATGAATTGAGATATCATTTTGGCAGAAATATAATTCATGACAATACACTATTCATTAACAGAAATATGACACTTACATTTAGTTCAGTAATACTCAAAAGCTGACCATAAGAACTCAACACCTGACCAACTAATAATATATTAGACTAAAAACCAAAGTTTTTCTTTGGTGTATGAAATGAATATTACTTCAGAGAGAAGTTATGTTTAAAAACAAAACACTGTGTCAAAATGACTTGGCTGTGAAAACTAGATAATCAAAGAGGTGAAGAAAACTGCATCTAAGGAAGAATAGATACCACCAATTTGTTTAAATGAAAGTTTAGGGAAAATATTCAACAGAGCAATTATTTTTTAATAATAATTTAAAAAAAAAGTTAAGTCTCCAAACATTTGTTTTTAGATAAACCGTGAGCAATCGATTAGATCTCTTTTGGTTTATATCTCTTCTCCTCCATCTAAATTAGTTTGAACATATTTTTAGGGGTTTTCTCAGTTGGTATTGTGTAACAAATAAAACCAAAGAAGAGTCATTTAACATTGTTCTCAGAATATATCCTGAGAAACACACATTAGATATGAGATGTCTGAGTGTTAAAATTAACCGAAATCTAGTCTTCTTAAATCTGTTTTACTTTATTCAAATGAACATGACTTTTCTAAAACAAAAATATATATTATTGATTTGTTTTTGTTATTAGGAAAGTTTTATATTCATCAAACTAAACGGAGTAACTCAAAACCCAATTTTGGTGATTTTTCAAACAGCCTTTAAAGTTTATTTAGAAGAATCTGTAAAGTTTTTAAAAAGTCAAAAAGGCCAAAGAACTGTATTTCTGGTAAATTAATTTCGCATGTTTGTGATGTGCATTTATTTTAAATTTAAAAATATATATTTTATTTCAATTATTGTCGTTTCAATTTATATTTGCTAAATGTTTAGAGATGAACTGATACTTAATTTCTCAACCGATACAGATAGTTTTATTTTTTTTCTTGTGGAAAAAAAACCCCTCTCCCAAATAATGTCGCAAACTATACAGAGCACACTCTTATTCGACACACAACAAACAAACAATACAAAGGTATTGTATTAAACTGCTATTTATTTGCGATATAATAGGCTAATTACACCCAAATAAAAAAACTGAAACGTTTGCAACTCAAATGCACATATAAGGTATTTTTCAAAAGCACTTGTCTGTTCAAAAGCAATAAATTACACATTTATTCAATTATATACATATATAATTAACAGTAAGTCAGCTCCTCTCTAGTGTTTCTTTATCGTTAACATCGGATGACTTTCCTGAGGTATTGCTAGGCTAATGCAGTGTTAAATGACTTCTTTCTGTTGAAACACTGATTGAGTGATTACACGAGTGATGATATGGATTTCGGTAAGTTGTGCTGTATCTTTCAACATACCTTTTCATATTCATGCATTTTTTTTTAGATATAACTTGTATTAAAGTGTTAGAGACGACTCACGCTCCGCTTGAACTGAGGCACTACAGCGATCTGTCACGATCTGCCACATGCGTCAAAACAACGTTTATTCTTTGAATTTCGTGATAAACTGGACAGAGTTTGAAAGATGACACTGTTTCTGTTTAGAAGTATCAAAGCAAAGTGCTAATAGTGGTTATTGGATGAGAGGCGCTACAGATCATGTTTAGTTTAGGGAAAAACTGCCGACCTGCAACCCTGTCTTGAGCTACGGGTGATTCAAAGGGTCAAATTGAGCCGGCTTTTATGTTGCTATTTTTAACTGTCTATGCGTTATTGTCGCATTATCTTGCCCTAAAGATAATTGTCCTAAAGATAAGGTGTCGGACACGTTGTTCCAGACCCTTTTGATTGACAGCACACCATCAGCCCTGACCATCGGCTGTTTTAAACAATGGCCGATAGTGAAAATAATAGCTTTTATTGGCCACTACCAATCACTAGTTAAATCTAGTGAAATTCTGTAATTTTTAAAGTTTAATAAAATAAAATAAAAACGATCCCTCTGACTGACTGCATTACTAGTGCGATTAACCGGATTTATTTTTCTTTCTTTTAATTATTCTCATCTTAAACAGGACAAACACAGAGAAACTCCTGGAGAAGTGACTGAGATCCACGTGACACAGTATAAAGATGGAGTTTATTAAAGTGGAGAGTGAAGACATAAAGATTGAAGAAGTATTCAGGGTCAAGCATGAAGAAACTGAGGAACAAACAGAGAAAGAGGAGAGAGAAGACGTGAAGATTGAAGAAACATTGAGAGTGAAAGATGAAGAAACTGAGGAACAAACAGGTTGGTTTCATTCTCAAAGCTGAACTCAAGCTGTCATTTGATCTTTATTCAGATGTCCAGCTCTACAGAAATAAAGGATATTTTTCCCTTTAATATTTTCTATTTTAAGAGGGATTTTACTAAAAATCCCTTTAATACTTAGTAAATACACAAAATATTTACATCTGAGTTATGCACATTTATCATCTGCAATGCAAAGGTGTAAGCACTAGGTGGCTGTATAGCCTTACATATAAATATAAACAGCTGCTGCTGAGTGAGAACACAAGATAAAGTTCATTACTTGTATTAGGTTATTTATTTGGATATCTGTCACCGGTACTACTGACCCGCTCCGAGCGAGATTCAAACCGGAGTGGGAGGCGGGCACAAACAAGGACGCTAAAGACACTATATGGTGAGCTGTGACTTTTTAACACAGGTATGCTGATTGACATGTTATATCAAAAATGCCTCTGTACGTTGGATGAGTTTAAGATAAGCGCGTTCACCGTCGCTCTAGTCAGTGTGTTAGCTGATCAGTTGCTTACTCTCATGACGCATAGTTTGCAAAATATGTTGTATTTTTGTAATTCCGCTAATTGGGACTAATGTCGCATAAACTAAATGCTTCACCTTTAAACGGTACAACGCATCGGCTGAGGACACGCATCTAAATCAGAGATGACAAATAAGAAACACCATGACCGGTGTCAATTTAAATGTCAGAAGTGCTTTAAAAATATTTTATTAAGAATTAAAAATAAGTAGAATATAATAAATATTAGTAGCCTATTCTAAATAAAATATGAGTAAAATATAATTAGAATAAATGTAAGCATAATAAAAGTATAGTTATTATTTAAAAAAATAAGTTGAAATAATGCAGAAATAATGACGACTTTAACAAACACACAGACTACGATTAACAGCCTCAGATAGTTACAGGTCTGCTTACAGTAGGTCAGTCTTTAACAGTTTTCCTTAAAAATAAAATACTATGAAAATAGATTCAGTTATGACTTTTTTCCACTTTATTTAGTTTCGTATCAAACACAATGTGATATTCTGTGATCGAAATCCTTGAGAGCAAATTTTTCCTCTTGGGCGAGCGATTTGCTCACAGCTTACCCTTCTCCTTAAATCCCTCTAATGCCAGCGAACCAATGAGAACGCGGGACAGTGATGTCGATACATAACAGCAGAGCGAAGGCACCAAAGCTGCTGTGGGTCCGCATACCCAGAACTGCAGATTTGAAGAAAATTGCTGTTGTTTGGCAAATAAATAAATGACAAGAGCGTTACGTACATATTACTAACATTTATTATGTAAGCTTTATGGTACACCTCAAACAAGGGTATTTTGAGTAATTTACTTTTATATAGTAATTTGCAACTTAGTAAGCCAGCACGATACAGACAATACATTTAAAATAAATGCAAAGAAACAGGTCTATCAAAATAAAATTATAAAAAATCACTAACTAACTCATTATCGGACATTAGTGGATGTGTTGTGTGTAATGGTGTAACGGATCACAAAACTCACGGTTCGGATCACACTATGTATCATGAGTCTGTACGGACCACGGATCAACTGCGATCCGTTACACCCCTAGTTGTGTGTGAATCCCGGCTGTCAGAACATCGCGAAAGATTTGTGTCGACACAGAAAACACTTCAAACTGGATAGCAGGGTTCCCGCGGGGTCTTAAAAAGTCTTAATGTCTTAAATTTCAAAACCAACATTTTAGGCTTTAAAAAGTCTTAAATTCTCTGAAGGATTGAGTTCTAGGTCTTAAATAGTTTTAAACAGGTCTTAAATTATCCTACGTCCATGTAACGCTACCTCTAATGCTCATTGAAATGCCCCCGCAGCGCTTTTGTGTGTGTGTGTGTGTGTTTATTCCGGGCTGTTGTAGTTCTTTCTTTCGCTAGTCCTACTATAGTTTGCTTTATTACAACTACAAATGAGACCAGCATGCATCTTATATTGCAGCCAATCAGCTTTCATGTTATTGGCGTGGGTCTCTTTCGGATTGAACCACAGACGCATCAAACAGATTTTATTCTTCAGCTTCAGTTCTCCAGTTCACGCGATCGTGAAAGCAAAGGTGAATCTTTCTCACCTGCCATCTCGCATAATGACCAAAAAAAAGTATGATAAGTCCGATAGCACTAAAAAGAGTTAATAAAAGCAATGTAATCCACAAACTCAATTCGGTAGACACAGACCGATGTCAGAATGGCTGTGAATTTTGTGCACGCGTTTGCCGCCTGTCAGTTTGCCGCGTGTACCGAATGTGTCTTTGAACGATCACACACACATTCATATCCCTATGTTCTTATTGGCGGTTATGTCTTGACTCTTGAGTAAAAAAGTTTGGGACGTGTGTCAGTATTAGATCTGCACATTACTGTAGTTCTTAAAGTGAAAGCATACTAATACAGCTTATACCTGCTCCTGTCTGTGTGTTAATGTTAAACAAACAACAGGGGAAAAAACGGTACTTCAACTTAAAGCACTGTTTGTTTCCGTATCTTTAGTATTTTGTGATTCTGCATTTCCTTTGTACGTTTTTTTATTGTGTGATTATATAGGTCTTAAATTTAATTCATAATGGTCTTAAAAAGGTCTTAAAAAGGTCTTAAAAAGTCTTAAATTTGACTTGGTGAAACCTGCAGCAACCCTGGATAGGATTTTTTGTAGTTTATTGAAAGTATGGCTTATAAGCTGCACATGCAAAACGCTTGTCAGAGAAGAGGCAACATTACAATTCACACCCAGTGGTAATTCAGGGGGAAAAAATTGTCAGAATGTGCCATGTGCAACATGAATTTGGTCTTCTGACTTTTTACCATTGTGTCAATTCAGTTGATTTTGATTAATATGTGCAAGGAGAGTGTGTGAGTCTTTCTGCTCTCTCTCCCAGTTAACATGCGCCGTGTCACAAGTGCAGCTCAGTCATCTACATCACTTATAAATCACAATAACTGTTCAAATGAGGCTTTTGGTGGGACAAAAATAGTTTTTAAGGCAGGAATTACATCTGAGCTAAAGCATCTGAATTCTCACTGAATTTACGAGCAACATATACGAGATTGTTAACCTGGCGCCGTCTATCGAACTGCTAAGGATATAACGTGTTGCGCACTATATATGGCGATACAACGATTTTTCTGAAAAAGTGGATCGTGCAGTAATTTTGATCGTCCACGATCAAATATCGTGTCATCGCACAGCCCTACTGTCCATCATCGTCTAAAGCCCGCCCTGACAATTTCATTGGTCCGAACAGTTTCTGTTCGGGCATAATTACTTCTCTACCGATCAAGTCCAGACCGAACTGCCCGAGTAAAAATGTTGTGGGCGGGGCTACGTTCGGCTGGCATCCAGGCTAACCGGCAGCAGCATCAGACACAATGTCAGCCTCAGGGGTGTGGAAATGCCTCAAAATTAATGACAACAACCCACACATCAGTGACTACAAACCCACCCACTCCACCCCCGCAGCCACTGATGTCAACTTCCTGAACGAGCTAAATTACTTTTATGCTCGCTTTGAAAGAGACAACAGAGAAACTGCCACCAAGCTCAAACCCTCAGCTGACCACCAATCACACTCTCCTCCACAGATGTCTGCAAGTCACTGAGCCGGATCAGCGCGCACAAGGCTGCTGGACCAGACAACATCCCTGGTCGTGTTCTCAGGGCATGTGCGGAGCAGCTCGCTGAGGTTTTTACAGACATTTTCAACCTGTCTCTTGCCCAAGCAGCTGTACCATCATGCTTTAAACGCACTTCCATTGTGCCAGTGCCAAAACACTCTAGCCCGAGGTGCCCTAATGACTACCGCCCTGTAGCACTCACACCCATCGTTATGAAGTGCTTTGAGCGGCTGGTCCTGGAACACCTAAAAGACTCTCTACCATCCACATTGGACTCACACCAGTTTGCCTACCGCAGCAATAGGAGCACAGAGGATGCTGTTTCCATGGCACTGCACTCTGTGCTCACTCACCTGGACAATAAGAACACTTACGCACGCATGCTGTTTGTTGACTTCAGCTCAGCATTCAACACTGTCATCCCATCCAAGTTAATAGCTAAACTTGGAGACCTGGGCATCAACACTTCAACGTGCAACTGGATTTTGGACTTCCTAACTGACAGACCCCAGAATGTTCGTTCAGGATTCACCTGCTCCACATCCATCACTCTTAACACTGGTGTACCACAGGGCTGTGTGCTAAGCCCGTTTCTCTACTCCCTCTTCACCGCCGACTGCAAGCCTGTGTATGGATCTAATTCTATCGTCAAGTTTGCGGACGACAACGGTGATTGGTCTCATCAGCAACAACGATGAGACTGCCTATAGGGAGGAGATCCAGCACCTGGCCACATGGTGCACTGAAAATAACCTGCTCCTCAACACCACCAAAACGAAGGAGCTCATCGTGGACTTCAGGAAGGAGTCAAGAGGCTCACACGACACCATCCACATCAATGGAATGGCTGTTGAACGTGTCTCCAGTTTCAAGTTCCTGGGGATCCACATCTCGGCGGACATGTCGTGGACGACCAACACCTCCAGCCTGGTCAAGAAGGCTCACCAGCGCCTCTTCTTCCTGAGGACACTGAGGAAGAATCAGCTCTCCTCGGCCATCCTGGTGAACTTCTATTGCTGCGCAATAGAAAGCATCCTGACCAACTGTGTGGCAGTGTGGTATGGGAGCTGCTCTTTTGCGGAGCGCAAGGCACTGCAGCGGGCGGTGAAAACTGCCCAGCGCATCACAGGGACTCCACTACCTGCCATTGAGCACATCCAGAGGAAACGCTGTCTGCATCGAGCTCGCAGCATCCTCAAGGACTCCTCTCACCCAGCCCACAGACTGTTTTCTCTCCTGCCCTCCAGCAGGCATTTCAGGATCCTCCGGACCAGAACCAGCAGACTAAAGAACAGTTTTTTCCCCAGAGCTGTCTCTTTACTGAACTCGAACCCCGCTGATCCACTTCCCTCATATACTGATAACTCTCCTCTCCCCCCTCACATCTGCCTTCACTTTGTTATTTGCACTACCGACTGTTTATTACAGTAACAACTGTTTACTTATGCATTTTGCACTACCATACCTTAACTGTATTATGCTCATTTGCACTGCCGACTGTTTTTACAGTACCAACTGTTTACATTTTTATTTTGCACCGTACTTCTAACTGTAATATGCAATCACTTTCCACTGCACTTTTACACTTTTTTTCGGATGGCTTCTGTCCATAATTTATTGCACTACCTTAATCCACTGCCATATTCCTCATTTTAGCCTAACATATCATTGTATACCTCTATCTGTAAAATTCTGTTTATAGTAATAACCATCTGTATATTATTCACTGTACATATTCACCTGTAAATTCTATTTATAGTAATAACCATCTCTCTATTTATAGATATATTTATATATACTCAGTACATATCCATGTCCTGCACTTATGCAAACGTTGTATATCCTGCACTTGCTGCTATTGCACTTCTGGTTAGACCTAAACTGCATTTCGTTGCCTTGTACTTGTACTTGTGTAATGACAATAAAGTTGAATCTAATCTAATCTAATCTAATCTAGTGTCTGAGAATATTAAAGCTCATAAGAACGGCTATTGAAATCTGAAGTGGGTTTGTTCTGCCCTGTGTGTGAATGAGTGAATCTGCGGTCTCACTATACGAGGGCACATGATCTTCATCTGTAGGGTCACAGTCACTTAATGAACATTTCACCATTTGATAAAACTATCGACATTTGTCGTTTCATATTCACAGGATATCACAGGTCTTCAAGACAACCAGTAAAAATCAAAGTTCGGTACAACATGAACAAACAAATATATTAATATTTTACATTAGAGCATACTTAGGTAATAAGTAAATAAATGAATAAATAATATACTGCTTGTTAAAACTGAAACTCAAAGGTCTTCATTCCAAGCCGACAAAATAAAAGCTCTGTCTACCTTGAAATTATTACATTTATTGCACAGTAAAGCATACTTATTATTATTATTAATGTATTAATTGAATAGGCTATATAAAAACTGTGATATACCTTCTAACCGCCCAGCACCTCTCCATCCTTTATCAAACACACCTGCAAAATTCAACCCACTCAGTCTTCAGGACTGCTTGAAAATTAAAGGCAGGCGTCTTTCATTAAAGTTTAACTCTGCAAGACAGTGGCCCTACAGGACCAAAGCTGCACACCCCTGATCCCTAGGATAGGGTAGGTTATATATCATACTACCCTGTACTCTGCTATTGATGCTTTAAATATCTAAATTGTTTTATGTCTGTTTCTGCCCTAGATCTCATGGCATTGAAAGAGGCAAGTCATGAACTTAATGAAAGGGAAGAAGAGAAAGACCATTATGATAAACATCAGGACTTAATGACTGGAGAAAGATCGACACAGGCTAAAAAGGCTTCCTTGCAAATAAGAGCTCAAAAGACAGGAACTAAAAGTTATTTCACCTGCCAACAGTGTGGGAAGAGTTTCAAACTTAAAAAAAACCTTAACAGGCACATGAGAGTTCACACTGGAGAGAAGCCTTACACCTGCCAACAGTGTGGAAAGAGTTTCAGATGTAAAGGAAACCTTGACTGTCACATGAGAGTTCACACTGGAGAGAAACCTTACAGCTGCCAACAGTGTGGAAAGAGTTTCATATGTAAAAGAAGCCTTGACTGTCACATGAGAGTTCACACTGGAGAGAAGCCTTACACCTGCCAACACTGTGGAAAGAGTTTCAGATGTAAAGGAAACCTTGACTGTCACATGAGAGTTCACACTGGAGAGAAACCTTACACCTGCCAACAGTGTGGAAAGAGTTTCAGATGTAAAGAAAACCTTAACAGGCACATGAGAGTTCACACTGGAGAGAAGCCTTACACCTGCCAACAGTGTGGAAAGAGTTTTAGATGTAAAGGAAACCTTGACTGTCACATGAGAATTCACACTGGCGAGAAGCCTTACAACTGCCAACAGTGTGGAAAGAGTTTCGCTCCAGGTGTAAGCCTTAAAAGACACATGAGAGTTCACACTGGAGAGAAGCCTTACACCTGCCAACAGTGTGGAAAGAGTTTCGGAAATAAAGGAGACCTTAAAGTCCACATGAGAATTCACGATGGAGAGAAGCCTTTCACCTGCCAACAGTGTGGAAAGAGTTTCAGATGTAAAGGAAACCTTAACAGGCACATGAGAGTTCACACTGGAGAGAAGCCTTACAGCTGCCAACAGTGTGAAAAGAGTTTCAGTGATAAAGGAAACCTTGAAGTCCACATGAGAATTCACACTGGAGAGAAGCCTTACACCTGCCAACAGTCTGGAAAGAGTTTCAGATGTAAAGGAAACCTTAACAGGCACATGAGAGTTCACACCATAAAGAAGCCTCACACCTGAAAAAGAATTGTATATTTTACTCATTTTAGTTTAGGTTTAATACAATCTATGTACCACTTTAAACTGAATCAACCTGTGTCTCAAATTTGTTGAGCAGTCTTGAATCTTTTTAAGTTTCATCGGACACTTCTTCATCAAAGTCTTTAGCCCAGGCTTCTTTTATATAATTTGTATTCACAGGCAGTTGGAAAGCATTAACATAGAGTGAAACCAAGTGTATAGAGCTAGGATTACGCCAAAACATTGCTCGAAGGCATTAGACTTTGGTTTGTCAATAAATTGTGGTATAACCGTTTGAACATAATGTCTCACTTGTAGGTACTGAAAAAGTCGGAACCTGGGAGATTAAATGCAGATTGAAATTGATAAAAAGATACAAATTTACCATCTATATAAAGATCCCCAATAGACACCAGACCTTTTTGTGTGTGTGTGTGTGTGTGTGAGAGAGAGAGAGAGAGAGAGAGAGAGAGAGAGAGAGAGAGAGAGAGAGAGAGAGAGAGAGAGAGAGAGAGAGAGAGAGAGAGAGAGAGAGAGAGAGAACCAAAATTAAACACAGAGATCCTGACAATCAAGAACTCCACCATCAATATCATGAAGCTGTTAAAGGTGAACTATGTAAGATTTTTGCAGTAAAATATCCAAAAACCACTAGGCCAGTGTTATATATTTTGTTCAGTTGAGTACTTAGAATATCCCAAATGTTTCCAACTATTTGTACATCGTGAGAAAATGCTATTTTAACCAAGGAACCGGGACGTGTGAGCTATGCGTGTGAGGGAGTCGCCTGTCGATTGCGTCATATCTGCGTTCCCCTCGGTTTCCGGTTTTATTTAGCAGAAACTCTCACTGCAGTGTGAACAAGTGTCATAGCAGCCGCCGAGCAAACGTTATAACTTCCTTTTCAACACACTCAGATATATCTAATACGATAAACAGAGTTGCGTTACCTCACACTCATGACTGGAAAAGAGGAAGTGGCGCCGGGACCATGTCATAATAAAAGTCCCGCCGGCTCCTGCGGCCTTGCTCAGCTCCACAACACTCAGTCCTGCTCTGCTTCATACTACAGTAATGTTAATAATCGCATCCATGAACATGATTTCTGCCCGAGTCCTATCCTGACTCTTTTCCACCGGCTGTGAGGTGAAGACCACATGTCCCAAGATTCTGCGCTCAAACGTGGCGTCATCAAACTACGCCTTTGTTTTGAACAGGCGACCTCTAGTGGACGGAAAAGTTACATAGTGTAGCTTTAAAGTGTACAAACAAACTCTTAAGAGCAAAAAAGGAAAAGCACACTGAACAATTATTTCAAGAAATGGAGGAGTCAATAAATAGCAGTAACTTCTGGAAGAATTGGCCATTCAAAACAGGAACATATGGAAGACACACTTTGGAAATTTGTACAAAACAACACACAAATCCTGCTCGAAATGAAATTAAAAACAAATTAGAAATCCTGAAAGAGTAAATTAAAGACAATTAGAACCCCCTTGCTTTCCCAATCACAGTAAATGAACTAACAGAGAGACTACATGCTTTAATACCCAACAAGGCATATGGCATTGATGGAATATAAAATTAAATTATCAAATACACCAACAACAAATTTAAAACCGCAATATTAATATTATTCAACATGGTTTTGAGTGTAGGATATTTTCCCGACACCTAGAATCAAGGCCTAAATACTTTAAACAAGGAGATAAATTTGGGCCAAACAATTACAGAAGCATATGTCATTTACAACCTGGGGAAAATATTCTGTTTGATTATTAATATGAGATGCAGAACTTTCTAAAAACAAAAACAAAATTCTGGATAAGTCATATTGGATTTCTGCCCAAACACAGAACATCTGACCACATTCACACCCTCCACACAATCATTAATAAACATGTATACCAGAACAAATCCAAAGTCTTTGCTTGGATTTAAGCAAAAAAAAAAAAAAAAAAAATCCTAATATTTCCTTCCAAAAATGAGGAGTCAGACAAGGTTGTCCATTGAGCCCCACTCTATTTAACATTTATATAAATGAATTACCTAAAGCGTTAAATAATTCAACTGCCCTCGTCCCAATCCTGACTGAATCAGAATTCAAACGTTTCCTCTTTGCAGATGATTTAGTAATTCTGTCGAAAACAAAAGAGGGGTTACAACAGCTCCTCAACATCATAAGACATCATCAGATTCTTCTGTCCCCCCTCTCATCACTTGGCATCACAGGGGTTCCACTCCACTGGTTGTAATCCTATCTCACAGGTAGGTCTTTCAAGGTTGCCTGGAGAAGGCAGGTATCCAAAGCACATCAACTGACCACGGGGGGTTCCTCAGGGCTCAGTGCTTGGACCTCTCCTCTTCTCAATTTACACTACATGACTGGGAGCCATCATATAGGCACATGGCTTCTCATACCACTGCTATGCTGATGACACTCAGCTCTACCTTTCATTCCAACCAGATGACCCCACAGTAGCTGCACAAATCGCATGCTGTCTAGAAGACATCTCGGCATGGATGAACATCACCTGCAGCTCAACCTATATATATATGAAGAGTTTCGTTGCAAAATGAGATATCCATTTTGAGAAATGTTGGTTATTTGACATTATTATTTAAGACATCAACAGTCAAGTTCATTCACAATTTTTTGTACATTAAACTATTACTTGAGCTCAGTGAAGGCCGGGACACAATATTCTTCAAATCCAGGATATATTTTTTTAAATTTTATGTCCATAAATAAGTCAAAAACCATGCCAAAATGCAACATATTTATCTTAACATTGTCAAACATCTTAAATTGGTTAAAAAAACAATACATCATAAATATATGGAATAGTATATACAAAGATTGATTAATAATAATAAGATTCCGAGTTAGTTTTGGTCAGAACATACACAACATAACGTTTTTTTTTTTTTTTTTTTTTTGCAAAACGCTATATATCCACCTTAGGCTATATTCTACTACGTAATACCATTAAGAAAAGCTAGTGAATCAATGTTTGTGTGTGTGTGTGTGTGTGTGTGTGTGTGTGTGTGTGTGTGTCGGCATGACAGACCAACATTACTCGCAGTCGCACGATGACAACAATTAATCTTTGGATGTTTTCCCTCCCCTGAATGCCTTGCCCGTTTGGTCTTCTCCCTTTGATGATTTTCTTTAGATGCCGTCCTCTTTCTCCCAACAGCAGCTGGAATGACCGGCTCCAATCCGTCATCGAAATCCATAACGTTAGCTTGACTCTGAAGCTTTGATTCTCTGACTGACAGACAGCTGTTGATCAGTGACTTAGCCTACGTGACTGACAGCTCGCCTACAGTATAAACTGGTAAACGTTTTTTAGTTAGCCTAATGAATCCTCTTTTTAAAAATATGTTTTTTGTTTTGATATTATCGTTAAATCACTGAGCAAACTCGGAGCACTTCACCGGCGGTGACTCTCTCCTCGCGTGACATCCTGAGCTTGCGCGGCATCCTGAACGTTCTATATCGCACTTTGTAAAGAAACTGGGCTGGCGGATATCGCGTTTTGTGAAAAAATACATTTTGTAGTTGGCTTAAAATGTACATTTTCAAATCTTATTAATGGCAGCAATTCACACATAGATTAAGGTACATCTAAACAGTGATTTCCAATAATAAAATCCAAATGTCAAAATATGGCGTTTATCGCGTTTTGCAACCAAACTCTTCATATTGTGGCGGGAGAAAAGAGGGCCAGGCTCAATGTGTGATGAAATTACCCCGAAGTGCCGGGAAACTGGTGCTTCAGTGCAGAAGTGAATGTGTGGCAATTCGCTGAGCCATAAAGCTCAGTGGTGGCTGGTCAATAGAGGGCGCTGGGGCACCGCCCCCATCAAAATTCCAGAAATATACATGTATACAAAAATGATTCCATCCATCCATCCATCTTCTTCCGCTTATCCGGGGCCGGGTCGCGGGGGCAGCAGTCTAAGCAGAGATGCCCAGACTTCCCTCTCCCTAGACACTTCCTCTAGCTCTTCCGGGGGGACACCGAGGCGTTCCAAGGCCAGCCGGGAGACATAGTCCCTCCAGCGTGTCCTTGGTCTTCCCCGGGGCCTCCTCCCGGTTGGACATGCCCGAAACACCTTCCCGGGAAGGCGTTCAGGAGGCATCCGGAACAGATGCCCGAGCCACCTCAGCTGTCCCCTCTCGATGTGGAGGAGTAGCGGCTCTACTCCGAGTTCCTCCCGAGTGACTGAGCTTCTCACCCTATCTCTAAGGGAGCGCCCAGCCACCCTGCGGAGAAAGCTCATTTCGGCCGCCTGTATTCGGGATCTTGTCCTTTCGGTCATGACCCAAAGCTCATGACCATAGGTGAGAGTAGGAACGTAGATTGACCGGTAAATCGAGAGCTTTGCCTTACGGCTTAGCTCTTTCTTCACCAAGACAGACCGGTACATCGACCACATTACTGCAGAAGCTGCACCGATCCGTCTGTCAATCTCCCGTTCCATCCTCCCCTCACTCGTGAACAAGACCCCTAGATACTTGAACTCCTCCCTTGAGGCAGGAACTCTCCACCAACCTGAAGTGGGCAAGCCACCCTTTTCCGACTGAGGACCATGGCCTTGGATTTGGAGGTGCTGATCCCCATCCCAGCCGCTTCACACTCGGCTGCAAACCGTCCCAGTGCATGCTGAAGGTCCTGGTTAGAAGGGGCCAACACGACAGCGTCATCCGCAAAGAGCAGAGACGAAACCGTGTGGTCCCCAAACCTGACACCCTTCGGCCCTTGGCTGCGCCTAGAAATTCTGTCCATAAAAATTATGAACAGAACCGGCGACAAAGGGCAGCCCTGCCGGAGTCCAACATGCACCGGGAACAAGTCTGACTTAATGCCGGCAATGCGGACCAAACTCCAGGTTCGGTCATACAGGGACCGGACAGCCCTCAGCAAAGGACCCCGGACCCCATATTCCCCCAGCACCCTCCACAGGACGCCGCGAGGGACACAGTCGAATGCCTTCTCCAAATCCACAAAACAAATGTGGACTGGTTGGGCAAACTCCCATGAACCCTCCAGCACCCTGTAGAGGGTATAGAGCTGGTCCAGTGTTCCACGACCAGGACGAAAACCACACTGTTCCTCCTGAATCCGAGGTTCCACTATCGGCCGAATTCTCCTCTCCAGTACCCTGGCATAGACTTTCCCGGGGAGGCTGAGAAGTGTGATCCCCCTATAGTTGGAACACACCCTCCGGTCCCCCTTTTTAAAAAGAGGAACCACCACCCCGGTCTGCCATCCCAGAGGCACTGTCCCCGACCGCCACGCGATGCTGCAGAGGCGTGTCAGCCAAGACAGCCCCACAACATCCAGAGACTTGAGGTACTCAGGGCGGATCTCATCCACCCCCGGTGCCTTGCCACCGAGGAGTTTATTGACCACCTCGGTGACTTCAGCTTGGGTGATGGACGAGTCCTCCTCTGAGCCCCCAGCCTCTGCTTCCTCAATGGAAGACGTGACGGCGGGATTGAGGAGATCCTCTAAGTATTCCTTCCACCGTCCGACAACATCCCCAGTTGAGGTCAACAGACGCCCATCGCCACTGTAAACAGCGTTGGTAGGGCACTGCTTTCCCCTCCTGAGGCGCCGGACGGTTTGCCAGAATCTCTTCGAGGCCAGCCGATAGTCCTTTTCCATGGCCTCACCGAACTCCTCCCAGGCCCGAGTTTTTGCCTCCACAACCACCCGGGCTGCAGTCCGTTTAGCCTGCCGGTACCTGTCAGCTGCCTCAGGAGTCCCACAAGCCAGCCAGGCCCGATAGGACTCCTTCTTCAGCTTGACGGCATCCCTTACTTCCGGTGTCCACCACCGGGTTCGGGGATTGCCGCCTCGACAGGCACCGGAGACCTTGCGTCCACAGCTCCGAGCAGCCGCTTTGACAATGGAGGTGGAGAACATGGTCCACTCGGACTCAATATCTCCAGCCTCCCTCGGGATCCGGTCGAAGCTCTGCTGGAGGCAGGAGTTGAAGATCTCTCTGACAGGAGACTCGGCCAAACGTTCCCAGCAGACCCTCACAGTACGTTTGGGTCTACCGAGTCTATCCAGCTTCCTCCCCCGCCATCGGATCCAACTCACCACCAGGTGGTGATCAGTTGACAGCTCCGCCCCTATCTTCACCCGAGTGTCCAAGACATACGGCCACAGGTCAGATGAAACGACCACGAAGTCGATCATTGACCTATGACCTAGGGTGTCCTGGTGCCATGTGCACTGATGGACACCCTTATGCTTGAACATGGTGTTCGTTATGGACAAACTGTGACTAGCACAGAAGTCCAATAACTGAACACCACTCGGGTTCAGATCAGGGGGGCTGTTCCTCCCAATCACGCCCCTCCAGGTTTCACTGTCATTGCCCACGTGGGCGTTGAAGTCCCCCAGTAGAACGACGGTTCTATATCATACAAAATGGTTTTATATCATACAAAAATGATATAAAAGTGAAAAAAAAAAAAAGTTTACTCATACGATGTGCTGGCTGTTAGTAAGAGCCTCAGCATTTAATAAAAACTAGCTTTGATGGGTTATTTTATATGTTCTTCAATATGTTTCATGCGTGAGGGGCGCCGGACAAATGGACATCTATCTGAGTCTAAAAATATACGGGCAGCATGTGCCCTGAATCTGGTCTCTAATTGGTTCTAAAAGATCCTCCTCCGGACGCAGGTCGTTGCGTCCCTGGCGAATCAGAATTGGATGCGTGTTATTTTATTCAATCTGATTGGTTCTCGTCACCTGTCATTCAACTTTACACTCTTGGCCCGGGTATACTTCACTTACCGCGCCCGGACGTGTCACAAAGTATTGTAGCGACTATGAGTCAGATAAAATAATAACTCAACGGGGAATTGAATTAAAATGAAAGACTCGAATGAAACTATAATTTATAAATAATTCAGAATTAATGTTTACACCTTAACTTATTCGTCCGCCAATATGTAAGAACTTAAAGGGGGCTCTGTTAAAGGGAAACATGTATATTTAGCTCAAATGAATGAATTCATAGGGAATTTTGAGAGTCTATTTTACAGCCGAGCAAATGACTCTTCCAGCGTTCATTTGAACGGGTCGTAAATATCAACTCTGCAGCGGATATTAATATCCGAACAATAGTGAAACACTATTTAACAGCCAGGTAACTTAGATCGGCAGTTCAAAACATTAAATTGATAAGCACATAACACAAGAACAGTTATCTTTGAATACAAACAGAACTTTATTGATTACTCTAACACATCAAACTAATATCTAACATAAACACACGCACTCGCACATTCACACGTTGCAGAAAGAAAGAAGGTGAGGAAAGAATAAGTTCTAAGAGAGAGAAATTATGAAATCCTAAGCAATAATATGCATTTATGACACATGACCTGAAGAAACCATTGATCAGTAATTTAACCTCCTATCGTTTCTTAGGCAAGGTTATTACATTTGATCTAATGCACCAGTTCAGCTCGGAATCAAGAGGCATTACTTGCGTTTGTGTCTCGTGTGTCGTCTGACAAGGGGGATTCCCTTCTCCTGGCTGGACAGGGGTTTTCCCGGATCTTTGATTCGCTGAAAGTCTGGTCGACGTCTGGGGAAGCCAATCACGTGGCGTGTTGGCGGCTGGATGAAAGTCTTGTGGGCGTTGTTTGAAGTTGAAGCGCGCTTTTGGAGACTCGTTGCGAAACTTATGCGGCGGAACTTAACAGAACCCGAGACTTAACGGAAAGAAAATAAACTTTAAGTAAAAGAAAGGAAAGTGAGAGAAAAGCAGATGGCCTGAATGAAATCGTTGTTTAACCCATTTTCTCTGATCTTGGTCTGCCACGATTGTCAGATCGTCTCCTGGGATCTCTCCGTTCAGAACTCAACTCTGGTCAAACTGCTAGGATTTAGCTCATCTCTGAACTGCGAACAGGCCGCGAACCAGCTCGAACCGAACTACAACCGAACTTGAGCTGACTTGAACAGAACTAAACGTGAACTGAACTGGATACTTCATTCGTGTTCTGAGATTAAACTCAAATATTTGCCCATCCCCTGGATGGGTTCTGGCCAATTAGGCTTCAGGGGTGACTGTGTCTCCACCCCTCCCATAAAATTGGGTTATCTATTATAATTTAGTTTCCTGCTCTTAAGCAGGAAGTAAATTTAGACCTAATTTCTTACTATAAGGACATGATCAATTCTATAAAGATTTCATTCAGCTCATCTCTTGGATTATATCCATACGAACACAACAATATCAAACACAGTGCCTTTTCATCCGCTCATTCAATAGTTACATAATTGCATGAATTGGGAGTAAAATACATGCATAATAGTCACGTGTATTCAGTTGTAAACACACTAACAAGCTATGTCGAAGGCTATTTGAATGAAAGTCCAATAATCAGTAATTTCATGCACTCCATATGTAACAGTTTCTGTGAGCTTGCTTGGAGTTTTAGCTGAGTCACGTGGAGTTAATTTACCGGTCATTGAAAAGACAGAGATCTGGTTGTTTCTTTGTCTTGTGATCACAACGAGTCCTCTTTCCTCTTTAACTAAGTTTTGAACAAAAGTCCATAGGAAGTCAGTTATCAACAACTAGTAGCTCCGGGCAGAATGGAGCCTCCATCTCTCTTGTGATCGATGGTCGATTTCCTGGGGTCTGGAGCTGAATTGGGCTTTGTGAAGGGGATGTTCATTTGATCGAATCATTTGGAACATTCATTAACTATGTCTGCGCCCATAATTGCTACATTATACTACACAACGGATGCGCGCGGATGATCGCGTTCGACGCATGCGCAGTAAATTTTTTCCCTATGCTCTACCAGACATCGGGGGGCAGCACATGATCGTAGAAGAACTGTGTTGCATCCACCATTGCAAGAAGTTTGGAAGAAACACTGAAGAATCATAAATGATGGAGAAGGATATGCTTCTTTACTCGTCTTGGAAGAAGAAGAAATTAAGAAGAAGAAGAAAAGACAATGGTGTGTGGCCGCTGAACCAGAAGAGACTTGTGGATGGGGAATTTAGCACTTTGGTGCAAGAGATGCGGAGGATGGACACCGAAAAGCATTTTCAATATTTTTGAATGTCGGCTTTCATGTTTGACGATTTGTTACATCGAAACGCTCCCAATCTTCAACACAAGTCAACACATCGAGCTCCAGTTGGTGCAGCGGAAAGGTTAGCAGTGACGTTGAGTTTCTTGGCTACAGGGTCCTCGCTTCATAGCATAGCAGCTAGCTACAGACTGGGCAGCCGGACTGTGTCCAAAATCATTCCTGAGGTGTGCCAGGCTATTTGGAAGTGTCTGCAGCCAGAGTATGTTGCTGTGCCATCGCAGGAACAGCGGGTGGACATCGCACAGGACTTCTGGCGCAAATGGAACTTTCCTTTGTGTGTTGGTGCAGTGGATGGCAAGCATGTTCAAATCAGAGCCCCTCCAAACGCCGGTAGTGACTTTTTCAACTACAAAGGCACACATTCCGTTGTATTAATGGCGGCATGCGACGCACACTACCGTTTTACAATGGTAGACAATGGAGCATAAGGGAGGGAAAGCGATGGTGGTATCTTCAAAGAGAGCGAGTTTGGGTCGAAAGTACTTGATGGAACCCTGGGCTTGCCACCTCCAGCTGCCCTGCCAGGCACAGACATTTTGAGCCCCTACGCCCTTGTTGGAGATGCAGCTTTCCCACTACGCGTGAATCTGATGCGACCTTATCCTGGTAAATTTTTGTAAAACCAACATTTTTGGTTGCAAGAAGAATAATTGAGAATGCTTTTGGCATATTGGTGTCTCGTGGAGGGTCTTTGGACGTCCAATGGATTGCAGTGTAACGAACACTGTGCACATTGTGAAGGCCTGTGTGGCTTTGCACAATTTCTTGGCACACAAAGATGCTGCAAATCCCTGCAACTCCAGGTACATTCCCCAAAACTACACAGACAGCACCAACACAAACGGAGATGTAATTCTGGGGGAGTGGAGACGGGTTGTTGATGGCGACAACAACCTTCAGGATTCAAGGTGCCTCTCTGCTGCTCGAGCAACATGAGCCGCACTTCTGACGAGGAAGAACCTGGCAACCTTCTTTCAGACACCCCAAGGCTCTCTGCCATGGCAGGACAGAGTCGTCAGAAGAGGACAGCTCAATGTGGAAGGACAGTAATCGAACAGAAATAAAATAAAAAAAGAAATAGCACAATACGGACTGCTCAGTGGCTAAAATGTTGTCTTTTTGCTATCTTTGTATTGTTGCTTTACTTGTTATTTACGGTTTTGAATTGTTTATATGCATAAACAGTTGCAGTCATTTTGTATATATGACAACCCTGTAATAAATCTGAGACAAAAACAGTTCGTTGTGGAAGTGTGCTTTTATTACTGTATAAAGAGAAAATCAGCAAAATATCGTACGCATATAAAATATACAAATATTTGTGTTACTTTTGCTTAAATATTTTCTTTTATATACATACACAATTGCCATCATTCTGTACATATGAACACCCTTTCATTTGTAACAAATGAGACAAGAACAGTTATTTGTGCAAGTGTGCTTGTATGATTGTATAAATATTAAATCTGCAAAATATTTTACAAATAATTTAAAGTATGCAAAAATTATACACTAAATAAAAAGTTTTTATAAAACTACGTACATAAACCAGAGCTTTCTGTAGTGCAAATTAAAAATCATTAATATAACTTGATTTGAGGTCAAAATCACTTCAGAAAATACATTTTCCTGTCAGAAACCCTCCCCTCAGAACAGATTCTGTCAGAATATATTTTATGTTGATATTTCCCCTTAACTTTAAAAAAAATCATTAATATAACTTGATTTGAGGTCAAAATCACTTCAGAAAATATATTTTCCTGTCAGAAACCCTCCTCTGAGAACATATTCTGTCAGGATATATTTTATTATATTGAAATGTCCCCCTTACTTTTTAAAAAATCATGAATGTACCTTGATTTGAGGTCAAAATCACTTCAGAAAATACATTTTCCTGTCAGAAACCCTCCTCTGAGAACAGATTCTGTCAGAATATATTTGATTATATTGAAATTTCCCCATAACTTTAAAAAAAATCATTAATATAACTTGATTTGAGGTCAAAATCACTTCAGAAAATACATTTTCCTGTCAGAAACCCTCCTCTGGAATCACATTCTGTCAGGATATATTTTATTATATTGAAATGTCCCCCTTACTTTTTAAAAATCATGAATGTACCTTGATTTGAGGTCAAAATCACTTCAGAAAATATATTTTCCTGTCAGAAACCCTCCTCTCAGAACAGATTCTGTCAGAATATATTTTATTAAGTTGAAATTTCCCCATAACTTTTTAAAAATCATTACAATTTAGAGTGATCTGTTATCAGAGGTGATTTTTCCAAAGTTAAGAATTTCAGAAATGTACATATATACATACTATATATACTCAGCTGCTCTCATTCATAAAAAAAACTCCTCTATGTTCGTCACAAAGACTTGCAACAAATCAACATCCCTCAGGGCTTTTAGTTCAAACGTGTGCAGATGAGAAGAAATATTGATAGATTCTCATATGTCTGTGTCACGGGTGACAAAACGCTGGAAAAAGCGGAACCTTTCTTTTTCTTTCCATGTTCCCCGAGGGGAATTATTTTGGTGTAACACCTCACTCCGGTTCCGGGTGCAGCAGAGACTTTGCCGTACCTAATTACTGCTGATGCACGGCAGGTGTGAGGGAGAGGGGAGCGGCGTTTGCACCGGTGACACAATTTGGCGTAAGTCGGCAGGGTTGCCACCGTGAGTTGCAGCGGCCACAGGTACGCGATGGCGGATGAAGAGGTCCCACCAGTTCGCTCGCAAGTAATGCCCATCATGATGGGAGCCCCTTGGGCACAACGCTATGGAGGACCAGGATCGGAGCTGAGTTTTCAGGACTGGAAAGCGCAGATAGAATATCTGGCTGGATTACAAGGACTGAGCGCATCACAAGAGGTACAGTTTGTGCTAGGATCGTTAGAAGGAGAAGCTAAAAGAGAAGTTCTTGCTGCATCAGAAGCCACGCGGGCCACTGCGAAGAACATCTTTGATTTCTTGTTTGGAGTATATGGAGATTCTACCCCGGTAGCCATTCTTCGTGCCCAGTTCTTTAACTGTCAGCAGGGGCCTCAGCTGACTCTGCGAGCATACTCCCTGAAACTGCGAGAGCAGTTTGGCCGGCTGAAAGGTCGACGAGATCATGGACTGGGAGAAGGAGATGGCTTATTGAGAGACCAGTTTGTTTTGGGGCTGCGTGAAGGACCGGTGCGCCAGGGCATACGGCTCCAGCTTCGACGAGACCCCACTATGTCTTTTGAGGCTCTTCGACAAGAGGCCTTGGCGTTGGAGTCGGATCAGGGAGAGATGACTCGGACACCAGTTCGTGTGGCGGTCAGCAGCGCCACAGTACCCGCGCCTGTTGAGTCAAATGAGTGGAAGCAGAAATTGAGGACAGAATTACTGGAGGATGTTAAGGGACAGATGGCAGAGTTGTCTCGGAGTCTTTTGAGTGAGCTTCATCGCGGTCGAGTCGAGGGTGGACCGATGATGCGAGGAAGATCATATTCAGAGGAGGGGCAAGGACCTGTACGCCGCCCTCCGCGCCCAACGGGCCCCCGGTTTCAGTGGGACCACCAGGGTCGACCCATCTGTATCAATTGTGGAAAGCCGGGACACATCAGTCGCCAATGCGACCGTCGTCGAAATTCTCAAGAGGGTTTTTAGTCCCACCGGTCACTGTGGGTCAAGTGGCCGGGACCCCATCAAGAGACCCTTGTTCTGTTCCGGTGATGAGAGACGACTGGGTTGGGCGTTGCCCCACCGTGGAATTTCAAGTTAATGGAATGAAGATTAATTGTCTGGTCGATACAGGTTCTCAGGTCACCTTGTTTTCAGAGAGTTTGGCTCTGGAGTTATTCGCGGATCATCGGCTTCACAGGACGGAAACTTCAAGACTCACATTACGTGGAGCGAATGGATTAGATATTCCTTACACTGGGTACATCGTGGTAGACTTTCTGGTTCGAGGGGTCCCTGTCCACCAGAAGGGTGTTGTCATTGTTCGAGACCACTGCTTGGGTCCCCATCGAGCACTGCTAGGGATGAATGTCATTCTAGATTGCTGGGAAGAGCTGTTTAAAGGCCGACCGGCCCGAACGCCCCCGTTAGCAGCAAGGCAGGACTGGGACCAGATCCTGGCCGATTGCCGAAGAGTCCATGCAGCAAGTCAGGTGCAAGATCGGGAGGATATCGGTCGAGTCACCTGCCGGTACGCTCTGTCTGTTCCAGCCCGGAGCGAGGCTGTTCTCTGGGTCCGAGTGCCTGCTGGACCCCGTGAGTCAGGTAACTGTGTCCTGGTAGAGCCCCATGAAGATTGTCAACCCATCGAAGTAGCCCATGGGCTAGCGGTCATACAACGAGGGCGAGTTTCAGTGAAGGTGCGAAACGCCCATCCCTACCCAGTACTCCTTCGTCGGCATCAACGTCTGGTTCGAGTTTCATCTGTCCGTCCTGTCCAAATCCAAGAGCAACAAGATGTCTGTTTCAGGCAGGTGAGCCCTGCGGTGGTAGAAGTTGCCGTCCGTCCAGTGGAGGCCAGTTCAGGCCCTGTGAGAGGGGAAATGCCGACCCATTTGATGGGGGAGTCTTTGAAGGGTGAGGACCTGGAGGAAGGGCAAGTGTTACAGCTCCAGGAGCTCCTGAAGAAGTGGAAACATGTGTTCTCAACCCATGAGGAAGACTATGGCTGTACAGGAGTGATTAAGCACCAAATACCCACCGGAGAAGCAACACCTAGTCGGGAGTGGTACCGTCCGGTGCCCCCCACTCTCTACACTGAAGTCCGCGCTCTGTTAAAAGGGATGCTAGATAGAGGGATCGTTCGAGAAAGTATTAGTCCATGGGCAGCCCCGATTGTCCTAGTACAGAAGAAAACGGGAGCCTGGAGATTCTGTGTCGACTACCGCAAGCTCAATAGTGTGACTAAGAAAGATGCATTCCCATTGCCGCGGATCGAAGACTCACTCACGAGTTTGACTCAAGCAGCATGGTATTCAACCTTGGATCTGGCCAGCGGATACTGGCAAGTACAGATGGATGACTGCGACCGAGAGAAAACTGCCTTCACCACACCGTTCGGGCTATTCGAGTGGGACCGGATGCCGTTCGGGTTGTGCAATGCCCCCGCGACCTTTCAGCGACTTATGCAGCGATGCCTGGGAGGGCAACTAGTCGAGTCCACGCTGGTCTATTTAGACGATGTAATCGTTTTTTCCCCTGACTTGCAAACCCACCTGCATCACTTGGAGAATGCCTTCCGGGCCATGGAGAGATATGGGCTAAAGTTGAGACCAGAAAAATGCCAGCTGTTTCGCAAAGAGGTACAATTCCTGGGACATCGAGTCAGCGCTGCCGGTATATCCCCTGATCCAGAGAAAGTTGCAGCAGTCCAAGGCTGGGAACCCCCACGAACAGTGAGGCAAGTGCGGTCGTTCCTAGGCTTCGTAGGATATTATCGACGATTTATTAAAGGATTCTCTGGGCTTGCTAAGCCATTGAACCAGCTTCTTGCTGGCACTGGACGTTCCCGTGGCAAAAGTTCATCGACGGTGCAATGGGACTCAGCATGTGAAACGGCCTTTCAAAATCTGAAGCAGGAACTTCTGAGGGCTCCCATCCTAGCCTATGCAGACTTCACTCAGCCGTTTCTCCTGTATACCGATGCCAGCAATGCAGGATTGGGGGCGGTACTAGCCCAAGAGCAACAAGGAGTGGAGCAGGTAATTGCTTATGCCAGTCGAAGTTTGCACCCTGCAGAGCGGAACGCAGCGAACTACAGTTCCTTCAAGATAGAGTTGCTAGCCATGAAATGGGCCGTGGCCGAGAAATTCAAAGACTACCTGTGGGGAGCTAAGGTGACGGTGATCACGGACAACAATCCTCTAGTCCATTTGCAGACTGCCAAGTTGGGAGCAGTGGAGCAGCGGTGGGTGGCTCAGCTTGCTAATTACGACTATCGGCTTAAGTATCGACCTGGCAGAGAAAACGCGAATGCTGATGCATTGTCCAGACTCCCAGCCATTCAGAGAGATGGCCAAACGCACCTCGATACCCCTGGTCAAGGGGATGAATTGTTGGTGGCAGTCGTGGAAGCTCCCGGGACCCAGGGGGATGTTCCGTCCAGTTGGGGATGGGACCCCGGACGGTGGAGGAGATTACAGCAGGAAGATGAAGACCTGTGTCAGGTCGCCTCGCATCTCAGGCGGGGATTCAGGTTGCGAGCCGAGGAAAGGCAGGCTCAGACAGTGGGAGTACAACAGCTCCTGAAACAGTGGAAGAGATTGCGGATCAGAGAAGGGGTAATCTGTCGTTCACTGCGAGATCCAAGAACTCAGGAAACCAGGTATCAAGTGGTGGTCCCAGAGGACCAAGTCCAAGAGCTGTTGATTGCCTATCACACCCATGCTGGCCATCAGGGCCAAGAAAAGACTTTGTCACTGCTGAGGAGGTATTTCTACTGGTCAGGGATGGAGAAGAAAGTTGAAGAGTTTGTTCAGAGTTGTCCACGGTGCACGCTGTTTAAACGCCGGAAGGAGCCTCGAGCCCCACTGGTTCCTTTTCGGCCGAAGGCGCCTCTACACATCATAGGGATTGACTTCCTGACCCTAGGGCGACCCGCAGATCGATATCAAAATATCCTGGTAATGACCGATCTGTTTACCAAGTACGCCTGGGCCGTCCCCACTGTAGACCAGACGGCAGAAACTACAGCCAATGCCCTTTGGAGAACAGTAATACAGCCGTTCGGCTGTCTAGAGACCCTCCATTCGGTACCAAGTACGCCTGGGCCGTCCCCACTGTAGACCAGACGGCAGAAACTACAGCCAATGCCCTTTGGAGAACAGTAATACAGCCGTTCGGCTGTCCAGAGACCCTCCATTCGGACCAAGGTCCAAATTTTGAGTCCCGAGTCATACAAGAGCTGAGCCATCTCTATGGTTGTCGAAAGACACACACGACTTCGTATCATCCCCAAGGTAACGGAGGGTGCGAGAGATTCAATCAGACCCTGTTGGGGCTATTGGGAACGTTGGAGAGTGAGCAACAGTGTCGATGGGCCGAGAGCCTCCCTACGTTACTACAAGCCTATAACAATAGTGTGCACAGCATCACCGGGTATGCCCCTTCTTATCTCATGTTTGGGCGTCATCTACGTCTACCTGTAGACTTGCTCCTGGGCACCGAGGCCACCGAAGGAGAGTACAGCACCACGGACTGGGTAAATCGACACCATCAACAATTACTAAATGCTTACAAGCGAGTTTCAGGCCATTTGAGTACTGCAGCAGCTAAGAACAAGCGGCTGTATGATCGAACTGCCAGAGAAGCCCCTTTACTGCCTGGAGATCGAGTGCTGGTAAGGGACAACCGACGTCCAGGGAAAGGAAAGCTCCATGATCGTTGGGAATCGACACCATATGTGGTGGAACACCGACAGGGGCCTGATGCTCCAGTCTACTCGGTACGGCCTGAGGGAAAGCCGGGACCCATACGGGTACTTCATCGAAATTTGCTCCGTCCATGTCCGAACTATCCACAGCCCGCGGCTGAAACACAGAGTGCGCCGCCTGCCCCCAATGTGCCCATGATAGGGTGGGCAATAGTCCCAGGGAACCCCGAAGTGGAGGCCCGAGTGGCTCCACCCACGCCACCCCGACGGTCCCAGCGGGACACCCGAGGACAGCCACCTGAGAGATATGGCGACTGGCATTAGAAAGACCGGTTCTAGGGACTAGAACCGATTGGCAGGGGGGGATGTCACGGGTGACAAAACGCTGGAAAAAGCGGAACCTTTCTTTTTCTTTCCATGTTCCCGAGGGGAATTATTTTGGTGTAACACCTCACTCCGGTTCCGGGTGCAGCAGAGACTTTGCCCTACCTAATTACTGCTGATGCACGGCAGGTGTGAGGGAGAGGGGAGCGGCGTTTGCACCGGCTTTCCGTTTCACAAGAGGAGGATAAAAGAGCCATTCAGAAGAGAAGAGCGGTGAAGTTCAGGGCAGTTCAGGTCGGGACAAGTCAGGGTTGAGGTCGAGCTGGTGAAAGTCGACCGGTGTCCAGTTAATCAGCTGTTTGGCTGGGTCTCTGTCGTTGTGTCTTGGGGTAGAAGATCTCCTGGGTGAGCGCTTACATTGGACGCTGTCGTTTAGAGCTGCTTGGAGAATATTACTGGATTGAACTGCTGCTTGGATCTGTGCCGGAAGAGGAAGAGAGGAAGATAAGTGAATTAATTACATCGTTGAATCAAATGTAAAGCTGGAAGAAAAAGACTGTGAATGTGAAATTTACTATTGAGGAGGACATCTGTTTCAGAGACGCTGGAGAAGAATTGAGAGTTGAATATCCCCATTCAAAGGCATGGATGAAGCGAGGCTTCTGATCAGCCCTACTGTGTGAGTGATTTGCAGTTGTTTGCCTTACCTGATGCACGCTGAATTAATGCTGTGGATTTGTAGTGAACACGAGTGCTGTGTGATATGCTGAGAAGAGTCTCCCAACGCCTGCTTCCATTCTTGTGAGATGATCTACTTGTCTCCATCTAAATTCCAGAACGAGACAACTGAACCGGTGAAGTAACGCTTTGTATTATCCTCTCTTCCACTGAGTATTGTCGTGAAGTAATCCCTCATTGAAGGCTCCGGTTAACTCTTTCTCTCTCTGAAATTACAAGCCTTGTGAAGAACCGTATGGCTGTGGAAAAATCTGAACTGTTATACGTATTGATGGAGCTCTGAAGATGTACGACATCGCTGGTAAAGCTGCTTACTGAGTCTCTCGCTAATGTCTGATAAGAGAATCTGCTGTTAAGAGAAGAAACCTTACCTGGTACCTACCGTCTGAGTCCTGCAGATGCGCAGCAACGCTGTGAAGTGAGTTTTAAAGTCACAAATTCCCGTTCATGTTCTGATGAGAGAATCTGCTGTTAAGAGAAGAGACCTTACCTGGTACCTACCGTCTGAGTCCTGCAGATGTGCAGCAACGCTGTGAAGTGAGTTTTAAAGTCACAAATCCCCGTTCATGTTCTGATGAGAGAATCTGCTGTTGAGAGAAGAGACATTACCTGTTCCTTACTGTTTGAGTCCTGCAGATGTGCAGCAACGCTGTGAAGTCAGTTTTAAAGTCACAAATCCCCGTTCATGTTCTGATGAGAGAATCGGCTGTTGAGAGAAGAGACATTACCTGTTCCTTACTGTTTGAGTCCTGCAGATGTGCAGCAACGCTGCGAAGTGAGTTTTAAAGTCACCATTCCCCTCTCACGTCCTGGTAAGAGGATTTGCTGCTAAGAGAAGAAACCTTACCTGTTACCTACCGTCTGAGTCCTGCAGATGTGCAGCAACGCTGTGAAGTCAGTTTTAAAGTCACAAATCCCCGTTCATGTTCTGATGAGAGAATCTGCTGTTGAGAGAAGAGACATTACCTGTTCCTTACTGTTTGAGTCCTGCAGATGTGCAGCAACGCTGCGAACTGAGTTTTAAAGTCACCATTCCCCTCTCACGTCCTGGTAAGAGGATCTGCTGCTAAGAGAAGAAACCTTACCTGTTACCTACCGTCTGAGTCCTGCAGATGTGCAGCAACGCTGTGAAGTGAGTTTTAAAGTCACAATTCCCCTCTCACGTCCTGACAAGAGAAGCTGCTGTTAAGAGAAGAAACCTTACCTGTTACCTACCGTCTAAGTCCTGCAGATGTGCAGCACGCTGTGAAGTGAGTTTTAAAAACACAATTCCCCTCTCACGTCCTGACAAGAGAAGCTGCTGTTAAGAGAAGAAACCTTACCTGTTACCTACCGTCTGAGTCCTGCAGATGAGCAGCAACGCCGTGGAGTAAGCCTTCCTAGCCACCATCGCTCTATTGTCCCCCGAAGACAGTGGAACATCGTTCCAGCGGCTACTCTGGTCCAATAGCCTGAGAAGACAGGAGTTGCTCATTCTTTCCTCAAGTTGATTGTCATTCAATAAAGACTATTATTTTTGAACTCAAGTACTTGCCTCCTCCTTTGTCCATTTGTTGCGTGCCTGTGGTGTCGGCTCCTCACGGTGGTGCCTGGAGTCAGGGGCGGCTGGTCATTCGAGTCCGCCCCGGCCTGCACCGGTGACATCTGTGTCAAATTTCTAAACAGAGTGTGGGAGTGATATTTATACAGAAGGTTTTAGACTATGAAATGGCTGGCATATTGCAAATATGATTGTTAAAGTTTTTTCTTCATGAAATAATTTGTGCTGTTTAAACAATGATTAGGCATTTTTAATGTACATTTCATTACCTGCCACACCTGTTTATCAACAAAGAAACATTTTTAGATGCACACAAAGCTTTCTGATGCACAAAGAATATTTTTATTATCTTGTTTCCTTAGCGTGTGGATGCTTTATAAGCTGTAAGCCGGCAACAGGCTTCTCAGGAACATGGGTTATTTCCAGAACAGACGTGTTCATGGACACAGCAGCAGATTCACACAGAGATGTGCGTTTGCCCACCCTCACTGGCCGACTTGCGAGACTGGGCAGTCGGGGGATGGAAAGGGGGGCAATGGCTTGCAGATCAGACTCACATAAAGGTTCTTCCATGTTTCTCCCCACCAAATCAATTAGATCTGTAGAAATGCAGAGCCCTGGATGTCTTGGAGGTCTTTCACATGAAATTGACCTTTGTCCAGCTAGAACCTTCACAGGAACGGGCATGATTTTGGACACAGCAACAGGGTGTTGGCGCAGAGACGTACGTCTGTCCACTCTCACTGGTTGACTCTCAAGATAAAGATGTAAGGAAGCACTGACATTCAGGTCAGACTCACATGAAGGGTATGTGAAGTTTTTCACCGACACTTCCTTGAAATGCTCAGAAGACCTGGCTCCTCGATGCCCTGGGGTTACACCTGAAACTGATTCAGTCTTCTTCTTCTTTTCAGCCTTTGGCAAAAAGCAATGTCCAGCTGACTTGTTCCGGCCAGGCTTGACGGGAACATGGGTTAGTTCCAGAACAGGTGTGATTGTGGACAAGGCAACAGGGCTTTCAGACAGAGACGCTTCGTTGTCCACCCTCACTGGTCCACATGAAGGGTCTGTGCTGTTTCTCTCTACCACATCCATAAAATAGACAGGAGATCTAGGACCTTGACGTCCTGTTAGCATTTCACCTGAAGCTGACTTCTTTTCTCCAGTCTCTGGTCCAGAAGATCTGCTGAAAATCTGTTTGCCTGTGCATAGCAGTGGCGGATTCTGGAGAGTATTGCTTGCTTTGTTCCACATGTTTAAATGCTGGAGTGAAGATTTCCTCAACAAAACTGTCTTGAATGAGCAAGAAGCAACAACAACAACAACAGTCAGATGCAAAATGAAGGTCTTTTCTCCAGGATTCTCTGTAATAATGTCCATTATGATGTCACAATCCAAAATAGAATGTTGGGCCTTTGAGTTCTTGCGTGCCTTCAAACACGTGACATTCTGTTTTCTTTTGAATACTATTTTCTTCACATTGCAACAGGGATTTTGTTTATGCACATTGTAGTAGCCTACACGTTAATTTATTTTTAGCATATTAATCTTTCATGTTGTGTCAACCTCGCCAAATTAATAAAAATAAATCATCTCGGTATCGTTTTGCAAACATTAAGAGGTTTAAGATATATATATATATATATATATATATATATATATATATATATATATATATATATATATATATATATATATATATATATATATATATATATTACGAAATTCTAAAAGAGGGTTTCAATTGAATACTCCTTTTCATTAATAAGGGACCCAGAAAAAAAAGTTTTTTTTTCATGTCATTACATTGTTTAGAGCATAAGAAACAAATGGGAAAAAGAACATTTTTGAAAAATTATATTTTTATTCATATGTTATGATGTGTACTCTGTAGTTGACAGCAGGACTCAGTTGTTAAAAAAATTAATAGAAAATAAAATAGTATAGGCAAAAACAATGGGATTTATTTTTAATTCACCAATACATTTTTAGGTTTCAGGTTTTTTTTTTAAACAAACTTTATTTAAAGATGATTCTGAACTATGTTATGAAATGCATTCATATACCATTTTACTTTATGAAATATGTGGGCAAAATGACAATACTTGGATTTTCCCATTCAATACAATTAATCTATTCACTGCATCTAATTTGCATATTAATGTGTTCTTGGTGCAAAATGTAATGAAAAAAGAAGAAGTGTAATAATGGGAGGAATAATTGGCAACATTTTCATAATAATATCTAATATTTCATAGGAATATTGATATGTAATTTCTTTCCCTATTCACTTGTTATGTCTCCAGAATGCCTGATAATCATGATTTAACTCCTGGTGTCCACTACAGTGGTCATTTATGAAATCAATGCCCTGTTTTGTAACAGAAAGTCATATTTTGATTAGAAACCCCATAACATTTTCCTGAGATGTTGATTTATAACAAACAATTTGAAAATGAATATTATCATATTTCCATAAGAGGGCTAAACATTAATGTCAGCCGTTTTTAAAGACCAAGAAGAAGTTGTTGTCCTTGTGAAACCTCCAAACATTTAGTATCCCTGCAAAGCCCCGAATGTGCTCTTTACAGGACATCCAGACTGAGACATGTATGATATCAGAGAAATTCACTGAAATATAACGTCCACTACAGTGGACAAAAGTCTATACTTGGGTCCAAGGCGTTAAAGCCTCGCCTCACCTCATAAATGAAAGTGTAGAGGTGAAACACAGATATTACAACTGGTTTTAATTCAGTAAAATGAAATTACCGTGACTCAAACTTCCAAACCTGTAATTTCTTCTGGCGGAACGAAAAGGATATGATATCAGTGTTTCCCCTAGAATTTTTTCCAGCAGCGGTGCTGTTACGTGCCGGAGGTTAGCCGCTCGTCGGGGGGTCCGGGGGCATGCACCTCCGGAATAAAAAGAAAGAAAAAAAAACCCTTAAACCATGACTTCTGGCAAGTTTTGTGGATAGAAATAGACATTTTGAACATTAAAATCCAAATTAAGCTTTTCATTAAGGTGACTAGCTTATAGCCTATTTTACTTCAATAACCTGCAGGGACGTGCAGAAAGTTCCTAAGGGGCAAGGGCTCAAATGTAAGAAAGGGGCAATATCTAAAAAAAAAAAAAAAAATACTGGAAAAATTTGGATACTATTTTATGTTTTTGCAAAAAGTCTCATGCTTATCAAGCCTGCATTTATTTAATTAAAAATACCGGAAAAAACAGTAGCCTAATATTGTGAAATATTATTACATGATGTTTTTTTTTACCTTACGTTTTTATTAATCGAATATATATATATATATATATATATATATATATATATATATATATATATATATATATATATATATATATATATATATATATATATTGTTGTTTTGATTCACATTATGGCTCAATCGTCACCAGGTTTATTAGATGCTGCCCCTTTAAGACGCAGATCTAAAATCATTCTCCCCTTTACGCCCATTTAAGCTAAACTGTGTTTAAGTGAATACTCTCCAAGCCTGTCATTTTGAGATATAGGCTATTTTGTTGTGTATTTGATGGTTTAGTCGCGCACACGAAGCATATGTGCAAGTCGGTCCGTTTCGCAGCGTGCGTACACACACACACACACACCCGCCTTGAACTTAGAAACAGCGTCTATTGCGCGGATTATTGTGCTTTTCATTTAATCAAACACGTTCTGCAATTTAGCCAAAGTGGAGTGTGCATTTGACAACAATCACGGATTGTGCTGAATTTGACGTTAAATACATGTTTGTGGAGAAATGACAGCGCGCGCTGTGAAGGGAAGGAAGTTGTGCTAGACGATGCGCGAGCATAGTTTATAATAGTTTTACCTCATATCATCTTTTTTTAATCCTTGGAAGCGAAAATAAGATTAATATCACAGCCCTGTGATATTGTGAAAATGTAAGCAGACTACATTTTTGTTTAGTTCTCTGGCCATCGTCAATCTCTCTCTCTCTCTCCTTTACAGTGTGTAAGTGAATGTCGTGATATTACTGATCATGTGAAGATTTTGCAGTGGCGCTGAAAATCCAGCGGCGCTGCGCCGCTGTGAATACATTGTAGGGGAAACACTGGATATAATTGTGAGGAACAGATGAAAATTTCAGTCACTGAAACTCCTGAAACGCTCTTCTTTGTGTTCATAAGAAAAGTCGTGGTTGCCTGCAGACAGCCTATAGATAGAGTAGACTATGCTTCATCATTTCTTTGTATTAAAATGTGTATGTGCTTCTTCGTAACGTGATGAGATTGGTCCCACATGTCTAGACTCTAGAATAATCTGTTCTCCAATAATCCGAGCGTCATGCATATCAGAGATAGTCACGTTTCTCTTAAAGGGCATATTGCAGGTTAGAGACTCCAGTGAGTCAATGTTCAGAAAAATAATGTAGGAACTAGATTTTCTTTAAAATATACTTTAAAATACGCTATTAAGGCTTTTGGAGTCGTTTTTGTGCGAAAATTTTACTTCCGCATCTAAAAATGCCAAAACCGGACGTGACATAACGAGAGGGAGTGCGGAGAATCTCAGCGATAGGAAAACAATGGATCGCAATGACAGCTCGGACGCTGAGGACATTATAAATGTTTATTAATAATCATATGGCAGACCACAGCCATACAATTATGACACACAATTAGGGACAGACCAGGATTAGACAGAACAACGATTAGAGGAGCGCGATCACTTTCCTCCAACGGAAACTAACGTTACTTAAAACACTCCGTAAATTATGGTCATACAGATAAGAGTATACATCGTTCCTAATTGTAAAGGCTTTAAATCCAATCTTCCTTTCTTCTGTAACTCTTCCAACGTGCGCTCGCTGCTACACTAACTAACAATGTCGCTGTCAACACACGTGGTGCTGAAAGCCCGCGATTTTGCAACCTGCCCGCGATCATGCAACTTGCTCCATTTGCTGCGAAACAAATAATTTCTCACACTTTATTTTTGTTTCAAAACACACAAACAAGTACGCTTGTATCAAATGATTAAGCTGTTGTAGAGATGAAAGGAGGAAAACATCATGAGGGGTCCTACAAGCGGAATATGTAGTGCATTATTATTATTCAGAAATTCAACAGGCCATTGTCAGTTCAGGGCTCCAGACTAACTTTTTTCACTAAGAGCACAGTGGCCCCCAACTGAAAATTTTAGGGGCACAACCAGAAATTTTAGGGGCGCACACCGCAAATCAACATGCTAACCAAATCTACTAATTTCCACTGTATTACTGATAGGGATCAGTATCGTTAAGGTTTAAATGGTATTATTACTCTTACCGATACTTCTTATCGATCCGGTACTTTAACAGTATACTTACTGGTTCTTTTTATTATACTTTATTTTATTTATTTTTATTAAAAAAAAAAAACATAATTAAGAACATAATTAACATGGCTTTATAATCTGAAAAGTAAAATATCTATAGCAAAAGAAACCGCAAAGTTTGAACAAAAATATAAAACATCTATTTGTAAATGGACCAGTTGCGGGCATTCGGAAGGTCTGCTAACATTAATATTACAGTAAAGAACAAACCTACAAAGAAATCTAATAAAGTAATGAAATGTAAAATAACACTTTAATAGCTCTTTATTATCAAACACATCCCGCAGTTTACAACAATCACTGATTCTGACGTTAAAGGGGCTATATGCAACTTTTTCCCCAAAATAAACGTAACAATAGCCTTTTTATTTTACCATTTATGACTCAAACATCTCCTGATGAGCATACTGACACCTTGTCCGCTCACAGTGGGTGCACCTATAAGCCTGTATCCTATTTTTCCTATTTTCTGTCAGGTCGGATTTGTCCCGCGCTGTCTGCGGATGTGACGTCACCACCGCTGCGAGAGCGAGCAGAAAATAAGAGCAGTTCTGTTTTTTGGCCACAGGTGTCAGTCGTGAGTTTTAATTTCAGAAAAACGCAAATAGCCCCTTTAAGTTTAGGTTTAGGGAGAAATGACAGCAGCTGTGAAGGGACGGATGTCGCGCTCGACGAACACGGCTATAGGAATAGTTTTACCTCATACCATCTTTTTATAATTCTTGGAAGCCAAAATTGAAAATAAAATTAGATTAATATCACAGCACATCCCTAAAGTTTAAGCAGAATAAATTTTTGTTTAGTTCTCTTGGCCATCGTCACTCATTAAGCTGACTGTGGTGTGTGTTCGCTGTAGCTCCACGTGAGAGAGCTTGTTTGCTTTCTCTCTCTTCTGGATTGCAAATGGCAAAAATGCATCACGGACAAATGGTTTAATATTATCTCATATAGAAACGGCTGGCAAAGATAGAATTGTCCAGATATAACATCTATCAATTATAAATAGTAAGTGTATTTTCTTAATTTCTCCAGTATGACAGCAGGCAAATTTACTGGTCGCACATGTGCGACTGGATGTAAAATTCAGTCGCACACTCTCAAATTTTAGTCGCAAAATGCGACCATTTAGTCGCACTCTGGAGCCCTGCAGTTATTCCTTACCTCAACAGGAAATTCCTGAGCACAACGACTGTGTTCCCATGCAATCATATCTTAAATTGCAGACACTTTTTTAGCAATGTGCTCACCTTCAAAATGACTCATGCATCATGTGGCATTGCTATTCTTCTTTTGACCTCTTCTAGGCCTGTACACTTCGTATCTCCAAAGTCAAGCGCCATCTACAGGAGAAATGGCCCACACAGTTTGTATTCTTTCTTTATCTGACACAATTCAGGTCTTGGAGTCGTTACTTTTGAGCTGATGGCCTGAGTAGGGAGTGTTAGATAAAGGAGACATATAAACAAACATTTACACTATAAATTAATTTAACATAACAAAAAAAATAAGACATTCAGGTCTTCTGCAGTAATGTATAATAAAGTTTTTGAAAAGTAGGCCTGCTCAAATACCATGTTTACAACATCTCCTATTTTTAATTGCATGCATATATTTGTCAATGTTATTTTCAGGAGCATGCCTGCAAACATTTAAGGCTGCCAAGATGCCAGAGATAGAGGGAAAGGTGGCAGAGTTTTTAAAGCATGCCCCACATAAGTGTGGAGGACCAAAAAACCACAGGGTAATTATCTGCATGCACATGTATAATAACTGGAATAGAGAAAGAGAGAGAGAGAGAGAGAGAGAGAGAGTGTGTGTGTGTGTGTGTGTGTGTGTGTGTGTGTGTGTGTGTGTGTGTGTGTGTGTGTGTGTGTGTGTGTGTGTGTGTGTGTGTGTGTGTGTGTGTGTGTGTGTGTGTGTGTGTGACTCGTGTCACTACTGAGGCCCCCATAAACCATACAGAATTAGTTTTTTCGAAAATGTAAAAATGCAGAAAGATTTGTCTGATTAAATTGCTTTTGTATTTTATTTTTTAAAAAGCAATTTCGTACATTAGATTTTCTTACAATTTAAATTTCTTACATAGCCTAATTTATTTTTAAATTAGACATTAAGCAATGTCTTATGTGCTCCAATTTTAAGATTGTTCTGCCCACAGCAGAAGATGATGATGAGGTAATATATAATTTTTCTTATTTTGCTATGTCAGTGTTTGCTCAAATAATTCATAATTGAGGCTCACTTATCTGTAGCCCAAGCTCTAATTTAATTTTTTCATTTTAAGATTTGAATGTCGGCCAAGCCTAAATCAGTAATTGAATACGAACTGACTTTTTAGAGTGGTACAGTATTTAGCTATACATATTTTCAGTCTAATTTTTTTATTATTTCAAAATTAAAAACGCAAGAATTTTGTAATATGTAATGAGAACATTTGGTTTAATCACCAAAACTCAACAGCATGATCTTTCTATTCCAGAACAGTCAATTATAATCATGCCTTTTTTTTCTTCTTTGACAGACCCAGATTGGACAGGTACACTTTCATATGTTGTTTAACAAATTAATTTTCACTGAGATGATGAACTAGATAACTGTTATTAGACACAAACAACTGATTTAAATGCAATGATTTGACTTTCAGTCACCTCCCCTCTTCTCTGAAAACGAAGAAGACTTGTAGAATGTTAAGCTATGCCATTTTGTATTTGTTTTAATTCAATTTAACTATACTTTGTAATTATTTCAGTAGAGGGCTTAGGGGGCGCTGAGTGACGGGATGGGCGCTGAGTAACGCGAGGTTTCACGCAGAGAGGGTGAGATTCAACATGGCGACACGCGCTCACTGAGAGAACTGTACTAACTGCGCTTACTGTATCAACTGTATAAACAGTATTTTGGATAAAATACCGGATACCACGGCATCACACTCCTTGTACACTGGATAAACTAACGGACTTAGAGAAATACATCGATCACCACTACAACCGCTACAAAATGGATACGACCACAACGCAACAAACTCCGAAACCAAACAAATGAAACCAAACAAACGAAAGAAGACGTCATCTACCGACATCAGCGATTTACAAACTACAGAAATCGAGGTCAGTGTACTCGCTTCCATTAACAGCAAACTGGATTTACTGGTTACGCTACATAATGAAATAAAAGAACTTCGATCAAGCCTGGAATTTGCATACACACATATTGAAAAACTAGAACAATCTAATAGCTCCCTCCAAACCAATGTGGAATCACTCACCAAAAATATGGACGCGGTCATAAAAGAAAACAAAATAATGAAAGAAACCATTCTGGACATTCAAACTAGAAGCATGCGAGACAACTTGATTTTTTCTGGCATTCCTGAACACCCGTCTGACGATCCCCAGGCATCTATCAGAGACTTCATGAAAACTCAACTCAAACTCCCACCGGACACTATAAACCAAATCACCTTTCACAGAGTTCATCGTCTCGGAGCACGTTCAAATAAAGCTCCTCGACCGATCATCGCCAAACTGGAACATTACAAACACAAAGAACTCATCAAAAGCAAAGGAAAAGAACTGAAAGGCACCAACTACGGATTAAACGACCAATTCCCACGTGAAATAAACGACCGGCGCAAAGTCCTCTACCCTATCATGAAAAGACAGACAAAACAATAAACGAGCGAATATAGTTGTGGACAAACTTTACATCGAAGGGCAGCTCTACCGTGACTCGAACATTACTCCATGGCTCTTTTAATCTACCATGTAACCTCGAACAATCAGTGACTGTCATATTACATATGGATACGATGCACCCTCTCCCCGTTCTTTAATGCATACGTGGACCTTAATCCACCAACCCTTATGTGTCTGTTTACTTCATATCACCATGTCATACTGTACTTCTTTATATGTATTATCTACACGCCCCACTCATACTTTACACTTAGACATATTCATAAACACACCATCCCTATTCACATCACTGTACTTTTTGAATGTTTTTTTTTTTCCTCTCTTTCTCTCTCTCGTTATTATTATTATTATTATTATCATCATTATCACTACTTCTAGACATTTAAACAACAATCATGCAAACACTTACAATGGTATCATGGAATGTGCGGGGCTTCCGGACCCAGGCAAAAAGGACTAAAATAATTAATCATCTAGTGAAATTAAAGGCTGATATATCGTTTCTACAGAAAACACACTTATCAAAATCAGAACTTGGAACTCTTACATTTAATCAATTTGAATACATATTCTCGTCACCATACAATACTAAACAACGAGGAGTTTCAATATTAATCAAGAAAAATATCCCACTAATACTTAACACATCTGTTATTGATCCAGAAGGGAGATTTATCATCATCAATGTATCTATTAACCATATAACATACACACTAGCTAATATCTATGGACCAAACAATGATGACCCATCATTCTTTCATAGTTTTTTCCTCACTATTACCTGACACAAATAATATTATTATCGCTGGAGACTTTAATACTGTTATTAACCCACAAATGGACCGATCAAATTCATCCAATACAACAAGAACATGGCAATCTACAGAAACAATAAAACAATATATGACTACCTTTGGACTTGGCGATAGTTGGAGAATGAATAATCCCTCACTCAGAAAATATACTTATTTTTCTCCTTTTCACCAATCTTTTTCTCGAATAGACCTTTTTCTTATCAGTAACTCACTAACCCAGCATGTAACAGAAACTTCAATTCATCCAATCATAATCAGCGATCACGCTCCCATTTCAATCAAGTTTAGTATTAAATCCTCCGTTAAACCCCCCAACAGATGGCGCTTCAATACCTCACTACTTCAAGACTCTGATTTTGACAGTTTTATCAAGAAAGAGTGGGCATTCTTTCTTGAAATGAATGACTCTTCAGGGATTTCACCATCATTATTATGGGAAACAGGTAAAGCAGTAATTACAGGGAAAATAATATCTTATTCATCATATAGGAAAAAACAACAACAACAAGTAGAAAATAACTTAGAACAGAGAATTAAACACCTTACAGATACCTACACTACCAACTACCAGTGAACAAATACAAAGAGAACTAAACCACCTTAAAGCTGAACTCGATGGCATCATAAACCAAAAAACACAGTTCATTATCCAACAACTCAAATACAAACAATACCAATATTGCAACAAGATGGGCAACCAGCCGAATTCTATAAACACTTCTGGCCAACTTTATCTCCATTATTCCTCAGAGTAATCACAGAAGTCAAAGCTACATCCACAATACCCACACATATGAATACAGCTGTTATGACACTATTGCTAAAACCAAACAAGGACCCAATGCTCCCTTCCAGTTACCGCCCTCTCTCATTAATAAACACAGATTTAAAAATCATTACCAAAGCCTTAGCTACAAGAATAGAAACAGTTATCCCGATATTAATTCACCATGATCAAACAGGTTTTATTAAACACAGAAATGCTTCCGATAATATACGTCGACTATTCAACCTAATTAACCTCGCTGAACAAAAACAAACCAAAACTATAATTATATCACTTGACGCAGAAAAAGCATTTGACAAAGTTAACTGGACATTTCTTCTCAGCACTTTACACAGATTCGGCTTTGGAGAGTCATTCATCAATTGGATAAAAAATATTATATACTTCACCGAGGGCCACAGTAATCACTAACGGGATCACATCACAAAATTTAACACTTCACAGAGGGACCAGACAAGGATGCCCACTCTCTCCTTCTTTATTTGCCATATTTATAGAACCACTCGCAGCAGCAATACGACAAAACAATAATATCCAAGGTATTCAAGACATCAATACACAGCATAAGATTTGTCTCTATGCAGATGATTTATTGTTATGTTTACAAAACCCCTACAAGTCACTAGAAGAAACCTTTAAAATTATTAATAATTTTTCCAAAATTTCAGATTACACCATAAACTGGAATAAATCAACTATATTACCACTTTCTGAGGATGCCTGGGATTCTACAGCATATATTTCTTCTCTTCCACTCCATACTGGCAACATTACATACCTGGGTATCAACATTTCCCCCAGACTGTCAGAGTTGTTTAATCTCAACTATACCACACTTTTAAGAAAGATTGAAGATGATTTAAAACGCTGGACTAACCTACCACTATCACTTATCGGCCGCATTGCTACAGTTAAAATGAAAACTCTACCACAAGTCAACTATCTGTTCTCAATGCTCCCAACAACACCCACCGATAAATGGTTCAAATCATTCAATTCATTAACCTCTCACTTCTATTGGAAGAATAAAACACCAAAAATATCTCTGGAAAAATTGCAAAAAGCTAAGTCACAAGGCGGCCTAGAAGCTCCAAATTTTCACTATTACTTTTTAGCAAACCAGCTACAATATTTATATAAATGGACTCACAAAAACAATCACAATAATTTATGGATGGAACTGGAACAAAATCAATGCAAAAATACTTCAGTTTCAGACCTCGCCTTCCTACCTAAATCAATAAAGAAAATGCACTATTTCAATAATATTACAATTGCATCAACTCTGACAGCCTGGTGGAAAGTAACCAAAATGACTAATTCACCACTTACACCATGTAGACACACCCCCATCTGGTCCAACCCTGATTTCCAATTGTGTAATAAACCAATCAATTTTCCATCATGGCAACACAAAGGAATTACTCACCTTCATCATTTGTTTCCAAATAACGGATTTGCATCATTCAAAACACTAGTCCAGAGATACGGTCTTGGGGGAGAGCAGTTTCTCCAATATCAACAAATTAAATCTATAATTAAATCCAAGATAAATATAATAAATAATCCACTTCATCCCTCAAAGCTAATGGAAGACATAATGAAAATCCCTAACTCCAAAATATTAACCTCCAAACTATATAAACTTATATCAAATAATGATGCAACAATTATAATACCCATGGCAAAATGGGAACAGGATTTAACCCTCTCCCCCAACACCGACCTCTGGAAAGAAATCTGTAACAACACATTTTCTATGACTAACAACACAAACCTCCAACTCATACAGTTCAAGGTTATTCACAGGACTCACATCACTGAAAGAAAGAAGTTTATAATGGGCTTGAGGGACACGGATAGTTGTTCACAATGCACATTGAGGAGCACAGACAACTACCTTCATGCCACATGGACCTGTCAACCAGTTCACTTATTTTGGCTATCAGTAACCACAAAACTCACCAATATCATGGGCTGTAGAATCCCTCCATCCCCTTCACTCTGTTTACTCAATAACAGCATAGAAGTTGATAATCTCCCAGCCAAATATAAAAACCCACTACTCATATCACTAACTATCGCCAAGAAAGTAATTTTACTAAATTGGAAATCCAAAAATTGTATACATATCAATCACTGGACCAATCTTCTTACAGAATACATCACATTAGAAAAAATAACATACATTAACAAGAATAATATACCTACATTTCTTGATATTTGGAAACCATTCCTAATTCATCTTCATATAAATTACGTGGACCCAGACCCCCCGCACTCTCCCAACCACAGGTTCACAAACTTATAATAAATAACCTCTGAGCATTATTGAATACATCATTCCACAATTGTTTACTGCTATATGTCTTTTTTATGTAAATGTATGTGTATTTGGTATATGTTAATATATATTTCTATACTTCTTTAATGCATTACCAATATGTGAAATATGCATAATATTGCAATTGCTATTTATTTGTTGATGATGGTGGTAGTAGGGGTGGTGGTATTGGTATTGACATTAAAATAGAACTCATTTTATTCTTCTATTTATTTTTCTCCCCTTTTCGTTTGCTTATTCTAAATAAATAATATTTCAGATAACATTATATATAAATATTAATTTATTAACATAATTTTTATATATTTTATTTTATAAAATAATCTGGGTCATGCGCCGTTGTAGGTGGTGTCGGTGGGCGCGACTGGCTTGTCCTGTAGACATGGTCATCACAGAGCCTGTGGTTGGGTTGACTGGCCCCTCCCTCTCACCGCCTTTGTCCCCACCCCTCCTCACATGTAATACTATACTGTTTGACTAATATCTGAGTTGGATATGGTGTCTCTGGCTGGGGAGCTAACTGGTGCACACCATGGTCCAAGCCACAGATAAAAAATAAAATAAATAAATAAATCAATAAAATAATCCTTCTATTTTTACGGGTCACAACCAAACTAAGCGAGCTTGGTCTGGAGGTGCCTCTTATGACTCAAAAGCACAGAGGGTTAACTTTTGGGGTTGAGCGTCACTGGCGGTCGGAGAGGAGGGGGCACGGAACGGAGGGACGAAGGGTGGTGTCCATGTCGGCGGTTTCTGTTGGTTGTGCTCACTGACGGTCGTGGAGAGGCGCTCAGACCTAGAGAACAGTATCCACAGCAACCTTTTTGACTAGTCTAAATGTAGAATTATTATTATTGTTATTATTATTGTTACTATTATTATAAATTACTAATGCTACCACCACTACTACTATTATTACTATGAACATTATTGTTGTAACTACCACCACTACTATTATTATTATTATACATCACAAATGTTTCTACCACAGTCACTCTTATTATTATCATGAATATTATTATTACTACTTCTAATACTATTACTACTATTATTATTACTAATACCATTATTGTTATTATAAATTAGAAATATTACCACTACTATTACTAATATTATCATCAATATTATTGTTGTTACTACCACTACTGCTACTATTATTATTGTTGTTATAATTATTGTTACTATTATGATTACTACTTCTACTACAACTCTATTTCTATTCTCTTTCTATTGTTTTTGTCTTTTGTTATCCATCCTCTTGTTTTTTTTTTTTTTCTCCCCTTCTCCCAGAGGTTTTGGACCATTGCAGCTTGATGCAACTTTGTAATGTAATTGTTTTTGTTTTGTTTTGTTTATTTTGTTTTGTTTTGTCCGTATTCTGTTTTTTTTTTTTTGTTACAACATGTGTATTGTTTTGAGCATCAATAAAAAAAAAATAAAAAAAAGTAATTATTTCAGTTCCATGTGTAATAATCAAATTATTAATCAATGTTGTTTTTGGTTTGTTTGTATTATTTGAATGGTTATTTGGATTAAAAACGTTCTCTTTGTTATTTCGTCTTCGTGAATACTCTTTAAAATTCCGTGACAGAACCATACTGTTGCATTAACAATCTTACGAGAATCTTTATTTTAACATAATATTGTATAACCTAAAAAAAAACATAGTTAAATAAGACCCATGTGTTTTTTTCCGTAGTAACTAAAACCATGCTTAATTTTCGTACGGGAAATCAATCAATCAATTGATGTTGTAATACGCTAAATTAAGAATTTGCTTATACCTTAATGTTTCTAAGTTTCTTTCCGATGGTTGAACATTCATTGCAGAGCAGTGCAGAGCAGACAGAGCAAAGTGAGTGTTTTCAATTTAAAACATTGAACTGAATGAACTGAAAATGCGCCAGTGGACGCGCACCGTGGATGACATCGCGGCCAGGGGGGACGCAGAGATGTCGCAGCATGTTTATAACATTTCTGATTGTTTAAATGATCAGCCCTCAAAATGCGGGGCCCAGGGCAATTGCCTTCCTTACCTGAGTTAGCGTAATAGCCCAATGGATATCAACTACACTTCACAATGGAATCACGAAAGACCGATGTAGAACACATGCAGTGGGGCATCTAAGCACAGATGGAAACAGAAAGTAGGCCTACCAGGTAAGACGTGATATTTACATTTTTAGAACGTCGCACGGTGACTATAATTAACGTAAAAACAACGTTAAAAACCGTTTCTGCAACGTTGTAAAAGACGTATTTATAACGTGAAAAAACCCGTCATCTGTCGTATTAAATACGTCGGATAAAAACTTTATCACAACCATTTCTCAATGTTGCAGAAACGTTTTTACATCGTTTTTTGTGTTTTGCTGGGCAGAAAGTACCATGTAAGACGTGATATGTACGTTTCTAGAACGTTGCACGGCGACTAATTAACGTAAAACAAACGTTAAAAAACGTTTCTGCAACGTTGTAAAAAGACGTATTTATAACGTGAAAACCCGACATCTGTCGTATTAAATACGTCGGATAAAAACATTATCACAACCTTTTCTCAACGTGAAAAAAAAAACGTTTTTACAACGTTTTTGTGTTTGCTGGGAGGTCAAAATCACTTCAAAAAATATATTTTCCTGTCAGAAACCCTCCTCTGAGAACAGATTCTGTCAGGATATATTTTATTATATTGAAATGTCCCCCTTATTTAAAAATAAAAATCATGAATGTACCTTGATTTGAGGTCAAAATCACTTCAGAAAATACATTTTCCTGTCAGAAACCCTCTTCTGAGAACAGATTCTGTCAGAATATATTTTATTATATTGATATTTCCCCCTAACTTTTTAAAAATCCTTAATATAACTTGATTTGAGGTCAAAATCACTTCAGAAAATACATTTTCCTGTCAGAAACCCTACTCTGAGAACGTATTCTGTCAGGATATATTTTATTTCCCCCTAACTTTTTAAAAATCACGAATGTACCTTGATTTGAGGTCAAAATCACTTCAGAAAATACATTTTCCTGTCAGAAACTTGATTTGAGGTCAAAATCACTTCAGAAAATATATTTTCCTGTCAGAAACCCTCCTCTGAGAACAGATTCTGTCAGGATATATTTTATTATATTGAAATGTCCCCCTTATTTAAAAAAAAATCACGAATGTACCTTGATTTGAGGTCAAAATCACTTCAGAAAATACATTTTCCTGTCAGAAACTTGATTTGAGGTCAAAATCACTTCAGAAAATACATTTTCCTGTCAGAAACCCTCCTCTGAGAACAGATTCTGTCAGAATATATTTTATTATATTGATATTTCCCCCTAACTTTTTAAAAATCCTTAATATAACTTGATTTGAGGTCAAAATCACTTCAGAAAATACATTTTCCTGTCAGAAACCCTCCTCTGAGAACGTGTTCTGTCAGGATATATTTTATTTCCCCCTAACTTTTTAAAAATCATTAATATAACTTGATTTGAGGTCAAAATCACTTCAGAAAATACATTTTCCTGTCAGAAACCCTCCCCTCAGAACAGATTCTGTCAGAATATATTTTATTATATTGATATTTCCCCCTAACTTTTTAAAAATCATTACAATTTAGTGTGATCTGTTATCAGAGGTGACTAAAGTTATGAATTTCAGAAGTGTACATATAAATCACAGTCAGCTAACAGTGCATTTCTCTAAATAAAAATTCAATAACAGACATCATACATTTCCTGTGATATAAAATACTATTTTGCAAGTATTTCATGCTTTCATTTTTATATTTGTACTATATATGGGCAAAATCAAACCCTTTTACCTGAAATATTCTAATCGCACGTGCATCGCAGTTGTGACGTCACCGGCTCGCTCCCGCTGCGCGCTCTCGCTTCTTCAGTCCGCGGGAGATCTGAGGGGAGAAAGATGTGTGTTTGTTCACTCGTGTTCAAAAGCGCCTTAAAGGTTAAGAATCGATGATTAATTGATCTGTGGTTTGTTAAAATGTGTAATTGAGATGTAAGAGTATGTTCTCTTTCATTAGAGCCAAGTTTAAAGGCGTTTAATCTGCAGAAGTGTAGCTTTAACCGAGGGAATGCAGTGTGAAGGTTTATGTGAGCGGTTCGCCTGTGGAGATGAATTTCTCTCCTTGAATGTTTGGCAGATTCATAACACACTGATTAATAACTGCATGTTTATAACTTGTGCAGGCATGGTTATGTATTTTGATGTGTTTTTGTGATTTATTCGTCGTGTTCAAAACTGAATTGGCTTTATATGTTTTAATTTAAATCATAAAATCTCGTATAATGTTTTTGAGTCGTGAACAATGTGTTTAAACTAGTTTCAGTTATAACATTTAAAAGAGTTGATTCATTTTGTGACACTTTTTATGTCACCTTACATGGAAAGTGCTTATTCATACTTGAAATTATCAGTTTTTATGAGTATTTGAGAGAGATCTACAAACCTTTTCTCTCTGCTTAAGGATCAGTTGAGCTCCTCTGGATGAAGCATTATCATATCATATCTTATCATTATCATATTTACTGTTATTACCTTCACAATTCATAATCAAAGAGCCATGTTTGCAGTTGTGCCACCCTGACATTTAAGAATATACAAATTGTGAAGTTTTAAAACTACTGATATTTGTAAAATGTGTTTATATGAAAGGTTTCAAACCTAAAATTATACCAAAGTATTTAGTTTAGAATTGTTTTATCAACACACCATTTCAAACAGTTTTCTGAGTCTGTTTATTTGTTTGGACAGTTGTACCACCTGACATTTTGCGGGTTTAAGATGTGTTGTGTAAGCAGAAAGTATGGTCACAAAAAGGGGGAAATAAATAGAGGAGGCCGTGTCAGAATGAGCAGTCAAGCAGACGCACAACACCCATAGCAACACGTCATGGCAACGGCATCTCAGACTGACAGATTGGCTGAAAAATAAAGGGAAAATATACTTTTGAGCGCTGTTACTGTTTTGTATACATTGTTATATTAATTATAATTCAAATTCTGTTACTTATTTTTCTTTACATGCATATTCAGTCGCGTCTTACGGAAATTAACCTGCACGCTAGAGGTCTGCAACCCGATCAGATTTCTTGCAGCGCGGGAGTAAATTTCCAAATCATTGGACGGGAGCGGGTGGTCCGACAATAGGCCGGCCGCTCCCGATATCCTTTGACAGTGTATCCGCACTTGAACTTGAAGTGAACAAAACGTTCTGCTGTGGTGGTGTTCACACAGTTCCCAGATCATGTGTGTTCTTTACGTCCACAAGAGCACATTTAGAGGAAACATTCAGCCTTTGTGCTCGGATTTAGGAGGAGAGACGTTTGATAATGAAACGCGTCAGTGAACAACATTCTGTTCTTGGAGAAAAACAGTCCCGCGCAGACCTGTACTGCACAACATTCACTACACTAATGTTTATTAAGGTTTATTATGCACTTCTTGGGGCTCATTGCTTTATTCTATGTTAGCGTGATACTTATAAAAAGGTTATTTTTAGCTACACACAGCAACCGTTTAAAGTATATTTAGGACATTAGTTAACATGAGGACGCTTGAAGAAGAAGTTTTATTTATATAGCGCCTTTCCATAGCTCATGGTCGCTTTACATTGCACATTACAATACATTTAGACACCCACATATACATCTATACATCACATGATACATATAATTGCATTATCTGAAATGCTTGTTGAATAGATGTGTTTTTAACTGGGACTTGAATGCACCCACAGATGAGGTATTACGTAGTGTAAGAGGTAGCGAATTCCATAATTGAGGAGCATTGATACTAAATGACCTTCCACCAACAGTGGTCAAATGGAAACGAGGGACGGACAACAAACCAAGTTCAGCTGATCTAAGGGACCGGGCAGGGCGGTAAGGGTAAAGTAAGTCAGACAGATATTGGGGAGCAAGACCATTTAATGCTTTGAACGTCAGAAGCAATACCTTAAAGTGTATACGTGATGCCACAGGTAGCCAGTGCAGGTCATGAAGCAGAGGAGTAATGTGAGCAGAGCGCCTAGTGGAAGTGACAACTCTTGCTGCTGAGTTTTGAACATACTGTAATCTTGCGATTTAAGTTTTTTGGGAAGACCAAGAAATAGGGCATTGCAATAGTCCAGACGTGAAGTGATTAATGCGTGAATTAAGGTTTCAGCATCAGCTATAGTGAGAGAAGATCGGAGACGAGCAATATTACAGAGATGGAAAAAAGAGTTTTTAACAAGAGAAGAAATGTGAGGGCAAAAAGATTTGAATCGAATAAGACACCAAGGTTACGAGTCAATGACGAAGGCTTAATGTGAGTTCCATCAACATCAAAAGACTGGTTCATCCTTTTGACTGAGGCAGTAGAACCAATCAGTAATATCTCAGATGGCCTATCAGAGCTGGTGGTGAGGTAGATTTGAATATCATCAGCATAGCAGTGGAACTGAAGTCCATGCCTGCGTATGATGTCACCGAGTGGATATATGTAGATGATGAATAATAGTGGGCCAAGAACCGAACCTTGAGGAACACCCTGTGTAAGTGAAGCAGTAGCAGATTTAAACCCTTGTATAGTGATATAATACTTTCTGTCACTAATGTAAGAAATGAGCCAAGAAAGTGCAGAGCCAGTGATGCCAATGTCAGAAAGCCTAGAGATCAGTAATTCATGGCAGACTGTGTCAAAAGCAGCGCTTAAATCAAGAAGCAGCAAGATGTTTATCAGCCCTGCATCGATGGACAGAAGAATGTCGTTTTCCACCCGGAGAAGAGCCGTTTCAGTGCTGTGTGATGGGCGAAAACCAGATTGAAAAGGTTCAAAAAGGCCATTTATATCCAAATGTGATCGCAGTTGTGAAGCAACAACCCTTTCAAGGACTTTGCTTATGAATGGTAAGTTGGATATTGGTCTGTAATTGTCCATGTTTAGGTGGTCTAGGCCTGTTTTTTTAAAGAATGGGCGTCACCGCAGCCATTTTTAAATCTGCCGGAACAACGCCGGACGACAAACTACAGTTAATCATATGTGTTATGAAGGGTGCAATCTCAGGGACACACAACTTAAGCAGAACAGTAGGTGTAGGATCAATGTCACAACTGGATTACTGTAATGTACTTTATGCAGGGATTAGTCAGTCTTCGCTGTCTCGCCTGCAGTTGGTGCAAAATGCTGCAGCTCGTCTGTTAACGGGGTCCCGAAAATATGAACACATTACTCCCATTTTGGCTTATCTGCATTGGCTACCTGTGCGTTTTGGTGTTGATTTTAAAATTATTTTATTTGTTTTTAAGAGCCTGAATGGTCTGGCTCCGCGGTATCGGTCTGACCTTCTTCAGCCGCATGTCCCGTCACGCTCCCTTAGGTCGGCAAATCAATCCATGCTCATTGTCCCTAAGACAAAGAGAAAGCTAAGAGGTGACAGTGCTTTTTCAGTCGCTGGCCCCAAATTATGGAATGAGCTGCCACTTCACATTAAGCGGGCTGACTCACTTCTAGATTTTCAATCTCTTCTTAAAACACATTTTTTCTCTTTGGCTTTTAACACAGTTTGAGATGACTTTTATTGTGACTGCCCTTTTATTGCGTTAACTTATGGTTATTAAGTTCAAGTTTTGATGTGGTTACCTTAAATAGTTTTTATGTGTGTTATGTAAATTATTTTGTGTATTGTCAATGTACAGCACTTTGGCTAACGTTGTTATTTCTTAAAGTGCTTTATAAATAAATGAGATTGAGATTGATTGAGAAGTTGGCAGGATGTGGAATTTAACGTCGCAATTACATTTGCGTGTGGTAATTGGAGTAGTTAGAGTGAAAGCAGAGAGAGAGTTTGTAGAATGAGCTGAATCAGCAGACATTAAGTGAACATCTGAATCACTTGCAAGAGGAGTGTTTTTGGCAATGGATGCAGTGATTGACTTCAATTTGTCAGAGAAGAATTGTGAAAAGCTATTTACAAGCCCCACAGAACCCGACATGACAAGTTGTGGTAATAGCAAAGAGCGATTTGGGCCTGCACTTGGAATTCCTAATGGTAGAGGTAAAATAAGAGGATCTTGGATCGTTAAGGGCAGTACGGTACTTAGGCCAGTGTTCTTTAAAAGCCAAAGAGTGTACAATAAGTCCAGTTTTCCTGTATAGCCTTTCTAGGCGGCGACCCTCAGTTTTTATCGTTCGTAGTTCAGGAGTGAACCAGGGTGAGGCACGAGTAGATGGAACCAGTCTAGTTTTAACAGGAGCATGCCTCTCAAGTATTTGAGACAAAGCATTATTGTATATACAGCAGATTTCTGATAGTAGACATTTTGACAAGGAAGAAGCCCTTATTGAATCAGAGAAAGAAGATGGATTTACAGAATTGATTTTACGATAGGTCAGCATTTTCTTCAGTGGTGATATAGATATTGGAAAACTACAACTGAAGTTTATGAATTTATGATCTGAAAAAGCAAAATCAGAGCCACTAAAAGGAATATTATTTAAGCCAGATGTACTTATGAGATCCAGTATATGACCCCTGGAGTGAGTAGCAAAAGTTACATGTTGGGTTAGGTTGAAGCAGTCCAGTACGGACGTCAATTCATTGCATTGCGCAGGGTTTTCATGTATATTAAAATCACCAAGCAGAATAACAGATGAATAAGTACCACAGACAAGAGTTAGTAACGCACTGATCTCAGAGAAGAAATCAGACAAAAAATCAGTGACATTTTGGAGGTCGGTAAATCAAGATTACAGCCAGTGACGATTTGCCAGACATTTTCAGCGCGAGATATTCAAATGCTGTAACGTCATGCAACTCTATCTTTGAAATCTTAATAGTCTCACTGCAAACTACAGCCAGCCCACCACTTCGACGATGAAGACGTGGCTGAGCGAAGTAGTTGTACCCAGGGGGAGTTAAGAGGTTCAGGTTAAAAAGGTCATTAGACATCTGCCAGGTTTCAGTCAGAAGTAGCATGTCCAGGTTTGTGTCAGTGATTATGTCGTGCAACACAGAAGCTTTAGTAGTCAGAGAGCGAGTGTTCAGCAGCGCACATCGCAGGTCTGAAGATGAGCCTCTGCAATTTTGGAGGTCAGGATCAAAACGCAATGATCTTAGATTTCCAAAGTTAGTAGATTGATTTTCCAGCTTTGTTGCGCCCGACGCAGGGGTGTTGGTAGATACAACCGGAATATTATTGGAGGATGAGTGGTGATAAGTCAGAAGTTTCTTCCGCGAGCGATGTATGCAGCGCGGTCGGCGTAAAACTCCAAGTTGTTCACACCATTTATAGGTGTCCGGAGCCAATCGAAACGACCCTTTAAATGTTTTGAGATGAGCTGCAGCCATCTCGGGGAAACTAATTTGATTAATGTCATTCGATGACAGCACAAACCAAAAAAGACCAAACTACTGAGCCTGCAAATTGATTCGTGACGACATGACCGGAGATGTACAACGCAACCTGCAACAACAATTTGTCGGTTTAAACTACGTTAGCCAGAACCTTATCAGATCCAGAATCCACCGAATCCACAGAAGGGAAGGCTACCCAACCATACCAAGGATTGACGCCACAAAATGTTAGAGAGAGGGGAGACTCACAGTATCAGATGCCGCGCGGGGTATGAGGATAGAAATGGAGAGGGCTCGTAGCCGATCTGTGTGACAGGATCACGAAAACAGCCAGGTCAGTTATCCAGAAATTTTAAGCGTGTAGATAGTCCAGGAGTTGTTTCGATGGTGTAAAATAGTCCAGTGAAATAATCCAAGAAGGTTGATTGATCCAAAGAACATATCCAAAAAAAACCAGACATGACAACAGGAGACAAATAGGTACCAGCGTGAAGCGGCAGCACAGGTGCGCCTAGCGTTTTCACACCGGAAGTGACGACAAAACCCCCGACAAAATGATCAAAAAAGAACAAAGAATTTCACACACTTGGAAAAATGCTCTTTATTGAATGAGTGGTTGGCTCTTAAAAGAGCTGTTGTTGCTGGCTTTGTGGCTTCATCCTCTGAGTTCCACCCGCAGAGCTTCTCTGATGTTGATCCACAAAAGCTCGCTGTCCTCTGGGCTCAGGTGGACTCCGTCTCTGCACAGATGAGACGCTCTGATGTTTTGATGGTTAATGCAGTGCAAGAAGCCAGACATCTCTCTGTTCAGCCACCGCCGGCTCCTCTCGCTCCCGTAGGCCGTCCTGCCAGTCGGACCTCTCCAGTTCAGACGGGGCAGAATGCCTGAAAACAGAATCGTGGTATCTGGGAATAGTCTGAAGACTTCAACCAGGTCAGCCTTCATTTCCCAAAGGAAATCCAGACGGTTAAGGCCCTCCTGACACAGACTGTTCCCTCCGAGGTGGATAACGAGGACCTGAGGAGCTGGAGCCTTGGCCCAGAGAGAGCGCAGCACTGAAGCAGCTGTTCCCAGCGTCTGCCTCCTCTCCCTTCCCAAGTTACCTTGAGCCGATGACCAAGTTTCCTGTCCAGTTTCTGCTCACAGATGTGGGAATGCAGCCTGCGGATGATGGAGCTGCTGACAACCCAGATATGAGCTGCACTGTGACCAGCCATCTGGAAGAGTGAGGGAGCAGTGATTTACCTCCAGTGTTTATAGTGAGCGCTGCACATGTCATTCTACAGGCGCTTCGGAGCGGTTCACAATCAATGAATATCACACATTTATGCCAAGCCATTGCTTATGAACTAATGATTACGAATTATGACAATTTTAACGATGGGGTGTTTATCTGGTAATATGTTAAAGTCTGCTGTAAGGAAGCGTACTTTATCTCCCTCATCTGATAACTAATGAGCAGACATGAGGCAGAAATTTCAAAATAAGAGCCCTGGTGTAGTTCAGTCTTGTGTATAATTACAAGTCACGCATTATGCATAATTTTACACATTTGTCAGTAGATCAATTTTATTAGTATAATAGTTTTGTAAAACCAAGACCATAAAAAAATTATCTTGAAATAAATGTTAACTGAATTGAAATAAAAAGACATAAATATCTTATAAGACTATAATATCCTATAAGAACAGCTCCAAAATATGATAGAAATTCTAAATGGAATCCTGTTTTTCAAGCCTTTGTTTGTTATAATTGTGATGATTATGGCTTACAGCTTTTGGAAATCTCAGAAAATGAGAATATTGTGAGAAGGTTCAGTATTGCCGGCTCAAAGTGTCACACAAGTGTCACACACACAGCTAATTAATCTAAAACACCTGCAAAGGGTTCCTGAGCCGTTAAATGTCTCTCAGTCTGGTTCAGTAGAGTTCACAATCATGGGGAAGAGACCGCTAACCTGACACTAGCCGCGTTTCCATTACCCTTCAAATTGCGCAAATTGAAATTGCGAATTGAAAATACGCCCAATGGAAACGCGTCAATTTTGCAAAAACTCCCATATATCGCAAAAAGGTTTTTACGCTCGCATGAGGTGGTTTTTCAGGCAATTCGAAAAAGGAAATTTTCACAAAACTGCAATGGAAAAAGTTTTTTCGCATTTACAGGTCACCTGGTACGGTCACGCATTGCTCTCACATAGGGCCTACATATAATTTTTTTTCCACTCAAGTATGTACGAGATCTTATGTCGTTAAAACGACATATATTTTCTCCTAATGAAAGTGTCGTAACTTTATAATGACGGACCCCGGTGCAACCACAAATATCATAACTATCGGCCTACTGTAATTATGACATATATTCAAGAAATGTATTAAAACAGAAAGATGCTATAGTTTCAGCCTTGCTCAAAGACTAGGTCTATCCATTCCCGACGATCTTGGTTTGCTTCTCATTTATTAAATATAGCCTACAGCCAAATAGTTGATTAAACATTGATCAAAATTAAAATACAATTTATATAAAACAAAATAAATTTTAAAGAAAGACTTTCTAGAAAACACAATTCAATTGTGCTCAAAATCCATGTCTCAAGACATATGTACATCTGATTATGTAGCCTTACTCATGCTGCTCACTTTTCATAATCAACATATGAAATTAAAAGATTATAATATTTAGACATAGCCTAACTATATGAAACTAAACAGGCTACGTTTTCTTTAACCCTCTTTCCGACGTTGTCGCCTTTTGATGAATTTTTTCCTTATTCCAGCGGAAACTAAAAATACTCCGTCATTTTTAGCCATACAGATAAGTGCAAGACATAATTATAAAGTATAAACTGTCTACTTTTATTTGTGTACACTCACGATAACAGCAAAGGCCGTGGACTCAGGGAACAGATTATTTTGCACTCCACTCCAAACGCTGTCTTCATTTCAAAAATATATTTTGTTTATTAAACGCAAAGTTTTTCATTTCAAAAGCATTTCTAAATTCAGTTTATATTTCCAAAAAACGAAATTGCGAGCCAAAGTAACGAAGTGGTAAAAAAAAACGTTGTTACCACCATGCAAATTCAAACTTTTCGCTCGTGCGTCACAATAACCTGGCGTATGTAAAAGTCGATCATTCTTTACAGATGATGGTATGTTTGGACAGAAGACGAGTTCTTTATTAAACTAAAACAATAGAATATAAAATGCCACAATTTATCATAACACCTCATATGTGCCGCTCAAATATAAGGTGCTTTCCTTGCCATCAGTGCTATAACACCCACGTCTCTTTCCATTAATAATAATGGCGTGCGGTGGCTGGGATATACATAAACCTAACAACATACGTACAACATATAAAATACAACATCCCAATCCCATTTAATGAACCTTTTTTTTATCTCCTGGTAATAAATTCTAATTTTATTTTATTTCTAGTTCTTACTTTTTTAATAGCTTGTATTTTCTTTCTCATTTTTATGTAAAGCACTTAATTATCATATATGAAATTTGCCTTGCAATGAAGCTAAAAATATAAATAAATACATCGTCATGTTGATATATATACTGTATATTTTTTTTTTTTACGACAATCATGTCTTCTAATATCTTCAATTGTTGCGTATACAAACTGAGCTGCAGCGGACACATTTGTAAACAACTTTACTTGGACCCATTGTGTGAGCCGTCTCTTTAATACTGCGTGTTTTATATACATGTTGCTGCTGATTGGGCTGACATTTTTGACACACCCACCAAACGAGATAAAACGCATCTCAAACCTGTTGCACACCGTTTCCAGGAAACATGACGTTCAACCGGAAACTGTAGCAAAACGTTGCGCACCGGTTTGAGCTTTGAACGTGCCCCAGTTGTGGAGACTGACTTTCTCTAGTCCAGTGGTTCTCAAATGGGGGTACGTGAAGGCACTTCAGGGGGTATGTGAGATTTTAAAATATGGCCTACATATATTTAAAAAGTAGCATCCATGCAAAAATCCTTTAAAAATAATTATCTAATAAATATTTCAGGAAAATATAAGTATAAGTTCACAAAATGAATTTTATATTTAGTAGGCTATTCAATTTCATTATCCTAAAAACCCAGAGTCTCCCCCATACCAGGATGGTTTGACCCAACCTGTCATATGCCGCCTGGCATCACCTGTCAATCTCTTGGATCAACGATAGGGTGACCAGAGTTGTCCCCGGAAATGTCCCCGTTTTACAGCTCGTTCCAAACAACCCGCAAATATATTGGAAAAAAGCGCCCAACCAACATACAGCTGCTACGCGCGCGCGTCGCTACTACTTCATGAAGAACGTACTGAGTACAGTCGAGAGCACCATTATCGTCAAATATCAAAAGAAACCTTGTTGTCGCTTTCAAGGTAGTAACATACTAACTATTCGTTTTTAATTTAAAGTAATATTGTATGTGCTTTATAACAGAGCCTCAACAGGTGCGGGATTGTTTTGTTCCCAAAAGTTCCGCAGTCACAACGCAGTGATTACTACACATCTGAACTATAACTTAAATATAAAAACCTTAACCCTAACCCCAAACAATTACACTTGCAACCAATACATGTGCAGAATACATATACTATGTATTAAGTAAATATACATATACTAAGTAAAAAAAGTTATTTATATAGTATAAACTTAAATACAATTATAAAATGTTACAATATTTGTTGAATAGTTTAATTTATCATATTTATGTTTTATTTTTGTAATGTGTTTTTGTTAAGTCATGTTACAATAATGTTTTGAACTGCTTATTTACAATGGTTAGCTTACCATTAACTGTTTTCATTGTTTGTTTGTTTTGTGTGTTTTTTTATTGTATTAAATCCAGACCAAAAATCAGAATAATCTAACTAAATCATAATACTTATTAATGTTAATAATAATATACTAATATAATAGGACTCTACAACAACAACAACAACAACAACAAAAATATAAAAAAATGTATTGTCCCTGTTTTTAGATTAAAATATAATAACAAATGAGATTTGAGTGATATTTTGACCACTCAAATAGGAAATGTCCCCGTTTTCCATTTCAGAAATATGGTCACTGTTTTCACTACATTAGAGAAATATTTGCAATAAATTTAGTCATGGATTATTATCATTTAAAATGTTTGAAATAGTTTTTTTTTTTTTCAAATGTTTGAATTTTGTATGTGTTTATATGTTCCAAAGTTTAATAAATCAGACACTGATAGCACAGTGCTCTGTTTTAAGTCTTTTATTTTTCGAACCAAAAATGCTTTGTGCTGGTTAGGGGTACTTGGCTGAAAAAATATTTCACGGGGGGTACATCACTGAAAAAAGGTTGAGAACCACTGCTCAATCCTCTTCTTTGGGTCGACCTGCAGACAACAGCAAATCAAATCACAGCATTCTGTGGAGAGACGTCTGATTATTAGCTTGAACTTCACAAATATCAACAAAACCATCATTTACTAAGCCACTGGGCTCAGATGTTCCTTTTCCTGCATTGTTGTTTTGTTCTGTCTAATAAGATTCAGAATCCAATTGTCCTTTGCTGAATTGAAGATCTCACCTTCCACAATCCATTTTTGCTCCAGATGTTTTTGCTCCAGATGTTGAGTCATCACCATGTCTCGTTTCCTCTGAAAATTCCTGCACATCATTAAGAACAAGAGGACACCGAGTTTCCCGTACATTTCCATTAACACAACATTGACAAGATATCTTGCATGATAATTTGATGCTAATCGCAACAGTGGATCCCATCCCATGATGCTTCACGAGAGCTTGACTCACTCAAGAGTCCTGTGTGAACGGCTCTCAATCATCACCAGAGTTTGAGACACACCTTGCAGCTTTGAGAAATTATACATCCCAGAAAAGCAGGTGTATCCCGCGCTGTTGAGGAATTCTCCACATCCGAAGTCAATCATTTTAACTTTGAAGGTGTCCGTGTTAATGAGCAGGTTTTCGAGCTTGATATCCCGCTGTAATACTCCCTGCTGGCAGCATGTCTGAGCCGCAAATGTTGTTTGGAGCATATAATAATGTGTACCAAATCTTCATATTTGGTGCCCGTGTAGCTCTGTAAAAAGTCATGCAAGGTCTGACAGGGCATGGGCCGCTCCAGCACCATAACGTATCGGTCAGCCTCATCCTGCCAGTCCAAGAGCTGGATGATCTGAGGAACACTGGGCCCTCCATTGGCAAACATTTGTAGAGCCACTTCCAGCGGGATGGGTCTGGAATAACCGCCCTAGAAGAAAGAAAAATAGCTATCCATATTTTTCATTTATAGTCTGTGATTAATATTAATATGAGATGTATAAAACTACAAACAGTGACTGAGTGGTAAAACAGAGAGAGCACAGCCGATTTACAACCCTGACATATTTTACATGCTCTTTGGAGGCAAATTTCACCCCCACCTGATGAAGAAACACAGAAAATGGATTTGCGTTAGAATTATTTAAAATACATGTGTTCAAAGTTCACAAATTACAATCATTACACCTGAACAAACATGAACATTTCCATGCATTTAATTGTAAACATGCAGAGCATGTGCTTGGATAAGAATATAATACAAGGCAAAATAATCATCTAGATAGATATCGTAAGTAATGAAAATGAATACCTGAAGGCCATCTTTCAGTAAATAAAGTGAACTGTAGTAGCCATTAAAAAATACAACACACACACACACACACATTTAAATGATCTTGCTGAATGTCAGAAAAAGTAAATTTCCGTGTTATCAACTACCCTTAAAGAAAGCATGAATTTAAAGTATAAACCATTGAACTGCTGATGAAAGAGTGCATGTGTGCTGGGTTATGTTTGGGTTTTCTTAGCAAACTGACCCATAATTGTTCTCTTATCCTCTACTAGACTGTCTGAAGCTTGGGTGACGTCAACACTCGTGTCAGGTGACACATGGACAGGGGTTTGGAAGGAGTCGGCATTCAATTTTGACATGGAAGGTCTCGTCAATCCAGTCATCATCGACTCGAGGGTCAGCAGTGATGCGTTCCTCTGACATATGGAAGACTTGAGGAGGTCCTCTGCTATCCTGAGAGGACGTCTGTCCCACAGAGGGCAAAGACACCAACATTACACAACAGTAATAAACTCTTCTCTATGATAGACCTACTCTCTTAGTGCCCTGGATATTATGTTGTTATTAGGGGTTCATTTGGTCTCCTAATGATCTTATTCTGCAAAAACTAAACTATCAACCATTTCAACTGAAAAATGAAAGGCTTAGTTTAACCCAAAAATGAAAATGCTGTCATTAATTACTCACCATCAGACATTCGTTAATCGGAGCACAAATGAAGATGTTATAAGAAGCAGCATCGGAAATAGCATGGTTTAATCCAGCTCAAAGGGGATTAATAATTACTTCATTAAGAACTAATTAATAAAGGACATTAATAATGTGTTGTTTTTTAAATGTATTTTTGAAATAATTAAAAATTGAAACTATACTTTAAATATATTTTCAAAACCGCCACTAGATGGCAGCAAGTCACTTTTATTGAGTCTTTGTACAGAGCCTTGTCTTCCGCATTCATGAACCCAAAGAATAGGACCTTATAAGCAGGAAACATGGTTTGAGTGCTGAGTCCAACATCATAAGACGACAGCCAACGGTGTGGGATGAATCTCTTTGGAGTTGAACCGGGAATGCTCATGTAATCACAGATCTCTTGGAGATAAGCCCGCTGACAAATAGAAAGAACACACATATAAAATAAATAAATAAATATTATATATATATATATATATATATATATATATATATATATATATATATATATATATATATATATATATATATATATATATATATATATATATACATAAAACAATAATAAGGCCATCAAATGGCATTCAAATTCTGTCAAAAATGTCCTTGGGAAGGAGAATGAAACCCAAATTGCTTCTAATGAGCAGGATGCCCGCATGGCAGATGCTGCCATTGGCGAAATGGGTGAATAAGAGGCCATTCAGTGCTGTCAAGGTGGAAAAGAGCTATACACAAGTGCTCTACACTCCTGTATGAATTTACCTAGTCAGAAGCCCACTTGTGATCAGTATGAAGGTCACTGAAGAGCTGTTCTAGATGACCGTTGAAAGCACTGGAAAATCTCTTTGACGCATTATGCATGTGATGGCATGAGTCCCCGTCAATATCTAGAAGTTCTGAGCAGTGGTTGTGTCGAACTCTAGTTTCCAGGCCAGACTTGCTGCCTCGCATCACTGCGCAGGAATCCATCATGATGCTCACCATGTTGGACCACGGGATATCATTGTCTGAGAAGAATTTGTCCAGGGCATTCTCCAGGGTTGCTGACGTTACCTTAAGTACTTCAAATGATCCAAGGTGCTCCACATCAACAGCCTTCCTCTCTGGGTTATAATAGCTCACCAAAATGGAGAGCACCTGTATAAATGAGAAGACCATTGAGAATGTTGACTGTTTTTTTAAATCACATCCCCTTGATCGAGGTTACTGAGTGCTCACTGCTGTCAGTAGGAACAATAACAATATTGACCGAATATCAAGACAGCAGATAAAGCGGACTATGTGGGCAGAAATGCTTTATATGAAGTAAATATTGTGCCAAATGTACATGTTATTTCTCCAAATGAAAGCACTGTGTAAGCTTGATGGGATATACATGGCCGGTGTTCTTCTGTAATTGCTTTAGGTGTCAAAGCATTGTATAAATCCTATGAATTACTATTCTATTAATACCATTACTGCATTACCTTTTTGTCACTACTTGAGGTAGCCTCATCAAGATTGATGGAGAATGGTAACTTTTTGATGTTGCTGATGATGCGGTCGGAGAATGTCTTCCCCATGCCGTGAACCATTTTATATTTCGCTGCTGTTCGCGACAACTTCATGCGGCTCAGAGCCACTTTGTCCTGGGCCAGCGTCTGCGCGAGGTTGACAATGACGGGGGCCATTGTGAATGGCAGTGAGTGCTCTGCCAAAGTGCCCAGAACCATTGCCTGATAGTAAAGCAAATTAAAATCATTAAAATGCAACCTTGCAAATTATCCCTACATAGATCTACTATGATGAAATTGTCTGCCTGTATTGTATGGCTGATATACAATATACAGTATATATCAAAATACATTTCTGTTCAGTAATTATCAATGCATTTTATTTGCAGTGCTCTTTACACTGAATAAAACAATCTCAAAGTGCTACTGTTCAAAATATAATTCAACCAACAATTCATTCAATTTTCTTAAATACTTGGTACTAAACCTCTGCATTCGCAACACGCTAAAACATGGACACAGGTAATTTCCCTCTCTCTCTCTCTCGCAATGCTTCTGGTCCATGGGTCTCGTGAACAGCATTATCAGGGGGACTACAAATGCTCCTGGTTGTCAAAATTGTCAACACTTTTTCTCTGTGTTTGGATGTGGCACAGTGGGATATTAGGGCATACACCCCCTTATTGGCATAGTTTATTTCCTTTGTACACAAGGTACATCTGGCATGTCCTGCCTTATCTATTTTTCTGAAATACAATGACAGAGGCAATGTATGCTCAACACCCTGCACTTCCTGCCTCACTTCCAACTTGAGCCATGCCCAGCTCCACTTGCACCTCCCTGCTGCTGATTCTAGTTGCGCTACATACAATGAGTCTTCCTCATTCAGCTCCTTCATTCTAAAAATGGAAAATGAACACAGGATAAGTTAGCCAATCTCATCGAACCAAGGACTGATTGGTGTTTTCAAGATATAAGGCTACTCTGAGCTGCCCTGGGTGGGATTTAACATGAATATTCATTACAAGGCTGTAGCACACAATGCAATGCAAAGATTTCAAATGACAGCTTTAGATGCAAAATGTAGCCCTTTATTATACATAAATTTGCTATCTGCGATTTGGTGCATAGCCTTGCACGTTGCAGCTGATTATACCAGATTATAAATAGACATTGTTTACAAGTAATGCAGCGCATCCAATGCAACAAGACGTCAAACTGCTTTATGTTACACTGAATTACACTTGCATCAGCTGTTGTCTAAACAGCTAACGTTAGCTAGCTAATAATGTTAAATGGCTAGAAAATGTGCTATCTTGCTAACGGAAAAATTCCAGCTTGGAGCTGCTTGTATTGCTTGCTATTAAGCAATTTGCTTGAAGCATAGGCTAACTGTATGAAAAAAACAACGCTAGCTGACGCTATTTGACTTAAGCAAACAAATATCTGTTGTTTAGCTCCAAAAAGACTGACTTACCTTGAATTCAATTTCCATCTGAATTTCCACATTAGGTCAGGTGTCTCTTGACAGGCGCGAACCAGTCTATGGCGCGAACACAGATGGCAGTGTGTTTTTCAAGATCCTGAAGCAAGCGCTGAGATTCCGATTGGTCCAGAAAAAGTGTCATTTATAAGAAACGTCCAATAATGGCCTACATGGCACGCAAAGCCCACCCCCACCCTCACCCTCTCTTGACAGGCACGAGCTCAGTTGAGCCCCCCCCCCCCCCCGTAAAAAAAACTCTCCGGTTCTACACGATTCACGTGAATGACCCAATTGACAATGAAAACGGCGATTGTCGCCGAAAAGCGACAAGTTTGCAGGTATGCTTAAAGAAGGATTTCAGGGTTTCCCTTTGATTAGGACTGATTGGAGTTCTCTCTTGTTGAATAACAACAAAGAAAGAAAAAGCTAGTCAGTAAAACATCAGTAATAAAAAAAGACAGTGTTGCAGATCATACCATCGTTCTCAGGCACACTTGCATATGCTTCCAGATTAGCAACTGTAAGGCTTACCTCTCTGGGCCATCTTCAAACTGGAAATTGTTGCTGTAAAGGGAAACAAAAAAGTTAGGTAAAGAGATATTAATGTTACACATGCAGGCAGACAGCCAGATAAACACACTGATAGGCAGACCTGTGCTTTTGGGTTTTATTTTTTCAAGTTCAATGTCGAGGACAGAAATAAATGTGACACACACCAACACCACATTTACGTCTCTATTTACTTCTAATATATCTAAATGTGACACACACCAACACCACATTTACGTCTCTATTTACTTCCTGGGGATCCACATCTCGGCAGACATGTCGTGGACGACCAACACCTCCAGCCTGGTCAAGAAGGCTCACCAGCGCCTCTTCTTCCTGAGGACACTGAGGAAGAATCAGCTCTCCTCGGCTATCCTGGTGAACTTCTACCGCTGCGCAATAGAAAGCATCCTGACCAGCTGTGTGGCAGTGTGGTATGGGAGCTGCTCTGTTGCGGAGCGCAAGGCACTGCAGCGGGTGGTGAAAACTGCCCAGCGCATCACAGGGACTCCACTGCCTGCCATCGAGCACATCCAGAGGAAACGCTGTCTGCACCGAGCTCGCAGCATCCTCAAGGACTCCTCTCACCCAGCCCACAGACTGTTTTCTCTCCTGCCCTCCGGCAGGCGTTTCAGGATCCACCGGACCAGGACCAGCAGACTTAAGAACAGTTTTTTCCCCAGAGCTGTCTCTTTACTGAACTCTAACCCCCGTTGATCCACTTCCCTCATAAACTGATAACTCTCCTACCTCACATCTGCCTTCACTTTGTTATTTGCACTACCGACTGTTTATCACAGTAACAACTGTTTACATATGCATTTTGCACCACCATATCTTAACTGGAATATGCTCATTTGCACTGCCGACTGTATTTATAGTAACCATGTTTACATTTTGCACCGTACTTCTAACTGTAATATGCAACCACTTTCCACTGCACTTTTACACTTTCTTTCGGATAGCTCTGTCCATAATTTATTGCACTACCTTAATCCACTGCTATATTCCTCATATTAGCCTAACATATTATTGTATAACTCTATCTGTAAAATTCTGTTTATAGTAATAGCCATCTGTATATTATATTCATAGTACATATTCACCTGTACATTCTGTTTACATTCTGTTTATAATAATAGCCATCTGTTTATTTATATTTATTCACTGTATATATTCATCTGTAAATTCAGTTCTGTTTATAGTAATAACCATCTCTCTACTTATACATATTTATATATATTCAGTACATTTTTATGCCCAGCACTTACGCAACCATTGTATATATCCTGCACTTGCTGCTATTGCACTTCTGGTTAGACCTAAACTGCATTTCGTTGCCTTGTACTTGTACTTGTGTAATGACAATAAAGTTGAATCTAATCTAATCTAATCTAATATTGCCATTTATCTTTTGCATAAATGTAATTGTAAGCTTCCTCGTGTGGGATCAAATCCAGCCAAGCTTTGTTCAAATCCACAGAACTATATTTTACATTCTAGTCAAGATCCCAAGGTTTCCAAACAGCAATTAAATACGTATTGGGTTTTAATATTTCACTTAAATTAATCCCTCTGTCATTTCCTCCGTCCTGGACAAAAAATAATTACAATGAATGAGTTACAATAAAGAAAAACGGACAACTCACATTGCATCCAAAGGTTAACTTAACCTTAGCTTAACATCTGAGCCCACTATTTTAGTAAAGCCGCGTTTCCACCGAAATTACCCGGAACTATTTGTACCAGGAACTTTTTTCCCAGGAACTTTTTCTCCCCCAGACCTGCTACAATCTGCGTTTCCACCGCGGTCTAAAGTACCGGGGAGATTAGGCAAATTAGTCCGGTGACGTGGGAATGCGCGCGACTGCTTCTCCCAGTTACCGACGGACATGAATCACTTTTGCGCGATACTGTCTGCAACAATAACAAGTGTAGGTGATGCAAGCAGCGCTGCTTTTGCTGATTATGTACACACATTACCAACACTGTTTATTTAAACGTGCACTTTCACCTGGTTTGACCATTTTAATGCAAAATGGGATGATGGGCAATCCAAAATCTGAATGTGTTGTAATAGCTCAATTCCAAAACAAAACATTTTCTATAAAAGGATAATGAGGTTTCAGTCATGACAGATGTGTGAAAAGTTAATTGAATGAAAACAATAGACTGAATTAAGCAGTTGAAAGATTAGGCACTAGACTGCAAGTATTTTATTTTTTATCACAATAACATCTCTTAACATTCACAAAACAAAAAAAAATCACATGACTAGTATTACAATATGCTTCTTTAAATGCATAATTTTAGAGACTTCTTCCTCAAATTTGAAATGAAGCAGGACCACACTTATGGCTTCACTTAAGTTGTGGTTATAAGTTATTATACTACATTCACATAGTTATACATTTAAAAATATAATATTTGGGTTTTCTAGATATGTTTATGTGCATATTCAGAAAGACTTGCGAGCAGCAGCCCTTTTATTTGCTTCCTACACTATATGAATACAATTAGAATGTGGTTATATAGTTAGAATGTGGAAATTAAAGACACAGTGACATTTTACACATTTTACTTTATTTTAGACAGATTAGTTCTTACAAAATTAAAATAAAAGTGTGCAAAGACAAATAAATTACTAGAACAATAAAATGAAAATATAAAATGTGAAAACAACAATATAAAAAAAGTGTATTTTTCAGTAACCTTTCCAAGAGCTGTGCCAACACGTACAATATATAAAGTACAAGTGTGGTAGAGCAAATGCTTCATTCAAGCGGCTGGTCATTGTGGCTACTTCTTGAACGACTGGACAAACTGTCCAAGAACAGACAGAAACCCGGTCTGAAAGTCCCTCTGCTGCCGTCTGCTTTCTTCCGCTTCTGACTGGTGGAATGCCAGCTCTTGCCTCCTCATCTCTCCTCGGCCTGGCTCTCCAGTAACAGCTGAATATATTGGTCACGCTGTTCTTGTCCATGCTGCAGGACGGCCCGGTTAGCATCCTCCATGTCCCTCAGTGCATCAAAAAAGTCACAGTCCCTTTTCCTTTTCTCTAAGTAGAAAAATTGCACAGAAACACATGGAAATTAATACACAAGGCAACCATGAAACAATAGAAACCATCAATTAATTATTTAAAGTGTTTTCACTACAAATAATGAACAATTGTTTGCCCAGCTTGAACAATGCCCAGTGTGCAATTTTTATCATGGGCAATTTAAGTTTACAATTAAAAACAACAAAACCATTAAGGATTACACATCAGTTTTTAAATATATACACATTTTTGTCAGCTTTATAACGTACTGGTGACCGCGGGGGAAAACACGCTGGTCTCCGTTGCCTGCGATTCATCAGGGCCACTCGTTACGTCTGGAAAAGCACGTTGAAAAAAGTTACTGCAACGTGTTTAAACACTGCAACGAGTTTAATAGATGATACCAAGATGATATATTTACCTTACCTTTACCTTCGGATTCCTGGATGGTTTCCAACAACGCACTAGCCGAGTCTTTCGTTACCGCTGCCCTAGAAAAGGACGGTCTGTGTCCCAGCAACGCGTCCAGGCGGTCATACCACTTGTTGATACGCCGGTCGGAACCGCTCCGGTTGTTATGATCCTTTAATTTCTTGTAATCTTGTCTTAATTTCTTCAACTTCTCTCTGCACTGTTTTCCAGTGTGACTGGAACCGAGTCGATATCTTCAGGTATACCTTTTCATTGCGGGTCGCCGTTTCCAGTTCCCGCTGGATGTCCTCCTCTGCATATATGCTCAATAAAGCCTGAACCTCGTCGTATGTCCATCGGTCGAATTTTTTGTTGAACTCCATTGTTGCAAAAAAAATATTTACTGAACGCAAAACCCACGGAACCCACCCCGCAAAAGACTTGTAAATATGGCGGTGGAAAAAAAAAATAGCTGCGAGAGCTCAACCAATCAGCATGTTCAGCGCCCAAGTCCCACCCCCGAAAGTTTGCGAACTTTTGAAAAGTCCCACCTCGCAAGCAGGGCCGTTTGGAGGGGGAAATATTTACCCGGAACTTCATTTAGACCCTGGTTCCTGCGGTCGAAACACACCGAGTTCCCCCCCAAAGTTCCTGGTTCCGGGGGAAAGTTCCTGCGGTGGAAACGCGGCTTAAATGTCAACTTTAAATTACCATGTGTGGGTGTACATTGTGTCTGGAAAGTTTTAAAAATACTGAACAGGTTTATTAATGAATCCTTGATTCCCATAACTAGGAATGCTTCCTGTTGTTATGCAAGCAAGTTTACGTTGATGTGTGGACAGCAGTTCGGAGACTTCTTGATAAACTTTTTCGTTCCTCATTGCCCCATCAAGCTCTCGCTGGATCCTCTCTTCGGCAACCAAACAAAGGAAAGTCTGCACCTCCTCGTTTGACCACGGCATATTCTTCCGAGCTGCCATAATAGTAAATATCATGCAATCTCTGGACAAACTATTTAAGAACGGCGGGGTTATTCAGGATACTCCGCAATGATGACGCAGTGAATAGTTACGATTCTCTCTGACCAATCAGCAGTCACATTGTTCACGTCACATTTTAGTATCGCCTCAGCTCGCTCAGAACCTCGCCGGAGGTGGTACGAAAAAAAGTACCTGTGGAAAAGCGCCAAAAGTGTGGTACGCAGGCTCCCTGTAGTGGCACGCAGAGGAATCACTAAATTAAAGTTAGGCTATTTTCAAAAACACTCTCTCTGAAGGCACAGATGTAGCAACTATGCAAAGTCTCCTTTTCATAACAGCAGTCGACCCTTCATATACTGCTTGCCTTGCTTTTCACCAAGCCAGTGGGTCTTCCGTTCTGGGAATCGAGGTCTCTGCGAGGCAAGATACCCTCTCATTTGCAGTTGGATGCTTTGTTTGCAAGTGTCTTCTAAAATTTGATGTCGATCCTCCTTGGCCTGAGTAAATAATGTTACAAAGCTTGCATTTTGCTTTCTGGGGTCCAGCCTCATCAAAGAGAAGCCATATACAGCTTCTTTTTCTGGAGGTCATCTTGTGTGGCGGCCCTTTCTACCTGTCTGCCTTGGTTGTTGTTTGTAACCTTTCGATTGATATTTGGTGTGTATTTATTGGTGTGTTAATTGATCGATTGATCAATGTTTATTTATATGACTATGAGGTTTTCTGTGCAATGAAATCCTGCATGTTTGGTGACCACATGAATTAACTGAATGGGTGTATTTCCACAACAACCGTTGAAACGTTTGTTGATGTTGTATCCTTTTCATAGTTAACCTATTGCTAATTATTATTAGTAATTTTAAACCTCCAGTTGACTTGTACCCATCATGATCGCATCAACCTGGCGCCCCCTGGGTTTTAATACTATTGTTCATAATTAATTGGAGTTGCTACAATAGTGTATTGTTTTAGTGAATTATTGTATTTTGAAAATTAGTGTTGGAGTTTAGTTTACGATGTGTGATTTTGAGCATGAAATTAACCGTTTTGCCAATTGTGTTCTGTTGGTGCGTTAAAGAGTTTAGGAAATTTGTTAAAAGTATTGAAAGAATTGTCATAGTGATTGTGAAAAACTGTAAACTTCAAACCTTTAAACTTTAAATTAACTTTTTCAAACTTTCAGGTCTAGCTTTATCCCAGATAGCAAAAAATATCGGCACGGCTTCTTTTTGCCGCCGGCCCTAAGCTGTCGGCTATAGGTGCGTCCCGCTGGCGGTGATGAAACGTTTGCCGCCGAATACGTCACTCCCATTTCTTGCGAGATGCCGCGGCCGACTAGCCGGCGGGTCGCCGGCTTCATTTTCTCTGGCGGTTGCCTCCGCCTAATGGACCGCGGCCGGCTGGCGGCCAGCCGCTGTGAAATACAAGGATTTCTACTCTCAAATTCGACCAGCCACGTTGGCTATGTTTGGCTTGTTGGGAAACAGAGTGGAACTGACAGCATTTTAACTAGTTCTCACATTTGAAGCGATTATAAAATCATAATAGCCTATATGTGAATTATATCAAATATTCGTTTTTTTTGCTCCAAAGCCATTAGGGTTTATAACAGATTCTTGACTCTTGATTCCATGATAAGGTTAGGTTTAGGAAATTACATTTAAATTTTCACTTGATTATTTGCATGTTGAGTGTGTTTCAACAGTGTTGGTCAATTTGACCCATAATGGATGTAATACTTTTTTTTTTTTTAGCATAATAGGAGGGTTAAGAAAGTTTGAAAGTTCATTTTAGGATAACACTTATTTTTGTATTGCCCTTTTTCTATTTCTTTTTGGACTGACTTTAAAATAGACATGACAAAAAATTAGAACTTAGAACTTCATGACATTTTACTTTGTTTTCAAAACCCATATTTTTCTGAAAAACAAAAATATATTATTAATTATTTAGGAAAAATTCTACATTCATAAGACAAGAATAACTCAAAAGAAGCCCTCTAATATTACCTCTTATAAAGCTGATTTTTACAATATACTTTGAAACCCTCTCAAACATGAGGTCGCAAAACAAAAAGCTTACAAAAACAGAAACCTGAAAGCTTTTCAATTTCATGTGACTGCCTTAATATTATAAAGTATTTTCTATCTCAGAATTCTTATTTTTATTATTTATTTTATATACAGTGTGACATTTGTTGTTATTCTTTGTTCTACTTATTCGGAACTGTACCACAATGCTTTATTATTTTTATTTTTCTCTCATTGTACTTTTTGTATTGTACTTGTCTATACATGTACTAATTTAAATAAAAATAAAATAAAACAAAACAGAGAAGTACCTCCACCGGCCGAGAGGGGCAGTATACCTAAAAAAGACGGAAGACAAACCGGTAAAACATATGAAACAGATTTACCAACAGCGGCCGGCAACTCATCACACGGTTTTAGTATTTGAAGAGAGGAGATCAGAAAATATCCACGACTACGAGCGTTTAAGTAAGTACATGTTTCCTTTTTGTGTAACACAATATTATGTTCATTTTTGATGTATATACCGGTAGGTTGTTTTAATTAGTTTGTTCCGACACGCACGCTGATATAGTGCACAATGCACAGTGTTAGCTAACACGTGCTGTTTCGCCTTTTTTACTCACTGAGTTCAAGCATGTTCTACATGTTAAAATGTATCTAGCTACTGTAGGTAAGTTAGCCAAAGCTTTACATCTAGAAAGACTTAAGTTTAACTTTTGGTGTTTTCTAATAAAACAGAATGTATATAGGTTATTTAAATTATTTTGTTAGTCCGAACAAGCATGCTGCTAGGTCAGTTCTAGCAAGTGTTAGCTAACATGTGCTGTGTTGCTACTGTTCTTCTAGCATTTAAGGTGATTTATGAGTTATTTCTCTGAACTGCTGTACTTTTTATGTTTGAGGACAATGCAGTTTACTTGAATCACTACACTGAATGAATACATTTTACTGTTCCACATTTGGCTGACCAGTTTTTCCCCCCACAGCATAGCTACTGTATATTCTGTATATAACGTTAACAATGCGGTTTTGTTCACATTTTCTTGCAGATACCTTGACCAGAGCACAATCGGTTATCTTCATCCAAGAGACCTACTGTTGGACAATCGTTTCGGCTTTCAAGGTAAATAAATTGTTAGTCACAATGTCTAGTTACTGGGCTATAAGGAGAAGAATATTGAAAGGAGTTGAGATGGACAAACAGGAAATTGCAGCTGTTGGAAACTTTAACAGTATGGAAAATTGTGCCTGTAGTTGTTGTTTTATTTATATATATAATATATATATATATATTAAAATAAAATATTTATGTAGATTTCCAGAATGAGAACCAAGCCCTGAGGGAAAGCAATGCACGAGCAGGTGAGAAAATGCACTCTTTCTTAAATTTTACTTTTTTGACTGTGATGTAGGTCCAAAATTACCAAATGCCTTTCATTTTGTAGCTTCGGATGACAGCGGCTCAATTCAAGAGCAGGTGAAGCAAGTTGGGACAATATTGACGACGTTTGCTCGTACTGGGCAATCAGGTACAACTTGCAAACAACACCTGTGGTTGTTGGTTTAATTCCCACTGGGGCCACCTGTACATGTAGTAGACCTAGTTGTAAATGTCATAGTTTAGTAGTTGAGGGACCAGGACTGACTGCTTTATTCTTTTATTCTGTGAACCCCTGTAGGTGCAGATCAGACACTAATGCTGCGACGTCTTGTAGAGTTTGGCGATGTTGTGCGTAGCATGGACAATAAAATGGACACTATGCGGCAACATTTCAGTGCCAATGTGTCTTTTGGAGAGTTATCCCTGCCAGGGGGTCTGTTACTCCCCCTAGACAACCCATTTGGCGTTGCTTGACAACAGTTTGAGGCAGGATAAAGAGCTCCAGGAACGATTTGTAAGTGTGCTGATTTTGTTTATAATGCTGTAGGGTAATCTAAAAAGTAAAATTTAAGATTGTACACTGCATATTCTACAGTCTGAATCCACAGCCTGTCACATTTTTATATTTATGTATGAGAAGCTTCAGAGATATGTAATTTGTAACACTTTTTTGTATTTTCAGCTTCGGTTTTTGGCAATCAAATGTGGGAGGGACCTAAAGACAACCGTGTGGCGAATACTTCAGAGTATCTTCTCTAATCACCTTTCCATTAATACAACCTGGACTGGTGTAGGGGATAAAGCATGTTTTAGAGACATGTTCCTGAAGACCATTGTTCAAAGTAATATATATAAATATATAAATTTGTTATATATTTAAGTAGATGTGTGTGGCCTTATGCCATTCAAATGGAATGACAGATCTGTATTTTCTACAGGAGCCATCCGGAAGAACCCGGCAACCCAGGATGCCACTGATGAGGCGGTCCAGGTTAACGTTATGCGTTACCTGAAAGGAGCATCTGATCGTGAAGGTGGAAAAAGACGCGCACAGCTGAGAGGGACCCACAGCCGACCTCTTACACCTAGGCTGACTACTGACACCTGGAACCCTTTCTTTATCCTGCAGTCAGTAACATCAAGACCCCTAAAGAAGCCAGAAGTTTCAGGCTACACTCACCCAATCCACACTGTTCACTGTGGAAATTACTTTTTTTTATTCCCTGTGACCCTGCCTTGAAGGCAGCTCCTTGGATAGATATGGGATGGCGAGGTTGTTTGTCCATTATATAGGCGCACAAGAAATCACTGAAGATAAGCCAATTTGCGCTGCCTCATTCTGGAGGTCGGGGAAAACCGGAGAACCCATAGTCAGGCTTGTTATAATGTTCTGTTCTACTACTGTTCTATTCTTCTCCAGAGCTTTACTCTAAATTATTACCATTTATCCTATTGTTAGAAATGGCTTGTTAAATGTGATGTTATACCTCGATTTATTTGGTATCCTGCACATTCTTTGGTACCAAATATCCTCATTATTTGATATAATATTTAATGGTAATTCTTTTCATCCCAGAGCTGACCTCTTTGTTATTAACAAATATTGTAAGTGTTATAATTTGCTTGTAAGGCTGTTTTTTTTTTTTTTTTGAACCAAAATTTAATTGGAAACATGCAGGTTCTTTAGTAAAAATGTTTTTTGTTATTTATAGGCCTATTTAAGCTTATTTATTGTCTGTTATTTATATTTCATTTATATTATCTTGTATCATTGACAGTTAATGTACTTTGAAATGTGGAATAAAAATGCCAAATGGGAATTTATCTGGTTTGTTCAATTATTATCCATCATAAACTGCATGTTACAAATATATGAATAATAAATAAATAAATAAATATATATATTATTTATTACACAATAAGCGGAGGCAGATCGCTCGAAAATAGCGTTTGCCTCCGACGGGCCGCCTTTTGGTATAAAGGCGGCGGAACGGCGGTTTGCCTGCGGGCCGGCGGCGGAACGAAGGCGGTAGGAAGCGCCGTCAAACGTGTTTGCGATTACGCAATTCTGACGCTTCTACAGCCGCCGGATCACCGCCGGTGGTCCGCCGACTCATTGCTATCTGGGAAAATGATTTAAAACACTGTCAAAAGGTTTCTTTTAGATCAAGTAAAGATAAAAAGGAGCGACTCAAATGTAATATTTTATGAAAACCAAAAGAGTACTGCAAAATAATGAACAAACAAACAACAAAGAAAACTATACTAACTTTACATTAACCTGTCAGTTACATTTCTTTCCATATATGCTGCATTTTACTGAAAATTATAGACTGATATTGGCAAAACATCTTTAGTTAACATACCTTCACTTAATATTAGTCAACACACACACACACACACACACACACACAATTTGCCTTGCACTTTGATGCCCATGCATTTCCTCTGAAGGAAACTAACTCTGTTTTAGGCGACCCCAAGCATTGCACAATGGAAATGTGTGGAACAAAACCACAAGGTTGTGGTAGTGGAAAGGCTGAAGCTGCCTCAAATATTGTTATTAATAATGCTACGTGATCATCCTCGCCAGAGAAAGAAATGTATTGATCACCCCACATGTTCCATCAGTTAGTTTCACATAGCATTCATCTCGTCTGTGAGATTGGGTGTAGTCTCTGCTAGTATACACCAGGCCTCCTTTGATCATGCCTTTGTGCACTACAACCTCATCAGGTATGCACACGTGAGAGGCACAGAAGGCAGCCTGTTCTTCCTGTGTAACAATGTGCACGCTTCCATTGTCAAGTAGCGAGGTATTGTCACATTTGTCAGATATTTTGAACCCTTGGGTACTTGTTCAAATCAGAACAGAACCGTAACACCTCTTCTTTCACCTTGTATTTGGATGAGAAGTAAGGAATTGATCTAAACAGAAGAAACTTGGAAACAATCCGATTAGCCACGCCTTTTGTTCCTTTCACCAAAGTCAGGAGTTTGCCATTTGCGTTAGCCTCATGTTCTCCTAGAGCTGTGGAGATTGCAACATGTGTGCAGCCTATTGCTCCTATGACTCTAGGGAATCCTATCATAGGATTTAAAAATAAAAAGATTTCAAATCATTCTTAATATGTAGCTAATGTAGCCTATAATATATATAAGTACTCTAAGTAAAATCTGCCTTTTGGAAAGAAAAAAAGAACCTGAATGTGAACGGTTAAATTGTTCATACGTCACCCTATCAATATATCTTACTGGCAATTTTATAAAAGCCCTCTTTTATGGACATGGTCGATAAATGTCCTGGGAACACAATGAAGCCATTTATGTACCCCTGCAGTGCAAGGACCACCTTGCGAATGGTTCGACAAACCGTGTTTTTCCCAAGGTTCTCTGCATCACTGACCGCGTACAAGTATGTACCACTTGCAAAAAAACGCAACGCAATACATACCATTTGCGGTACAGTAAGGGCATGGCTTCGACGAGTCACATTTGTTATGTGCGGCTCAAGAAGTTCGCAAATATAACCGATTCCTTCTACGGAAAATCTGTACCTTTCATACAAGTACGTATCAGGAAAGTCAAGGGGATTTTGTCTGTCCCTAAAAACTCTCTCTCTACGAAGTGCTCTTCTAACAATTTGTGCGGAGATGTCCACAGGATTTGGTAGAAAAGGTGAAGCCATTGCAAATACGCTGGGAATTAGTTACGTCATCTATATATATATTATTTTGCTCACAGCTGATTGGTCAAACTTAAATCTCAGATCTCGAATCCAGAACATAACCTGCCCCGGAGCAGGTTAGCCGTGCAGCGTAAGATACCATGGCAACTAACACCGATTAAAGCCGAGCTACTTTCATAGTACCTAAAACCCAGGATTGGCACAAACTAAGCTTAAACATATCTGGCTAGCCAGCTAAACCGGCTTCATGGTATAGGCCCCTGCAAAAAACAACATTTTTGTTTTTTGTGACAACACAAAATGCAATGTAGCTTTGACAGCTCTGCACACGTATAAATAAGCAATGTTCCATTTTAGGGGTGAAATCGCTTATATCAACTGAACACCTATCAATGAATCTAAACTGAATTGAACACATGTAGACTACCATGCCTGTTCCAAAAACACTGTTAGCTCAATGTGCTGCTGCCAACTTAACCTCTTAGGGCTTAGTGGCCACATACGTGGACAGCACATTTTAGCTCTCATGTCCACAATTGTGTTCACTGCTGAATTGGTGGTGAATTGGTTATGGACATGTATGGGCATACTTACACTGCCATCTGGTGGTTTCAGAAGTGTATAACACACTGGTCTAAATTCAAAATGGCGGCGAACACAAGGGAAGATTCAAGTGGTAGCTCCACACATAAACGTCGACCAGGTAAGAAGTTCTGTCATATTTAATGGCTTATTCTGATTTAGATATTTATAAAATCATTGTATATTTGTCATGACATGCAAATTTGAAAAAAAAGTGTAAAACTAGCAACTTTCTAGGTCACTAAACATGATGTACACGTACATGTACTTATGGACTGAAGCTCCTCGAAACAGCTAGTATGCTATTAAACATGCACACATGTAAAATGGGGAAAAAGCTAGCTCTGATGCAGCTAAAAAGCTGTGCATGGTCCCAATTAAATACATAACAATTAAATAACTAATTACATACATACATACTTAAATTAGTTGGGTTGAAAATGTAAAAAATGTAATATGCTAGTAAAAATGTGCACATATAAATTAGCTTGCATATTATCCCATTGGAATAAATAACAAATAAATAATGCAAACCTATATACATAAATTAAATAAATTTGTATTTGATTTGATCATGTTTTTATTTCCAGAGCGTTTTTCTGTGCTAAGAGCATTGGAGCTATTTGGGTTAATTGATGGATACAACTCAGATTTGGACGTGTCTGACAACGATGATCCCATCCTGGATGGCAATTACCAACCATCACCACAGGAGGAAAGCAGCAGTGAGGAAAGTAGTGATGACGAGGACCCCATTCCTGAGCCCACTGACCACAGCAGAGGATGCAAACATGCAGATAGTGCAGATAATGGTTAGCCAAGACCCAGTAGATATTTGTTTGTTTTATGCAGTTAGGGCCTTAGGGCTATGTGAAGGAAAACTTGAATTTACAAAACTTGTTGACAGGTTCATGGACAGGGACAGAGACAGGTACAGGCACAGGTACAGGTTCATCCCACACTCTCAGACGTCACCGTCAAAGTCAAGAGATTGAGGCTGATAGCTCAGAAGATGACTTGGAAGAGCCAACACCAAGACCAAGCCAAACCAAAAAAAAGAAAAAGGGAGACTCTGAACAAGGTACTTTTTTATTCTTTTTGGCCTTCACACCTTGAGGGTAAATCTTCAAATTTCATATAAACTTCCACACAGATTCAAGTATTTTATGCACCAATACACCTCAATTGCTTATATGGGTAAAATGAAAAGATTATGTGTCAAATACTTGTCTTTCTATTAATTAAATGGGAATGAATACAGTGCATTGTGTAAACAAAAGCGAATATATATTGCATGACTTCTAATTATAAACAAGCTGGAAATGCACCGGGACTCTTATTTTGAAATGCCTGCGCCTTATTGCAGCTGCTCATTCAAGTTCAGATGAGGGAGATAAAATATGCATTGTTACAACCTCTAAATCACATTACTATATAAAAATTGTGAAGTAAACATTTTCATTATTCCTCAGCATTAGTTCATAAACAATTGCCTAGCATAAATGTATGTTATTTACTGATTGAGCCGCTCTGAAGCACTACAGTGCCACGTTTCCCCCCTATGTTTTCCCCACGGTTAGATCCGCACGTTATAGTTCAAATGTACGCATCTTTTACACATGACATCAGTTCTGACTGGATCTCTTCTCTAATCGTTCCTCCCTAAAATTTTCGTCTCGTTTGTATTCGTTGACGAAAATAACAGTAGATTTCTGTCATGGTTTTTGTCATCCAACACTAGTTTTTATTTTTAGTTATCGTCTCGTTTTCATCTGTGAAAAAAGGTGGTTGATGAAAATTATTCGTCAACGAAATTTACACTGCTCAGAAGGCGAAGCACTGCTGGGCGGAGTGTTTAGCGCAACACTCTGAGCGAACTCTCTGCTCCTCGACACGGGGCTTATCATGGGCTGCGAGCAAATCATTCCACAGAAGTAGCAGTGCTTTGCATTCTGAGAAAATAGTTCCCAGTTTGTATTTTGTAAGAAGATGGCTGCATCTCATGTGACCTCGTTATTTGTACACGCTGTGACCATACACATCACTACATGTAAATAGGAAAATGTTGGCGTTATTTTGTCACTTATTGGGAGCAGTATGCTAGCTGTAGCAATTTACTTTCAGTCTTTGTGCTAAGCTAGGCTAGCGGTGGGTGCGTCAGATTTACCGCACGCACAGAGATAAAAAGGATATGTATGGACTTATCTAACTCTGGGGGATACAGTAAAAGCTGAAGTCCCAAAAAAATCGGCATGTTCCTTTAAATATGTGGTTAGTTTAGGCCACTTAACTGAGAAACTGACCTCCTCAGATACATCATGACAGGCACGCCAGACCGCCTTTCTCCGTATAAAGGTCTCTGGGCCTGGGAAAAGATCCCGCAAATCTTCACGAGACAGGGTGCTCATCATTGTCTCTGTGATGTTTGCAGCTATGAAAACAATGGAAGACAACATAGATGAGGGCCCTAGAAATGAAACTGCATGAGACTATCCATAGTTTTCAGTACTCCATAGAACTGCAGCACAAGCCTGTCAAATTTCCATCTTAAAACAAAAATATGTGAACAAGATGCACGTTTTGGGCACTTATGATCCATATACAGCACCTGCTGCAGTATTTCAATCACTGAAAACAGCAGGACGCTTTTAAATGCTTAACGCTTAATAAGGATTAAATTAAGCAAAATTTAACGTTAATCTAGGATTTGTTGATATGGGTTTTATTTTAAATCGAGTTGTTGCACCACTTAATTTTAAACACATTAATTACGCAGTAAAAACGTAATAGAGCTGATCAAGCAGCAGATGAAGGGTGAACTGACGACAGGTGAAGTGCAACTTATTAGTGCAACCAACCCTTAATACAAAGTGCAGTAATGTACAAAAACAGTTATATTAAAAGATAAAATTCAGTTTACACCTTTTTGATGATGCATACTATGTACAGGCGAGTAGATGAGGCAAGAATATGAACGCAACATGTTTTCTTTATAATGGGTTTCGATGGGGAAAACGCCTAACGAGAAACCTCGCTTTGCATTAATATTCTGCGTTCATCTGCTTTCCTGTACAAAGTATGCAACATCAATAAGTTGTATATTGAATTTGGTATTTTAATATCACTGTTTTACCGCAATAATGCTGACTACACACCTGGTAAAAATGACTGGTGGGCAATGAGGAAAGCATTTTTTTTGCCCTACAGGTGGGCATTCCTATAAGCATGTGAAAACTATGGATTAGAAGTTGAAACTTAATTCAAATTAGGTAAGAATTTTTCTAGTGACCAACCATTGTTATTTGTCGCCATTAGTTGACTAGTCTTCACAGTTTATGAATTTAGCGGGAACAAAATGGCGCGAGAAACGTAAGGCGAAGATTCTGCTTTTGAACACAGCATAATATAACTTACAACATTATTTCCAAAGCGCAATTCAGCTCCTTTAGTTCACCGACCACACATAACACTTCACACAACAGGTGAAAGAAGGAGCGTGATGTGACAAATGGGAGAAAGTTCGAGGTCCACAGTGCTGCTGTAGCGGGTCACTGTGGAGCAGCGCCAGGAAGCAACTCGCTTCTTTTTTTAAGCTTCAATTAGGCCTGCAATCGTAGGTTTATATATGATAAAGAATAATATTTTCATACATACCCTTTAAAATCGACACTGCGACATCATCCAATCCCTCCATGATGCTAGCTTCGTCTCGCTGTCTCATAGTTCAAATCCAAGTGGCTCTGGACCGTTAGGATACGCCCACATTCTCATTTGCAGCAGCTAGCTGGCGGGTGTAACCATAGTAACAAGTTTTTACGGCAGTCTTGCTCTCTACCGACCTGTGACCAGTTGACCGTCTTCTTGCCTGTGACATCTTTGCTTCCAACATGATTTGGCGTTGCTTCATATGCTACATATTTGTGGCATTGACTCTGAAACGACTTTTAAGTCACATTAACATCATGCACAGTCGCAGCCCAGCTCATTTTGTAAATATAAGCACCTCATTTGTATGTGCTAACTGGGGGCAGGTGTGCTGAGACGTTATGCTCTGCTAGATTCGCCTAGAACTCGGGCATCTTCGGATGCGGAGTCGCGCACGCTGTTACAAAAAATGCACACCGCCTGGCGAAACCCTTGCGCTCTTGCGGACGCGTCGAGTATAATTAATAAACCAACAAGGCTTCAGACTGAGCACGCGCTGTGAACGACTGACGCGCCCGCTGCGCTCTATTGTGACGAATGTAATCTGACTCCTGCTGTGTTTGTGCTGTGACAATCTCTCAGCGTACTCGCATTATATTGAACAGACAGTTTTTATTTGTAGTGTCTGTTCTCTAACCGAACTGAATGGTTTTATTAGTATGAAAATGGCCTCGTTGGGCAGCGAAGCAAGTGCATTCTGGCAGTTGTTGTCTTTCATTCCTATGAGACAAAAATACATTTTCTGGCTTTTCTCAGTCTAGAAGGCACCAAATTCAAAAATATTTTCACATTTCTACTACATTAATGACCCAGTCTTCAACTGTCCAATTTTTGTGAGCTTGTGCAAATTGTAGCCTCTTTTTCCTTATTTGTAGTGGAGATGAGTGGTACCCGGTGGGGTCTTCTGCTGTTGTAGCCCATCCGCCTCAAGGTTGTGCATGTTGTGGCTTCACAAATGCTTTGCTGCATACCTCGGTTGTAACGAGTGGTTATTTCAGTCAAAGTTGCTCTTCTATCAGCTTGAATCAGTCGGCCCATTCTCCTCTGACCTCTAGCATCAACAAGGCATTTTCGCCCACAGGACTGCCGCATACTGGATGCTTTTCCCTTTTCACACCATTCTTTGTAAACCCTAGAAATGGTTGTGTGTGAAAATCCCAGAAACTGAGCAGATTGTGAAATACTCAGACTGGCCCGTCTGGCACCAACAACCATGCCACGCTCAAAATTGCTTAAATCACCTTTCTTTCCCATTCTGACATTCAGTTTGGAGTTCCGGAGATTGTCTTGACCAGGACCACACCCCTAAATGCATTGAAGCAACTGCCATGTGATTGGTTGATTAGATAATTGCATTAATGAGAAATTGAACAGGTGCTCCTAATAATCCTTTAGGTGAGTGTATATTGTATATACAACAATAGCAAATAATGATAGATTTATTGAAGAAGTGTTACCACTGGGATACATGGAGATGCTCTGAAGGATAAACTTGACTTTCATTCTCCACGTCCCACTTGGGCAGTTTACACCCTGCTGCAACCCTTCGAATCGGTATTGAGAAATTAGCAGGCCATTAAAGTTGACCCGTTTAAAACAGGGCGCTTGTAAGATTTGGTGTGTGTGGTGATGCTCTGGGTGAGTTAAGTGATCCAAAAGGCCAATCCACAGAGATCCGAGCAGGCCTCTTACCAAGTCCACGGCCTCTGCCATCCGAACAGAATCACCACAGAATGACCTGCAGCTAGAAAACAATGCAGACGGGCTAATCTCTTAGCAAGTGTGTGTGAGCTTGTATAATCACGGCCGGTTGACAACATTATATTCATTTTAGCAGCACTGTGACAGTATACTGTTTTGTTTTTTAATGTCGACCTGAAACGAAAGTTGCAAGATTTGCTTCCCTATTGTGACATACATCCAAGGGAAATGACATCTGGAATCAGAACAAATAGGACAGGATGTGATTTCTTTCATGAGGAATTGATTGGATGGATGTGGTTTGTGATTGGTCGATCTCATGTAAGTGACAGGTTGCCCTGCCCTCGTCATCAGAGAAGAGAAGAGATGTCGCTGCAAGAGGGAGGGGAAGTTATTTTGATTCAAGATTGATTAAAGATGAGGGCACATGAATAAAAAAAGATGTGCACAGATAAATTAATAATGAGAAAACACTGCAATATTCCAGTTTGAGGCCACAAAAAGCTGAAATAAAAGTCAAATACTTTGAGTTACACATATTTCCATTTACAATTTTTTAAATAATATTTTATTTATTTGGCACTTGTTACAATGCCAACCCAGTCAGGATAGAGACAGAAATAAATACGTTTGGACTTTTCAAGTAACTAATAGCAAAGACGGTGCACTCTCATTACTTTTGAATAGGAGAAAGTGCAACGCCCAATATGGCAAATAAGCCCCGCCTTCAAAATGAAAGCGCCAAACGTTGATTAGTAAAGTCATCGCGTCACTGCAGCTGCTGTTAGAAGCTCCGGTTGCTATAGAAACAGGCCGTCTTCTGAGACACGTGTTTAGGACAGCGCATGCGCATTCGTTTTGTCCAGGCTGAAAAATCATAGACAGTAAAAGAAATGGACAGAGCGACCTCATAGACTTCAACGGAGAGAATTGAAGTCGGATAGAAGCGCTCACTTCCTGATGGCTGATGTACTGCGCAGCCTCAGACTGAGCTTGACGACGTAGATGTGACGTGATCAACCTGTCTGACAGTAGCAAGTCTTTTAGTAGTTGTGCAAAGTGAAATCTGAATCACAGAATCTTGCAGAGACAGAGAGGGTGAGCAGGAGCAACTTTTGATGAATGAAGCATGATCTGCAACATCTCTATCTGCGTTTATGCCTCCACGTCCCCCCGATTGCCTCATAGACAGTAAAAGATTGCAGACGAGCTTCTCCTCGGGTCTATACGGTAATTTGCTCAATAGCGCGACACAGTCGCGTGGTTATGACACAATCGTTAGCCTATATTTTACAAAAACAGCTTCAACAGGGCGATAGTGTAAGATAAAAGGTAATGGAGCCTTTTATACATTGTCGTAATTGTTTAGAAATAAACAATGGACGAATGGAGTCTTTAAACGCCTCAGATGTAAAGATATTCACTGTCAAAGTGAGGCCAAAATGAATGGGAGTCAATGGGATGCTAACAACAGGTGATGGCTTGGTTAGCAATGGCCGCGCCTATGGAAGGTACGCATTCCGGGGGCTGGATTACCCCCTTGTGAAAAATGCAGTTTTTTGGCATGATTCGAGCGTTAAGAAACAGAATTTGTGAATGGGGGTTCGCTCATGCCCCAGAAAAAAGAGACAGTGCACATTTCTTAACATATTTTGCACTAAAATGAAGTAATGAGAAGAACGTCACCCAGTGAGCAATGAGGTTCATTCTCACTTTGAGCTTCAGCAAGAACCAATGAGGTTCATTCTCGTGTTACGCAGCACGTTTGAGCTTCAGCGAGAACCAATGAGGTTCATTCTTGCACGTCAAGCCGGTTCGGTTGAGCTTCTGTTTATGTTCGCTGATGTATGTTTATATGTGAATAAAAGCCTAAATTCAATATGTTCATTATAAAAAATGATCATGTCTCTTTAGAAAATTTTGACTAAACCGCTCTGTTCATATAGATTAGTTTTACAATGCTGAAATAAATGACATTTATAAAATATAGAGAAAAAAATATAGAGATTTCAATTCTATATTATTAATAATTAGAAGACTCACTGGACCTGTGATTCTCTCCTTACAGTACGAGCAGGAAGAGCTGAGACGCAGAGAACACATACAAAACATGCCAGAGTTTGTTCGCGTGCAGGAAAACCTGAGACACATCACCATCACAGGCTATTGAACCAACAACAGAAGAACAAAATGCCTACACAAGGAACTGCTTGTTCTATCAGAAGTAATCATTATCATGAATATTATTCACTTTCATTTTGTGTTGTGCCCTCTCACCTTTAGTCCATATGCAAACCTTTGACTCTTTGAACGCTTTCAAAGTTTACAAATGACCTTTTGTATCACCATTCCGTGTTTTTTAGATTAACTTTTTTTAATAACCAGTCATATTTTTACTGGTCCAATTTTTTAAAACTTTAAAATCTTAGATTGTACTGCATTTACATGCTTAGCGCACATTAGAATTGTGGTGAACAATTACAATGTTAATCTTAAAAGGAGTACTTCACTTTAAAATGAAAATTACCCCATGATTTACTTGCCCTCAAGCCATAGGTGTATATGACTTTCTTCTTTCTGATGAATGTAAGTGTAAGCACACTTTGCTGTCCATGCGCCACAGTGCCGCTGCTGACGTAAGACGCTGTGACGTGTTATCTGGTATCTGCTATCGCACCCCTGCTATCGCACCAGATAACACGTCACAGCGTCTTACGTCAGCAGCGTCACTGTGGTGCGTGAACGCGGATTCAAACTAAACCGGAAGAGAAGACAATGCTTAATAGAGTCGTAGTTTTTGTTATTTTTGGACCAAAATGTATTGTCGACGCTTCAAAAGAGTCTAACTAACCAAATGATGTCACATATGGATTACTTTGATGATGTTTTCATTACCTTTCTGGACGTGGACAGCAAAGTGTGCACAAACTTACATTCAAAGGACTGAAAGCTCTCGGACTAAATCTAAAATATCTTAAACTGTGTTCCGAGGATCAACGGAGGTCTTGCGGGTGTGGAACAACATTGGGGTGAGTCATTAATGGAAGAAATTTCATTTTTGGGTGAACTAACCCTTTAAAAACATTTCAATTTAATTTACTTTGGCATTCAGTAGTGTACTATGAAAAAAGTATAAATGTAAACAAGCCCTTGGCAAAATGTAAAACTAAAGGAGTTAAAATGTAAAAAGGTACACATTTGTAAACCAACATAACAAAAAAAAGAGAGAGAATATCAGCAAATTCTTTTTAGTGTTGTCACAATACCAAAATTGTAAACGTAATTGAATAATATGACAGAACCTACTATTCATTGTTTTATCCATTTTTTTAAAAACCCTAAAAGCTCACTTGGCCAGCGTGTTCCTGCCCTGCTTCACACTGAATATTAGATCCGGCCCTTTAAGAGCTGCACGGACCAACTCATTGTAACACATCCGATTTCTCATTCAACTCTGTATGTTCACTGAAGACATATCCGACTGTTTACCTGAATACTCGCCAGGACGTGCATTTTTACAGATTTTTGACCATTCAAACGCAATAATCCGTGAAACTGACGTCGCAATCTGTCTGAGTGAAATGAGTGTGGGAGGCTGCGCGCGCTTCAGGTGAGTCCGGCAGAGTCCGGCAGCGCGAGCACGTCCCGACCGCACTGTATTTTCTAATGCAAGCGTTTCTGTTGCTTTCTTTTTCCTGAGCTGCACGTATATATTTGTCTGTTCTGCTTCCATTGTTTAGTGAACTGTGGAAGCAGAGCACACACACACACATCCTCACCCCTGCTGTTACACATCGAAGCAAATTAAGAAATACTGCTCTTAGGAGAGTGCTGTCATTTTTAAAGTACCGGTAAGTTACTCATACAATTTCATATTGTACCCCCCAGTCGACTAAAAATATTGACGTCGACTAATTAACAGCGTCGACGCAGTTGACTAATCGCGACAGGCCCAGTGCCCTTCATTGCAATTCATTGGTTTTTGTAAAATCAAATCCGTTTTTGCTTTTCAAACTCAGAGAGGTTTCAGTTTAATATGTTGCAGGCTCATTTGATAAAAAAATAATTGTTCAAAAATAATATTGATGATTATAGTGATTATACTTTTATTTCCATGTGGGCCTTTACTATACTTGTTTATGTTTATGTTTACTGTACTTGTAATATGTATACACACAATATATATATTAAAATTTTTCCCAAAAAAAAAAATGTACGAGATAAAGTGTACAAAAATACAAAAACAAAAATAGATAGCTCACAGACTGAAATTATATACAAAACAATGTTTATATGTTAAGTGGTTCATACTTAAGATTAGAGGTTTTATAACAAACCCTAACCAGGAATATCTACAGCTTTGTCTTGCAAGCATTGTAATAAATCATCTATATAAAAAGTGAAAAAAAAATATATATATATAATATTGATGATAATAAATAATATAGGGGCTTGTTTTGAAGCTGCGGTTGCTTATTTGTCTCATGAGAGATGAGGACATGTGCTAAAATTAAACCCCACCTGCTATTCAATATCCAGTTTCACTCTGAAATACATAACAACAGAAGTAAAGTCATCTGCAACTTCCAGTTAACGTGGACAAAGTCTTTTCATGGAAAAGCGAAATTTTGCAGACAAAAATGTCCATTTATCAGTTTCGCAATGCATGAAGCAGAAGTCACTCCCAGACTAAGATAAACGCAGCAAATTTGTGTTCAAAATTCAGCAAACTTGAATCTGATGCGAAATGTGGGGATATTTGCATGGAATTACAGTGCAGATTCTGATTGAGATGAATGCATTTCGTCAAGGGAATTTCAGCATTCAAAGGTGATGTGACGGCATCCTATAGGCTATGAAGCTGCATTACAGTTTCTTTTGAATATAAACTTCATATAAGGCAATAGATGAGGTGTAAAAACAACAAATGTTTAATAAAATCTGAGGTACATTATTTACAACTCTGTCACTTCACATAAATTACAAAAAAATACTGCCAAACCTGGTGACCAAGTCCTCAAGACAGGTTTATCATCATATGGCAAATTTGTGAGCAAAACAAGGAAAACCATCTCAGGTTCTTTAATCACAAATGGAAAAAATACTTTAGGTTCATTTATCATTTATCTTCAAGTTTCTGTCCTGTTAATAAACGTTGTCTGGTTCACATTTCTTATGTTGATTTATTACAACATATACACTCAAAACTTCTCAGGAACTTCTTGGAAAACTTTATCAGTGGACATCAAGTACAGAAGGTGTATGCAGGGAATACAGCAGAAACATCCGATTGCAAAGATCACTTTTCCTAGAATCCCCCAACTGACTCCATGTTGAATCAGCCTAATAAGGTCAGACCATCTCATTTACGATTTCTCACATTCATATTTCTCATTTCAAAAGCCTTTTCAAAAGGTTAAGTAACCTGTTTCAGGTCGACATTGACAATAAATAAATAAATAGCAAGAGGGAAAAAAATGCACAAGAATCACAGGTGTCAAAGAGTCAGGGGATGCCATCCTTCCACTGGCAACACTGGGAAGGTGGGACGCCCCAGTCATAAATATAGGACAGCCTCAGTTAGACTTCCTCTTTGCACAGGTGCCCATCTCGCTGAAGTGTTTGATGTTTCTCCAACATGTCCTCTAAACTCTGCTTATGTGTGACCAGATACTTATTGCTGCAGCCGCGCGACTTGTACTCCGTGTCGAAGCGTGGATCGTGAAGCCGCTTCACGTCCACAGGGGCCAACCACGCACCCAAGGATACGTCCTCGCTCTGCCAGATCTTTAGAAACCCCACGTTAAGATGTATGTAGTGCACGAGGTCGGTGGACAGCACGTAGCCCCCACCCAGAGCATATGGCAAGTAGAAGTTGCACAGATCCCAAGTACTTTCTTTCCATTTCCCGGCCGTTTTCACTCTTCCACGGCCAGAGAAGAAGCCCCAGTAAAGGCGACTGGGCTTCTTGATCTTCAGCTCCTCTTTGAGGAGATCCAAGCGGGCAAAGGTGTCATCATCGGCCTTCAGAACGAATTTAAAGTCCACGTTTTGGTCCAACCACGAGTACATGTGAAGCAGTTTCTGTGTGTGTGAGGTTCTCGTACGAATCCCGGAGGTTAGGGAGCAAGAGGAGGTCATGGTGACGGACCTGCTCGGTTCCGAGGTTCTGGAGGTATTTGGCAGGTAAGCCCTCTGTGCCAATGACAAACCAGTGGAGCACTTCGGGATCCTTCTTGGTCAGCCAGGTGCTCCGGATAATACTGCGACGCTCCGTGTACTTTGGCCCTGTGGTGATGAGAACGACCAGGAATGCCGAGAGCTCTCTGGCACGGGGAAGCCCTGCCGGCTGCCTTTGACGTGACTCTGCCCGCGGCGCCGCCCCTGGGGACTCGGCTGGCTTCAGTGTCTCAGACGTACACTTGGCGAGGAACAAAAGGACGACGGCAAACAGGAAGAGGACACAGAGCGCCAGGGCTGTCTAATGACGACACACAAGACGGACCAAATTCATGATGTCACTGAGGAACAGGAAATCGTATCACTTTTGAAAACAAGCCTTGCCTAAAATGTGTGCAACATTAAGGCCGTTCACACCAAAATGAATGTTCAGTGCGAAAATTTAGCGTGATAAACTTTTTAATTTGAATGAAGGGCTGTTAATGTGTCTGTTCAGATCAGGGATGGAAATTAGCACCCGCCACCAGCCAAATGCGGGTGATTTTGTGTTGTAGCGGGTAAACTCACTTCACCTACCGGCCACCGTGGCGGGTAAATAAAAATAGCATAGCCTACTGTTTCACCTGGACGGCGGACACTTTTATAGGAGGCACACCTTCAAAAAAGATGTGGCGTTACAAATCAAATTCACAATAAGTAGTAGAGAAGTTAATTTGCGCGTGGTTGCGTTTTAGCAGCTTTATTGCCATAGCGGACATAAGCTGTAAACTTGCATGGTTTTTTAAAAACATATCAAGCTCGCGCCGCGCCCGCCGTTTGAACGCAAGAGGATCTCCAGATATAGAGCTGAATAGAAAAAAAGATATCAATGGGTCTGTCCAGTAACTCGTGATGAACCTCAGGCCAACTGCACACTTTGCAGAGAAGCATTTCAGTGTCTCATGCCGGCTTCACACCGCACGCGTTAGCAGGGCGTAAGCAGCGCAGGAGCGGAGCGCGGGAGCCGCGCTCACCCTTTGTGCTTTCACACTGGCAGCGTTTGTCGCACGCAGCTGAACTGCGGCTTGTATATTGCAAATACAGACGAATATATCGTCCATTGTCACCTTTCCCGGTGTTCTCCCCCAACCCCTGTCTGACTCGTGCTTTGATTTATGATGGGCAGCATGCTTCCTCCACGTCTAAAATAAATATATTATATATATATGTATATGTGTGTATGTATATATATATATATATGTATTAGGGGTGTAACGATTCATCTACTACATCGATGTATCGATTTATTTTCCTATGATCTAACTACATCAATCTGTGCTCGGCAAGATGGCCTTCCGGACGACATATATCGATCTAACATCGTTTTAAAAGGTAATCAATCGATTGTATCGATCATGGGAAATAACGCATTGGATTTAAGCACGTCAGACTTTATATGGATATTTTTTCTTAGCACTTTTAATGATAAAGCCGTTAAACGTTACTCGATTAAGTCTGCCTATCTGTGACATCATCGCAACGCACGCACCAGCAGCAGCGCTAAGAAAACAAAACATAGCATGGCGGATGGCAGAGAAGCCAACGAGTGAGAAATTATCAAGCCACCAGGAGAAAGAGCTAAGTTAGTAACGTTTTACCTGTACTTTCAACCCTTGCTTGTTACCTGTGCATTCCTGACACCAGTGTGCCAGCAGAGCGAGTTTTAGTACTGCTGGAGACATAGTGAACGCACAGAGAAGTGTTCTGCGGTCAGATCATGTTGATATTTTTGAAAAAGAAATCTGTAGAGTCATTGAAGAGTAGTTGGTTACATTTTATCTTTGTTAAATATTGTTTGTTTAATAAACTGAGAGTAGTAGCAGGTTCAGCCAGTTTATTCAACCTGAAGAAATGTTGGTTGCACTTTATGTTTGATATTAATATTGTATTTGTATTATTTTAATGTTGTAAAACAACAGCAAAAATAGCAGGTAAACCTACTATTAATTAAACCTGAAGAGTAGTTAGTTGCACTTTATTTTTTATACTAATATTGTAATATTATTATGTTGGATAACAAAAGCAGAAGTAGCAGGTTAACCTACTGTTGAAATGTTGGTTGCACTTACTGTGCTTTTATTGAAAATGTATTGAAAATTGAAAATGAGAGCAGAAAAGGTTAACTTCCTTTTAATTCAACCTAAACTGTTGGTTGCACTTTATTCAAATAAAATTTGAATGCATTTGCCATTAATTGTTGTTTACTTGTTTGTTTATATCCATAATTAATTGATACCTGATTCCCTTACAATACAACAGGAATCTAGGAAACTTCACCTGCACTGACCAGTATCCAGATATTTATTTCAGTCACACAATTTTTGGCTAAAAAGTTACTGAATCGATTTCAAGTCACTGAATCGTTTCGGATCGTATCGTTCTAAATGAACCAATATCGTCCTTGAATCGTATAGACAACCTCAAATCGTGATACGAATCGAATCGTTGTTAAAACGAATCGTTACACCCCTAATATGTATGTATATATATATATATATATAATAAATAATATATATATATATATATATTTATTTATACTTATATATATTATATTGATTTTATATATATATATATATATATATATATATATATATATATATATATATATATATATATATATATATATATAATAAATAATATATATATATATATATATTTATACTTATATATATTATATTGATTATATATATATATATATATATATATATATATATATATATATATATATAATGTATGTGTGTAATTTACATGATAAAAGTAGCCTTTAAAGTTAAGATAAGCCTCTAGTTTTAATCATTTAAACGGTTCTTTCAAGTTTGGCCATAAACTTCTGGCAGTGTTGTGTTTTCGTGTATTTTATAAAAAAAATTTAAAGCGGAAGAAGATGGATTTATACATTTTTTCACAGAGCTGCTGGATGTCATATGGTGATCGTGAAACACACGGGACACTTCACTACATGATTTCATGGTGAAATTTGTTATTTTCCATGTTAATCAGGTCAGTTTTGATCAAGAACAATCCACTGTGGCTTTAAATAGACTCGGCGCCGAAACGATCGCGGCACTGCTGCTTCTGCTCTGCTCCTGCTACACGCTGCTCCTGCTCCCAGTGTGAATGCTTTAATCTGTTAACATGGGCGCAGAGAAAAAAACGCGCTGCTTATGCCCTGCTAACGCGTGCGGTGTGAAACCGGCGCCGGTTTCACACCGCACGCGTAAGCAGGGCGTAAGCAGCGCGTGTTTTTTTTCGGCGCCCATGTTAATCAATGAGTGCATTCACACCGGGAGCAGGAGCAGCGCGGCAGCTATGGCGTTCCGATGGGTTCTTTAATATGACTTTGCAACATGCACTCGTCTATGGGGTGTGATTTATACAAAATGTGATGATTGCTTAGCAAACAGAGAGGAGAACTAACGTGTATACGCTCATCAGCCGTCTGGCCAAAATCCCATAGTATTCAGGCGTCAGACGCAAGATTCGAGACGTTAGACGTCACGGTCACGTGTCGGAGCTGCGTTCAAAGTGCGTGGCGGCGATGGCGGCGACGTATGTAAGAAAGTATATTTTTTATAATGCGCATGGATAACGTGCGTGTGGATAAACGCCTGGAGAACGTGCGTGTGGATAAACGCCTGGAGAACGTGCGTGTGGATAAACGCCTAGGATATGCATGTATGAAAATACAGAAATACAAACCGGAATGCAGCCAAGAGCCCCGCTTATTTTTTTTATAGAGATATACAGGCATCTAGCGGCTACATATTGGTATTATGGGTAGTTTACCTTTCCAACAAACTGGTCGTTCACAGATCATTGCAGTTTTTAAATAAACAAAAAACGTACTGCCTTTATGCCTGCTCTGACCCAGGCAAAAATATTTAAAGCCCACACCTTGTTCATAATTGATTGACAGCCTGCCTATAATAAAGAAATCACCACTCTAGTAACATTTTACATAATTTTCTAGAAATGTGTGTTTTGTTTTTCTTTTGCTGCCCATCATGTCCACAAGTCCTTGGTAGAAGACATACTGTATCTCAAAGGGTCCTTCCGGGTTACATAAATTGAAGAAGAAGAAAAAACTTGGAGCATTAAAAACCCCACCTATCAACTTTCCCGTTTACTAAATGGAATAATATATGGTTCAGCCTTACCAGGGGCCTATACCATGAAGCCGGTTTAGCTGGCTAGCCAGATATGTTTAAGCTTAGTTTGTGCCAATCCTGGGTTTTAGGTACCATTAAAGTGGTTTGGCTTTTAGCTGTGTTCATCTCCATAGTAACTTAAGCTCCATAGCTAACCTGCTCCAGGTAGTGTTGTTTTCGTCAACGAAAAGTATGACTAAATATCGTCGTCAACGAACCTTTATAACGTGACGAAAACGAGACGAGACGCAACGTAAATGCTGGTCATGTGACGATGACGAATAAAAACGAGACTAAATGTGGTTCACAAAATAAAAACTATGCTAAAATGTCTCTTCATTTTCGTTGACGAAAATGAGACGAGACGAAAAGTCGCGTTTTTATTATTATTTTGCAGTATTTTTGTGCGTCTCATTCAGGGGCTGCATCAGGGCGCACTGCTCAGACGCAGGCCACATCACTCTCTTCAAACCCCACTCGCGCGGCGTTTTAGAAGATTTAGCTCCGGTGAGTGAACGAGACCGATGGGCGGGCAATCGGGGTTCGTAAGCACTATTCGGACGGTAATTATTTGTCCAGCGGTTGTAAGGTGTCTTTATCATTTACAGGGGCTAGTCAGTGATTTTATTGTCGTCTTAATCCAGAATATCAGTGTTTTTCTCCCACCACCCGTGTAAAAATCTCCGGCCGAATGACCTAAATTACTGTTTGACAAACACCAAGGTCGTGTGGTGCCTTCTGAATCCACATGTCTGAGTTTTCAATAATATATAACTTCAGAATTCACGGTTTATATCCTTTTAGGCCACTGCAGAGCACCGTACGGCTGTGCTTCGCTGTTATTTGGATGCATTTGAAAGATATAGACTTGTATTACTGAAATGCTGACAAGTATTTACAAGAGCAAGATATTTCATCACCGCTCAAAAAAAGAAAGAAAAGCACGTAAACATTTGAAATGGGCCGTTATAACGGCAGCAATTAGATATGTTAAAATAACCGCAGCATTATGATTACCTCATAAGCGAATAAGAGGCTGTATTCACTTATTTCCGCTCATTTCCATGTGGAATAAAATTACATCCTTTATTTTGAGATAAAATACAAGACAGAAAAACATTTTAACTATAATGTGGGTCTAATTTTAAACAGATTTAAAGAATGAAATAATAATTTGGATATTATTTTCCTATTATTAAATTAAATTAAATATGCATTTATTCTTATTAAGACATTTGGAAAAACTTTTATTACATTGAAGTGGAAAATAAAACGGGTGTTGTGGAAAAAGATGGGGAGAAATGTGGCCACAAAAATCACAGGAAAAAACACCACGAACCTTAAGAGACATCTCAATGTTTTTATTTATTTTATTCAAATGTATGTGTGTGTACTTCTAACATGTTTAGTTGGTAAAATAAATATGTTGTAACTTCAAATCAGAGTGTCTTCCGTGTCTGGAATGGATGTATTCTTGAGTCTATAACAATAATATAATAAGATAACATTGTTTGAAATGGGTTTGGCTGAAAGAAGATTTTGGTTTTGTCTATAAGATGTACTTATACTATATTGACTGGGTTAAATAGAATTGCATTACTAAAAAGAGACTAAAATACAATTTTCATTGACTAAAACTTGACTAAAATGTCATCAGTTATCGTCGACTAAAACTAGACGAAAATAGCCATAGATAATTCTGACTAAAATAAGACTAAAATGCTCAGACTTTTAGTCGACTAAAACTTGACTAGACTAAAATAGTATGACTATGACTAAAACTAATAAAAACTAAAATGACAGCTTGACACAAAGACTAGACTAAAACTAAAATTAAAACAGGCCGCCAAAAACAACACTAGCTCCAGGGCAGGGTATGTTCTGGATAAGATCTCAAACTGAAATTGGACCAATCAGCTGTGAGCAAAGTGACACACCTCTGATGCAATGAAGCCACTCCCTCTGTTTCTACTCCAAATTAAAGGTCACTACATAGCAAATGGCTATTAAAGACTTAAGCCTCTGGCTTTTAACAATGCTTATTTATAATAATAATAATAATATTTTTTAATTATTAAAAAATAATTTATGTAATTATTATACCCTTAATCAATTACACATGTATAATTTTAGTAAATCAATCATTAATATGCATTTTGTTAATATTAAAATAAATAGCCTATATAAAGGTCATACAAATAAGCTTTAAATTCAATAACTAAATCTATAAAAAAAATTACATGTTCAATTCTCTCTATATATGAACTAAACTAACTTCATAACTTTGACTTGCATTGACGTATAAGATTTTTCTTAAAGTTGTCCTCGACAGCTCTTTTCTTCTGTGTAAATTTGTTTAAATTCTTAATATTTTTCAATCATGTATATTCTGCAGAAGAGTGAAGTGAATCTCACTGCTTCTCTCGTGAGAAGTTAATCTCAGTTCCACTGATCCAGAGCGTGTGATTGGCTGTTCACTGCTGATGTCACAGCTAAACTCCTAAACTCAGGATTAAAGCCTGAGTTGACAGAGAAAGCTGATGATCAGCATCATGGGACCAACAAAGCCTGAATAGATTGGTTTGGTTTTGTCAACTCGAAACTAATCCTGTAACCCTGAATTTGTTAAACTACCATCATGGTACGGGCCAGGGGTCAATACACATGTTTGTGGTACAGTACATCATTAATGACAGTATATTTTGTGTTATATTTGGTCCTACATTGAGACAACTTAACATTTTAAAATTATGTTTATAGGTTGGAATGACATGTAATATTTTAAGGAGGAAGAGGAGCAATGGAGGCAATTTCATATGCAGCTTGGGGATAAAGATACTTGCACTCAAACCTTCATTACACGGCACAGGTTGTGTGTTAAAACTGACACAACACATGTTGTCCCTGAGCACACACACTACATGTGTTAAAGTGGTGGGGTGCGTGGTTGTAAGACTGCATTACAATGAGCCCTATTAGAAATATGATATTATATTCTATATTTTTTGAATTCTTTTGTGAAAACCATGAAAAAAAGGTGAATAAAGACTGGGAGTCAATGTTCAGAAATTCCTTATTGTTATATTTTTAACGATGCTGTGCTATATTAAGTGATGTGTTTGTTGTCAAACTCAAAAATGTGTATATTTTTAATGATTAAAAAATGCCTTTTTATTTAAAAAAATTAATAATTGTATTTTATTAACAAAATATTTTAGTTTGTCTTTTTTATATGATAACATTTTAAGCTGTTATTTGGACATACTACCCCACCTATGGGGCATGTTGTCACATTTCACTTCCATTCTTCCGGGGTATATCAACAAAAAAGCATACACTTATGAAACAAAACCACATAATTGTATTAGACGTGTGAAATTAATGTAGGGGGGGGGAAATACTCTGAACCCCAAGTGGATTCACACAAACTGAAATAGTTAAAAAATCGTTAGGTTGTGCCCTGCTCTCCCCTATATAAATAATCTAATGTGGATAATTGCATATTTTGTATTTTCTCCTAATAAGGACGTGTTGAACTGGGTTAGCTTCTGACTGATTTTAAACACACCTTTATAAATGGGCATTTCATTTAAATGTTTACTAACTGTATAGTTTAACATATTGATGTACTAAAATCTTTCAAATGCACAATTTAATACAGTTATTTACCTTTTTTTTCTAACTGGCTGAATTAAGTAATATAGGCTAACTCCTTTCGCATTCCAGTATAAGAGTCCTACTAAATTACATGTTGTAAATAAATATCCTTTTTTTTATTATTATTTACAGGGATTAACTGGCAAAAACACATATCCATCAGTCCCCCTCACTAGACGAATTGTTAATGCACAGAGCTTACTGTAATTACGTCAATTTAGAACATTGAAGGTTTTTTTTTTCGTAAACTGGCAAAACTTCAGACGACACGGCGCAGACGTCACGTAGCTTCTCACGTAGCTTCTCAGGCGAGTATGTGGGCGACGAAAGTGTAACGCTTCTTATCACACGTCATTGCTCATGGCAAGGTACGCGATGATCGACACGATTGATTGCTTAGTTAGCAAAGTAAATGTATAAATCACACCCCATATTCCGATGGGTTCTTTAATATGACTTTGCAACATGCACTCGTCTCAATGAACGTCTCGTCTGCGTCTGCCGAGCGTTTCGCCTGCGTCTGCCGAACGTGACGTCTGCGTTTGCCTTAAGGGGGTTTCCAGTACATTCCACACAATTCATTCTTTATTATTTTTTCCCCACTGATCTTCAATTATGGTTTATTAGCAATTAAGTGCTTTTACCTTGCTTGTGTAGCTATAGCTTTTTTATTCCAAATACCAAATTTTAATTTACACAAATTATCATATTTAAAAGTTTTGTTTGCCGTTGTTTCTTGTCAACATATCCACAGATACTTATGAAGAACTCATGCTAGAAAAGTTTTTATGTTTTATGTTCATGTTTGTATTCACCACTTGGAGTCTCTTGACCAACACAAAATAACGTAGTAAACATTCAGGGTAATTTAGCTAACGTACATAATATTTATAATTTGTAATAATTTTATAGTTGTAATATTTAGTTTTTAACTGAGTTTCGCCGAAGTTTGATTGACAGGCAATCTGACAGTTAACAGAATTATAAAAACAGTTAGCCTACACCTCCAAATCCCTCCCTATGCCTTATTCCTCAAACTTTGGAGAAAAGAGTCTGCTAAATGAATACATGTAAATGTAAAAGAGAAAGACGAGCAGTTCATTATTATTATTTAGCATATAATTTAGCAGAGAATTAACATTTTAGAGCCAGGGATACTCTTTTCAATTCTGCCTTGGTTTTTATCACACTTAAACAACATATTCATGTGCTAGAAGAGATGATCGATCAGTGCACGTATAGCTACTGCTTGAACTGAGACTATAGGCTACACAGTAAAGTCACAAAACAGTGGGTCTATTTATTGATTGGGTTTCTTAAAATGTAAAAAAAAATAAAAAATAAATTGTAAGCTCTGTTTCATACTACTGTTTTTGCGAAAGGTCCGTTGTCATTTGTGGACACCAGACTAAACATTGCAGATGTTTAGTACCTGCAGAAAAAGTACAATTGTACAATTAATTTCTTATTCCTGCTTTTAACATTTATTTCACACTGGTTTTAGTTTTCTTTTTATAAATCATTACTATACATGAATAAACAATTAAATGAAAAGATATGGAAACGTTAATTTTTAGGCATTAAAAATATGCAAAATCATTTATTAATCACCTACACTAAAAATCTATTTTAAGGCATTTAAGACCTGCACAGGGTGATATCAGTGTTTATGGAAACATTCTAAACCATAAAATGACTGTAAAAAAGGACAACTTTATATTAATACTAATGCAACTTTATAGTTTATACAACTTAGACTGATGCTGCGTTCGATTATTTATCCGTGTCGGAGCTCCGACTAGGAAGACAGACGTTACCTAGCAACACGCACCAACACGCCCCCTTTCCTCGGATTTTGCCGCTCGGAAGTTTGGACAACCGTGAGGACACCGAGCAAGAATTCCGAATCGGAATACAAGATGGCTGCGACCTGTGTGACTTGTAAGTATGAATTGTTTTCATTGTTTTTGGACCGATTTAGTTGTTTAAATGTTCATTTGGCAAAGATGTTCAGATATCTCTATGCATAGTAGACCTACAACAAACGTTCATTAAAAAGGGTCCTGTACCCGCCTTTTTCAAACTGGCGCAGCGCTGACTCGCGGTAGGTAACGTTAGAAAATGCATGATTTGATTTGATAACGTTAACCTAGATTATTGTTAGCTATTATTAGGCGCATAACCAAATGTGTGTGCGGAGTGTGGAGCGCGCACTGCATGACGAGGCGCCGACGAGGCGATTGCTTGCATTTTCCTATCAACATTTATGGACATACAGAACAGAATAATGCATCAGTCGCAATACTTTTATTTGTGTAAATTCACAATAACAAGAAAGCATTTTGATTTCGTAAAATAAATCAATCAGTGCGCGCTTTCATGGTCTCCGCGAACTGGAACGCGCCAAAAAAAAAAAAAAAGCAGAAACATAACGTCATCATATAACTATGAGAAAAATATCTATATAAAGCTTGATATGTAAAGCTTTTAAACGAAACAAAAATAATAAACATATATAGGTAATGAAGATATATTAACAAAAATTGTATATATTATATATAATATTATATATAAAACATAGGCCTATATATTAAAAAAAAAAGTGTGATAAAATGACAACTGTAAAGCATACTGCCCAAAAGATACATAGTGTAATATACATTGTTTGATTTTTAGTGTTTATTGATGGGAAGATAGAGCTGTACTGGGACCAGGAGAGGGCCCGGCCCTTTCATGGGCCCTTGTTCCAACAACAGGCCAACCCCACAGCAGGTTATTACTTGGACCAGACGCTCATGACCTCGGTGAACATAGTGTGCATTGAAAGCACAGGTGAGATACTAATGCACATACACTGTTTTAAACCCTGAGGACTGTGCTAACTGTGCTAATCTTTCTTTCTTTTTCTTTTCTGATTCAGATATCAGCCAGGTGGGAGCCACCACCCCACTGCCTTACTGCCTACCACTGCCACTGCCTCACTTGTCACCAATGAGATTTTCTTGAGGGATCAAACATTATTTCTCATTGACCTCATGCGGCTGCAAATGGAGGCAGAGGGTAAGGGCCCTCCCAGGTCCCTCCATGACCTGAACCAGCGCCTGAAGCTGCTGTGGGAGGATATTGCTGGCAAGCTAAGCCACCATTTCAAGCAGACCTTTGTGCCAGACAAGGTGGCTCGGAAATGGAACACATTGGTGGAGGCATACAAAAAAGTAAAGGGCAACAATTCGTCCACAGGGAGGGGGCCTAGTGGGCGGTCACCATGATATCGTCTTCCCTGTTGTGGGTACAACCATGGGCCTGGATGTGCGCAGGCCAGATGCACTACAGGCCAATGTGTCTGCACCAGACATCTCACCTGCACAGTCTACTAGCACTCCCTCACCTGTGTGTGTGTCCAATTCCCCCTCTCCAGCTCCATCCAGCCCTCCATCACCTCCTTTGTCCTCCTGTGTTCCTCATCCCACTGCTACCACCATTCCCACTGCTACCCCAAGGAGGCCACGCAAGCGCCAGAGGGAGAATGAGCTGTTGGAATTTCTAAGGGAGTCAGAGGCAGCCTCCCAAGCGGCCTCCCAAAAACGCCACGCTGAGACCCTGGCACAAATGAAGGAATCCCAGGAGGGATTCCAGAGGTTGCTTACCCAGATGGTGGAAAAGATGTAAAATTATTATTTTTATTATAATGTTAATGTATGTCGGTATGGGTTGAATTGTTTACATGCTATAATACAGTTGTTTACATGCTATTATACCGTTAATTTATTTTATTTATTAGCCTTAACTTTCCCGTTTTTCAGTGTTATCCTGTGTTATCCTTGTGAATGACCACAAAAAAGGAAACAAAGCACAGTTCTGTGCAATTTATATAGTAAATTTCAATAAAATATTGTTTTACTATTAACCAAGCCTTGTCATGGTTGAATGTTACCAGTCTTTTCAGCTACAAAAAAAACCTCACTGGCCTGTGAAGCACAATGAAGAATTAAGTTAAGTTTTAACACTTTGTATTACAACACTTAACAATACATGAACATTACAAAAAATATTAAGTTATGTTAGGAGAGTGTTACATAACTCTGTGAGTTTTAGGTTTAAGACAGTTCTAGGTACGATTTAAAGGGGGAGAAAATTGACACTGAAACTGTTTAAAAGGTGTAAATAAACAATAGACATTTATTAGATAACAATAGTCACAACTACTCGTTGCCATCCTCCTCTCTTGGACATCCCTCTGGGTGTTCATCACAGCCATTCACAGCTCCAAGCGCAAAGTTGTGCAAGAAGCATGCAGCCATGATAATCATTACCACAATGTCCATCCTGGTGTTCTGCAGGTCTCTTAAGCGCCGCCACTTGCACTTCGTCCTGCCAAATGCCTGCTCAACGATGACCCTCCCCCGACTGATGTTGTAATTTTGCTGGTGGTCAGCATCGGTGAGGGCCCCGTTGTCACGCTTAGGTGTTACTATGAAGGGGAAGGCCTGACCAATATAGGCACTGTCCCCGAGCAGACGATAGTCCCCCATCTTCTCCTGCCATTCGGTGTAAAAAGTGGAGCCCCGCAGCATCCTGGCATCGTGCACCCTGCCTGGTGGTCCGGCAAAGATGTCAATGAAGCGGCCTTCATCATTGACAATTCCCTGGAGGAGGACAGAGTAGTAGGACTTCCTATTAATGTAATCCCCTCCTCTGATGGGTGGCCTCTGGACCCTGATGTGGCAACCATCTATCGCCCCAATGACTCCATCTAGGCCAGAGATGCGCTGGAAGACAGCAGAAGACATCCTCTTCTCACAGCCCCTTGGCCAAGACACAAAGTTTGTGCCAATCCCTGACATGATGGTCAGCACTTGAAGGATGGCTCTGTGCGTCGCTGACTGGGAAGCATTAAATTTATCAGATATCTCTCTGAAGCTGTTCTGGTTGGCCATATACCAGAGAAACATGAGGACCTTTTTGGGAACAGGCAAGGGGGGAAGTCCATGGCTGTGTTCGGTGTGCAGGCCCCCCTCCTGAAGCAGTCGAAGGAGCTGCTCAAACCTGGCTCTTCTGATCCGGAAATGACTGGCAAATGTATTGTCATCCATATCCAGCATGATCTCCCACTCCATTCCAGACTTGAGGATGATCTGCTGCCTGGACAGCAGCACAGCTGATACCACAGCCCTGCGTGAATGAGAAAAAGAAATAGAGATTAAAAAAAACTTTTTTTTTTTTTTGGGGGGGGGGGGGAGCAATACTGCAAGGAGTAGCCTATATCACCATCAAAATTATCTACTATAACGTGGCTCAAACTTGACCAAACATACTGAAATATGAGCAAGCATACCTTCTGCGTCTTGTGCTCTCTTCCTGGAGTTCTTCCTCTGTGTTGTGTAGGTGAAGCACATACTTATTTTGGAGCGCCTGGTACTCGGCCAGTGCTACCATAGCAACAGCTTTCCGGGTGGCGTCCATGTTTTTCTCCGACTCGGACGCGCAAAACATACCAGAACGCTTGAAGTGTGGAAGTGACGTCATATCCGAGGGCCGAGTCGGATCGTTGACCATAATAGAACGCAGCATAACTATTTAGCTAGTCACAGTTTGCTGTAAGCTAATATGCTAATTGAAGCTCAAAATGTCCACCCTGTCGTTGTTCCATAATGTCCACCCTGTCGGCCCCTTAGACTCAATAGGGTGGACATACACATGACAGGGTGGACATAGCATTCATTTGTAGTTAATATTGTAATTTATAGAAATGTTATACTACATTTTATAGAAACATCTGCTGTAGATAATATTTTGTAAATTAAAAAAACAAAATCATCGCTGTTCTCAGGACATGCCTCTGAGTGCGGCAGAAAGTGCACGGCAATAAAGAAAACGCCAGGATGCAAACCCTGAACAAAGAGAGGCATACCTTAATTAAGAAAGGGAGAGATGGATGAAAGATAGAGATACAGGGAAGAAGAAAGCTATTAATGACCTCACAGAGAGAGAAAAAACGTTCACAAAGGAAAAAATGGAAGGAGGCAAAGAAAGCTGCCAGAGCTAAAGCCAGGACAATAGTGGAGTTGCAGACTCCTCCTCCAACTCCAGAGCCACTGGAGCTGGACGGTCCACCACTGCTAGGTCCCTTAAGGTAAGTATAAATGTTGTATGGAAATAATATGAAGGAAACATAACTCTAATTTATTATTAATTTATCAATTTTAATCACCTATATAATACCTATATTATACTTACAAAACAGCTTCCCTGGTTATAGTTGAATAATTTAGTTAGGGATGAAATAGGCCTAAACAACAGTGATTGGCCTAAAAACCTGACAATAATTTATGTATTCTAGGCAACGCCTTCAAGGAGAAAGAAGAAAATTAAGAAAGAGTTGAAAGCAAATCTGTATATTCACATTTTGCTGAAAAGACGGGCAGGTTTTTTAACTCCCTGCCTGTTTCATCTCAACCAGAGGCCATTCTAAACTCTTGGTTATATCAATGTGATTGAGAATTGTTGTATTTTTTTTTTTTTAAGTTGAATAAATGTTTCATTGCCATATTTTGTCATGCTTTTTATGTTCTGCTTTATGTGTCCACCCCGTCGTGTGCTCATCCACCCTGTCATCTTGGTATTTTAAAATAATATTTAAAATAATAATTCAATCATACCTATATAATCCAGTTGTCACAGGGTGTTTGGTGTTGGTTCATGTTCATTAGGGGCCAAGCACCGAAGGTGCGAAGGCACCTATTGAAACCGTTCCCGTTCCTATTATTATTAGGGGCCAAGCACCGAAGGTGCGAAGGCACCTATTGAAACCGTTCCCGTTCCTATTATTATTATTATTCATCTTCTTCTTCTTCCGCCACGAAGTCTATGGCAGCCCATAGAACCGTATGGTAAAAAGTTATGAAATTTGGCACACTAATAAAGGACAGTCTGAAATGTCACCATAGCAAATTTTGAGTCTCTAACTCAATCCCTCTAGCGCCACCATCAGTCCAAAATTAGACTCATGTTTATGCTAATAACTTTTGAACCATAAGGGCTAGAAACGAAATTCTTTTTTCCTCTGATTCCTTGGCTCAAGACAATTCGATTGCACCCTATGACGTCATTTTCCGTCATAATAATTTTCCCGCCATTTTTAATTAACCGAAAAACCTACTTTTGCGAACTCGTCCTAGACGGTTCATCCGATTTGCACGAAAATTGAACCAGATCATCTTCAGACCATGTTGACAAAAAATCTTGCAAATCAAGTTGATTCGTCAAATCATTTGCGATAAACGCGCAAACAAATTTTACGTAGCGGTTGCAAAAGCACTCTTAAGGCAATATCTCCGCAACGCTTTATCGTATTCAAACCAAACTTGGTACATGTCATCACAAGCATGACTTGAGGCAACATGCAGTGTTTCGGCGCAGCGCCACCTACTGGTCCGGAGATACAAAAAATGGCTGTTTTTGCTTATAACTTTTGAACCGTTTGTCCAAAAATCATAAAAGTGGTCTCGTTAGATTCAGGACGGCATGCCGAGTCGTCTGATATTCAATTTTACCATATCGGCCATTTTGGCTGTCGGCCATTTTGAATTATGTGCTAAAATGCTATATTTTACAAATGCATTAGTGTATTGTTACTAAACTCGGTATGTGACTTCCATGCTATGCCCTGAAGGTACTCAAAAAGTTTTAGGGCAGTGCCACCTTGTGGTCAAAAGTTATAACAAACTTGACAAAAATGCTAATAACTTTTGATTAAATTAGCCTAGTATATTGAAACTGGTCATAATAGAGTCATTCGCTCATGCCGATTCAATTGCAACCTATGATGTCATTTTCGGTCATGATAATTTCCCCGCCATTTTGAATTTTCCGAAAAACCTACTTTTACGAACTCGTCCTAGACGGTTCATCCGATTTGCACGAAAATTGAACCAGATCATCTTCAGACCATGCTGACAAAAAATCTTGCAAATCAAGTTGATTCGTCAAATCATTTTTGATAAACGCGCAAACAAATTTTACGTAGCGGTTGCAAAAACACACTTAAGGCAATATCTCCGCAACGCTTTATCGTATTCAAACCAAACTTGGTACATGTCATCACAAGCATGACTTGAGGCAACATACAGCGTTTCGGCGCAGCACCACCTACTGGTCCGGAGATACGAAAAATTGCTATTTTTGCTTATAACTTCTGAACTGTTTGTCCAAAAATCATAAAAGTGGTCTCGTTACATTCAGGACGGCATGCCGAGTCGTCTGATATTCAATTTTACCATATCGGCCATTTTGGCTGTCGGCCATTTTGAATTTTGTCAAAAAATGCTATATTTTACAAATGCATTAGTATATTGTTACTAAACTCGGTATGTGACTTCCATGCTATGCCCTGAAGGTACTCAAAAAGTTTTAGGGCAGTGCCACCTTGTGGTCAAAAGATATAACAAACTTGACAAAAATGCTAATAACTTTTGATTAAATTAGCCTAGTATATTGAAACTGGTCATAATAGAGTCATTGGCTCATGCCGATTCAATTGCAACCTATGATGTCATTTTCGGTCATGATAATTTCCCCGCCATTTTTAATTTTCCAAAAAACCTACTTTTGCGAACTCGTCCTAGACGGTTTGTCCGATTTGCACAGAAATTGAACCAGATCATCTTCAGACCACGCTGACAAAAAATCTTGCAAATCAAGTTGATTTGTCAAATCGTTTTCGATAAACGCGCACACAAATTTTGCGTAGCGGTTGCAAAAACACTCATAAGCCTATATCTCCACAACGCTTTATCGTATTCAAACCAATCTTGGTATATGTCATCACAAGCATGACCTGAGGCAAAATGCAGCGTTTAGGCGCAGCGCCACCTACTGGTCCGGAGATACAAAAAATGGCTATTTTTGCTTATAACTTTTGAACTGTTTGTCCAAAAATCATGTCTTCCGCACCATGCTTTGAAGGTACTCAAAACGTTTTGGGGCAGTGCCACCTTGTGGTCAGAGGTTATAACAAAATTTACAAACATGCTAATAACTTTTGATTAAATTAGCCTAGTTTAATGAAACTGGTCATAATACAGTCAATGGCTCATGCCGAGAACAGAGATACTAATTTTTCCATATTTGGTCAAACATCCTGTCCTCAATGTTCTTATTTGATCAAAACCTACTTTTTCAAACTCATCCTAGACCGTTTGTCCAATTTCCACCAAAATCGAATCGTATCATCTTCAGACTGTGTCAACAAAAAGTTAGGGATTTTGCATCAATAGATGAAACCGTTTTTGTAAACCGCAACGACGAAGTTGAGCCATTATGCCAAAATGACTCTTGAGGCTGTATCTCTGCAATGCTTTGACATATTGGCATCAAACTTTGCATGTGTCATTGTTCCCTTATTCTGACCACACCACATCAATTTCGTATCTGTGCCACCTATTGGTCAAAAGTGATAAACCATTAACTTACATTATCAGTGACTCAATATATGATATTTCAGCCATTTTGCCTAATCTTCTTAAACTGTATAATTGTTAATTGTTGCAGTTGGTCTGACACTCTCAGACTACAATGCATTTTCAGCCTTTTGCTTCAAATCATCTTAAAACGTGATTAATTGCTCATTGCTCCAGTTGATCTGACACTGCCAGCCATTTTGGCATGTCTTGTCTTCTTCTTTGCGCTTGGCCCCGGTATTGCTGCTTGCAGCTATATTTATTATTCATCTTCTTCTTCTTCTTCCGCCACGAAGTCTATGGCAGCCCATAGAACCGTATGGTAAAAAGTTATGAAATTCGGCACACTTATAGAAGACGGTCTCAAGTGTCTCCATTGCAAGTTTGGAGTCTCTAACTCAATCCCTCTAGCGCCACCATCAGTCCAAAATTGCACTCATTATTATGTTAATAACTTTTGAACCATAAGGGCTAGAAACAAAATTCCTTTTTCCTCTGATTCCTTGGCTTAAGACGATTCAATTGCACCCTATGACGTCATTTTCCGTCATAATAATTTTCCCGCCATTTTTAATTAACCGAAAAACCTACTTTTGCGAACTCGTCCTAGACGATTTATCCGATTTGCACGAAAATTGAACCAGATCATCTTCAGACCATGTTGACAAAAAAATCTTGCAAATCAAGTTGATTCGTCAAATTGTTTGCGATAAACGCGCAAACAAATTTTACGTAGCGGTTGCAAAAACACACTTAAGGCAATATCTCCGCAACGCTTTATCGTGTTCAAACCAAACTTGGTTCATGTCATCACAAGCATAACATGAGGCAACATGCAGCGTTTCGGCGCAGCGCCACCTACTGGTCCGGAGATACAACAAATGGCTGTTTTTGCTTATAACTTTTGAACCGTTTGTCCAAAAATCATGAAAGTGGTCTCGTTACATTCAAGACAGCATGCCGAGTCGTCTGATATTCAATTTTACCATATCGGCCATTTTGGCTGTCGGCCATTTTGAATTATGTGCTTAAATGCTGTATTTTATGAACACATGAACGGATTGTTACGAAACTCGGTTTGGGTCATCAACACGGTGCCCTGAATGAGCCCAAAAAGTTTCGAAACAGCGCCACCTAGTGGAGAATTTTTTTTTTCAAATGCTTATAACTTTAGGTGAGATTGACTTATTTTCATGAGAGTAACTTTTTTTGTGTCCTGAATCCTCGCAGAGTCCAACGAAACCAGACTTGCCAGGTTTCGGCGTATTATTTGTGCAGCGTTGTAATTTAGCACTTTAAAAACATTAGCTGATATCTTTGAAACCGCTAGTCCGATCGAGACGAAACCAGCATCAGAAGTTCGAAAACATAGGTCGATAGCTAAATGCTAATGACCAAATGTCAAAATATTGATAGTAAGGGGGTGTAAAATCCAATCAAAGTCAGGTGTCAGTCATTTTTTATGTGTTTTTTCATATAAATGTATATAACTCCAAAACTAAACAAGATATTTTCACCAAAATTGACACAGACATGTATGGGCTCACTCCAAGGACACATAAAAAAAATGATAGGATTGTGCCTCTTGGTGGCGCTATAATAGAACAAAACATGAAATTCCCATTGACTACAATGCAATTTTATGATATAAAATGCTATGCTTCACAAATGGTGTATCATTACGAAACTTGAAATTGGCCATCAGCACCATGCCTTTAAGCTGCTTAAACGGTTTCAAAACAGCACCGCCATGTGGTCCATACTTATAATGAAAAGGCCTCTTGAGGCTATATCTCTGCAATGACATATTGACACTATATTGACACTCTGCTTTGATATATTGACACCAATCTTTGCATGTGTCATTGTTCCCTTATTCTGACCACACCACATCAATTTCGTAACTGTGCCACCTATTGGTTGAAAGTGATAAATCATTAAATCATTATTATTGACTGTATTTATCATTTTACAGCTATTTTGCCTAAAATCACCTTAATAGGTCTTTAATTGCTCATTGCTGCCGTTGATCTGACATTGCCAGCATTTTTGGCATGTCTTGTCTTCTTCTTTGCGCTTGGCCCCGGTATTGCTGCTTGCAGCTATATTTGTTCTTGGTTCTGTTTTAGTTTATCATGTTCATGGTTATGTTTGAGTTTGTCATGTTCACAGTCTTGTCGTGCACTTCCTGGTCTTGTCATGTGACGCCCATGCCCTCATGTGATCTTGTGTCTTGTCCTGTCATTGGTTCAAGGGGTACATGGAGGCCATGAAGGCCACGCCTCTGTGGCCCCCTGAACCGCCATGGCCTGGTGAACTGCCGTTACCGCCATGGCCTGGTGAACTGCCGTTGCCGCCATGGCCTGGTGAACTGCCGTTGCCGCCATGGCCACCCACGCCTGAGGGTCCAGGTCCTCCCACGCCTGAGGGTCCAGGTCCTCCCACGCCTGAGGGTCCAGGTCCTCCCACGCCTGAGGGTCCAGGTCCTCCCACGCCTGAGGGTCCAGGTCCTCCCACGCCTGAGGGTCCAGGTCCTCCCACGCCACAGGGTCCTGGTCCGCCCACGCCACAGGGTCCAGGTCCGCCCACGCCTGAGGGTCCTGGTCCGCCCACGCCACAGGGTCCTGGTCCGCCCACGCCACAGGGTCCAGGTCCGCCCACGCCACAGGGTCCTGGTCCGCCCACGCCACAGGGTCCAGGTCCGCCCACGCTCCCAGGCCCGGCCATGTCTGGGTCCGGTGCCCCTGCACGGGCCTGGCCCACCATCCCTCCCCCAAGACCGCCCCCCAAGACTTTTTTTTGTTGAGACTCTTTATTAGGCCATTGGTGTTTGGTATTGTTTGGGCGTCAGTGGCCGCCCATAGAGGGGGGGATCTGTCACAGGGTGTTTGGTGTTGGTTCATTGTTCTTGGTTCTGTTTTAGTTTATCATGTTCATGGTTATGTTTGAGTTTGTCATGTTCACAGTCTTGTCGTGCACTTCCTGGTCTTGTCATGTGACTCCCATGCCCTCATGTGATCTTGTGTCTTGTCCTGTCATTGGTTCATTGTTTAATCACTGTTCACAGGTGTCACTTGTCTTGTCATTAGTCTGTGTGTATTTAAGCCCTCATGTTTGCCATGTGTCTTTGTCAAGTATTGAATGTTGTAACCCGCTGTTGGTGAGTTTCGTTATAGTCAAGTCAAGTCTTTGTTTTATGTTTGGATTATGTTTGAAATAAAACTGCACATGGGTCCTTCAACTTGCCTCCAGTGGATAACCTCGTTACACCAGTGTGTTCAATATCTAGGTGTGGGGGTCATAACATGCAAACAAAAAACTGCGTCCAAATATAATTTTTTTTATCCAAATAAGAAAAAAATACATGTGTGAATTAAATGAGTTTCTTTAAAAACATGTTTTACGTAAAATCTTTTATGTATTTATAATTTGAAAGCAAACAAATAACCCTGTTTAGGAAAGGGACATCATATATTTCAGAAAGTATCATTTGCATCTTAATATTGCAATGTATTTAACAGTAATATGTGTCCATGACAGGGTGGACATATCCTATGGTTTATGCTCTGAAAAATGGCCCATAATTATCTAAAAAAAAAATGTGTGGGAGCTCAGATAATATATTTCTTATATATTTGAGTGTCTACTTCTTATGACATGACAAAGTGAATGGTAAATTAAAATCAAAATGTGTGAGGGTTTAAAGGCACTCTCTGGTGATATTGACCCCTATATGACACTCGGTCTGCTTGTCTCTGCATTACTCGTTAATGCTTCACCCAATACTATAGTATCCATTTGCTTGATTTCAAGATTCGTTCTGTATTACAATAATATTCACTCTACAAATTTCACTCTGCTCGGTTGATTTCAATCGATATATTCAATTTGCAAGACTACAAAACTAAACTTCAAGTGTTGTCCAGAAGATTGAGCTGGCTCTTAAACAGTAAGCCATGCTGTTCACTGTTAGTCTGGTGCTGTTGCGATACTGCTTCAGCAAGGTGAACAAACATCCACCTAAGATAATGCAGGCGGAAGGCACCAAACAAGAACAAATTACCACGAAGACAACGAAGGGACAACTGCAACTGCAGATTAGTGTTTTCAACCCCCTGAAGGGAGTGTTCACATGTTTAAATTTTAAAAATCATTAATATAATTTGATTTGAGGTAAAAATCAGTTCAGAAAATACATTTTCCTGTCAGAAACCCTCCTCTCAGAACAGATTCTGTCAGGATATATTTTATGTTGAAATTTCCCCCTAACTAAAAAATCACTTATAACTCAAAATTATATAAAATTCATCTCCACAGTCGAACCGCTCACATAAACCTTCACACTGGATTCCCTCGGTTAAACTACACTTCTGCAGATTAAACGCCTTTAAACTCGGCTCTAATGAAAGAGAACATACTCGTGCTTCTCATTTACACATTTTAACAAAACACAGATCAATTAATCATCGATTCTTAAAGGGTTAGTTCACCCAAAAATGAAAATTCTGTCATTAATTACTCACCCTTATGTCGTTCGAGACCCGTAAGACCTCCGTTCATATTCGGAACACAAATGAAGATATTTTTGTTGAAAGCTGATGGCTGAGAAAGGCTTCAGATAGGCCTCCATTGGCATTCAGTACACTTATACTCCCAAGACCGATAAAAGGCACTTAAAATGTCGTTACAAAGTCCATCTCACCACAGTGACTCTACAATAATCTTACGATGCGACGACAATAGTTTTTGTGCGCAAAACAAAATCAAAATAACACCTTTATCCAGCTTGTTATTGCCTTCCGTGTGTGCCTCCACGACGCATGCGCGAGAATATGACGTAGCGCCGGGGTTCGAGAATCCATGAAATGCACACTCTAACCCCATTTTGAGCACTACGCCGAGACCTAAAGCACGATCAATGTAGAATCCAACAGCTGAGATACGCGCGTCTTCCTCTGATTGTAAACAAATCACTTCTGGGTCATCTGTCCGAACGCCGGATCTGCGTCATATTCTCGCGCATGCATTGTAAGATTATTGTAGAGTCACTGTGGTGAGATGGACTTTGTAACGATGTTCTGAGTGCCTTTTATCCGTCTTGGGAGTATAAGTGTACTGAATGCCAATGGAGGCCTATATGAAGCCTTTCTCAGCCATCAGCTTTCAACAAAAATATCTTCATTTGTGTTCCGAATATGAACGGAGGTCTTACGGGTCTCGAACGACGTGAGGGTGAGTAATTAATGACAGAATTTTCATTTTTGGGTGAACTAACCCTTTAACCTTTAAGACGCTTTTGAACACGAGTGAACAAACACGCGTCTTTCAACCCAGTCTCACGGCAGTTCGTGACATAGTCACGAAATTTAATCTATTGATTCGTGTTCATGGACACGAATTTCCCCATTTTTTCGTGTCACTCAGCACGACTTTCAATCTAATGTATTTCAATGGGACGTATTTTTCGTGCCTGCACCACGTTTTTCTTTCGAGAGCACAGTATTGTTTTTTTCTCAATTGTTATTCATTTTGCAAACTTTAAGAGCTACATTACTCAACATTGAATCAAGAGATTTTAATCCTCGTTTTTATTGCTTTATATTCGGTAGGCTATACTCAACATTAATCTATTTATTCGTGTCCAAGGGCACAGATATCCTTCTTTTTTTTCCGTGTCACTCAGCACGACTTTCAATGTATTTTAATGGGACGTATTTTTCGTGCCTGCACCATGTCTTTCTTCCGAGAGCACACTAGTTTTTTTTACAATTGTTATTCATTTTGTAAACTTTAAGGGCTATTACTCAACATTTAATCGGGAGGTTTTAATCCTTGTTGTATTGCTTTTATATTCGGTTGGCTATTCAACACGAATTGGTTCGTGTCCAATAGCACAAATTTTCTTCTTTTTTTCGTGTCACTCAGCACGACTTTCAATCTAATGTATTTCAAAGGGACGTATTTTCCGTGCCTGCACCACGTCTTTCTTTGCAACATGGTCTCACCCCTATTCGTCACTTGACAATGGAGAGGGTCATCCGATCTTTGAATTTTGAACTTTGATTATTTTTCTAACACTAACTCTTTTTCCTCTCTTTTTTATTTAATTTTATAAATTAAAATTACATAATTACAGGACGGTATATTTTCTATATGCTTAAAACATTCATCGTTAATTTAGGTGGGATATTTGATAATTTCCCCCTCACGTCCATAAGCCGACGTTGAGGGTAGCTAGCTGAAACCCTTTTCTAATTCGGTAATATCACGATTTTTCCTCTTTTTTTTAATATAATTTCGGAATACATTAAAACGACATAATTGCAGGACTGCATATTTGCTGTAGGCTTAAAACATGCCTTAATTTATTGTGGGATATTTTATAATTGTCGATGGTATTTCAATTTGCAATAGTGAGCCTACTTTGCTTCTTTTTTTTTGCGCCAAAAAAAGAAAAGAAAAAAAGAATAGCCTACTTTTATATAACTTTCATCTCAATACTGATTATGAAGTTGTAATAAATTAATTATATAGCCTACTGCAGAAATGTTTATATTACTTTATGGACATATCCTTTGGCAAAGAGATGGATGCATTCTGGGAAGTGATATGTGTTTAAATGTAATGGCAACATACTCGTGTTTCCTTCACTTGGACATTTATGCTGACCCCTTTAAAATTGAGCACGGATATAAAATATTAATACTGTACTTTTTAATTATGATTGATATTTTGGCGCAATTTTGTGCAACACGTCACTGTGTGCGACCATCGCAGAAACCATTGCCCAGCGCGATTCCACCACGGTAAGTCGCTTACAACAGTCTAATAAGCAAGATGAATTCATAAGCATTATTTACACGTCCAAAATTAATACAATTACGAGTTTATATAAAAAAAAAAAACATGTTCTAGGCCTAGATATAGGTTCTAGATATATGTAGGCCTATATATATATTAATAAAAATTTATTTAAAAAAATGTTACTTGACTTTTAACAGTAGCACAGGAAATAGGAAGAACGTGATCTGTATTTATTTATCCTAAGCATTTATAAGAAAATGGGAATCACTCGGGTACACTTTTTATATCTTATATCAACATAACACTACGTAATTAACATTTTCTGTTGTTCTCCCTGCAGATCCTGTCAAACATATCACCTGTCGAACATATCTGAACCTGCTTTTTAAAACCCAAAGGCACTTTTAAGAGCCATCTCTTCATTATTTTCTATATCTTACATCCTCTCTGTTCTCACTATCTATATTTCTGTCCATCTCTTCAATCTTTATCTATCTCACGGTCTTTATCTATTGCTCTTTCTTTCCTCCCTGTCTGTCTTTGTCTACTTGTCTGTCTTACCCATCTTTTGTCAGCCTGTCTGTTTGTATCTGACTGTGTCTGTCTGTATCTGACTGTATTGCAATGGCCACCAAGCATAAACTTGATTCAAAGGATCCCCACTACCAAGAGGGGAGACGCATGGCTCTGGAGCTGAAACATGAACACATTCTAGCTGAAGCCAAGGTTAGAGTTTTTGTACACCTCAATCATTTTATAACAAACATAACAAATTAAAGTAAAACATGATGAGGAATATGTAAGAATGATGAGTGCAGAAGATTTAATACAGGTATATTGCATGATGCATCCTGCCATGCTCTGTGACGTGTTAATAAGGGAATATAATAATAATAATAGTATATGCAGTTCCATTCCTCTGAGTTACAGAGACTTGGAGAATATATTCCAAGGCTCATTTAAGCTGTTCAACACCTTACTAACACACTATGTTGTGTTTTCCTTTCACAAATTACCTGCCTTTTGGTTACCGTACTTTTATCAACATCAGTCTTACAAGAAATATTCACTCCAATACACAGAGAGCAGCTGATGAGAGGAAACGTGTAAGAGACCCTCCACACACCTCTAAAAGGGACTCTGTAGGACGTGGTAAGCCGAGGGGGAGGCGAGGAGGGCGACGCCAAGCCTCCACTACAGGTTATATCTGGATTATTTGACATTTGTAGGAATTTACTATGACAATGTTGGACCAACTCAAATTAGAACAATGTAATTGTTTATTGAGAGTTTAAAATATTCAAATATCTAAAAAGACATTAAAAAGTAGATAAACCTTTCAGTGTCATTATTGTAGAAGACACTACCAAGTACTTAACAAACATATGTCTGATTTCATAAATTGTTAAGTATATAGTTTGAAAAGAAGAACAAGAATAGAGTGTGATAGCCTAACTTGTTCTTATTCTTCTATTACTGTTTTACAGCCACATACCCCACGGTTGATTGCTCCCTGTCATTATTTTTGGATTTTCTTTACAGAAAAAAATATGGAGAGGCTCTCTGATATTTTGGTGTCATGTTCTTCTGCTGCTCAGCCTCAAAGTAGCTCTGCATCATCATGGTCTTTTCGGCAGAAGAAAGCCTCTGAGCGCTGGAAAGAAGCAAGACCATACCACCTAAAATGCCTTATTTCAAAAGAGGCTGTTGGTCATCCCCTGTGTTGCCTTTTCAACGAGCCTGCTGTTATTAGGTTGGTTTTCATTAATACCAAACTTCAATTACCCAGGGTAGGTTTGCTGAGTGCCCTGCTTTATAGGCTAAGATGCATGTCTTTTGGGATGGGAGAAGACTTAGATACCCAGATGAAAAACACATTAATGAGAAAAGTAAATCTAGGACCTTCTTGCTGTGAGGTGACAGTGCTAAACACTGAGCCACTAACCAACCTAACCAATCCTAAACAATAAAATCAAACCTAGTAAAAGTGAAATAGCTTAAATAGAGTGTACAGTACTTTATATGAGTTATTCACCTGTAATAATGTATTATATTATAATATTGTTTTATTTTCTCCTTAGGTGCAGAGAGTGTCTTCCTGAGGAGTGGTTCTGTGGGGACTGTGATGTATTGCATCACAAAAAACAGCCACTCCACAACAGGGAATGCGTGATTCGTGGTTTTTTTTGAAGCCATTCCTCCGACCACATGCATCATTAAAGGGGAAGATGGATATTGCACCCATGAGCAAGGTACGTTCTCACGAAAGCTTTAATTTTGCTGTTCAATGTGTGTTAGCAGACAGTTCTAGATAATCTTAATAATTGGTTTTCCTTCTTTTTGCCAGCTTGCATTTTGCCAACTTTGAAGGTGCCAGACTGCTCCTGTGGAGGCACAAACTTTACTGTGTTACCAGGCAAACCAGTGATTTTAATTACCATCAATGGTAAAAAAAAAAAAAAAAAAAAAAAAATATATATATATATATATATATATATATATATATATATATATATATATATATATATATATATATATATATTCTAGATTTCATGTTTTTCACACTAGTGTGCTCTGGCATTGTGCTTATAATTGCAGAAGTGACAGAACATATGGAATAGCACAAGACAGATGTTTTTTTTTTTTTTGTCCTCCGCAAAGAAAAAAATTATTAGCATCTTTCCAGCATGATGTCCAATCAACACAGCAGTGTGGAATTTAGTGAATTAGAAAATATAAATGTGGGATTATAGGAACTTGTGCAATGTCTCTCAACCATTCACAATGTGCATAATGAACTAAGTGTTGTAAAATTAAGTATGTGGTAAATGTTTATTATATTTTTAATTTTTTTTTGTTTGTTCCAAGGGCGTTTTGACTTGCATCAGCCACTGTATGAATGTCAAACATGCCAGCAGCAGTGGACCCCTGACTTTAAAGACCTCCTAAGAAGTGGATATTGGCCAGCCTCCGTCACCAATTCCACACTTTATACACTGGACCTCTTGAGCTCCCTTCAGGAACTCAAGATCATCTCTCCGGGATTCTCCAGACAAGCCTTCGCAAAGCTGCTGGAACATCGCACTAAGTGTGGAGGAAGAGTAAGTGTAAATGTTATTACCATTTTATATTTTTAAAAAATCCATAAGCAGACAATATCAAAATATTATTTCATTCTATATATTTTCCGGTCTGGACCTATAAACGGCGATGCACTGCAGCGCAGCTTCTTAGAGCTTTCGTATGCATCATTTGAAAAAACGCGTCTCTGTAGGCAGCCTAGGCTCTGAGATCTGCACACAAAAACAATTGGGTTCACCAACCACTCAAAACCAAAATAAATAGTGTTCCAACCAATCACGGGGGGTGTTGTGAGGTTTTGCGCTCGTGCACGGCTGCCTATGACGGCTGCACGTGAAAACCTCACAACACCCGCCCCTGTCGGTGATTGGTTGGAACACTATTTATTTTGGTTTTGAGTGGTGGTAAGCGCAATTGTTTTTGTGTGCAGATCTCAGAGCCTAGGCTGCCTACAGAGACGCATTTTTTTGACGGCTTGCTTATGGGGCAGGCAGCTAGCGGATCATTAGGAAAGATTAGATTAATGTGATCATTTATGTTTGGGCCTGAAATCGCTGATACAACCTTTAATATAGTTTGTCTTTAATGTAATCTCGTTTGTATTTTGAGACGTAGACCAAGGAAATGAGGGACTTTGCTGTCTCTTAAGAAGAAGACTGTCAGAGGTGTCAGAAAGGTTCCAAGTGGTCCTCCAACAGTACAAGACTGCCTTAGGTCCTGAGGCCTCTGTCCTTCTACATGTTGAAGAGGAAGATCAAAGTGGCCTCAGTAGTCCAGACACCAGTGAGGATGAAGAGGAAAACACAATTTAGGTATTTTATTTATTATTATGTATGTTTGTTTGTTTGTTTTTTGGAATAACCCCCTGTTAAGGCCATTGCACACTGAGTCCGAAATTTTCACACGTTAAAAAATAAATACGACCTCACGTTATGTCAATCACGCTTCCACACTGCCTACGAAACTTTCGTCCGTCATAAAAAAAATTGAAACGGGTTCGATTTTCTAGGTTTTTCGCATGTGTGCAAAGACCTTTACTGATATTCTTATTAATTTATTTGTGTATTTTATTAATGCTTTACACACCTTACTTATTCTAAAACAGCTGAAAATCACCCTCTGATCCTAATTCTTGCTTTTTTGTTTTTCTGTATTTCCCCAGATGGAAGCTGCACGAAGGACTATGTTGAAGGAAATGGACTTGCCCTAAATCTGTGTATTATTAGTATGCTGATTGATTTACCACATCAAAATCTTGTTGAAAATTCAAACTGTGTTTTTAGATTTTCCAAGCAATTTAGTAAGCACATTGCAGTTCATTGAAAATGCACAAACCTCTTAGTATAGGTGCACCAATCTTATCCAAAAATGTCAACTTTGCATGTATGATATTACCAGATGTAATTACTGGGCTCAAATGATATTAGGGTAGTGTATAATCTTTTAAGAGAGACTCCCATTAATTGTGGTGACCCTGTGACCTTTTCTTTTGCACCAACGTTAGGCCAAACTTTTGACTTGCATACAACAAATGTTATGAACCGATTTCTGTAATTTGCTCAGCAATGAATCATGTCATGTTGACCGTATGACATTCCCTGTAGCACAATCATTAGACCAGAATATAAAATTGAATATTGTCTAATTGGGCAGATTGCCATGAAATAAGCACCTGATGACTTTGGTGACCTCATGACAATTCCTCTATCATCACATTTAGGCCTTAATGTAAAAACTCATTCTTGATTGCATTTCTCAATATTCACTTATTCTGTGGTGCAGCAGCAGTGTCTGTGTCAGTCAATGATATTTTGTTTTTCCCCAGAGGAGGCTGCCTATGGATCACTACTTGATTGAGTGTATATAACTGTTGTGTAACTTTATATCACTGCAAAGATGCATTATAGTATGTAACAGAAAAATACACAGTTTTTTATTTTACGATTATAATTTATATTGTATATTATTACAGTTGACAGATGACTTAATTCTTTGTTCTGCTGGAGCTTTTTGCAAGTGAACTTAACCTCACAGTCCAATGTTTTAAAATATAGCCTTATGGCTTGTTTGACAAATATGCATTTGGCGTATTTTCACTGGTATTGTTGTGAAAGACAAGAAATAAAGTATTTCCAAAGGTGAATATTTTGTTTTTACTTTTTCATACTTTATTGAAAAACAATATTTTATATTTTTATAGTTGATAAAAAACATCACACTGTGGAATCTTGTTTACAGATAAACTGTTTAACATAAAACTGCATTATTAATTACTTTAATGCATGTATTTTTACTTATTTTCAAACAATCAACCTTGTTTGTAATTAAACAAGATCTATCATAATAAGTAATGTGTATCTGTTAGGTGTATATGTTACAGTTTTTCTTGATTGCTGAAACACTATAACTATGGATTTGAACTCAAATTTCAAAAACACAACACCGTTTATCAAAAAGCACACCCTTTCCCCCAAACTATAAACACTACTCCCCAGTTTTGACACATGAGTCAGATTTGTTAAACTTTCACTGCAAAACTTTACACACATTATCCATTTATCATTGCCTACACAATGTTGTAATTTAGAAAGCACTACACAAAGAGTCAAAACTGATCACACAGCAATCAGAACCTTCAACAGATCGATGAAACGGATAAGATGAGAGGGGGAGGAGAAAGGGAAAGGGCAAAGAGACAAGCAGTCTCAGATGAGATTTGTGCCAGCTCCCTAGTTGGGGTTATCCCTCTGTTCCTACAGCTCTATGTTACAGCTACATGTTATGCTACAGCTAGTTAGGGTTAGGTTTATCTGTGGGAACAAAGAGCTGTGGGCACTTAGGGCTGTGGGAACATAGGCACGCTCCCCCCTGTAGAGACGTGCCATTGAACTTGTTACTAAGCATACAAATCAGCGTCCATACTTGAAGTTCTTCCAGTTTCCAGAGTAGGGTTGGTTTTAGGGTTATAAACTTGTAGCTTTACTATACACTCACCTAAAGGATTATTAGGAACACCTGTTCAATTTCTCATTAATGCAATTATCTAATCAACCAATCACATGGCAGTTGCTTCAATGCATTTAGGGCTGTGGTCCTGGTCAAGACAATCTCCTGAACTCCAAACTGAATGTCAGAATGAGAAAGAAAGGTGATTTAAGCAATTTTGAGCGTGGCATGGTTGTTGGTGCCAGACGGGCCGGTCTGAGTATTTCACAATCTGCTCAGTTACTGGGATTTTCACACACAACCATTTCTAGGGTTTACAAAGAATGGTGTGAAAAGGGAAAAGCATCCAGTATGTGGCAGTCCTGTGGGAGAAAATGCCTTGTTGATGCTCGAGGTCAGAGGAGAATGGGCCGACTGATTCAAGCTGATAGAAGAGCAACTTTGACTGAAATAACCACTCGTTACAACCGAGGTCTGCAACAAAGCATTTGTGAAGCCACAACACGCACAACCTTGAGGCGGATGGGCTACAACAGCAGAAGACCCCACCAGGTACCACTCATCTCCACTACAAATAGGAAAAAGAGGCTACAATTTGCACAAGCTCACCAAAATTGGACAGTTGAAGACTGGAAAAATGTTGCCTGGTCTGATGAGTCTCGATTTCTGTTGAAACATTCAGATGGTAGAGTCAGAATTTGGCGTAAACAGAATGAGAACATGGATCCATCATGCCTTGATACCACTGTGCAGGCTGCTGGTGGTGGTGTAATGGTGTGGGGGATGTTTTCTTGGCACACTTTAGGCCCCTTAGTGCCAATTGGGCATTGTTTAAATGCCACGGCCTACCTGAGCATTGTTTCTGACCATGTCCATCCCTTTCTGACCACCATGTACCCATCCTCTGATGGCTACTTCCAGCAGGATAATGCACCGTCACAAAGCTTGAATCATTTCAAATTGGTTTCTTGAACATGACAATGAGTTCACTGGACTAAAATGGCCCCCACAGTCACCAGATCTCAACCCAATAGAGCATCTTTGGGATGTGGTGGAACGGGAGCTTCGTGCCCTGGATGTGCATCCCGCAAATCTCCATCAACTGCAAGATGCTATCCTATCAATATGGGCCAACATTTCTAAAGAATGCTTTCAGCACCTTGTTGAATCATCCCGTATATATCCAGAATCATCCACCTTAACAAATGTAACCACACTCCAATTTTTTTATAAAAACTTGAGAGCCCTGATTAAATTATATATGGATAATTCGAATATCTAAATTTTAATTAAAAAAGAATCCACTTGTACAGTTAAACAAATTTCACATGTAAATATGCTCAATGTAGTCTGTTCCTTTTGTCTCAACCACTTCATCCTCATATTGTTTTGAATTAAATTTATGTATGGAAAAGTAAAAACAAAAATTATCATCTTTTGCAAGTGTTATTGTAGTGTATTTGTGTTCTTTCACAAAAATATAAGTGAAAATATTCCAAATGCTTATTTATTGCTTAATTACTCACTAGAGGCTTAAAGAATGATCAAACAAATTTATTGACAAGGTGCATAACAAATTGAAACTATATAGTTTCATAGGCAATTGGACCACATCAAGACTTCATTCTTTTAAGAGAAATGCATGATATGAAAAGGGATATCCCCTACATGGAGACACTGGTGGTGGTGAAGGGGTGAGTAGCAATGCTGATATCTAGATGAATGTGGAGCTCTTCTCCTGATGACCCCAGCGGAGGGACCTACTGTATGACACGATTGGCTCAAGAGGGTTGAGATGAAAATACATTTGGTTTAAGACATAAAACACCCAGTCAGCTGATGAGTTTGGAGTAGAAGAGAGTGAGAGAGACAATGTAAAATATATGATATAATGTGAGAGTATAAAGAAGGACAGTCTTATTTTTTGAACTTCATATTTTAGCTTCATGTCAAACAAGCCATAGGGTTGTATTTCTTAACAGTGGACTGTGAGGTTAAGTGAACTTGAAAGCACAGAAAACAGAACATGAAATCTAATTATAACGACTTGTTAACGACTTTTGAAACTAATTGATTTCAACATTCGTTATATATTAGCCTAGATTATTCTGATTTTTTCAATGGGATTCAGATATTTATTAATGTTTATTTCGTGTTGCAAGAGTAAAATATTGATTCACAGGATGATTGAACTGAGATGAATAGCCTATAGTTAACTCGCTAAAAATTTAAACACATTTAGGCTATTGTTTGTAGTGCTTATAAAGTTGGCAGAAGGAGCTTACTTCCTATCACAATCTTACTTAGATTAGATAAGATTGTGATTACTTCACAATATAATCAATATTCCAATCAAAAGTTTGACAATGATATTCTATAATGTTCTATTGGTCAAGTCAAGTCACCTTTACTTACATAGCGCTTTTTACAATGCAGTTTGTGTTAAAACCTATTTTATTTCCTTCACAGCGCAGCAGGTGGGTGATGATGGTGATGATGAACTCTCATGTTCTGTTGTTTATTCCGCTATTGTTCATGTAGGCTAAAACTAAACCCCTGGGATTTTTTTAATGATTCACAAACACATCACTTTTAATTTAATATTGTCTGTTAAAGATGATCGTGTCAGTTGAGAGTCAGGGGGAAAACCCAGAAAATGATATTGAAAAGGAAGGCAACACTAATTTTCGTTTAAGTTTTTCAACTAATATTTATATTTTCATATGTTTTAGGTTTATTTCGATTAGCATAAATGTTTTAATAATTTTTATTTCTTAATTAGGCCAACTATAACAATCCTGTCCGGGCAAAACATCCACAGAACTGCATTACAGTAAATTTTCCCGATGTAGGCTATAGCCTAAGTCTATTAATATTTACAAAGATTCACGAATTATTTAATTCTGTCTGTGACAATCTCAGGGCTGGGAGTCTGACGCTCATCGAGGCCAATAAACCTACAATATTGTTGAAAACATTACTTTTAAGAATAATGCTGGGAAAGTGATAATGACGTGCCTCTTTTGCCAACTTTCATTTAGGCCTATCAGTTTTATCTTGATAATAGGCTATGACAGTATGCTGTAGCAGTAATGTTATATAAATCGTTTTTTAAAAAGGCAGATTTTGTGAGCACTATTGGCGAACTGAATGTGAATAGCCTACTCCTCTCCTCATCCCCCACAGCACCAGGCCTGGTCTACAGCGTGGTATTTTTGTTCATTATGTTAATAAAAGTTCTATGTTTAATATAGGCCTACGAGAGTTTTTGTTTTGCTCTTTTCCATTGATGCAGAATCGCTAATTGCGATTAAAAATTTAAAGTAAAATGTTCACGGCCAATTCATTTAAAAGCGAAGGAAAGACAGCAAAAGTGAGGATAGCAAATAAAGTGTGACATATAATAATGTTCATTATGTTAATTACATTTCTAGGGAAATGTTTAATTTAAGGGATGTCAAATAGGAATAACAGTTTCATTAGCCTTATTATATCTCAAATTTGTTTGTTTTTTGTTTTGGTCTAGCTACATGGTAAAAACAAATGTAACACACACACACACACACACACACACACACTTCGCAGCAATTTAATATTGCATTAATAACACTGAAAATATGAAAAAAAGCTACTGCGGGGCAAAGGATCGCGATCGCCTTTTGACGCGTCCATGGTGATTGTTGTCCCTGTGCGCCACCAAGTGGATAGCCTATTTTGCAATTAAATGACTGCATATCCTACTATATACTGCAAGGAATGCGTCTGCTAAATGATTTAATTTAAATGTATTAAATGTAAACAAAACATTTAAATAATTATAAAAAAAGAGTGCAGTTAGCCACTGATAGAGAATATGAATAGAACTGAATAGATAGCCTATCATTATATATAGCCTATAGATCGGTGGAAGTAGCCCGTCATGTGCTTTGGCTACAGATGTAGAGGCATTTACATTTTGCATTTAAAAACACAATGCCTTAAGCTGTTTAAGGCATTGGCATTTTCATTGCCATTAAAGTGAAATAACCGGACATAAACATATGAGCTTGATAAAATTGCACAATTTGGAAGAAAATTTCATATTACACTTAGAGGCTTTTTCATCTGAAATCTTCAAATATAAATTAAAACACATGAATACAAATGAGAGTGTACTTAGCCTATAAATGTTAACAACAGATTTAATTCAATTTACTGTTTTTTTTGTGTGTTTTGTTTTTAATTATCTGTGCATTCCGATAGAGCAGCAGAGGACTGTTATTTTGGCGAACGAACTGATGATGACGTCACTGTCTCAGATTTGATTCACCAATCGGCGGAAAGGGGCGTGTAATGACCGCCCACAAGTGGAAAACGAGATTTGAAGTAGTTTTTCTGTTTTCTATCCGTGACCCAGCCAAAATCTCGTTTTCCGTTTTTGTTTTACAAACGAAAAAACGAGAAAACGACCGTTTTCTCGTTTCTGCATATTTCATTTCTAATTGGAAAACAAACTATCAAAACGTACACGGACCCAAACATAATTAGCAACAACATACTTCTGTCGAGCCCTGAGTCTGATTGTACATAAACAGCAAACTTACTTCATTTCCCCTGGAAGACATCTTAATACCCTCCGTGCCGATCGACTTCTTGGATTGGATCACGAGTCATCACGACAGACAGGTCGTCGTGCTCTGATAGGCGCTCAACTGTTTTTCCTATCCTGGGTAGCCCGGATGTTACCGTCTGAATATTTAACTTGAATTTTTCGATCTGAATTTGAGCAGTCGAATTAGACTGAAGTTTTCTTTGAAAAATATGAACTTGAAATTTGAGATCTGAATTTGAGCAATCAAATTTAATCAACCTGAATCTATTTTATCTGAAATTCTGCAAGTTGATTTTTTTTTTGTATCTGAATTCGTGAGCATTGAAAAATATTAATCGAAATTCAGGTTGAGAGGTAAATTCGAATGGTTTCCAAAGTAAAATAATTTCAAAGGGGTGAATTCAGAGCAAAAGAAGTTCAGATAAAAGTTTTTAAAACTAAAATATTTCAAAACTAAGTGTTCAGTGGCTGTTAAATTTCAAATAATTATGTCTCTAATTTGCTTCCATAGTGTATTGCTAGTGTTGAGTGTTACTGAGACTGAACTAGAGCTGATAGAGACTCAGTTCATCATAAAAAACATGAGTTCAGTCTCTGGAGAGTAGAGATGATGGAGAAACTGAGCTTTATCACACTCTCTAGTGTTCATTATTAGTGTGTAGTGCTAGTGTTGAGTGTTACTGAGACTGAACTAGAGCTGATAGAGACTCAGTTCATCATATAAACATGAGTTCAGTCTCTGGAGAGTAGAGATGATGAGAGAAACTGAGCTTTATCACACTCTCTAGTGTTCATTATTAGTGTGTAGTGCTAGTGTTGAGTGTTACTGAGACTGAACTAGAGCTGATAGAGACTCAGTTCATCATATAAACATGAGTTCAGTCTCTGGAGATTAGAGATGATGGAGAAACTGAGCTTTATCACACTCTCTAGTGTTCATTATTAGTGTGTAGTGCTAGTGTTGAGTGTTACTGAGACTGAACTAGAGCTGATAGAGACTCAGTTCATCATATAAACATGAGTTCAGTCTCTGGAGAGTAGAGATGATGGAGAAACTGAGCTTTATCACACTCTCTAGTGTTCATTATTAGTGTGTAGTGCTAGTGTTGAGTGTTACTGAGACTGAACTAGAGCTGATAGAGACTCAGTTCATCATATAAACATGAGTTCAGTCTCTGGAGAGTAGAGATGATGAGAGAAACTGAGCTTTATCACACTCTCTAGTGTTCATTATTAGTGTTTAGTGCTAGTGTTGAGTGTTACTGAGACTGAACTAGAGCTGATAGAGACTCAGTTCATCATATAAACATGAGTTCAGTCTCTGGAGATTAGAGATGATGGAGAAACTGAGCTTTATCACACTCTCTAGTGTTCATTATTAGTGTGTAGTGCTAGTGTTGAGTGTTACTGAGACTGAACTAGAGCTGATAGAGACTCAGTTCATCATATAAACATGAGTTCAGTCTCTGGAGAGTAGAGATGATGAGAGAAACTGAGCTTTATCACACTCTCTAGTGTTCATTATTAGTGTTTAGTGCTAGTGTTGAGTGTTACTGAGACTGAACTAGAGCTGATAGAGACTCAGTTCATCATATAAACATGAGTTCAGTCTCTGGAGATTAGAGATGATGGAGAAACTGAGCTTTATCACACTCTCTAGTGTTCATTATTAGTGTGTAGTGCTAGTGTTGAGTGTTACTGAGACTGAACTAGAGCTGATAGAGACTCAGTTCATCATATAAACATGAGTTCAGTCTCTGGAGAGTAGAGATGATGAGAGAAACTGAGCTTTATCACACTCTCTAGTGTTCATTATTAGTGTGTAGTGCTAGTGTTGAGTGTTACTGAGACTGATCTAGAGCTGATAGAGACTCAGTTCATCATATAAACATGAGTTCAGTCTCTGGAGAGTAGAGATGATGAGAGAAACTGAGCTTTATCACACTCTCTAGTGTTCATTATTAGTGTGTAGTGCTAGTGTTGAGTGTTACTGAGACTGAACTAGAGCTGATAGAGACTCAGTTCATCATATAAACATGAGTTCAGTCTCTGGAGAGTAGAGATGATGGAGAAACTGAGCTTTATCACACTCTCTAGTGTTCATTATTAGTGTGTAGTGCTAGTGTTGAGTGTTACTGAGACTGATCTAGAGCTGATAGAGACTCAGTTCATCATATAAACATGAGTTCAGTCTCTGGAGAGTAGAGATGATGAGAGAAACTGAGCTTTATCACACTCTCTAGTGTTCATTATTAGTGTGTAGTGCTAGTGTTGAGTGTTACTGAGACTGAACTAGAGCTGATAGAGACTCAGTTCATCATATAAACATGAGTTCAGTCTCTGGAGAGTAGAGATGATGGAGAAACTGAGCTTTATCACACTCTCTAGTGTTCATTATTAGTGTGTAGTGCTAGTGTTGAGTGTTACTGAGACTGAACTAGAGCTGATAGAGACTCAGTTCATCATATAAACATGAGTTCAGTCTCTGGAGAGTAGAGATGATGGAGAAACTGAGCTTTATCACACTCTCTAGTGTTCATTATTAGTGTGTAGTGCTAGTGTTGAGTGTTACTGAGACTGAACTAGAGCTGATAGAGACTCAGTTCATCATATAAACATGAGTTCAGTCTCTGGAGAGTAGAGATGATGGAGAAACTGAGCTTTATCACACTCTCTAGTGTTCATTATTAGTGTGTAGTGCTAGTGTTGAGTGTTACTGAGACTGAACTAGAGCTGATAGAGACTCAGTTCATCATATAAACATGAGTTCAGTCTCTGGAGAGTAGAGATGATGAGAGAAACTGAGCTTTATCACACTCTCTAGTGTTCATTATTAGTGTGCTAGTGCTAGTGTTGAGTGTTACTGAGACTGAACTAGAGCTGATAGAGACTCAGTTCATCATATAAACATGAGTTCAGTCTCTGGAGAGTAGAGATGATGAGAGAAACTGAGCTTTATCACACTCTCTAGTGTTCATTATTAGTGTGTAGTGCTAGTGTTGAGTGTTACTGAGACTGAACTAGAGCTGATAGAGACTCAGTTCATCATATAAACATGAGTTCAGTCTCTGGAGATTAGAGATGATGGAGAAACTGAGCTTTATCACACTCTCTAGTGTTCATTATTAGTGTGTAGTGCTAGTGTTGAGTGTTACTGAGACTGAACTAGAGCTGATAGAGACTCAGTTCATCATATAAACATGAGTTCAGTCTCTGGAGAGTAGAGATGATGAGAGAAACTGAGCTTTATCACACTCTCTAGTGTTCATTATTAGTGTTTAGTGCTAGTGTTGAGTGTTACTGAGACTGAACTAGAGCTGATAGAGACTCAGTTCATCATATAAACATGAGTTCAGTCTCTGGAGATTAGAGATGATGGAGAAACTGAGCTTTATCACACTCTCTAGTGTTCATTATTAGTGTGTAGTGCTAGTGTTGAGTGTTACTGAGACTGAACTAGAGCTGATAGAGACTCAGTTCATCATATAAACATGAGTTCAGTCTCTGGAGAGTAGAGATGATGAGAGAAACTGAGCTTTATCACACTCTCTAGTGTTCATTATTAGTGTTTAGTGCTAGTGTTGAGTGTTACTGAGACTGAACTAGAGCTGATAGAGACTCAGTTCATCATATAAACATGAGTTCAGTCTCTGGAGATTAGAGATGATGGAGAAACTGAGCTTTATCACACTCTCTAGTGTTCATTATTAGTGTGTAGTGCTAGTGTTGAGTGTTACTGAGACTGAACTAGAGCTGATAGAGACTCAGTTCATCATATAAACATGAGTTCAGTCTCTGGAGAGTAGAGATGATGAGAGAAACTGAGCTTTATCACACTCTCTAGTGTTCATTATTAGTGTGTAGTGCTAGTGTTGAGTGTTACTGAGACTGATCTAGAGCTGATAGAGACTCAGTTCATCATATAAACATGAGTTCAGTCTCTGGAGAGTAGAGATGATGAGAGAAACTGAGCTTTATCACACTCTCTAGTGTTCATTATTAGTGTGTAGTGCTAGTGTTGAGTGTTACTGAGACTGAACTAGAGCTGATAGAGACTCAGTTCATCATATAAACATGAGTTCAGTCTCTGGAGAGTAGAGATGATGGAGAAACTGAGCTTTATCACACTCTCTAGTGTTCATTATTAGTGTGTAGTGCTAGTGTTGAGTGTTACTGAGACTGATCTAGAGCTGATAGAGACTCAGTTCATCATATAAACATGAGTTCAGTCTCTGGAGAGTAGAGATGATGAGAGAAACTGAGCTTTATCACACTCTCTAGTGTTCATTATTAGTGTGTAGTGCTAGTGTTGAGTGTTACTGAGACTGAACTAGAGCTGATAGAGACTCAGTTCATCATATAAACATGAGTTCAGTCTCTGGAGAGTAGAGATGATGGAGAAACTGAGCTTTATCACACTCTCTAGTGTTCATTATTAGTGTGTAGTGCTAGTGTTGAGTGTTACTGAGACTGAACTAGAGCTGATAGAGACTCAGTTCATCATATAAACATGAGTTCAGTCTCTGGAGAGTAGAGATGATGGAGAAACTGAGCTTTATCACACTCTCTAGTGTTCATTATTAGTGTGTAGTGCTAGTGTTGAGTGTTACTGAGACTGAACTAGAGCTGATAGAGACTCAGTTCATCATATAAACATGAGTTCAGTCTCTGGAGAGTAGAGATGATGGAGAAACTGAGCTTTATCACACTCTCTAGTGTTCATTATTAGTGTGTAGTGCTAGTGTTGAGTGTTACTGAGACTGAACTAGAGCTGATAGAGACTCAGTTCATCATATAAACATGAGTTCAGTCTCTGGAGAGTAGAGATGATGAGAGAAACTGAGCTTTATCACACTCTCTAGTGTTCATTATTAGTGTGCTAGTGCTAGTGTTGAGTGTTACTGAGACTGAACTAGAGCTGATAGAGACTCAGTTCATCATATAAACATGAGTTCAGTCTCTGGAGAGTAGAGATGATGAGAGAAACTGAGCTTTATCACACTCTCTAGTGTTCATTATTAGTGTGTAGTGCTAGTGTTGAGTGTTACTGAGACTGAACTAGAGCTGATAGAGACTCAGTTCATCATATAAACATGAGTTCAGTCTCTGGAGAGTAGAGATGATGGAGAAACTGAGCTTTATCACACTCTCTAGTGTTCATTATTAGTGTGTAGTGCTAGTGTTGAGTGTTACTGAGACTGAACTAGAGCTGATAGAGACTCAGTTCATCATATAAACATGAGTTCAGTCTCTGGAGAGTAGAGATGATGAGAGAAACTGAGCTTTATCACACTCTCTAGTGTTCATTATTAGTGTGTAGTGCTAGTGTTGAGTGTTACTGAGACTGAACTAGAGCTGATAGAGACTCAGTTCATCATATAAACATGAGTTCAGTCTCTGGAGAGTAGAGATGATGAGGCAAGGCAAGGCAAGGCAAGTTTATTTGTATAGCACATTTCATACACAGTGGCAATTCAAAGTGCTTTACACAGAAATGAAGTTAAAATAGTTATAAGTGAATAAAATAAATATATATATAGTATAATAGTTATAAAAGGAATTAAAAGGAAATAAAAATAAAGACGAAATCCTATCTGGGGTGGAAGAAAATGGAGAGTCAGGTTTACTTTAAAAATATTTGTCAGGTAACTGTGCGTTTAGACAGTACCCTTACAGACAAATCTTCTTGGCCTAACTTGAGGGTGTTCACTAGATGTTTTACCCGCCAGAGCAGATCTAAACGGGTCTTCCTCGCACCAGAGCGAGTACTCCAAAAATATTTGTCAGGTAACTGTGCATTTAAACATTACCCTTACAGACAAATCTTCCTGGACCGGAACACCAGGGCTATCTACTTTGTTCGACCGTCAGAGCGGATCTACACGGTCCTTCCTCTTACCAAGGCTATACAGATCTATCCGTCAGAGCGGATCTAAACGGATCGTCCTCGCACCTATGTGGACTCGAACCACAATAACATTTATTCAGTGATGCCACTAATCAGGTAGTCAAAACCAAATTCATGTCTTACCTGATCAGAGACATCACGTCGGGGTCTAAATTGAGGATAACTATGTGGACTCGAACCACAATAACTGTTTAAGCTCCCCCGTCTCTCAACCTCTTCCACCCAGACAGCCTTAACAAAATAAAAAATAATTAAAAATAAAAGTATAATTAAAAACGAAAAAAAAACAGGGTTAAAATGAAACATAATTAAAGTGCAAGCAGTTCGGACAAAGCACAGAGCACATTGAGTAAATGCATAAGATAAGGTGCAATTAGTCGGACATACAGTGGCACAGTGCTCATTCAGTAAATGCACAGCTGCACAGATGTGTTTTGAGTCTGGATTTGAAAGTGGCTACTGTTGGAGCACATCTGATCTGTTCAGGAAGCTGGTTCCAGCTACGGCTGGCATAATAGCTAAACGCAGACTCTCCTTGCTTTGAGTGAACCCTTGGTATTTCTAGTTGACTTGATCCTGATGATCTGAGTGATCTGTTGGGTTTGTATTTAATCAGCATATCTGCAATGTATTGAGGTCCTAGGTCATTTAGTGATTTATATACAAGTAGTAGTACTTTAAAATCGATCCTAAATGTAACTGGAAGCCAGTGTAAAGACCTGAGGACTGGTGTGATATGGTCATATTTTCTGGTTCTGCTCAGGATCCTGGCAGCAGCGTTCTGTATGAGCTGCAGCTTTCTAATGGTCTTTTTGGGAAGGCCAGTGAGAAGACCATTACAATAATCCACCCTGCTGGTGATAAAAGCATGAACGAGTTTCTCTAAGTCTTGCCTGGAAATAAAGCTTCTAATTCTTGCAATATTTGTAAGATGATAGTAAGCTGATTTAGTTATTGCTTTGACATGACTACTGAAACTCAGGTCTGACTCCAAAATCACACCAAGATTCCTGACTTGATTTTTTGATTTCAGGCCTTTAGCCTCAAGATATGCATTCACCTTGAGAATTTCATCTTTGTTTCCTAATGTAGTAATTTCAGTTTTGTCTTTGTTTAACTGAAGACAGTTTTGGCACATCCAACTGTTAACTTCATCAATGCATTTACATAGAGAGTCAATGGGGCTGTAGTCATTAGGTGATAGGGCTAAGTAGATCTGGGTGTCGTCAGCATAGCTGTGGTAAGCCATTTTGTTATTTTTCATTATTTGGCTGAGTGGCAGCATATACAGATTGAATAGGAGTGGTGCAAGAATTGACCCTTGTGGGACTCCGTATGTCATGGATGTCCACTCAGACTTATGGTCACCTATACTCACATAATAACCTCTCCCTTCTAAGTATGACCTGAACCATTTGAGGACCATTCCAGAAAGCCCAACCCAATTTTCTAGCCTGTCAAGAAGTATTTTGTGGTCAACAGTGTCGAATGCAGCACTGAGGTCCAGTAGTACCAGAATCGATGTTTTGCCTGTATCTGTATTGAGGCGAATATCATTTATAATCTTTATGAGCGCTGTCTCTGTGCTGTGATTTGGTCGGAAACCAGATTGAAAATTGTCAAAGTATCCGTTTGAGTTCAAGAATTTGTTCAGCTGACTGAAAACAACTTTTTCAATGATCTTGCCTATGAAGGGGAGATTTGAGATTGGTCTGTAGTTGCTCAATATGGAGTTATCCAGATTTCTCTTTTTAAGGAGAGGCTTTACTACTGCAGTTTTAAGGGAGTTTGGAAAAGTCCCAGAAAGAAGTGAGGAGTTTACCACTTCTAGGAGATCTGCTTCTAAACAGTTAAACACACTTTTGAAAAAAGAAGTGGGGAGTGTGTCAAGGGCGCAGGTTGATGTTTTAAGGTGCTGTACCGTTTCTTCTAAAATTTTACCATCAATTGCTTCAAAATCAGTAATAATAATTTTCTGAGGTTGTGGTCTGATCTGACTCACCTCAGAGCAACTCAAGGATGTGCTGATCGCATTTCTGATATTAATGATTTTCTCGGAGAAGAAGGAAGCAAACTCACTACATTTGCTGTCTGAGAGCATTTCACTGGGAATGTGACTCGGGGGGTTTGTTAGTCTCTCTACAGTAGCAAAAAGAGTGTGCGTGTTGTTTATGTTTCTGTTTATAATATTTGAAAAGAAGGTCTGTCTAGCTTTGCCTAGTTCCACATTGAAAGCACGAAGACTGTCTTTATAGATGTTGTAATGGACTACAAGTTTTGTCTTTCGCCACATGCGTTCCGATTTCCTGCATTGTCTTTTCATTAATTGCACTGCTGTTGAGTTTCTCCAAGGTGCTTTTTGTTTGCCACTCTTTTTTCTGACTTTTACAGGAGCAATATCATCAATTACACTCTTAACTTTTGAGTTAAAAGAGTCAAGGAGAAAATCAACAGAATCTGCAGATATGCTTGGTGTTAGAGATATAGCCTTCATAAACAGCACACTAGTGTTCTCATTTAAGCATCTCTTTTTGATAGAGACAGATCTAGTTTCAATGGCAGGAGAGATTGATATATCAAAGAAAATACAGAAATGATCAGACAGTGCTACATCCTTAATAACTATTGATGAAATATTTAGACCCTTACTGATAAGTAAATCTAGAGTGTGTCCACAATCATGTGTGGGTCGGTGTACATGTTGTGTCAAATCAAAAGTGTTAAGAACAGTCATGAGATCTTTTGTTGTACTGGATTCAGCATTGTCAATGTGAATGTTAAAATCCCCAGCAATAGCAAAACAGTCATACTCAGATGAGATTGCTGATAACAGCTCTGTAAAGTCATCAATAAAGGCCGGAGAATATTTCGGAGGCCTATAAATAATGATAAGCAGGATGCGTGGTGCACCTTTTAGCACAATGCCCAGATATTCTAGAGACAAATAGTCACCAAATGATACTTGCTTACATTGATAAACATCTTTAAATAGAGCAGCGACCCCCCCGCCCCTTCTGACTGGTCTGCAGACACTCATAAAAGTAAAGTTAGGAGGGGCTGTTTCATTGAGGACTGTTGCACTGTAGCTGTCTTCTAGCCACGTTTCATTTAGAAGCAAAAAATCTAGGTTGTTTGTGGATATTAAGTCGTTGACTAGAAATGATTTGTTTTTAAGTGAACGGATGTTTAAGAGTGCTAATTTAACAGTATTAATTTTAATTTTTTCCCCCATAGTAATCTTAGTTTGACAATTAAGAGGCAGCAGATTAGACGGGTTTGCCATACGGCCTGAGAAAGCCTTGGACTTTCTATCACGTAACAGAACAGAAATAGAGAAAGATAGAGGCACACTGGGCTCACGCTTGTTTTGTAAACATTTGATAAGATTGCTGTTGACGTTGCGAGGACCCAGAACACGTCACTGAGAGCTGGTATCAGTTGTTTTTGGTGCAGATGGAGGAGGGTGTGTGCCATGGCGTTGTGACCGAAGAAATCTCACAGGAGGAGGGGCAGAGTGAGCTGGGCCCACAGTCTTTGGTGGTTGTGGGCCTTGACGCTTTTTGGTTGATATCTGGGGGCTCGCAGCGATCGAGTATGATTGTCTGTTTCCAGTATAAACAAAATCCATTTTCTCTGTGAAGCTCAGAGGCGGGGATGCTGTAGAGCGGAATAACATGTCTGGTGAGGGGGGCTGTTTCTCTGGTGTTACCGGAAGCTGCAATATGTTATCGTCCGGTTCAAGGCGTGATATAGACATTTCTTCCAGCCTATTGCTTATACCACATATAAGTTGTAAAAGTTCACCAGTCTCACCCCTGATGGTCCCCATTTTTACCAGTGCCTCCACAGACTCCACAGTATGGGCTGAGATGTTACTGTTTAGTGCCTCGATCTGTGTCATTTGGAGCAGTTCTAATCCGTCACAGTCTATCTGTGGTGAGCTCTGAGGGCGGGGCTCAGCTGGGAGTGTGTCCATGAGCAGTGGTTGTTGTGGCTGCGTGGTGTTATCATTGTCCTTGTGGGGTGTATCAACCGCATGTCCATTCAGATGCTGAAATGAAGTCCTGTGATCGTCCATACTCTGTACTGGTGTGTGTGTGCCATCCAGGTTGAGTGGGTTAGCACACACAGCTGAAGGATGATGAAGGGAAAAATAAATATTGTCCTTTAGCACTCTTGCACCGAGTTTGTTTGGGTGGAGGCCATTTGATGTAAACAGTTGTCTCTGACTCCAGAAGAGATTAAAGTTGTCGATAAAGTTCACTCCCTTCATGTTGCAGGTTTTTTGCAGCCATGTATTAAGCCCAAGTAGCCGTGAGAACCTATTTGTTCCTTTTGCTGGAAGTGGTCCACTGATGAACTTTCAGTTTTATAAGTGTTTCAAAAAGTTCATTAAAATCCCTCTTTAGAAGTTCTGACTCCTCTCTCTGAATATCGTTCTTTCCCACATGAATGATAAGTCGATTTGCAGTCTTGTGTTTCATCAGAATGTTCTTAAGTTCCCTGTTTACATCAGAAACTGTTGCTTGTGGAAGGCAGCATGTAGTTGTATCCCTGCTGCTAATGTTTCTGATTGTTGAGTCCCCCACTATGAGAGTCCTGGGCTCGGCTGCGCTCTGAGCTGAGGGCCGCTGTCTGCTCGACCTTGAGCGCCTGTTAGCATCAGTGTTAGCTGCGGGCTGATTCAATCTGTGTTCGGTCACATTTATCACGTTTGGGGATTCCTCACCCACATTCATTAGCACTTCAAATCTGTTTTCAAGATGTATATTTGGTGGTAGAAAACTAGTGTTTGCAATCCTTGTGTCTGGGGTAGAGCATGCTAATGCGGCAATATGTGATGTTCGTGACAATCTGATGTCTCGAGTGCCTTTGGGTCTTGCTCCCTGTTTGTTCCATTGATTAGTGTGTTGATCAGTTACTTGTTTCTCTACATGTTGAGTAGCACTACATTTATGGGACTCACCGGCAGTGTGCAGAGGGCGATCATGATGAAGCTCTGCTGTGTGATTCGTCTGGTTGGATGGTTCCGCAAATAACTTTGTTTCAAGAACTGCAATCCTTTGTAAAAGTCTGTGGCAGTTTGTGCAGCAAGTAGATTCTAGAAGAGGCATTTTCTTATCCTTTTGAATGTAGGCAGCTGTGTTTTCCCTTCTCCGGAATGTAAGCTGAAGGCAGTGGGAGGCTGGTCGGTTGAAATATTCCGCTTTTTGTTTAGGAATTCAGTCACCAGAGTTTCTAATTTTATCATTGGAGTCAAGCTTTGTCGTTTGAGCAATGTGCTGATTTGCTGAAGTTGTAAAATATAGAAGCGATAGAGCAAAGCGCGGAGCAGTAAGCAAGAGCGTCCGAACAGTAGCGAAGCAGGAAGTAGCAGGAAGTATAAAGCATTTGTGTATATTATTTAGAAGTCAATGAATCCACAGACAGCTGTTTACTGTAATGCATCAATCATAGATGTGTTGTTTGAACATTGTGACCATTTGTTGAAAGTCTAACAAACTTAGGTAAAAGCTTTTAATATTTAGTTTCACCATGTGTATCTAACGGTACCTTAAGAAATTTTAATTTTTAGAAATATGCTGACATATGTTCAGTTCACATTTCACGGTCATTAAACTGTGTATATTTCTTGTTCTGTAGCAGATTATGAGAAAGCAAGACAGAAGGCTAAAAAGGCAGAGACATCCTCCTGTCTCAACTCAGAAAATGACAGCATGCTGGGAAAATTTAATCGGAAAAGGAAGTGAGTGTAATTTTTTTTCCACAATAATTATAAAACTTACACAGGAGTAAGTTCACATAGGAATGTAGAGTGGGAAATTTCAGATTTCAACATCAGATTTCTCTCAAAATTTGAGAGAGTACATCATGAATCCATCTTCCAAACCATGTGTTGTCTTAGTCTTAATCACTACGGTATGCCTAAGTGTTTATATTCTGACTATTTTAGAGCGGGTGCAGTACCTGCATGACTGAGACGTAGAGAGAAGTAGCTACAATGTTTTTCCAAGTTTTGTTTATTAACTGCTAGAGCACCAAAATTTACATAGTGCACCATTAATTGCTAACACAAAGTTATGCTATGAACAGTGTGCAATTATAAATAAGGTATTTCATTATGATGAAGTTTTGATTGTAGCATTTTATTTATTTTTATTTACAACAGACCAAACTCAAGGTACCCTGACTATAACTCTTCTGAAGAAGACACCATTACACCAAAAAAACGCTCTATACCGGTTCCATCATCCCCACTATCCCCACTGTCCCCACCATCTGAACCATCTTCACCAGCCCCGTCAGTTCCCCCAGTACCACCTGCCCCACCAGGACCATCAGCACCACCAGGACCACCAGCACCACCAAAACCACAAGCACTACCAGGACCACCAGCACCACCAGCACCACCTGCCCCACCAGGACCATCAGGACCACCTGCCCCACCAGGACCACCAGCACCACCTGCCCCACCAGGACCATCAGCACCACCTGCCCCACCAGGACCATCAGGACCACCTGCCCCACCAGGACCACCTGCCCCACCAGGACCACCAGCACCACCTGCCCCACCAGGACCATCAGGACCACCTGCCCCACCAGGACCACCAGGACCACCTGCCCCACCAGGACCATCAGCACCACAGGGACCACCAGCACCACCAGGACCACCAGCACCACCTGCCCCACCAGGACCATCAGGACCACCAGCACCACCAGGACCACCAGCACCACCAGGACCATCAGCACCACCAGCACCACCTGCCCCACCAGGACCATCAGGACCACCAGCACCACCAGGACCATCAGCACCACCTGCCCCACCAGGACCATCAGGACCACCTGCCCCACCAGTACCATCAGCACCACCAGGACCACCAGCACCACCAGGACCATCAGCACCACCAGGACCACCAGCACCACCTGCCCCACCAGGACCACCAGCACCACCTGCCCCACCAGGACCATCAGCACCACCAGGACCACCAGCACCACCAGGACCACCAGCACCACCAGGACCATCAGCACCACCAGGACCACCAGCACCACCTGCCCCACCAGGACCACCAGCACCACCTGCCCCACCAGGACCATCAGCACCACCAGGACCACCAGCACCACCTGCCCCACCAGGACCACCAGCACCACCTGCCCCACCAGGACCACCAGCACCACCTGCCCCACCAGGACCATCAGGACCACCAGCACTACCAGGACCACAAGCACTACCAGCTCATTCAAGAAGGCAGCCAATTACACGTAAGCACTGATTTCAGATTTATGTATCATGAAAAGTAGATATTGTTGTATTCGTTGCAAAAGAATGCAAATTATGTTGCACAATAACTGTCTCACTTTCTCCTTGTTTGTCTGTCCATCCCTCTGTCTGTCTGTCTGTCTGTTTGTCTCTCTCTCTCTCTCTCTCTCTCTCTCTCTCTCTCTCTCTCTCAACAGCAACAGAATGGCACATAATTAGTCAGCTCGCAAACCTTAAAGAAGAGGTTGCCGTAATCAAGCAGTTGTTATTGACACTGACTAAGCAAAACTCTACGGATGTAGACCTGCCAGAGGGTGTCCATTTAACCCTGAAAACAATACTGGACCTCAAGTTATTCGAGAATAAAATGAAGGAGGAGGCCTGCTACAGTGCAATGGTACATTTGGTTTCATTAAATATTTGGTATTTAATACCTCTTTAAAAGTTGCTTTTGGTAAAAAGACCCTGCTAAATTAATAAATACATGTAAATGAATAAAGTTTTGAACTTTTTCATTACAGTTTCATTATAGCTGTCTTGTGAATGCACTAATGTTTTATTGCTTTAATTTAGGCAAAGTATCTGGCAACAATTGGAGGCACAAGCCCAACCTCCAACACAAAACGAATCCTGGTCTGCATGCTGACCACCCCACTGGCCCAGCAATTGTGCTGGAAGGGCTCTGGCCAGAAGATGGCCTTTGGGGAGATGTTGGTCTGCAAAGCAGTTATAGGTACAGTATGTAATATTTATATGGGATAAGCCCTTATAACGGGAATGAAAAAAGGAAACAGGAAGGAAAAATCAGTAGTTAGCTGTATGTGTAAATGAACAATGTTATAAAGTTTAGTTCACCAAAAACTTCTGTGATTATTTATTCACCCTCATGTTGTTCTAAACCTGTAAGACCTTTGTTCATCTTCAGAACATGAATTAAGATATTTTTGATGAAATCCGAGAGCTCTCTGACTCCTCCATAAGCAACAACGTCATAAATAGATAGTTAAAATAGTCCATGTGACTCCAGTGGTTCAGCCTTAATGTTATGAAGCGACGAGAATACATTCTGTGCTCAAAAAGCATATAATTTCCATGCATATTCCCATCCATGTGATGCCACATTTAATGCTAAAAGACGTAACAACTTTCTGAGGTTAAATGTCTTAACAGTACTTGTTTTGCACAACCCTTGTTTTGTTTTTAACATTTGTAGTTGAATTGTTTTCTTTCTCACTTAGATGCTGTGACAAAAAGCAGCCAAGCCACTGCATGAGAGGTGGAAGCCTCAATTAAAACATGGCTCCGTAATGCAGGGTACAGAGATGGGGGACGGCAAGGAAGGGCCAGAACTGCAGTGAGGGAAATACAATGAATCAATTAAAATACTTGTTTTATTTACTTTTAAATGTGTTTTAAGTGTTCTCTCTCTCTGTGTGTGTGTGTGTGTGTGTGTGTGTGTGTGTGTGTGTGTGTGTGTGTGTGTGTGTGTGTGTGTGTGTGTGTGTGTGTGTGTGTGTGCGTGTGTGCGTGTCTGCGTGTGTGTTTTATTGCTGTTTTAAACGGCTGTTTATTGCTTGTTATAAATAAAGTTCAATGTATTATTATTATTATTAATGTCTGTAAATAAATTATTTGAAAAACATGAACCTTGGCTTATTACTCCTACTTTTAACAAGTGCAATTGTTCTTGCATTAATAATATTGTGGTATTCTGTAGGTATAAAGAACCAAGCCACAATGGCCCTTCACAGGTTTTTGGGAGAGTGTGGGTATTCTGTGGGCTGCCCGTAATGTGCCCACATAGGCCAGCCCACAGTCAACCCACACTTTGGGTTGTCCCACTGGGGCCCACACGTGCCCCGCATTTCACGCCGGTATCTGGGCCCACAGTGGGCTGCCCGCAGTGGGCCCATGCGGGCCCCAAAGGAGCATGTTTGCTGGGTTCAAATTCATGTGTACACAGTTCATGAATCAGGCATATCGGCTTGTTTTTTCTGTCTATCTCAAATGCCAGATTTTCCTTTTATTATCTTGTATTTCATGTAGGTGGGAGGCAAAGTTGTCTGTGGATCTGCAGAGTTTGCAGCTGCAAAAGAGTTTTCCAGAAAGACCAGCAGTAAACTGGATGAGGAATTGAAGTCGCTGTCTGTTGGCATGGTGTTCTTTTGAGGGAACTCAATATGTTCAGAGAGATCTATGCATATTCCTTGTACTTGCAGAAAGAGCTCTGCACAGAAAATGCAACTTTCTTTTGTGATGACATCATGTGCAAATACTGGCCATACCTAATCAAGTTTGCCAGGCCTGCCCAGAACTGAGAAATCTTCTGAACATGAAGCCATTCCTCTCAGTAATGCATGCGCAAGTACATGGCATAAAATGTGAGGTATTTCACACCAATGTGTTCATATTGCCTCTTTTAAATGTTATGTTATATTCTGATAAAACCTGCATGTAATACACTTTCTCACTCAATTGATCAAATGGAGTGGAAGCTGGTGCTGTATATACCATGGGGGAAGAAGTGGAAAAAGCGAATAGCTTTTTATCAAGGATTGGTATAAGCACTAAGTTCATGTCCAAAGCAGGTTAGTATGCTTAATTTGTATTGTGGCCCTCAATTAACTATTTTCCAAATATTTACATTTTCAAGTAACATTTACCAACAAAAAAAAGTGAAACTTTGTTGTCAAGTGTATGTGTGAAATTAGTTTGCTTTGATTGACAGGACGCACAGATTTGCTCACATTGCAGTGTAGGGGGTGGAACAAAATTAAGGTTCAAAATATGTGCCCAAGTCTTTGCACAAGATACAAAAAGGCAATCTTTATTTATATTATTCCTTATTATCTATTAACCCCTAGGAGTCTGAGCTGTTTTGGGGCCCTTGAGAAGTTTTGACATGCTCTGACATTTGTGATTTTTTTATTTGCTTATAAACACATTAATGGCAAAAGTGTAATTACACTGCATTCAGCACAAACTGGGCTACCATAATATTTAAGCAACATGTATGTGCTTATGCATGGTTTTTGAAAAATCTAAAAAAAAATTGTTTTAAAATTAAGGCCTCAAAACACACAATAGATACAGTCATGGCCAAAAGTGTTGGCACCCCTGGTAAATATGACCAAAGATGGCTGTATAAAAAATAAAATAAATCGCCATTGTTTATCCTTTTGATCTATCATTATTTTTTTTGTGCAAAAATCTAACCTTTCCTTGAAGTAAAAGAATTGGAAGTGGGGGGGTAAATCACATTACGAAATAAATGCTTTTCTCCAGAACACGTCGGCCATAATTATTGGCACCCTTTTATTAAATACATTTTGCAACCTCCTTTTCCCAAGATAACAGCTCTGAGTCTTCTCCTATAATGCCTGATGAGTTTGGAGAACACCTGACAAGAGATTTCAGAGCCCATTCCTCCATTCATAATCTCTCCAGATCCTTCAGATTCCCAGCTCCATGTTGGTGCTTCTTCTCTTCAGTTCACCCACTCATTTTCTATAGGGTTCATGTCAGAGAACAGGCATGACTATGGCAGTAGCTTCATTTTGTGCTTAGTGACACATTTTTGTGTTGAATTTGATGTTTGTTTTGGATCCTTGTCCTGAGGGAAGATTCAAATACGGCCCATTATAAGATTTCTAGCAAAGGCCGTCAGGTTTAGATTTTTAATCTGTTGGTATTTGCTAAAATCCATGAAACCATGTGTCTGAACAAGATGTCCAGGACCTCCAGCAAAACATAGGCCCACAACATTAAAGATCCAGCTTTATTTTTAACCGTGGGCATGGGGTACTTTTTATCCCTATTTACACCAAACCCCTCTGGTGTGTTTGCTGCTAAAAAGCTCTTTTTATAGTTTCATCTGACACAAGAACCAGGTCACGTTTTAATTTCCAGTCGTGTCTGACAACTGAAAATGCTGAAATTTGTTTTTGGATGAGCGATTTTTCTTGAATCTCTCCCAAACAACATGTGGTGATATAGGGGTTGTTCTGACCCCAAGACTCAACTAATCTCTGCAATTCTCCATCTGTGATCCTTGAAGAGTCTTTGGCCACTGAAACTCTCCATCTCACCGTGTATTAGGACGATATAGACACACGTCCTATTCCAGGCAGAATCATAACATCTTTAGTTGATTGGAACTTCTTAATTATTGTCCTGATGGTGGAAATGGGGATTTTCAATGCTTTAGCTATTTTCTTACAGCCACTTTCTCTTTTGTGAAGCTCAACAATCTTTTGCTGCACATCAGAACTATATTCTGTGGTTTTACTCATTGTGATGAATGATTGAGAGAATTTGGCCTTTGTGTTTCCTCATATTTATACTCCTTTGAAACAGGGGGTCATGGCTGGACAATTTCATGTTCCTAGTCACCCTGGTGTGCTAAAAATATAAATATTAATGGGAATATACTTCAGAGATAATTGACTCATAAACAATTCTAGGGGTGCCAATAATAGTGATACAGGTAACACAAGGGAGTAACGCACAGAATTGTAGCATTTGTGACAAGTATATTGCTTGTGTGTTCTGAAGACACTGGTAATTAATTTGTAATGAACTTATAACACAAATAAAGTGTACTTATAACACAAAATATACTTATAAAACAAATAAAATATACTTATAACACAAATAAAGTATACTTATAACACAAAATATACTTATAGTACAAATAAAGCACATTTAACATCACTAATCAAGCATGTAATTAGTCCCTATACTTAAAGCGTACTAAGTATACTTAAAGTTGTTCCAATGTAGCACATAAAAGTACACTAAATACACTTAAAATTATGCTTTAATACAACTTAATTACAACAAAAATATACTTAGTATAAAATTAGTTGTTTCAAAATAGCACACTTCAAGTTAGCTAATCATTAACACGCTTCAAGTATACTGATAATTAGTCTTGCTGCAAGTATACTTAGCATACTTTTTTTCACTAGGGTTAATTCAGTGTTAATGCATGAATAATGTGCCGCACATCAAAATAAATGCAGTAGAAGGTGAAATGAAAGTAGCGATCTAAATTTTGGGGTGGCACCCAGTGTAGCCACTCAGATGCCCTGGACACCCCTCTGGCTCCACCACTGTTCAGTATTGAAGGTCGGTCATGTGCCGGGCGGTTCACGTTGGGTGCATGAGAACTAAATGACAATGCAATAAATATGCCTTGCTATGTTATTTTTATTATGGGAGAATTTTACTTCACTACTTTGAAAAGCATAGTATCTAGTGTTATGGGTTGAAGGAAGATGGAAGACCAGGGAGGAGTGCAATACACAGTTCTTTATTTGACAACAGAAATAGTCCTCGGAAATAAACAGAATAGAAAAGTCCGGCGGTAAGCAGAGCCGGTGCCGAATCTTGCCAAACGGCTGGTTAAAGATCGCTTAGAGATCAGAGAGGACGGAGGGAAAACCTCAGTGGTAGAGAAGGTAGACCGCCACAAGCAGGCTACGAACAGGTACTCTGCAAATAGGCACAGCTTGAACACACAGTCTTTAGGCAGAGGGTAACTCACTAGATCAACAGGCAACGATCAAGTAGACAGGCAGGACAGGACAGGACAGGACAGGACAGGACAGGACAGGACAGGACAGGACAGGACAGCATGAAAGTACTAGCGTCTCTCTAGCAAAGTGAAGCAATAATCCGACAACAAGACAAGAAAGTAGAGGGAATAAGAAGCTGAGATAATCAAGGGAAAAGAGGGAGCAGGTGGGGGAATCAGAACGGGAAGGGGAAACAGCTGTAACAGATAATGAGCAATGAAGAGGCTGAGAGCGTAAAGTGAAAGTGAGAGCGTGAGTGGCCACAAGAGGGAGACAGAGAGAAAGGAAAGAGAAGCCCAGGATCATAACATCTAGCTTTTTACTCCACTACATTTCTGAAAAAATACCGTCCTTGTTATTTTAAAGTGAAGAAATCGAGACCTGCCAAAACTCAATAGCAATGTCTGATTTTCATGAATAAGAATAAATCATTGTCATGAGTCGATTCTTTTAATGAACCATATTTAAATGAATGTGTGTGTGTGTGTGTGTGTGTGTGTGTGTGTGTGTGTGTGTGTGTGTGTGTGTGTGTGTGTGTCAACCAAAAAAAGGTATAAATAACAGACAAGTTACTCAAAGTAAAAATGTTATGATTTATTTATTTAATGATAATTATAAAAGTGATTTATATTTTGCAATATTTAATGTAGCCTAAATAATAATAGCAACATTTTAAATAAATACATTTCTTCCAAACGCTATATTTCTTCACTGTTAGTAGCTGCAAGGTAAATTGTGATTGTGCTAGAGTGTGTGTATTGGTGTTTTCCAATTTACCTTGTCGTGTATTTACATGCTCGCGGCTGTTTTCAGCTGATTCACCACAGAACCTGTAATGTTCCCAAATCACACGACTGTGTTGAATGCAGATTGTTTCAAAGCAGCTTCAAAGTGCTAACAGGAAAATGATGCAACAGAATTTGATTCGGCTGTACAGCCGCTCTGGAGAAAACACTTGCCGCGTTTCCATTACCCTTCAAATTGCGCAAATTGAAGTTGCGAAATGTAAATACGCCCAATGGAAACGCGTCAATTTCGCGAAAACTCCCATATATCGCAAAAAGTTTTTACGCTCACATGGCAATTTGAAAAAGGCAATTTTCGCAAAACTGCAATGGAAACAGTTATTTTGCATTTACAGGTCACCTGCTACGGTGACGCATTGCTGCCACATAAGGCCTACATATTTATTTCCACTCAATTATGTCAGTAATGTGAGATGTCAGTAATATAGTTGAATATTTAGTGTCCCCAAACTGAGCAAGCCAAAGGCGACAGTGGCAAGGAACCAAAACTCCATCAATGACAATGGAGAAAAAACCTTGGGAGAAACCAGGCTCAGTCAGGGTGCCAGTTCTCCTCTGGCCAATTAACAAACAGTGTGTGATTATTATTCTGGCTACTTTACAGGTCAGAGGTCATATTAGATCAGAATATTTGTCCAGTTTGAGTCATCACGCCGGAGACGTGTTTGTTGAGGATATTGTGTCAATGTGCCGTCAAAGAGAGTCTTTGTCTCATATTTATATCATGATATAGTTAATCAATATCACATGATTGACGAGCGCAATATCTGTGTCTGAGCGGGATAAGACCTTTTGCGACCTGCTGTGTGACTAAATTTAGCTAGAGGTCGCAGTGATGCCACCACCACATGGCTCAAATAATAAGCACTGCTATTTCTGTTGCACAAGACGGACGTGAAATGAAACAGAACTACTCGTTTAAGCTGCACAGCGCAGATCATTTATCAGCTCGGGCATTAATAGGCAGCGGAGCGCGACCTCAGAACAGGTTTAAACGCAGACTGGTCTCGATCACAGCGCTGGGATATCCAGTGAGAAGCTTTCAAATTCAGTGCATAATTCTCCGTTATAAACCAAGAACTAGCGGCGATGAAAGCTGACTATGCCATGTCGATTCAACATGCTCAATCGGCCAAAAAACACCAGACGAGGTTCAATTAGTGCAGATGATGCGGATCATGCCAGAAATACTAAGCTGACTAACGCTCAACCACGGCCCAACTTTGGCCGACCGTTCACTTGGTGTGCCAGGGCCCTTAAATTAAGCTGAAGGGCCCTGACTCTCTGCTGAATGATTTGAGCTGTTTTTCCTCACCAGACGATTTGAAGCATCTGAAGAAGGGATAAATGTGAGGAAAAGCTCATGACAGCACTGATTGGACTTTCACAAAAGTGATTTCTGTCATCGTCTGCCTTACCTCTCAAGTCATACTACCTGACTCCTGAGTTACTCCGGACATTAGTTCTGCTGAAACCAGTCATGCTGTAGGATCTCCTCCATAGTCGCTCTCTCTGCTGGTTCATGAGCCAGACACCGTGAGATCAAATCCTGGAATTCTGTAAGGTTTCACAAGAGCGCTGGTTATTCACGTATGCACTGAATGTCCAGAAACTAACGTTGTCATGTATCGGTTCTGAAATATGTAGCATGTGTTATGTACAGGATTGTGCTGATACTCAATGTGTTTTTGGTAAGTTCTCTCACCTGCGGATACTCTGGAGTCAAAACTCAGACAGCCATGTTCATTTCTTAAGGGCTGACATCTGCACACCGTTCTGTACATCATAATGCCCAGAGACCAGACTGTTGTCGGCTCCGCCTCATATTCAAAGTCCGCAAAGTATTCAGGTGGGCAGGCAAACCCTGTTCATTAAAAAGAGATATTCAAGTTGAGCAAATATCCATTTCCACAAATCACATATCATTATGGCTATGGTAACACAAAAAGCCAACTCACCTATAAATTGACCCTTATAGACACTTTTGACGATTTCTCCGCAGCCAAAGTCTATCAGTTGGACTTGGTTTGTCTCTGTGTTGACCACAAAGTTGTCTAACTTGATGTCACGGTGGAAGACGCCTCTGTCAAGACAGTGCTTGGCTCCGAGCACCGCTTGGTACAGCAGAGTACGTGCCTGCGATTCACTCAGCGTTTCTCTCAAGACGAATCTGAACAAGTCTCTGCAGGGTTGTGAATACTCCAGGATGAGGATGAACCGATCTTCCTCTTCAAACCAGTCCAGCATGTGCAGGATGTAGGGGCTTAGCGGAGGCCGATTCAGCAGCAGGTTCAGAGCCACTTCTGCAAACAGTGGCTCAGAAACCCCAGGCTGGAGAAAAGAGGTCAACAAACCATTAGCTGACTTATAATTTAAGATATATTAAATGTATGCATTATGTGCAACTTACAACATCGATATAGCGGTCTGAATACCGTCCTGTTTCACGCTTAGTGACGAATTTGATGGCGACCTGTAAAAGAAAAAGAAGTTATTAAGTGCACTTGATGAAAGCACTGATCTATACGGTTCAGTTGATGAAAACAGCAAGAGTGATTGTACCTGCTGGCCATCAGATTTACGGATGCCTTTGCGCACAGTGCCAAAGTATCCTTGTCCAATATCCTCTTCCACTTCATAAAGTTCGGAAAATGGAACTGCAAAAATGCAAACATGTTAATATATGAGATTCATAGACCTGGAGTCTAAATATGCAGGATAATCAGTTTCTTTACAATCATATTTCTTTTTACAGGGAATCAGGAAAATAATGGATTCATCAGCATGACACATTATATTGGGAATGCCGGATGAAGGATTAGACATACGGCATGAGTTTAAATACACAGGCTTACTAAGAAAAACTAGACTAGAACTAGACAAGAGGTGAAATACTCACGGGTAGATGGTCCCGGGAAAGAGACGGTTCTTGGATCTTCGCTTCGCTCTGAATCGGCACCTGGAGATTCTGGAAATGCTAAAGGAGCTGGAAGAAGATCAGTCAGATCCAGCAAAGCCGGTGGCTCAAAGAAGGATGGATCCAGCTGAAGATCAGTCGTATCCTGTGAAGCCGGTGGCTCAAAGAAGGATGGATCCAGCTGAAGATCAGGCGTATCCTGTGAAGCCGGTGGCTCAGGTACAGATGGACCCGGCTGAGGATCGGCTGAATCCGTGTGGGGCTGTGGATGAAGTGGAGCCGTCTTCTTGCCCTTTATGAGTTGCACTGCTGCACTTTTTACAGTCCGACACATTTTTCTGAAGAATGTACAGCTGTCCTTCTTCCTCATTTTTGTTTGCTTTTCTAAAAACCCCAAAACAGAAACAGAACAGTTAGAATTTGTCTCCAGATATTATAAATCAAATACTGAGGCTAGATCCCAAGACACAAAAGAACAGGAATAAAATGACAGTAGACCCACCTTCAGCTGGATTTGCGTCACAGTTTGTGGGCTTGACGCTGGACGGGCCCGGCTTTGGATCAGTTTTATCCTGTTGAGCCGCTGACCTGAGGTGGGACGGGCCTGGCTGTGGATCAGCTGGATCTGTGTCAGACGGTGGCTGTAAAGGGACTTCTTCTTTCCCTCGACTTTTTATAGCCAGCCATGAGTTTCTGAAGAATTTAGAAAGGCGACTCTTCTTGCTTTTCGATTGTTTTTCTAAAATAATTATATAAAAGGATTTCTAGTTACTACATTGACTTTAATTAATTAAACATTTGACATTCAACACGAATGCCACAGCAAAAGTAACTTCATAGAATGAACATCTAATTAAATTAAAAGATAAATGTGACCCGTGCTGGCAAAATGAGCACATTTTTAAAAATTTGATTTTCTTAATTTCACATTCTCTATTAAAAAAAAATCTACTCTTATTGAATTGCTATTTGGAGCATTGGGGTCTCTAGACGAGGGCTTAATTAACTCATTTTTGTTAAAACCTCAAAATTGATCAATATTTCAATATTTTTCACTTAGCCTTAAAATGAGTGCACATCCAGACTCATTTTGCCAGCACGGGTCACAAACAATATTTAATTTGTAATTATAAACATATACACACATACAGTAGTGGCCAAAAGTGATGCTGTGCTTGGAGAGTGTAAATTGTTTTGTTTTAAACAAAGACTGTCAGCCTTTTTTCATAGTGAAATAAAACCTATATACTAAGCTGTAGTTTGTCAGCTTGTCAATTAAATACTTTGACCAAGTTTGGTGTTTTCCTCTTCCCAATGTAACATGATCCTGATATGACTCTATATTTTCCTGTGTTTAAAAACCTTATGTGTGAAAATATGAATATGAGCTATATTCACCTGTTGAGCTGTTCTCCATAGCTGCTACAGTAGGAGACAGTGCTCTAGTGTTCATGGTGAAAGCAGATGTCCAGAGTTTGGCTGCTGATCGTGTGAAAGTCTTTTATACTGGCACAGCTCAGAATGTAAGCTCTGAACCTGCGGAATGTAAGATAAAGCTTGACATTAAAGTAGCTTGAGACATCTTCTCTAGACAAATATTGCTGTTCTCTATGAAATCCTTCGTTCTCGCTGGCAGTTCTCTCATGAGCTTGTTCACACTGAAGCAATAGCACTGATGTTCACTCCAAGTGTAGATCGTGTCAAGCACACTGTGATGTCATAGAATGTTAGCCTCGGAATGTAGAATGTTGCTCTCTGATATTTGGGTTTAAAAAATGCTTATTCATAAACAAGTGACATTCCTTGTTTATATGGCAAGCCGTTTTAGCTTAAATTGTTCCAGCTTTACGCGTCGTAATTGCATTTTTACTAGTAATTCCAATTAGAGAGCTCTACAAATACATTTTTACTAGTCATATGTCTCCATTGACTTCCATTCATTTTTAATTACAGAGCTCTACAATTCAATTGTTACTAGTAAAAATGCAATAACAGAGCACTCTATTTGAAATAGTTACTAGTAAGCATTCAATTGTAGAGCTCTTTAAATATTATCTTTCAAAATATTGCTATATAGCTATCCAAGTTGTCTAATGGGGCTTTTATTTTGAAGTGTAGGATTTGCTGAGGGAAATGTGTGTAAACGCAAATCTGGGGTCCGTTCTTCATCGCTAACTCAGTTATCCGGATTTGATTGTTGACGATTTGGCATGATCTTGGATTGTTTGGTTCTTCGACGCTCATCCTGGACTTGCTGTCATAGCAACAGGTCTGTAAGCTTAAACCTGCTCGCGAGCAGTTTATTTAATGTAAACAGGATTAACATGAATCTAAAATCTGTCCCAGCCACTGCTACTTTATTACTAGAGTTCATTACTGAACCAGGGGCAATAATAATAATTTTAAATAATAAAATATACAAATTTTATATTGTATATGTATATGAGAATGTATGTAATATCATAATGTTGTGTATAATACTATAGACACAGCCACTTGATTGAGCGATTTATTTGTGATGGAATAATTACTTTATAATTTTATTGGAGGTTTACACACATATTGTACAGTTAATCTGAGCCGTGCATTAATTTAAGTGATGACGGATATTATGGGATGGCTTGATGCAGCACAGGAGATGCAGAGAATTTGATCTTGACCCTTAAAGGGGTCATATAATGCATTTTTTTTTACAAGTTAATATGATTCTTTAGTGTCTAAATGAAAAGTTTGTAGTATACTTTAATTAAAAATTCTCATTAGCATTGTAAGAAAACACTAATTTTACCTGGTCAAAAACAGCTCTGTTTTCAGCAAGCCATTGTATACGTAGATTCCTCATTCGAGCGATCCACGCCATGATCCACGCAGGCACTAATGAGGAATCTATGTATATATATCTATGACCCGGACGGAATTTTGACCTCACTCACGGGAAGTGATGGCAGTCTGCAGAGCTGAAGCGTTTGTCTGATATGAGGTGATATATTTGCATAAATACCATTGGGTTTCTCTCAGAAACCGATCGTTTCGAGCCGCTGGGTTTCATTTGAAGTTGTCTGTCCATGTTTTTTTTACTCTAATAGAATTAGACCCCATTGACAAGCATTATATGAGTGACACACAGCAACGGTTGGAGTTAAAAATCTTCATTTGTGTTCTACTGAAGAAACGAAGACATCTTGGATGCCTTAGGGGTAAGCAGAAAAACATCACATTTTCGTTTTTGGGTGAACTATCCCTTTAATGCAAATGCAATCTTATTAGTAAAATGTTACCAAAAATTCTATTGCCTAAAAAAATAAAAATAATATACCTAAATAATGCAAACAAGTTATTGAACAGCATTACTGAGGCTGCATAATAAAGAATCAGAATGCAAGTGCCGTGCATTAAAGGTCCCATGGCATGACATTTTCATTTTATGAGGTTTTTCAACATTAATATGAGTTCCCCTAGCCTGAATATTGTCCCCAACACTGCATGAAAACACTGAAATCCGGCACTATCCGGGCATGGTATACTCCTGTGTAATTTGATGTTTACCGGATGTATGTGGGAAAAAGCGGATCAGAGTAACACGGAACAGTATATTTCCAGAAAAACCCGGAAACCTCACGTATGCGGACGTATACAGGAATCCGTGAAATTTCACGGACATATACAGCTGAAACACTGCTGGGTGTGCTAGGACTGAAGACTGTTAGGTGTGAAGAAGACCTTTCATATGTTAATGACTGACACTAGAGCTGGCTGTTCTCAGAGGGAGGGGGGCAGGGGAGGACTTCAGGATTGAGAATTATCTCTGGTCTACTGTAGGCTACAGCAAACAAGCTTTTTGCACAGAAAAAATAATTCTTAAGGCCCTGAAACACTAAACTGAACTAGCAATGACTAAAGCCGACTGTGGGGTTGGTTCACGTTGCCTGGGTCTGAGCCAAACCATCAGAATGGTGTGTCAGGGCCTTAAAACCACTGCATGAAAAGAGTCTCTAAATCAAATATTTTTTATAAAAACAGTACAAAATAAAAACCCTGTCTGAACATATACGTTCACAAAAAAATCAGAATATGTAATGAAATAAACAAAGAAATGTAATGGAATTAACAAAGGATAATTAACCAAACATTTTAGACTATCCCCAAACAATTTTTGCAAAGTTTTACAAATTGTAGGCAATAATAGAATTAAATAAAAAGGAGATGAAATGTGGAAAATGAAAAAGTTTGTTTTAAAAACACCAAAAACTGATATGCTCAAAATAAAAATATGGAATAAAAAAGAGCAGGGATTCACTTGCTCAAGAAACACAGAAACACAAGCAGATCTTTCAGCTCTGCAACTGTTAACAAAAAGTGTCACTCCAAGATTCTTAACTTTAACACGCTGCAAAAGGGGGGCATTTTGAGGTTTGAAATCCACCACTCACAATAGATGTAGGTGCAACCAATAAGGTTACCAATAAAAATAAGGCAACCAATAAAAATAATCCTAATTTTACAGAAAAAAACGTCAGTTTTTTTACAGTATTTTCTTGTAATTTTGAATTATGTTTAAAACAATGTAAAATTACAAACAATATCTAAATAAACAACTTGACTGTTATTTTAAGGATTATATAATTAATGACAAATTACAGTAATTCTCATTTTTTTATACAGGAACATCACTGTATTATTTTTCTGTTTTCATAAATAACAAATTCATGCAAAATTACAAACAATATCTGTAAATTAACAACTGTAATACAATATTTAGCTCATTATATAAAAGGTTTATGTTTATGTCCATACTAACAATTTAACATTATTCTTTGTCTTTTTAAAGTAAATCTTATTAGTTTTATATTTACACTGTAAGAATAAAAACCTTAAAAAAAACAGCAGCTACAGCTGCAAAACAAAAACCGTAAAATAAGTCAAATATCTTAAGTCAAATAAAGTTAAAAAACTTCACAGAAATTTACATTAAACGTTTTAGAGAAAACACTATTAGTTTACAGATTTTTCCTTATTTAAATTAAGATATTTTACTTTAATTTTCTGTTTTACAGTGAAGGTGTATTTTTACATTCAAACTGGTTTTACATTCAATTCTGGATACAAATATAACAAAATATATAGCAAACTAAATATCAAACAATAATTGTTTTTAAAGAGTACAAATCTGCACTGCTCTCCAGGTTGAAACTTTCAAGCCTCTGCCCACACCACAAAACACCATTTGACCAATTAATTAAATATAACAGCAAATAAAAATAAATATACACATTTTCTAACTGTTGTTTAAAACAGGTTTTTTTCTATATTTGCCAGGCTATTTGCTGTCTTTCCGTGTTCTTTTGAGCGTGATTGGTCAATCTAAACGTCATCCAGAAATCTGGCCAATGACAGTGCGCGCCTTCCGTTTGAATTATACACCCGTTGTCGTTGCTCGTGGCTCGCGGGGACGCGACGCGATCGCGGCGTCTAATCTTCAACAGGACGGCTTCTTCTGTCCATTAATGGCATTGCATGGATCATTTTAAACCTGTTAAAATCTTATTTTGGACGAATTTTGATTGTGGGATGTCGACTGAGAACGAAAAAACATGAATACGAACAGACTAAGGTTTCAATGGCGGACAGCAGACGGCAGAAGGTAACGTAAACCCCTTTATATTTTTTCTACTGCTTATCAAGATATAACGTTAGTGCATTAAAGTCATATGCTAATCGTGATTAACTTACATATTCTGTTTCTGTGTTTTGTTGTAATACTGTTAAGCTAGGGCTGGGTGTTATGGCGATCTGATGATACTGACTATTGTTAGTGATTTTGCTGTAAACGTTAACATTACCGTTTTATATTGCGGAATGGGAATATAGCGTATATAACGCAGCACTGACTGTACTAAAACTTTTTGACATTTTGACAAGGAAACATGCATGAATGTAGAATAATGAACGGGACATGCATGTGTTAAAATAAGCCTCTCTCAGACAGCAGGCGATCCCGAAATCAATTATCTTTCTGTAAAATGCACACAATTATCTCAGAAACCTTGTCATGTGAGTATTCACTTGATTTAAACAGTCAGTTATGTCTTAAGTAAGTTAAACAGTTCAAGTTAACGTGGGGAAACCCGGATGCGTGTCATTCTGTGCATCCGTTCTTAAAGGGGCTGCAGCTTTGTCATAATTTTAATAAAACAAAAGAATAGAGAAGACCTTCTGCTTCTTTTAGAATCAAGTGATATTAATTAATTGAATATCATACAGTGAAGACTTTTAAAGCAGTATTATTCTGTAGCATTTTAATAAAATATCCATCAAAATATATATATATGGTGATATCGTTATTGTAAAATAAAATTTCTCATGTATGTATAATTATATGGTCATAATGCCCATCCCTACTGTCAGCTAGTTTTAAGATCAAGCTTGTCATAAAATGTAACAGAGCTTTGGAATGAATAATCTGAGATCATGTACACTTGTTCAACAGAGAGGACAGGAAACCACCATCCTTGGACTCTGAAGAATTATAGGCAAAGCAGGATTTTGGATCTACTGTGAAGTTTTTGTATGGGCCTGGTGAGTATGTTTTGCAAGTCCATGTCCGTAAGTTGATAATTAATATTAATGTTTTATCAAACAAATTAATATTCATTTGTGTGTGTGCATGTTTCTTCCCCCCTCATGATCCAGAAGTTTTGGATCCATGATCCTGAAGAACTTTTACAGATGTTGACCCTGAATGTGTAAAAGGTAATCTTAAAAATGTTGTCATTATTTTAATGTTCTCTGTTTTTTTCTGTAATGTAGACGCATGCGTTTTCTGTGAAGTTGCTTTGAAACACTATCAGGGTTTTTTCTACATTGAAAATGTTTTGCCGGCCGCCAAAACAAATTTTTGTCCCGCCAAAGCCTTATTTGTTGAGTTATTGTGATTTGTGATTGATGTAGTAGATGACTGCTGCGCTTGCGTTAACTGAGTGACCGAGAGAATGACCAGTGAGCTCATCCCTCGCTCGCACTCTCTCTGTCTTCAAAATAAGCATTCTTAGCTTTCTAATGTTTCACATTTTACGTTAATCAAAATCAAAAGGTCGGAAGACCGAATCCATGTTGCACGTGGCGCTATCAGACGATGTCTTCCTTTAATTACCGCTGGGTGTGAAATGCGCTCAAAAAACATTGACTGATTCTCTGACCAGCTGACATAAAGCATACTTTAAATAAACAGGAAACAAATCCTATCCGGTTATGAAGTGTTTTCTGTGTGTTGACAAATCTTTCGCAATGTTCTAACAGACGGGATTCACACACAACGCGTCTGCTAATGTCCGATTCGCCACATTATGACTCCTTTGAACCGAATCATTTTAACGACTGGTTGGAACTGATCTGTCCAACACTGAACTCACAAATCAGTTTAATAATTTACTCAGAACAACACCTGAAATGAGAACACAAGTGTGCTTACCCACTTTAGCAAGAGTGGATAGTAAGAATTATTTTTAATTATCAACAGTCTTTCAGCTTATTTATGTGGACAATGTGTAGTAAAATAAATAGCCTAAAATCATTTAGTTTAGACTGGAGTGAGGTGAACCCAGAACAAATTTGTTGTTAGCTAGCTGATTGTATATGGCAGAAAATTAGGCTATTTGTTCATTTTTTTAATACTATTTTTTTAATATTGATATGATTATATACCAAAACAATTATCAGTAAATAGTGTAAAAATGAGGAACAAAAACAAACATCAAGGTATCAAAATAAGCAAAAGTTACAAACTTTTTTTGAATTTATTTCAAATTTATTGTCAGTATTGCGCTTGCAGATCAAGTGGGTAGGGTATTTTTTTTTAACGTGCGTATGTGTGTGTATGGATGACCATGTCTGTCAGCCACCACCGAAGACCATTTTTGACCCAGGAAAAACCCTGAATATGTATTGTGAAAAGCGCTATACAAATACATTTTAATTGAATTGTTTTACTTACTTTTATTGGCATTAACTATATATTATTAATGTATTATTTGGCAGGTCGCAAGATGTATTTTATTTTGTGAGACTTTGCTGAGGAAGTATTCTTTGGCTCAGTCTGAAAAGGCCCAGAAAAGAAACACTATGAAGAACATCACACAGAACCGTCAGAGAAAGAGACGGGTAAGTTAAGAAACCGGTTAAGCTTTTCCCCCCCAGAATGTTACTATACTCCTCTCTGAGTTTTAGTGGTTAATTCACTGTCATGTTTTGCAGTTGCTGGAGACCAGGTCCAGGGTTGCACAAACCAACACAGAACCTGTGGAAGACCGCAACTATAGACAAGATGTCTGAAGATGCTGCTGTTGTTGATGGAAGGCCAGTGTGGATGGTTAGGCTAGCTACTACAAACCAGACTAGACTGACCCACGCTACGCATCACATCACCAGCCCATCACGGCAGTTTGAAAAAATGTTCAAAACTCAAACAACATTGTGTTAGAGTTGGTCACAATTCTTTTATAATTATAATTTTAATATTCAATTGTTCCATTTTATATTTTCTTTATTCCTATGTTTATATACTTATACTTTTATTGGTTCCCATATATAGAGTATTTACATATATTTTATATACACTTTTTAATTTATAGATTTCTTTGTCTCGTTTTATATTGTATACTTTGTATGTTTGTTCCTTTTTAGATGTCCATGTTGCTTTTGATCTCCACGTTTTGTATTGTTGTTCCTCTTACGCCGCCTTCCTTTAGAAACATTTTGTTCACTTATCTTTTCCCCCATTAATTTTAATGTATGTTTATAATGCTCTTTGTTCTTTTTATTTGGTTATATTGTTTACTTGGAATATTTATATGTATTTTAATATATTTTATATACACTTTTTTTGTCTTATAAATTTATTGTTCTCATTTTATATTGTTTAAGTTGTATATTTATTCTTTTCCTTTTTATGTTCACTGTGTATTTTATTCCTTTACATCTGTCTTTTAAATGCATTTTGTTCATTTTTTTCCCTTTTTGTTTCTTTACCAATTCATTTTAACGTATATTTATGTTCTTTGGACTGTTTATATTTTTACATTTGTTCCTTTACATTTTCATCCCTTTTAAATACATTTAGTTCACTTGTTTTTGTTTCACCATTGTTTTAATGTTCATTTATAATGCTGTTAAGAATTTTTTTTTTTTTTTATACCTTTTTAATAAATATTTCAGACTTTCTCAAATTGTTTTGTGTGTATTTTTCTTTTGGGAGGGAGAGGGGATTATTTTTTATATATATATATATTATATATTAATGAGCAAAATCTGCATAGCTGGCCTATAACCAATCAAGTCCCTATGCTACAAAACCTAGCCCACCCTTAGCCTTAGAAGTAACCAATAAAGTCACTTGACTGGGTTTTCAATGAGCCCTGTCCTCCAATAGCAGTCTGGGTTTTGGGAGTGGTTTAAAAAAAAACAACCAATCCAGTTTGAGATGAAGGACCAATAGGGGGTGGAAGGCAAAGCTGTTTAGAGGTGTGAAAATGTCTCCTGGGAAAAACTTGATGGGATTATTTGCCATGGCAACAAATGGCTGTAGCATGGGAGTATACGGCCACAACATACATCCGATTTGGTACCATTTCGGATGAATACGGACATATACGGATCCATGGAATTTGACCTATCCGGCCAGTATACTCCTGGATTCTTCCGAATTTCAGCAGTGTATACAGGAGTATCCTGGTCCGGATACACCTTTTTTCATGCAGTGCAAGTGGATAGAAATGTTGATCGGTGTAAAACCGAGTTCTGGCTGTCTTTCTCTGCCTTTGAGAAAATGACAGGCCAGACGAGCCAATCCTGAAGTCTCCTGGTTTGACGTCCAAGCAGGAACGGTTTCCTCCCTTTCCTCCACCCAGAGAATCTGGCACGCCCTAGCAAACGCTCGAGAGATCATTACTTGTGAACGAGTGAATGCTGGCAGTTTCTCAGTGTTTGGATGTACAAATGAAAACAGAAGTCTTTTTTCAGTTCCTTCTGATCTGTGATCATTGATTTCTTATGTGTAGCTAATTATTTATTATTCGTGCACACGCAGCTCTCTCTCTCTCGACAGAACGGTGTTTTCGATCTTGTGAGTCAGTGTTTTTGTACGTCCTCGTCGCGTCTATCTGTTCTAAAATGTGCATACAGTCGTTTCTGCTCAACATAGAGAGCCACAGCTTTAGAGATAAACCTCACACACACCGAAGCTCGGGCTGACCGGTCGGCCTCCAACATCCCCGGCCCCCAGTACTGCATCTGGCCCACAGCGGAGGCGCCTTACGCGGTGCGAGATAAAGCAGACGGGGGGTAAGCGTGAGGGTATCCGGCTAGGCTAGCCAGCTATCCCCACAATAAACTGGATTACATTCGATTACTGCTGTTGTGTCTTTGTTTGCGCTGTGTACTCAATGCGCGTCACTGAGGCTTTTCATATGATAGGAACATGTCTAATAATAATGGTATTATCAACACTTACTCATAACTCGTTCGTCTCGACAGCTGTAATGATACTTTGCATGTGTTACAAAGTTTGTAATAATGATGAAGACGGACTCGGTGTGACTGGAACTCGTGTTTATTCAGAACTCTCAGATACAAACACAATAAACTCGCGCTGACAGACAGCGCTCTCACAACTCAGTAGTTACTATAAATAACTTTGTTAGCAATCGCTCCGTCTCCGTGATGTCCGGTTCGCGAACGAATCATTCTTTTGAACCGGTTCTTTTTAGTGAACCGAATCAGTTCACCAAATCGGACTGAATCGTTCTAAACGGTTCGCGTCTCCAGTCAGCGCTGATCCATAATTTACTAAAGTTACTAACTTTCTGACATGAGTGACAGTCCCTCCGACTAGAAATAAACTAATAACCTGAAGTATATGCTGTAACTACAACAGCACTGAACTGAGACTGACAGAACCGATGTGAAGTGAACTCCGGTCCATCCGTCTCTCTGGCAGCAGCTCGTGCCTGCTCGCCCCCTCCGCTCATTTAAAATGCAAAGATGTCAGCCAATCACAACAGTGGGCGTTTTTACTGAAGTCTCACAGCAGACACGCCTCTTGAAGCAGGGCTTTCAGCCAGAGGACAAACATCAGTATTGAAAAAATGCCTTTTATTTCTAAATTATGACATTTTATGATGTAAAAATCATACTAACAATATAAGTACACCTCAGGAAACATTATAAAATAATAGAAAAATGCCATGCCATGGGACCTTTAAATAGCCTCCGCGCGGACAATAAGGAAATGGTTTTAATCAAACCATATTATTGATGGAAATGACACGAGAACAATAAAAGTGCTAGTTATTAAAAATAAGGCTTCTGTGTTTTTGAAAAAAATATGTTTAATATTACAGTAATAGTAAACATCTTTAATATTAGTGTAGTCTATTAAATAATGTTGCTATTTGAGAGCGTGCGGTGAAGCTGGAGAGAATGAACGAACAACCGTGAACTGAAGCGCTTAGAAGGTTAATTAACAACTAAACCCATCATATATGAGAACAATCAGATATTTATACAAAATAAATATAATATTACAACTTATATTAGCACAAAATCACGCATTGGTGAAGGCCAATAACTCCTGTGGATGCTCTTCCAATGAAGGAAGGTACAATGAAGCACTGCGGGTTATTGACTTAACGAAACGCATCCTATATGACAATCAGATGTTTATACTACAAAAACGTAATATTATGACTTACATGTGCTTAAAATGACGCGAATACACAAGCAAACTTGACTGTGCTGGGCCGGGTTTCCCAATAACGATGTATCTTAGCTCTAAAGAGCGCGTTCTACGAGCGAAGTTACGATCACTCGCAGCAATGCCACGTGCGTTTCCCAAAAATGTACTTAACATGAATGCGCGAGAACGCGCTCTAAGTGCTACTTAAGAGTCGCTGTCCATTTGCGAAGTGCTGAAATATAACCTAATATGGAATCGTTTCCTCTGAACGTTTCACCTAATAATTGTCATCTGATGTGTCCAATCAAAACACGTCTATATAAAGCAACTACCTACAGGCTGAGGCACTGACAAAATGGCTGAACAAAAAAAAAACAAGAAAAGATACCTTTCAAAAAGACTATTTATTTCAGATGTGTATTTATAATTTTTTTTGTTTGTTACCTGCCCTCATAAATAAAAAATAAAAAATTCCAGTGATCATAAAGTCAGTTTCCACAAAAAATATTAAGCAGCAGAACTGTTTTTTTTTTATCAACATTGATAATAATGAGAATATTAAAATAAAAATAATAATAAAAAAGTGTACAATAAAGTACAATCAAAACCTTATAGTATTATCACAATGCACTTGAATAAAGTTAAAGGTGTAATCTGCTGGTTTTCCTGTGGGTGACCTCATAACTCTGTCTTCTTACGATACACTTAGAGCTTCGTAGATCTACGATCATTTTCAAGTGCTACTTAAGTTACGATGCTTTTGGGAAACAGACCTTAATATTAAGATCACTCGTACGATCGTTTTTACGATCAATTTAGGCTTACGATGCTTTTGGGAAACGCAGCCCAGGTCAGAATGCGTTGTGGACGCTTCCCACAACAGCGCACTGAAACACAACAACTAAACCCAGAGAATTCACAACGTTTATAAAAAAAATATTCTCATTACAGTGTTATGTACAGGACAGTCCCATTAGTTATTAATACTGTGCATTTCTGTTTGAAATGCGCGTGCTGAAGCTAAAGACCGGTACAATGAAGTGCTTTACTGCATCGTTAGTTAACTCAACCAAACGCATCCTATATGAGATTAAATACACAGAATAATAAAATAATATTACAACTTACAATGGTACAGAAGGCTGTGAATGCACAAGCGAACTTGACTGTGCTTGTCATGAAGGTGTAACTCCGTGGGCGCGCTCTTCCCTCAACAAACGTGCTGAAACACAAAGTTCTTTTACAGCCGTATTCTCATTATCATTTTGTGTAGATAATATGTTAGACTTGCGCTGCACATGTTGCACATAACTGTATTTTCCTTTTCGAAGTGATTCCAATCATATTTAGAGCAATTCGAACCCATCATGGTGGACAGCGCGTCTGTCTCAGCTGAAGGTAATAATACATTATCTATCGGCTTGACTATATCGGTCAAATTTTCTTATTGAACCGATAACGATAACATCAAAAATAATCATTTATCGGCCGATAACAATAGGTTGCCGATATATCCAGAGGCGTAGCAAGCTTTTCAAAAGTGTGGGGGATGGATGTGGTTTGTTTGTTAACAATAAAAACGATAAATACAATGACAGAAGGGTACAAAAGGTATAACATACAAGATATATAATATATATATTATACATACCTCGTTTTTTTTTTACCACGGTGTTTGGTTGGGCTAGTCACATCAGTTTTTTGCTATTCTATTCTTAGGCGACGGGAACAGAAAGAGTATTCTGGACAAATGTGGGCAAAATAATTTTGATTTATTTTTTAAAAATAATTCCCTTGATCTGAGCGGTACAAGACTTGGCTACTTTTCTTAAGTTTGCCTCCTGAACACACACAATTTTTTTTGACTCAATACTACAATGTTAAGTGGGTGAAAAAAAAAAACTCCTTAATCTTGTATTTGGGTCAAAAATGGGCACCCATAGAAAGGAATGGGAAAACCGTAATTTAGAGCATTCTTCTTGTTTTTTTGTAAAAATAAATTAATAGATCCAATACAATGCATATCTAACATACACACAAATGAAGGGCTGATCCTGTACAACATTCTCATCATGGCAAAAACTCACACTCATACACACACACACTCATACACACACTCATACACACTCATACACACTCATACACACTCATACACACTCATACACACACACACACACACACACACACACACACACACACACACACACACACACACACACACACACACACACACACACACACACACACACACACACACACACACACACACACACAAACAATGCATTCAATGAGCCTATGACAGAGCTAGGCTTTTTTTAAATATAAACTGAATTGAATGAGCCAATGTCTGACCATGTTTTTTGGTATGATCCAATCAACCACCTGGTACCTGACACCTTCAGAGTCATATCAAACTGCTACTGCAAGGTTTGTTGATACTTCCAAACAAAACGTTTATGTAGCATATGCTACCTAAACCTGCAGTGGCAGTTATTTTCTCAGTTCACTGCAAGCAGCACAATGAGAAGGAGGTTTAGTGCAGCAGAAACCCTGGATATTCTCCTGGAATCCAGTGGGGAGGAAGGAGACCAGACAAACTGTGGTTTGGAGTCAGCAGAGGATCAAGGATCTCAAACGGACAGTCAGACTGAGTTTGACCCAGATTATGTCGACACAGATGAAGACTCCGAGGCAGAGGATCCTGGTGTAGCAACGTATGCATCCAAAAATGGAGAAATTGTCTGGACTGCTACTGCACCTGACCAGACACCAGGGGAGAGCAGCTGCAGAGAACATCATGAAGATGACTCCTGGGCCAACGAGATATGCCTGTTCACGTGTTGAGGACGTAAGGTCAGCTTTTGAGCTTTTTTTTCCTGAGCAAATTCAAAAGACACTGATAGACATGACAAATTTAGAGGGAAAAAGAGTCTTTGGAGAGTCATGGAATGTGGTGGATTGGGTGGACTTACAGGCTTATATTGGCCTTCTATTGCTGGCCGGTGTCTACCGTTCCCACAATGAGGCCACAATGAGCCTGTGGAACGCAGAAACGGGGAGAGCCATTTTTTGTGCTACAATGTCTCTGAGAGCCTTTGAAGTGATGACAAGGGTCATTAGATTCGACGACCGAGAAACAAGACCTTACCGATGGAGAGATGATAAACTGGCAGCAATTCGAGAAATATGGGACAAATGGGTTGAAATTCTACCGAAAATGTACAACCCTGGCCAAGCAGTTACAGTCGACGAATGTCTGGTACCGTTTAGAGGACGCTGTAACTTTAAGCAATATATGCCAAGCAAGCCAGCCAGGTATGGCGTCAAAATCTGGGCAGCTTGTGATGCTAAGACCAGTTATGCATATAATATGCAAATATATACTGGCAAGCCAGCTGATGGGCAACGAGAGAAGAACCTGGCAATGCGCGTTGTCCTCGACATGTCCGTGGGTCTCCAAGGGCACACCATCACCTGTGATAATTATTTCACGTCGTATGCCCTTGGCCAGGAGCTCCTGAAGAGGAAACTGGGCATGCTGGGAACTGTGAGAAAAAACAAACCTGAGCTCCCACCTGCGCTGGTAAAGACGAGGGGCAGAGAGAAATTCTCTTCAGTATTTGCCTTCACCAATACACACACACTTGTGTCTTACTGTCCCAAAAAATCCAGAAATGTGCTCTTGATGAGCACAGTTCACAAGGGAGCCACGGTCAGCACAGGTGACGAGAGGAAGCCGGATGTAATCCTGGATTATAACAAGACCAAGGGTGGAGTGGACAGCCTTGACCAGGTATTTTACTATTTATTTATTTTTTTGTTGAATTTTTTACAAATTTTCCTATAAAAAATTGCTTGTGGTTTATAATTTGTAACAAATGTATGAATTGCTAAGTGAATAAATGTAAATGTACTTTTGTCAGTATAATGTTTGATTTTTATTCTTTTTCTGTGTGTATTATTCAAGATAATTGAATAACACTTGTAAGCGAAAATCAAACCGTTGGCCAATGGTTGTATTTTCCAGCATGCTCGATGTGTCAGCTCTCAACGCCTTCGTCCTGTGGTCCGAAATAAATCCTGGCTGGAATGCAGGAAAGTCCTGGAGAAGGCGGATCTTTTTAGAAGAGCTTGGCAAGGCTCTGGTGTCCCCACAAATCGAGAGACGGAGGAGCGTTCCCCATGGAGCGGCATCTTTGAGGATGCTGAATCAGATCAGAGGACAACCCTCCTCAGAAAGCATCCCTAGCACATCCACAGCAACTCCCACAACAAAAAGAAAAAGGTGCCATGTCTGCACTTCCAACAGAAAAAAAACCAGCACTGTATGTGAAAAATGCAGACAATATATCTGCAAAGAACATTCCGTGACAATTACCTGCTGCCACAAGTGCATGTAAATATGTAAATAGTGTAAATAACAATTATTGTTTGTTCTTGTCACTTATTTAGTTATTTTATGTTTGTTCTTACCTGTTTGGTACTAATTAGTTATTTAAATTTGATGTTTTGTGTTTGAAATAAATTATAAATGATCTACTACTTTGTCTTTTCCTTATAGCATGGTCATATTTATCTAACCATATTTTGGCATCTTTGTATAGTCTCACCTAACACAGATATATATTTTTTTAAATTACAATTTTAACTTGTGATAGTCAAAAACTTAAGAGGTCAAACTCATTTTATACAGTGGTTCATAGAGTTCAGCCTATATATGCAGCCATTAAGTACTATTGCCATCTAGTGGCTATTGATATTATTGTTTTTTTGTTAATTTTATACCAAAATAAGACACCAGGTGACAGCAAAGTCACTTCATCTTTAGGTTTTAGCTCTAAGAACATATTGGAATGATATTTTAATGTAGTTAAAAAAATAAAAAAATAAAACATAAAAATAAGCATAATTTACATAGAAAATAGGGTACTTTTTGAAGTAAATAAATTCAAAAATACCCCCAAAATAATAAAAAAAACACCATAAATGGATAGACAAAACTTTATCGAAGACCGTGATATAACATTTATAATAAATAAAAAATAGGATCACACCGGAGTCCTCTGTGCCCACATTTGTCCACAATTACAGGATTAAGGGCTATAAAGTGAATACGGTTTGAGGGCTAGAGGGGTCATGAACTGGCTTTTTAAATGTTTAATACTGTCATGTAAGGTCAACTTATGACGTTTGCGTGGTTTTTACATTTAAAAACATCATAATGAATAAGTAATAGGCTATTTTCTGACCTGGTTTTGAGGCTCTCTCAAGACACGCTCAGTTTTGATGGGTGTGCCGCACTGAACACATGGAAGTAAACGCCCACAGCTAGGATTGGATAAGATTTGCATAATGAGCTTCTGCTCCCTCTGTCAGTGACAGCGTGTGGCAAACGGTAACCGGAATTGCGCCAAACATCGAGTCAAAAGAGTAAACAACGCACATCAAGACAGTAATGTACCAAAAACACCACAAATAAAGTATTATCCAGTCTGTGACAGGGTGCTTCAGTCAGAGATGTACACATAATCAGTACTATCTGTAGCAATGCAATACTATCACATATAAAAAAAATGTTTTACTCACATTAGTGTGTAGCTTAATTCGTTCATGTAATCTCATCCTGTCTGCAAATCCAGTCTCGTTTACAAACGAATACGTGATCAGAAATGAAGGAACAAACGCAGTGTCTTCTCCACGTGAGCTGGATATTCATTAAAAATAAAGTTAATCCATGCATTCATAATATTGGAATTCGAATGCTTAAAAAACAGAATCCAAAAAGCTTATGTGGTATGTTTATTGCTTATAAATTCGATGCTGTCTAGCTCTATGCTGCTCTTAGCTGTCATGTTAGTGGCACGAGTCGGTGGGCGGGGCTACAGAATCAGACGTTGTTCTTCTTCTGTTGAGGCGGTGCTTCACCACACTCAGACGTCATAGCCGGGCACATTCTGAGATTGGTCATTTTCTGGGTCTGGTGTCAATAAAAGCTTTTCTTTGACTAACAAGGAAGTTTTCAGCTCTGGAACTTACAGGATATTCTTATATATCCATGACCTTTTATATATCAAAAGCTCAAGGGAAACTTGATTTCTCAATTCATCACCCCTTTAAGTTGGTTATTGTCAATGGTGACTATTCTGCTAGACATTGTTTAGCATGAAAATAGCCTAGAATGTTTGATTTTGTTATTGTAAATGTCACCAAGTTACACTGCATATGTCAGGACTCGGATTTGATCATTGCTCTTCCTGCTTTTTCTCTCATTTATGTTTCCCTGTATTTTGCCACTGCAACAGAAACACTATTTCATTGGACAGCCGAGCTGCCAAGCCAGGGGAAATAGCTGATGACGTAATCCAAGGACAGGCCAAAGTCATCAACAGGTAGACAGTCCAGTGAGGCAATAATGTAAGAGGGCAAGCCGGAAGAGAGGTCAAGAGGCAGGCAGGTTCAAGACCAGCAAAATGACACAGTCCAAGGTGCAGGGCAGAGAATAATCCAGGCACAGAGTCAATAACAAAAGGCAAAATCCAAAAGGAGATGGGAAAACTGAGCTGCAGGGCTGGATCAGACTAGGAAAAACCAAACAGGATCAAAATTTGGCAAGGCAAAAATAGATTCACATTGAAAGGCTAGATCATGACAGAAAAACAGTCGGGCAGAGAAGGAAGGAAGCTAAATAGTGTGAGAAATTAAATGAGAGGAGAAACAGGTGAGAGAGGTGTGCAAGAGCCCTGATTATAATGCAGCGCAGCTGCCGCAGAAATCAAGTGCGGGAAACTTAAATGGAGAGACAGGTGAGAGAGCGGTGCAGTAGTGCAGATTAAGAAAAGAGCACAGCTGTGGTGCGGTGGAATAATACAGGGAAACATAAATGAGAGAAAAAGCAGGAAGAGCAATGATCAAACCCAAGTCCTGACAGCATATTGTGTGTACAACACACTTTATTCACAGATATTTTTCAAAATGTGTTTATTGTACACGAAGAAATAAGCAATTTTGTACAGTATTGTGTTTAGTATGGTTGGATTGAAAAATTGTCAGTTTAACAGCACTGTATACAGCACTGCATGTCTAAAGACACGATAATCTCCTTTCAATGGCCATAATAAACTAATGCACATTATAACAGCGAAATATAATAAAGCATATCACACACACGATACTTTAAATTGACACACAACAGCCGTGAAATGAACAAAACGATATGTTGTATGAAGCTGTAAAGTTTATCATCTGTGAAAGCAGCGATCGAGGCTCCTCTGCGCGGCGTGACATCACAGGGCTCATGATGTCACAGTGCTGCATTCCGAGCTACATTCCAGCGAACATTCCGGCGAACATTCCGAGCTGCGCCAGTATAAAAGTCAGCAGCAGCAGCGAAGACTTTCACACAATCAGCAGCAGCAGCGTTCGCCCAGAATAAGTTACTTGATATCATAATATAAAGCGCAAGTCTCTTCATTTACCTAATTTAGCTCAATTAAAATGGCTATCCCACTTGGATCCATATTGGTGGCGGATTGGCACCGCTGTGCAGACAGCAGAGAGTTTTTCAGCAAAATACTGCACAAAAAGACACGGCGAAAGTTTGGGCTCTTGGAGGCGCCGATGATGCCTCCTCATATGAATGTGGACATCGTTCGCTACAAGGTTCTTATCTCGGGTAAGACTGGAGTCGGGAAGAGTGCTCTTGCTGCTCGTCTCGCTGGCCTCGATCTCCCCAAAATGCATAATGAGAACACAGGCATAGAGACAACAGTGGTCTTCTGGCCTGCGAGACTAAAGGACAGTGGCCGTGTGCTGTTTTTCCGCTTTGAGCTTTGGGACTGTGGGGAAAGTGCCATGCGAAGATTTGACCACATGCTACCGTCATGTAAGGAACAGGTGGATGCCATCCTTTTCCTGTTCTCCTTCACTGATCGAGGCTCCTTTGATGATCTTTCAAATCAGAAATCACGGATCACAGAATCTTCAGATCCAGTGGTTAAATTGGTGGTTGGCACAAAATTTGACTTATTTATGCACACAGACGTGACAGAGAGTGACATAACACATTTTCAAGAGGTGTGCGGTCTTCCGGTCTTCCGAGTGGGAGGTGATGTGAGTGCGGGGCTTGGTGAAGTAGCGCCTCTCCTAAATGCCCTTGCAGAACATCTGTGGCACCAGGACTGTATGGCTGCTTCATCTGTCTCCATCTCCCCACAGGCTGCTCTCAGAGAAACGGGCTCAGAGATCATTGTATAGCTTGTGTGTATTGTAGATCAATTTCACATCTGTTGGTCAGTATAAGGCAAACTTTATGGATGGACTATGCTGCTATGGAAATACTATACATAACAGAGAAAAAAGAAAAAAAAAGTCAGCAGCAGCAGCAGCGAAGACTTTCACACGATCAGCAGCCAAACTCTGGACATCTGCTTTCACCATGAACACTAGAGCACTGTCTCCTACTGGAGCAGCTGTGGAGAACAGCTCAACAGGTGAATATAGCTCATATTCATATTTTCACACATTAAACACAAGAAATATTTAGTCATATGAGGATCATGTTACATTGGGAAGAAGAAAACACCAAACTTGGTCAAAGTATTTAGTTGACAAGCTCACAAACTACATCTTAGTATATAGGTTTTATTTCACTATGCAAAAAAGGGTGAAAAAATTACAATATAAAAATTAAAATTTTTAAAAAATATTTGAATATCTGAAATATAGTTACATTTATAATGAAACAATGTCAAATACACGTTCAAATGACAAAGCAAAACTAATACCCAGATATAATTATTTTAAAATACGAAATCTGTGATGAATTGGCCTTTTTGTCGTATTGGCTCCTAGCTCTGGTGCAGCACTCTGGGCGGGACTTGCTGGCTATTTGGGAAGAGAGGGCTGTTCACACTGCATGAAAAGTGGGATTTTCGACCCTGTAAACGCCTGTATACTCCCGGAAATCTCCCTAATTTTCGGCAGTTTTTCGACAATTTAGAGGCAGCGAACGTCGCGTTGCGGAGGTGCGACGCCTCTAATTAGCATATGAATAGCAGCGAAACCAGAGAGTCAACGGCCAGACTTGAATTTACTCACTCACTATTGGCTGAAGCCACTACATTTAAAAAAGAAAAATCCCTCGTGATTGGTTGGCAGATCACTGCAAACCAATCATTAATTGGTCCCCCTGGCTCATTATAAATGTAAACCCCAATAATAATAATAAATATATAATTTATGTTGTAATAATTTGTTTTATATTAATGTTATTGTGCTATGAAGTATTCATACCATCAAGGAATATATGGGAAAATTATACGGACCGTGCCGTTTATTCAAACAAGGGGCTTCATTTATAAGCATACAGCTGTTCATTCAAAGAAAGGGCTTAATTTATAAAACACAGCGGTTTACTCAAAGAAAGAGCTTTATTGTTAAACACACAACTATGTACAGTGCAGCAGTAATGTCTCGTAATGTAATGTAAAGTTCGGCGTGCTCCAGGCTGCGAGAGCGCGGTGGCCGCACAATCCATCCAGACACCCCGTCAACAAAGCCGTCTTCCTCGTCAGATATGAGTTCAATGGTCGCGGACTTCCAAACGTCCACCTCATCCAGCACACTCTCGCTTCCAGCAACTGTAATACAATCCATAAGGACAATAAGCAACCTGAAAAATACTCACATTGACAAAAAACGGATCTAATATAATAAATCTTACCCTTTTTCTTCTTGATCGACTCCGAGCTAAACTTCGCAGTTTGCGCCTGCTATGTAAGTTCAGGTTGTTTGTATCTGAAGCTGCGGCGTGTCGATTCATAATACGTCTTACAGGCAGCTGGAAAACAATTACATGAGACTGGTATTAATAAAAACAGTCACGGTAAAATTAAACAAGGAATGAGAAAAACATTAGACGTTTTACTTACACACAATGTCGTCGTGATCAGCGGTTAAATCTGGACTCGCGGAAATCGCTCCAAGCAGATAAGAGCTCACGGCTTCGTTATGAGGCGAGGATAGTCTGTGTAAACAAAATGTGCAGTTTTAAGCTCGGATCTATTAACGCATCCATTTCCTTATACAGCTGAATAAAAGCATATTCTTTAAATCGTAATGTTACATTACCCATGCTGTGGTTCATAGCGCCTGCAGTTTGCCTCAGAGTTGTGAAGACGAAGACAGCCTCCTGAAAATGAGTCCAAAAAGTTCGTTGCGTCCATGCAGAGATTGAGTTGAAGACGGTGTCCTGTCATTGTTGATCACGAAAAAGGAAAGCAGCAAAAAACATTAAAAAATAGTTTAAAGCTCGTCTTCTACGCGTCATGGCCATGACCTCGACCTCGCACCTCATTGGACTAGGGCTCTGATATGGAACGCGCCTGGGGCCAAATCTCTTTATACGAAACGCGTGACTTATGATCGTTTCAACCTTCAACACGTCACGCACTGTTTTCCGCTTCAACGCAGCAATTTTTTACGTGTTTCTTTTGTATGTGTAGACACGCACATTCTGGTCGTGTAACAGGCATACACACACAGTCGACGCACAGTTTTAACATGTTAAGAAGACACATTTGAACGTGTTTCTTAACGCGCACATTCTGTACATGTCGAAGTGTAATATTTTTTTTTTAAAGCAGACTTACCTTTAGATGTAGCCTAGGCTACATACATATTAATATAAGATATTAATTAATTGCTTAACTGACTACTGTGCTAGAGTAAAGTAGCCTAATGTTACAATGTATATTAAGTAAATGCTTAATATTATACAATTATTATAATTTATCTATATGGGTTATTGTTTGTTTTTTAAAGTTAGGCTATATATAATTTCTAAAAGTATAGGCTAATTTACACAGCACATATTTATAACTGAAAACACACACAACTTTATTCACTTTCACATAATAATGTTTTTGTAATTTGGTGTTTAGTTTGTTGTATAGTTTGTTTATACTGTTCTGTCTCTGTTTTGTTTCCAGGAACATCTGATGAGTGCTATAATAAAATGACTTCATTATATTTAAAATATGTTTTGATATTCATTTTATTTATATTATTAATATTTTATTTACCCATAAACGTGTCTTTAGGAAGCCATAAGTTATAGAGACAAGAATGACTAGCCATTTAAATGCCACATTAATTTACTGAGGACCCATACAGCCAATGATCATGTGTGAAAACACTTATACATAAATTGATCACTTAGAAATCAAAACTAAGGTTTGAGAAAGAAAGAATATGCATACAACAAAATATATTGTTTCATAGCAGCTTCAGTAACAAGTTCAAAACAAATTCTGCTGTAAACCGGCTCTAACAAGCCAATATAGTGTCAATATTCAGCTCAAGTGACTTCAGTGTTGATTCAGTTCAGTTGATTTCAGTTCAACTGTAAATTCCTCAGTTGTGCATATTTGTGTGTAGTTAGATATATGCAAAAACAACATTTTTGGAAATAGTTAAAATAGTTTTGCACAAAGTGTTGCTTTTGCAAGAGATGTCTGATGTTTTGTGTGTAGAGTTGGTGTGTAAGAAATGGAGCCATATTTTCAGAAATTGTGTGTAAGCAATTAGATAAAACTGTAAATGAATCCAGTTTATTTTAGTTCAGGACTCATAGTCCAGGTGTTAGTAATCTGTGCTTAATCTTTGTTCCAGGCAACAATATTTTAACTCACGATTAAATAGATTAAGGCCTACTCTTGGCATAATTTAAACCCTGTCCAGGAAACCACTTCTTGAAAATCTGCATTGATAATTCATAAAATGTGGTGTGAGCTCAATTTAAATGACAATTACAGAAAAACACAATCTGACTTAACTATTAACACACAAACTTGTACTTTTCACATTTATGATTAATAGCCATTTAAAAAATCATTCACAGTGCAGGGTGGAAAAATTAATGTTGGTATGTAAACTGTATGCTTTACTTGATTTATTTGTGTGCTTTGGTTCATTGTCTTGTTGCATCACATAACCTCTCTAAAGGTTGAAGACATGAACTGCTGTCCTGTATTTATTTTTTTTTTTTTACATAACATTGGTTATTGCTAATGACATACAGAGTAATTAATCTACACTGTGAGCCCGGACAAGTTGAATCTACTTAAAAAATTGGAGCAAACTGGTTGCCCTAAAAATTTAGTAATGTGTACTAAAACGAGTACATTTAACTTAAATTTAAGTTAACATTTTAACTTAAACTTTAAACTTGTTTTAGTCAAAAAAATTCAGAACCTAGATAAAACTCCCCCTGCTGCTACTCTGATTTGCATTTGTGTAGCTCACAGCATGTTCATTTACATGATAAAGCCTCCCCTAGAATTAAGGGGAGGGGGGGTCATGGGGGGACAACTGCCAAGCAAGGCCCACGTCAATTTACGACAATTTACGGCAGTTTTCGGTGTTATCTGCAAATTGCCGTGCACAGTCGTAAACCTGAAGTTTCACGGCAATCTACAGTGTCACATACTGACGAAAATCCCACTTTTCATGCAGTGAAACAAGTTATCTTGTCCTTTGGCATTAACAATAGGAACAAGGGGAATACAGCAATTCTCAGGAAAGGAGTTGAACAGGTCCTGGAAACAGCAGAGCAGACATTCCCTTTCGCAACAATTTATCTACCCTTGATAAACTTTGACAAGGCACTACCAACCCGGGCGAAGGAAAACCTCAAATTCCTAAATAACACCATCAGAGACAAAAGAAAGTACATCCCCATTCTACCGAGTCATCTATTCTCAACACTACAGGACAATATCAATGGCTGATCACTGGCTTAAATATTTAAACTCCCAAAATCCGAAAACCCAGAGCGGAAGATGTTAGACGGAACAGTGATAAACCTTTCACAAACTCTAATATTGTCAACAGCCCAACAGCCCTATTTTTTGTACTAAATAGGGGTTTGTCTTTCATCCCATCTCACTGAATCAAATCCCAGGATAGACACACTCTGTCAGCGGATTTAGAAGAATTTCACACTAGGATACAGAGAGACACTTTTTTCGGTACAGGAACAGACTCAGGACAAGGACTCCCTTTCAAGAATAGGTCCACTTGGAAATCCCCACCACAACAGTTACCCAACCAAATCTGGGACTTTTTCGAAAGTAATTACAAAAAATTACACAACGTAACCTCTAAATCCCATACCCCCGCCCCAAATCGAAAACACAGCACTGGAATCATTAATGGATAAACGGGATATTATAATCAAACCAGCGGACAAGGGTAACGCAATTGTCATTATGGAAAAAACACAGTACATAGAAGAAGGCCTGTGACAATTGGGAAACCAAGAATTCTACACCAAAATACCCAACCCAATATATCCACAGTCCGTCCCCAAAATTGAACAGATTATCCAATCACTACTAAAACAGGGCTACATACAGCAAAAACAATCAGAATATCTTAAAGGACAACCCAACCCAAGAGTAAGACGCTTCTATTTGTTGCCAAAAGTACATAAACCCCAGAAGAATTGGCCCAACCCTCTCATGCCCCCTGGACGCCCAATTGTCTCCGACTGCGACAGTGAGAGCTATAGAGTTTCGGAGTACACTGATTTTTTTCTAAAACCGCGCGCAACCAAACATGATAGCTTCATCAAAGACTCCTACGACTTCATTGAAAAAATCAATCAACTTAAAACCCCACCACAAGCTTTCATGTTCTCTATGGATGTGGACAGTCTATATACGAACATAGAGACTCCCTTAGGTCTTCAGGTCATCAGAGACTGTTTCAATTAAAACCCAGACGTTTCCAGACCGGATGAAGCAATCCTACAACTTCTAAAACTCAGTCTCGAGAGCAACAACTTTGAATTTGCGGGGTAATACTATTTACAAATAAAGGGTACAGCGATGGGAAAGAAATTCGCCCCCTCATATGCAAACATTTACATGGCACAGTGGGAGAAAACCGTATTCGCCAAGTGCAAGCCCCATAGCTACTACAGATATCTCGATGACATCTGGGGAATTTGGGAACAGGGAATGGACAAATTCAAAGCTTTCCTACAAGTCCTAAACAACCACCATAACTCCATCAAATTAAAAACGACCACCAACCCCAACACAATCGACTTTCTGGACATTACTATTTACAAAGGTCCTGACTTCACCTCTACGGGCAAACTAGACACAAAGGTTTTCTTCAAAGAAACAGACACACACGCCCTCCTACATTACAAAAGCTTCCATCCCCGACACACATTTGAGGGCATTGTACGCTCTCAACTTCTACGGTTCTCGAGAATTTGCTCAAGGGCGGAGGATTTCCAAGAAGCCAAATCAATTATTTTCAGGGCATTAAGGTCAAGGGGCTACCCTAGAACTAAATTAAGGAAGATATACAAGACAGACACACACAAGATGCCGGAAAAACAAGAAATCCCTCCCTTCCGACAGACCAGATCCAGATTCCAGCCATCTTCATCTTCTCTCCGGGCGCAACCAAACTAATACGAATGATCAAAAATAACTATACACAAACCTTAGCCTCAACACAGGACATAACATTTTTATAAAAGCATATAAAAGAATCCCCAACCTCAGGGACCTGCTAGTCCAAAGCCGTGTTCTAAAGGGGTGGTAAAACACATTCTTTTGAAGGCTTGATTGTGTTTGTGGGGTGCACTGTAACATGTGTTCATGCTTCGTTTTAAAAAAAATTGCCTTATTTTTCATATATTTGACCTTTATTCTACACTGCTCTGTCCCTCCTTGTAAAACGGTCTGACGCTTTCCGGGTTGTATGAAGCCAGTCCCTCAAAAATACGCAGTTGGCTCAGATTGGTTAGCTGGCCCAGTGTGTTGTGATTCGCTAACCGCAGTGCACGTCGGAAACGTCACGCCCCTTACCGCCCGAATCAGACCCAGAAAATTTTAGCGAAGATGATCGAGCAGAACCTGTTCAGTCCTCGAGAGTAAAGACTGCGGATCTATAATGATCGCTACTGAATGGCACTTTAACTTTTGTATTTTTAGAACGATTATAGCCAAATATCTGTCGCAAGAACTAACCCAAAACAAACACTAAGCACTGGCTTTAACTAGTAAGTTAGCCAAATCACACACAGAACCATGTTTAGCATGCCTGTAGATAAACAATACATAAAAGCTCTAATCAAAGAATCATTTACACTAATGCCAGGTTCGCTGTTGAGATTTTAACGTTAGTGTTTGTAACGTTAGGTGTTCGTCGGATAACGTTAAGTATGAATAAGCATTTAACAGACTGGTTTGCAGAACAGTGTTGTCATCTGTTTACTTCCTTGCTACAACCTATTACAGGAAAACACATCGATGAAAAATAAATCAGACTTACAGGTTGTGGCCCGTAAACAGCTTCTGTTTGTAAATCCAGCTTTCAGGACAAGCCGTTGTGCATATCCTGTATTGAACTCACGAAGTTTGTGGAAGATTGTGTTGTCCTCCGTGAAATGTGCAGCGCGCGCGTCGTGCATCCACGCACCGGCAGTGTTTTTTTCACGCAGCTGACGTTGTGCAAATCTGGCATTGAAATCGCGAAGACGGTGGATGCAGGGAGCCCTGCGCGCGCCTGATTCCCCGCTGACTCAAACACACGTGCATATAACATGCTGTATGTTAAACGCTCTGCAACGCACCCCCTTCCCAAGAAAGGCTGAACAGAGCAAGTACCCCAGACCTGCAATCCGGATGGAAATAACAGCGTTTCTTCGGCATTGCGGCAAAAACACAGCCTACTAACGCTTCCCCGCGGCGATACAAAATTGCCTCGCCCCCCTTATTTCATATTCCCCGGAGTTTATGTAAATATTGGGCCTGGTGATGTCAGCAAAACCTGGGTGAATGTGTAGTAGTCCCTAGCGGCCGTTTGCTGTAGTCCTTAGAAACTGATTTCTTTAAAAGCAAATATCTCCCTTTGCTTTAAACTTTGAACGTTGTAACTTTGCAGATGTTGTTTATGCTCAAGCAGCAACATTACACGTTAGCTAAAGTTAGAATAGTGAAATCGTGGTTTACCACCCCTTAAGGAAAAAAGAACCCTTGAGCCACAAGACCCAAGATCAAACAACTTGGCCACTACAAGGCATATTATCTTCCTAACATCCCCTTGAACAGCACCAACTGCGTCTATGCTATCACCTGCGTCAAATGCAAAAAGCAGTACATAGGCCAGACAAAGAATTCGATCAAAACAAGACTGTACCAACACCGATATAACATCCGCTCCAATGTGGGCAGAAGAAGCAATCGCACCCTCATCGCACACTTTTGTAAACATGGGATACATAAACTCCACATCCGGGGCATTGACCACAACCCAAACTGGACTGAGGCCCAAAGAAGGAGAGTGGAATGGCAGTGGATCAACAAACTAGACACAAAAACACCAAAGGGTCTTAACGATAGATGGGAAGCGGCACAACATTAAAATTATGTTGCTCATATTAAGACCTTTGTAAAAATGTACACTTATCCTTGTATTTCCTTGTCTAATAAATGAATTAAAAAATATAATTTCTTGTTATTGTTGGGGACACGTGATGACTAAGGATAAGCAAAGAGCAGCAGCTCGAGAAGACGGGGTGGTGGAGGGATGCTGAAAACCTGTCAAGGACCATTGGTGAGGTGACTGGGTATTTATATAGTCCTCCACTTGAGCTGATCGGGTAGACATGTTGATTGCTGACAGCTGGTTGGAATGACATGATGATTGGATAGATCATTTGAATGATCTGGAAATACACCGGGACTCTTATTTTGAAATGCCTCACTATTGCAGTTCAGATGAGGCAATCGAATATGCGTTGTTACACCGTCTGAATCATATTCCTATATAAACATGGTACAATAAACATTGTGATTATTCCTCAGCATTAGTTCATAAACATGACCTGTCATAAATGTGACCCGTTACGGCAACCAGGGACACAAGTCGGCAGCACAAGTTTCGAGCAAAATGAGAATGAAGCGCTTTTTTGCCGAATCTTTTAGTTGAGATCATGAAGAAGCCTCTCCATGTTTGAGATAGCAGTATTGGTATATTTAAAAGCATACACTTTGAGGTTGAAATCGCCTTGTTTTTAGGAGATTCTAGCATGCAGCAGAGGCGTGTTTCTCTTTTGTTATTGTCCCGCCCTCTAAGGGAAGCGTGGCTCAGTGTTGCCAAGTCCGCTGTTTTTCATGTCCGCGGGTTGAAGCGACCCCAATTATGTGATATTTAGCCCCGGGAATGTGAATTTTGGTAGGCAACCATGCCAAAAAAACACATATTTTACCCCCTGATTTTTACCGGAGAAGCCCCCCTGAAACGCGATTGGGCTTGTTTTGGGCTAGTTTTGAGTAGCAATTGTGCGGGTTTTGTTGTGAAAACCTGGCAACTCTGGTGGCTGATACACGAGCAGCGAGCAACGAACAGCTGATACGAAGTGCAAACCTCCCAGATAACACAATGTCTGAAGCAGTAAAGAACCAACACGATCATCTTTCCCTTGTGCAGAAAGAGAGGGCTGAGTACAATGACATGACTGAAAATAAACATACATACAGGTCCTTGAAAGTGCTTGAATTTATTTTGTGCAAGAAGTTTTCTGGAAGAAATTCCATATTATTCTCTACGGTCCGATAATGTGTTATTTCGCCAACACTTCGTGGACTATGCTTGATTTACGTTTGTTACTTGCATTTATGCATTACATTAAGTGTTTCCCGCGTGTTGTACTTTGCCATGATGTTCACGCGCGCACAAAACCACTACGGTACCTCAGCGTTTCACAGACACACCGTGAAATATTGCAAAAATAGATTGTTTACATGAGCCTAAGCTCTTTTCAATAAAATCCATGCAAAAGTTAATCTCAGATCATTTTAGAATACAGTATAGGATGTACCGAATATTCTTCAGTTTTATGCAACACAGAAATATGACAAATAGAATATCAGACCTCTGTCATATGGCCAAAAGTAAAGTCCTTGAAAGGTTCTTGAATTTGAAGTTAACCAAGCTTTGGGAACGCTGTATTAACAACTATCCAAACTGTTTTAGACCTAAAAGAGCCTTTGTAGGCCTATGTTACCCTTAAATGTCAGAGAAAAGAACAGAATCAGAGATTTTTTTTTTCTTATAGAAAATTGTACTTTGCATATTATACTATAAAAACACATAATTATAGTTGATTTTGGTTTATCATAGTTGATCATGACGGTTATCACAGAATCCTGTTAAAAAGTCCCAATGCTACACAATGAAATCAATTCACCAGGTTTTATGTAGAAAACCAGCAAATAACAAATAAAAAGGTTTTATAAAAAGATAAAACTCACATATTTCAGCCTCTAAATCATTTTTATTTAATCGTATGCGGTCCGATTGTAACCATGCAGCTTTACAGGGGGAGCTTTACAGGGGGTATGGCTTATCTAAATGAGATGTAAATGAGCCCTATTGTCACTCCCAGCAGGTGAGAACAAAATCTTTAGAGGCAAATTTCTCCCTGTTAAGCTTTTTTGAGTGCCTACTTTCAAATGGCCACAACTTCTCCAAATATTATCAGATATCCATGTGTTACACATCACTGGAAAGCTTGGAGACTACACTTTCAGAATCTGTAAATAACTCAAAATGCTCCAGAACCGACTTGTGTCCCTACCTTCCGTGACTGGTCACAAATGTGTGTTATTGATTGAGCGAGCCGCTCTGAAGTGCTGTCGCGTGAGCCTGGAGAAGCTCAACAGCTCTGTGTTTTCCCGCCATTAGATCCACACGTGTGCTCATCCTTTACACAGGTCATCAGTTCTGACCGGATCCTCCCTCACTAATAGATTTTCCTCATAGTTTGTGTCATCCTAAACTGGTTTTTATTTAGTCTTCGTCTCGTTTACGTCAGTGAAGAAAGGTCGTTAATGAATAATGAACACTGTACTGTACAACATTTGGACTCGCCTATAAAGAGTGATCTGACCCAATCAATTCCTGCCCTACATTTTTCTCATTCGAAGAAGCTATTTCACTTGGATATACATCACAAGAATAACTTAACCTAACTTCCCAATGGGTTTATGCTTATATGTCACTACAACCCCTGACCAGCACAAGTATGCCTGCCTATCTTGCGAAATACTGAATTTCTAAGACAGGCTTAGTAGGGGAGAGTGGGGTAAACTGAGACTTTTTTTTATATTTGCTCCCCTCTAAGCGAGCTAAAATGATATATCAGTAAAATTGACACTTTTTCCATTAATTCAGGATGTTTCCTAGCAATGGAAATGATCAGAATGCATTCAGGACGAAGGTCAGTGAAAATATGATGTGAAAAGTTGTCTTGTGTCTCACTTTACCCCAGCTTAGGTGTAAACTGAGCAGTGATGCCAGTAACGCGTTACTTAGTAACGCGTTACTCTAATTTGACCACTTTTTCCAGTAACGAGTAATCTAACGCGTTACTATTTCCAAACCAGTAATCAGATTAAAGTAACTTATCCAAGTCCCTGTGAGTTACTTTTTTTGTCATTTTCCTTAGTAAAAATGTATATTTTTGCTTTCTTGTTTAGTCTCAGCAGGGTTTTCCTGCATAGAGAACTACGAGGCGGCCGCCTCCGTCTTTCGACAAAACTCAAGACAGGCAGTCACTTGCTCAGATTAGGCATGTCGTGATAATTAAATAATCATCAGAAATATATATTGTCACATTATCCTTCAGCAATCATTATTAGAATATTATTATTTGCTAGTAGCCTACAAAGTCATCTAAAGCCATTCCATAGCTGAATGTCTTTCCTCCGCTATAGCTGTCAATCATTCTCCGTTCAGCAAAACTGCGCGTCGCGTTCGGTTCCAGTCAGCAGCACGGTAAAGCTCACTCCATATGATATATTCCCGTTATAATACTTGATATGTTGATAAAATAATTTATCTTCCAGGAGTTTATCTAGCGGTTTCTGAAAGATGTTGTGCTCGAGCTACCCAGGTGACAACACAAGGACTATTAACTATTAACGCACAATAACCAGAATTAAAAACTGTGAAGAAACAAATAATCAGTGAATGTTTGGACCGATATAGGCTACATAGTAGACTAGGATTTGTGGGCTCAACGCTCATCTTCTCTTTATGCCGTGAACTTTTCAATGTGCACTCGCGCTGCACTGCCCCCTCTGATTCCATGTTGCTTTAAGCGCATCATTCTGCACCCGGGATGCGCATAAGCGCTTTGTTGCTGCTCTGTTTTGAAGCGTTTCATATATTTTCATAGTTTTGTGCACTTAAAGATTATTAAAAAATATATTGTTCTCACGGATCGATCAAATATTTGTTGTCCCTTTACAGAGCTGCACATTATGTTTACAATAAAATATAAATCTTGTAATTTTATATTATTTGTGTAGGCCCATATCATTATTTACATTCATATATAAATTAAAAATGTTTTTCATAATTGTATTTAATAAGAACACAAAGTAATTTGTACCTTTTCATTAACATGTTTAGGGTTTTATGTTTAGTGTTTTATGTTTAGTGTTGGCAAAAACGGTTGTCATTTTTATGTTGAGGCTGCAGAGGTGTTGTTGGCAACTGATGAATGTAACTAATAAAGTAACTTGTAATCTAACTTAGTTACTTTTAAAATCAAGTAATCTGTAAAATAACTTAGTTACTTTTAAAATCAAGTAATCTGTAAAGTAACTAAGTTACTTTTTCAAAGTAACTGTGGCAACACTGAAACTGAGACAGACCAGATAAATCAAGGGGGTAAAGTGAACCACTTATGTTTTCCACTTTGAAACTACCATAACAACACATGTTGTAACCGTTAGAATCCTGACAGCTAGCTTGACAACCACACATTCCAGAACTAATGTCGGACTGGTAACAGAAGCATGGGGATTGGTCAATTAAGCAAATCTTTTTTCTAAACACTTGAAAGTAACTCTGAACAAAATCAAATACAACATAATATAATTCAAAATGTTTTAATTAACATTGAAATGACAGATATAACCAGTTAGATTAGAACACAGTCTGGGGGTCAGAACACAGGACCCTTAGAGCCAGCTTGGGGTCAGAGCAAAGGTCAATCAGAACCAGCTAGAACAGCCTGGGACTCAGAACACAGGACTAGACCCACCTGGATTAGAACATCAGCCTTCTGTCATACTCTACAACTAGGCCTACTCTACATTCCTGCCCTGAAGGTTACAGGGAAAGATGAGGAGTTGGTTCCTCCAGGCCTTTTAGGTTGAGGCAGCTTCTTCACCACATCACTTTTAGGAACATGTGCCCTAGTCTGTCTTCCTGGTGTATTTCCTTGGCATTATGGCTTTTTACAATAAAATATGTTTAAGACTAAACTTAACTTGTACCTTATGTCTCACTTTACTCCACCGCCACATTTTTAGAGCAATCGATCTCTCTTAGCAATTCAGGCTAATCTTCAGCTAGCATCATCACATGGTTTTATATGTTGGTAGTTCATCAACATGTATGATATACGTTTTTCTACCTGAATCAATTTGCTTTGGCACAACAGTTGATTAAGTTGACAGCAAGAAAATGTTCTTTTACATGCAAAAAAGAAAAAATTGTGAAAAAAACATGCTTGCCACAGCACCATGAGGTCCTCTCCTTCATGGCCAAGGAGAAATAAGATTTTATTGGTCATATCAATCACAGTAATGATTGCCTACACCAAACACTGATCCCTAAACCTACCCGTCACTGTAGGCTTAACCAATGAAATTAGCTGCAGGGCGGGATTTCTGCCGAACTGGTATGGGGAAGAATCACGTGGATAGGTGGATCATAATATAAATAAATAATTAATTAACCGTTTGTCTGACAGTTGTCTTTGTGCAAGTAAAGTCAGACTTTTATTTATACCCAGGCAATGGACAAATGTCTGCTCAGGTCATTGAAGCTTCGGGTAATTAACCTTTTGGTGAAGCAATGGGCTGCGAGGTCTCAGTGGTTCAGGAAGCCTCATTTTGCCATCACTAACTGTAACATGTTGCATTCGGTTGTAAGAACTCATATTTTTATCTCCCTCATCTGAATTTGAATGAGCTTCTGCAATAATAAAGCACATACATTTCAAAATAAGAGTCCCGTTGCATTTCAGGCTTGTTTATTAAATAAAAGTCATGCCGTGTGTCCAATTTCCACCCCGGTTATTATTTGGTCACACAAACTTTAAGTAATTTAATTTTCATTTAATTTCCATTTAACTTAAAGTAAACTATTGACGCCCTGTCACAAGAAGGAAAGACTAAGAACATTATTTGACGCATATTATTGAATATATAGATTTTACTATTGTCAGTGTTATTATAGTTAACAAAAACTAAAATCATAAACAAATCTCTTTACTTAAGATAAATTAATTTGTTAACTGACATAATATAAACTTAAAATATAACTTAAACTTGTATAATTTTCATTTAGTTGAAATAGTTTTTGATAATTTAGATAAAACTAAAATAAAAATTATTAAAAACTATACAGACATTTTTTTAAAAATAACAAAAACCAAAAAAGACAAAACAAAAGAATTACTAAAACTTTATTAGAAACCAGGTCTTAAAAACGGAAAAAAATATAAATCGGTTCACTCCGAGTAGAATCGATATTTTAGCGTTTCCGTTTTTGCATTCCACAATAAACATTACTGTTCCAAAAACGGTTTAATTTGAAAAAATACTGGTTAATAACGTTATTTTAATTTAGCCTATACTTTAAACAAATATGTATAAATAAAGACTTTCGCTCAAAAATAAGATAACACGTGATACTTACACTTGAACATTTATTTCATAACATTTTTAAAACCACAACAGAAATACCTGCATTAATTACAAAGCATAAACAGCTGGAAAAACATTGATCTTTTTTAATGGAGCGTTAGACAATCGTAAGTGGCCCTCTTAAGCCTAATTCTTTTCAGAAGAGTGATAACATTATTTGTACATAACTTTTTTCCAACACGACTTGTTTTAAAAATTACATGAATAAAAAATAAATAAACTGGATAACCATTGCTCTTAATGCACCGTCAACTGCTAATTTCAAAGCATCACATAATCAAATTCAGTTGGCTAATAAAGCTTGATCATTTAATGCAATATAACACTCTAAAACTACAACAAAATGTAGGCCTATACCATTTAATACGAAGCATCAACAGTCCATATCGAAAACATTGACCTGTCCTGTATTGGCTACCTGAAAGACTAGAAAAATGTGCGATAGTTGCTATAGTACTTGGATAGGCTTAAACCTAAATCAGTCTATTTGAGCTTAAAGTCCGTACTACTTGTTTAAATGTACGAAAAGAATGTCCTCCAATACCTGCGCATTCATTGAAGACCTCATTGGGGAAAGAATGTACTTGAGGCATGAAAGTACAAGTACTTGTGTAACCATCCAGTTTTGACATAAATGTCTGAATCGGTGGGATGGTGGTGATTCAAGTGAACTCAGCTGCAATCTAGAGATTTAAAAGACATAACACAAAACTAAGTATATATATTTTTTTTATGACTTTGGGGGTTATTCAATGATGTATGAAGACCAAAATATCTGAAAATAAATACTATTATATTTACCTCATGTTCACAAAACAGAGCTGGCCATCTGCTTTTGAATTCAGCAATAAAGGGCATGTCTTCAATTACTTCATGTCTTCTGAAGGAAAAAGTTTTTCCATTTTGTGTTTTATAATTTGATGGTTGTCCTTTTTCTGAACCTCAGACAGCAGTGCCAGTCGCTCTTCCTCTAGGTTGTCTTTGTTTTCTCCAGGTGGATAATCAGGATAGAAGTTGACTTCAGCCCTCTTAGGCTTTTTGACTTGGTTTGGATGTGTACTTTCACCAAGTTTGTGTTTTAAAGAATGTATCTTTATTTCGCAACATCCAGCTGCCCGCAGGGTCTGGCGATAGTTCCCCATCTTCCACTGTAGACTGATTTTCCAGCCATAGAACCCACCAACAGATCCCTCTTCCTGTAGGCACGGATGCTTTATAATCAGTGCTTTCGCAACCTCTTCACACTCTTCAATTTTAGGGTAAACTTTGTACTTGATTATTTCTGCAGCCAAGTATTTAAGGATTTCTGACTTCAGTTTAGGCTTGGAGTCTATGTTAAGTAAAGTTCCAACATTCAAGAACTGTTCATGGGCTCTCTGCAGTTCCAGCTCTACCTCATGGGGAATTTAGTTGGCCAGGTTTCACATCTCAGCTTTGAGGATGAAGACATGGGCTCCGAAGCTGAGGCAGATGAAACATCAGACAGTGATGCTGAAAGTGAAGTTGTTGGTGATGGAGAAGATGAGCGTATATCAGTGTCAGCAGAAGAAAGAGAGCAGACATCATAAGCACTTGACATTGGTGCAATTTGTGCTACCACTTTAACTGTTCCCTTGTCTTGGAGGTCCACAGTTGAGGAAAGATTTAAGAAATCATTAAAGTCAGGGTCTAGATACTGCAGCCTGAAATCTTCTGTGACTCCACATTGTTTCCTAATCTCAGTTTTTGTTCAAGTTCTTCAACACACTTGGGTATTCCAGAGGGCAGTATCAATTTCATGGAGTCATTATCTCCAAAAACAACCCGGAACTTTGCTGGAGCTATCATTTGGGTTGTTTCGTCCATCACTCTGAAAGAGAAAAAATGGATTAAGAGGAATGTATGTACCTTTTTAAGGTCACCACACGAACAGCACCAACTTTGTAATCAGAGAGGGGATAGTGATCTGCTAATTCACTCAACTCTATCAATGAGACATCCGTTGGAGTTTCCAATTCAAAAGAGCGAAAGTGTTCATTGTACCAGGAAACTAACTTTTTTGCTGTAAAAGCAATTCCATCTTTCAAAACACAAATCTGCATAAATTGGCCAACCATGAGCTGATGTTTCCTGGCCAAAGTCTTAGGGTGTGTCTCAATCAGCTCCCTTGTTCAGTCGTCAGGGCACTGATCAGGGAGTCAGCCCATTGACTTATGTCCTTATCAGTGCCCTGACTACTGAACTAGGGAGCTGATTGAGACGCACGCTTAGTGATATTTTTAAAGCAGTTTGTGTGCCTAGCCACTTGTTTAAAAAAACTGTGCTTGGCTTCAAATCTCATTGTCCATAACAAAACAAGTGCTCTAGAAAGTGATGTTTTGGCAATAGCTTCCGTTCTGGAAAAAGTACTTGGAAGCGATTTCGGTGTTCGGATATTTTGCTCTCCAACTATGCAACAGATTCACTAGTATACACAGGACATACAACAAGTTCAACAATGTCTTTCAAGAGAAGAATTAATTCCCAAGCAGGTTCATCCTGAGGTACAAGTTTTCCAACAATTAATGGTATTAGCCGTAGTAAACACCAATTCTCATGTGCCACCAATAGTTTTTTTCCTTGCAAACGTGACTGGAAGCACATGAGGGCGATTGGTCTTATCTCCCAACTTGAATGGAAATTCCTGAATCAGCTTGTTAAGTTGATCAAAGGTGAAATACTTTTTCTTTATAAGCATTTCAAAGCATCCTGCCAACTCAACAGGTACTATTCCCTCTAGGAGATCATGCGCAACATCTGGAGGAAAACCTGAAGTGACTTTAAAGTAAGATAGATTCTCAGATAAAGGGCAAGCATTTTTAACACCACAACATGCTTCTCCTTTCTCACATGCATCTGCTCCATGTGCACCATGCTGCTCTTCAGATCTGAGAGGAAAAACACCATCTTTGACCTCTTTTGTCTGAATTTCTGTGCGTGTAGCAGTGCAAAACCTACAAAAATATTCCCCTGAAAAACTCTCAACAAAATCTGCCAAAGAATGTGCTCCAAGGCTGTCTGCAACCACATATTGCACTGTGCCTTTAATAAATGTGTCCAGGTGATTAACAAACACCCCCTGTTGCTCTAAAGTGATAAGGTCAGTGACAAGAGGATCCAACATTTTTTGATAGCCAAAGGCTTTCACATCATCAGAGCAAGATGAAATGAGGACAATGATGAATTAGAACTTGGTGGCAAGTTTCCTAAAATCTAGTAAACTGCACAAATGTTGTGCTTTTTGCGCGATGTTCCTAATGTTCCACAATTCAAAGTCATCTATGTGCAAACACAGGGAGAGTCTGAGCTCAGTCCCTGAGAGAAACTCATGAAAGATCTGTAATATCCCTCATTTATGGTTTGCCTTCCTGTATGACCATTAACAACTTTATTAAGCACGTCCAGAGCCGGCTCTCCCTATAAGCGAACTAAGCGGCTGCTTAGAGCCCCGCCGCCACTAGGGGGCCCCCTAACTACAGATTGCACTCGCCAGCGTCGCCGCAGTTTATCAAGCAAGACGCTCAATTCGCGTCATTCGCACCGCGCGAAAAGCGCCTTCCGCGCCGCGGGACCTCCAGACGCGCGTCAACGCGCCTTTCCATTGACTTAACATTGAAATCAAATCACTCGCGCCAGACACTCTATTTGCGTTTGGTGTGAACGCAGCATAACGTTAGCTGTCCGTCGATTATGCTGAATCAACATTGCTTGCGCTATGGTCCAGCCGTCGGCCCCAGCTCTGGGCTACAGACCGCGTAGAGACAGACCCAACTCCTATGAATGTATTTTCTTTTTAACAGTTAACGTTACATGACCTACACTAGATCTGGGAAAGAAAAAAACGAAAATCTTTGTCTCAATAGACGCTTATTACAATAAAAAATAGTTTAATTATTGAACATTGAGAGAAAGAAAATAAAAAGGAAGAGAAAGAGCAATCATTTGACAGTCAAAATCAAAATGAAGTTTAAAATAAAGCAGTTAAATACAAGCTTTTTCTTATGGTCTTAACTGAATAGGCAATTAAAGATTATTAATAAATATTAATCTATATAGCCTACTATTATGAAATATTTTATATATTGTTAAGCTAAATCGCCCAGACCATTTAAACCTAAAGAAAACACAGTGTCCTCTCTGAAACATTATTGAATGATGATCGATACAAGACACCTAAAAGCAAAATGGATTTGTGGTAAATTTTAGTAAAGAAAACTGTAAAAAAAGCAGGTCCCCAATTGAAAATTTTCTAGTGAGCGATCACATCTAAATTTTTCAGTTGGCCAAATTGAATTAATGTGAATTGATGCAATTTAATTCAATTAAAATTCAAGAAATTAAATTTGGCCAACTGAAAATTTTAGATGTGATCGCTCAATTGGGCACCTGATTTTTTTTTACAGTGAATGTATTACTGTATGTAATCATAAAAGGTAAAAAATATCTCACTCCATGCTGTGAAGGTTTAAAATATGAACAGTATGTAAGAGTTAATCAACCAATAATTAAATAATATAATTTAACATTGGATTTCTTTTAATTTACCCTTAACATTGTTTTCTGCTCACACTAATTGTAAAAAACATGTGACACTAAAACACTAAATGTCACTTTCTCAGGAGGAGCCATTCTTAAATATATTAGTGGTCGTGGAGAAACATTTCAGGAGGCTGACACCAGAGATGACACAAGTAAATATTTCCCACTGCCTTTCTTTTGAATAGTTTTGTGCGCAACTTCAACATAGCTAATTTTCCTCTTGCCAATAAAAAATTTAGTTTTATAATCATAATTCACTATGTTGTCTAATTGTACCTTAATATTAATTAAAAATTGTCTATACTCTGCATACTGTATTTATTATTAATTATATTGTAATCTCAACATCTGGAGGAGGTGACTCTACTGCTGCTTCAGTAGAGCATAGCGAGCTGCATACCACTATGGCTAATGTTGTAAGTTAGCTATATATTGTTAATGCTAAATTATTAATATTTATTTGTTTACAACAAATTGACCTTATGTATGAAAGAAATTTGCAAATCTGTAATCTTTACTTTTACTGTTTCAGTGAGTGTACTTTAATAAGCAGTAAAATAATTGTAGGCAATCATGTTAAAAGATATACAGATGAAATGTGTAAGTGTTAGATTGTATACAGTTGCTGGTTTGCGGTGCAATACTCCATTATTCACTGCAAGGCAGGGCCCCAAAATTATCCTGCTTAGGGCCCCCAGATTTACAGAGCCGGCCCTGAGCACGTCTTTCTGATTGAGTAGCTGTTGCAGCTGTTTTAAGATGGACACGTACTAAAAAAGTTTGATTTTCTTTTTTCAGACTGAAGAATTATTTCCACAGGATCAATCATTTCAAAATTCTCTCTATAATATTTCATGTGTTTGAAAGCAGTGGCTAAAGGGCCATCTCTTGATGTAGCTTTCAACAGAGGATTGCATGATGACAATGAACTGATAAGCTCTTTAATGACCAGTTGATCCACATGAAGATTATGATTTTGAAAGGTATCAATAATAACTTGATTTAATAAGGATGTTGATGAAGAACTTATCATGTACTGCAAATCTGTGATAAGTTCATCAATGGCATTACTAGAAGCATGAAAATAATTTTCAAGTTTCAATAAAATGGATGCAAATTTTAGCTCTATGTTCTTGGACAAATCTTGTCCTTCTGTGATCATTTCCACATTATCTGAAACATCTTCAGCCCCTTCTTCAGTTGGCAATTCTTCATCAATGAACTCATCAGATACATTTTGAGTCCTACTTTCTCTAACGACACCTGGTTTGAAATCCTTAAGAGAATATGGATTGTGCTTCCTTTTTTTATGGGACTTAAATGCGCCATACACATTTGTCTTGAAAGAGCAATGCTCAAACATACAATGCACCTGTAGTAAAGCTTGTTTGTACGGGAAGAAGGAGGCGGGAACCGGCGGACAATCAAAACATTTAATCAAAATAAAATGGCGGCGACAGCCCCTCACGGTCGACTGCCGCCTACATACAAACAAACACAAAATGAAAATAAAAAGCTGCAGCCCCTCACGGACGACTGCAGCGAACACAAAATAAAACATAACACAAAATCCAGGCCTGGTCCTCTCTCGTCCCTCACTGTCGTCGCTCCTCCTTTATACTCCCTCACTCCTCCGCAAGGGCCGAGATCGCTGCGGCTCGCAGCTGGCGCTCATCCTCTCTGATGAGCGCCGCCTCGTCCCGCCCTCACGGTCCCTTGGCCTCGCTGCTCGCCACAGCACCGTTTCATGATTTTTAAGGTGGTTGTTGATCGGACACAAATACTCTCGTTCTGACTCTATATCGCTGCAAAAACACACGACAGTTGAATGTGGCTAAACTCACAGGTAATCCAGCATTTTCCTTAGCATGTGAACGACTTAGATGACTGTGTAGTGCATTCCAAGTTTTAAATCTGCAGGGACAATCGGAATAAGTGCATGGGAAACGATTACCGCGACCAAAATGGCCATGGAATAATCTATAATGCTTCAACAATAGCGATCTTGTTGACACTGTTATTTTGCAGTCCTTACATTGCCACATGCTTGTCTTGAAAACGAAATGTAGGTTAGCATAACTGACTAAAATGGAAAAATAATAAATAACAAAAACGTAGCGTATATGCAACAGATTTGCATTATCTGACTCCAAAATATGTCGCTAAATTAAAACAATAAAACTCTGTGGACACCTAAAACACCTTTTCTAGGCAGTATTGATCAGGATGGTAAAGAAATTGAGCGTCAGCGTCAGTTCTGGCAGACCAAGTAGTCAAGACGCTGCTAACGCTATTGGTAACAACACTGTCTCATCAGCTGATTTGCATCAGCTCTTTCAACTCCCCTCGTTACTAATGGCTACGCTAAAAGCAGGGCGCCTATTTAAAGCAGATCAAGTTCGCTCTTACTACTAGCTGCTCGCTGCTTTGCAACCAGGATAAGAATTTATTGGTTTTCCTTTGCTTATCACTATGCATTTTGTGCGGTCTGCTTTAACAAATCATTGAACCTACACAAGGCTCTTTAAGTGCATTGCCTTTCACTCTGTGTTCTATTGAGTGAGATACGTGTGTTGGCTAATGATTCAATCATGCAATGTGAGCATTATTTTTGCAAATAATGTATTCAAAATTACATACAAACATCAGCAGCTGCATTTTCAGCAGAATTATATCAGGACATATACTATAACTATGGGAGCAGCAACAATTATGACCATGTGCTGGATACTTTCGTCAGCTTATTTCTAGACTAAATGCTGTCTCGTAAGAATGATTTTTTTTTCTTCTCCAGCTTATCCGAGTGTGCCGGTTCAAGTTCTAACATTACAAGCTATTTTCTCAACGAAAGCAACCCCGCTTGATGAGCCTGTAATTATTTAATTTGGCAAACGTTTCACTGGGTTCTGTGTCTCGAGCTCTGGGATACGTGTTCCATTTGCAGCGATGGGCGGCAGCCGATCGTCACAGACGTGATCCTGAGAGGTGGCCGTCAGAGAGGTATTTATTAGTTAAAATCACTCACTGCTCAAATGCATGTTTGCTTTAATACAAGATTTGTCAGGAGCTAATTAAATGTGGAATTTGGCAGGCAAAACAGAATCATATCACAAGGATTTGTGCAGTGCGAAAAATACCGAGCAATGCGCCCCCACACGGTTCACCTCACATTCATTCAGGTTGTAAACTTGAACTTGTGATTTTGTCGCATGGTTCATAAACTGTCTAATTTGGAGTTTGCATCGCTGCATTATTTTCATGGAATCTCTGAAGTTATACTTAAAAGTTATACTTAAAACTTAATGTGACTGACTCAAGAACAATTTCAGAGAAATCTGCACTCCACAAGGTAAGTATATCAAGCATATGTCTCAGCTGGCAATTTTCACTCTCATTCATCTCGGTCTTCATGAAGCTATAACTTCGTTTTAAAACCCTGTTAAAAATTATTAGTTAATTGGCAACGTAATTGACAATGGTATCTGCATTGCTTAAGCTAGTCGTTTTCAGTAAATGCTAGGCTATGGATATTGTTTTTATCTCTATAGTGGTATTTGTAAATGTGTAACTTGTTTTAAGCTAAAGTTGCTATTGGATATTGTCTTAAGCTATAGTTGAGATCTGAAGTGCTCGTTATTAAAGCTATAATTAATATTGGATGTGTTGTATTAAAAAGCTAATATTGGAAATGCTTGTTCTTAAAGCTATAGTTAATACTGAAATGCTTGTTCTTAAAGCTTTAGCTAATATTGAAATGCTTGTTCTCAAAGCTTTAGCTAATATTGAAATGCTTGTTCTTAAAGCTTTAGCTAATATTGAAATGCTTGTTCTTAAAGCTATAATTAATATTGGACGCGCTGGTTCTTGAAGCTATAGCTAATATCGGACGCGCTGGTTCTTGAAGCTATAGCTAATATCGGAAATGCTCGTTCTTAAAACTATAATTAATATCGGAAATGCTTGTTATTAAAGCTATAATTAATATTGGATATGCTTGTTATTAAAGCTATAATTAATATTGGATGTGTTGTATTAAAAAGCTAATATTGGAAATGCTTGTTCTTAAAGCTATAGTTAATACTGAAATGCTTGTTCTTAAAGCTTTAGCTAATATTGAAATGCTTGTTCTCAAAGCTTTAGCTAATATTGAAATGCTTGTTCTTAAAGCTTTAGCTAATATTGAAATGCTTGTTCTTAAAGCTATAATTAATATTGGACGCGCTGGTTCTTGAAGCTATAGCTAATATCGGAAATGCTCGTTCTTAAAACTATAATTAATATCGGAAATGCTTGTTCTTAAAACTATAATTAATATTGGAAATGCTTGTTCTTAAAACTAAAGCTAATATTGGAAATACTTGTTCTTAAAGCTATAGCTAATATCGAAAGTGCTTGTTATTAAAGCTATAATTAATATTGGAAGCGCTGGTTCTTAAAGCTATAGCTACTATTGGAAGTGCTAGTTCTTAAGTTCTAATTAAAAGTGAAAGGCTTGTTCTTAAAGCTATAGTAATATTGAAAATCGTGTGTTCTTAAAACTATAATCAATATTAAAGCTATAACTAATATTGGAAGTGCTCGTTTTTAAAGTTATAATTAATATTGGAAGTGCTTGTCGTTTAATTAATAGTTGATATCGGGAACATGCTTGTTTAAAGCTATAATAAATATTGGAAATCGCTTGTTGTTAAAGCTATAGTGTCTGATGCATGCTTGGCTTAAAGCGATATAGCTACTGGAAAACTACTTTTTCTTAAGCTATAGATGTTGGAAACGTGCTTGTCTTAAATTGATATCGTAAGCTATAGTAGAGTTTGGAAACATGCTTGTTTTAAAAGCTGTAGGTGCTATTAGAAACACACTTGTTCTTAAGTTATAACGAACTTTAGAGTTAGAAGTTACTTTTCAGAATTGTTTAAAGATTCTTTCAGGAAATCTTTCTTCAAGCTAAAGTCGCTATTGGAAATTTGGAAATATGCGTTTTCTTAAAGCTATAGGCACTATGGGAATTTGATATTATTAAAGCTGATAGAGGTGTTTTGGGCCTTATCCTGATATATTGCTAAGATAAGTTTTACTTGCGGTCACATGACCTCACATTTCTTATGTATCAATTTGTTCCTAGCACTTCAGCATAATTCTAAGCACACTAAACTGATAGGAAAGGGGATGAATGGCGTTTTATCTCTGAATCTGACTCTGCTTTTATGTCATCTATGTTAGCCTACCTGAGGAGTCATCCACAAGCTGGTCAGCAGGATCCATTATTTGCCTTGGAGTGCGGAAAGCTCGTGTCCAGAGCCTGGCTTGCCTCCTGTCTCCGCCGCTATGCATACCGCAAGCTTCCCTCAGGGCGTTATACAGCTCATTCTCTGTGCATTATGGCTGCTACAACTGCAGCTTCCTCCACTCTTGTCTCTACATTTGAAGGCCATTCATGCGATTGTCTTCATCTGCTTATGAACGTTTTATCTGGCCCGATGCTCGAGCCATCCATTAGAAAAGCTATGAGTGCTGCTCTCTGATCGTTGCATGGGAAATTTAATATTATAGCTTCAGTAGCTGTCGACGTATATAAATTACTTCTATCAATTAGCTGGTTACATTCATCATGCTAGCTTCACGTAGATCGATTGGATCTTTACAATTAAATTCAGTTCAATTGCCTTCTCTCGAAACACTCTTTTGGATCCTCCGTGGCTCTGCGATTTAGAAGGAAGAGCCTGGGAGGATTGCCTGGTTATGGTCTATTGGGGGGATTTATGCTACTCCCCAGTCTATAAAATAGGATGATTGCCCCTAGAAGCTGCTGCTGTTCCCTGTTTTGGATTTCGTGGAGCTCCCCATGATAATGAAGGGGAATTTAGAATAGAGCCATATCACCTATTTACTATTTATTTACTCGTATCAATAACTGTAGCTACATCCTCGTGCTAGATTAAATTGCTTTTTATCCTCTGCTGTCTCTTCAATTAGCTGAAAGAGCCAGGGGGGATTGCCTGGTATGGTTTGGGGGGGGGGGGGATAGTTCAGCTCCCCTAGTCCTAATTCATATGAGCGTCCACTAACGCTGCTGCTGTCCCCTGACTCAATGCTATTTCATGGTGCTCATGAAAGGTCAGGAGACTCATCTGAACAAAACCATTTTGCACTAATTCGTAATTTAGTCATAAGACGTCTAAGAATTTTAATTGTCTAATTCCATCCTCTTGTTTTATTCTCAAGAGGATTGCCAGGTGTGGTTTGTTTGGGGGGAATAGTTAAGCTCCCCTAGTCCTAATTCACGTGAGCGTCCACTAATGCTGCTTCTGTCCCCTGACTCTCTGCTATTTCATGGTGCTCATGAAAGGTCAGGAGACTCATCTAATGCTGCTGCTGTCCCCTGACTCACTGCTATTTCATGGTGCTCATGAAAGGTCAGGAGACTCATCTAATGCTGCTTCTGTCCCCTGACTCTCTGCTATTTCATGGTGCTCATGAAAGGTCAGGAGACTCATCTAATGCTGCTTCTGTCCCCTGACTCTCTGCTATTTCATGGTGCTCATGAAAGGTCAGGAGACTCATCTAATGCTGCTTCTGTCCCCTGACTCTCTGCTATTTCATGGTGCTCATGAAAGGTCAGGAGACTAATCTAATGCTGCTGCTGTCCCCTGACTCACTGCTATTTCATGGTGCTCATGAAAGGTCAGGAGACTCATCTAATGCTGCTTCTGTCCCCTGACTCTCTGCTATTTCATGGTGCTCATGAAAGGTCAGGAGACTCATCTAATGCTGCTTCTGTCCCCTGACTCTCTGCTATTTCATGGTGCTCATGAAAGGTCAGGAGACTCATCTAATGCTGCTTCTGTCCCCTGACTCTCTGCTATTTCATGGTGCTCATGAAAGGTCAGGAGACTAATCTAATGCTGCTGCTGTCCCCTGACTCACTGCTATTTCATGGTGCTCATGAAAGGTCAGGAGACTCATCTAATGCTGCTTCTGTCCCCTGACTCTCTGCTATTTCATGGTGCTCATGAAAGGTCAGGAGACTAATCTAATGCTGCTGCTGTCCCCTGACTCACTGCTATTTCATGGTGCTCATGAAAGGTCAGGAGACTCATCTAATGCTGCTTCTGTCCCCTGACTCTCTGCTATTTCATGGTGCTCATGAAAGGTCAGGAGACTCATCTAATGCTGCTTCTGTCCCCTGACTCTCTGCTATTTCATGGTGCTCATGAAAGGTCAGGAGACTCATCTAATGCTGCTTCTGTCCCCTGACTCACTGCTAATTAATTGTCTCATGAATGGTCAGGAGACTCATTCGAACAGAACCATATTGCACCAATTAGTAATTCATTCATAAAATTCATAAGCATTTTTCTACACCATCCTCTTGTGTCATTCTCAAGAGGATTGCCAGGTATGGTTTGTTTGGGGGGAATAGTTAAGCTCTCCCAGTCCTAAACTGGTAAGCGTTCCCTGATGCTGCTGCGGTCCTCTGACTCTCTGCTATTTCATGGTGCTCATGAAAGGTCAGAGGACTCCCTGAACAGAGCCATACCGCCAAAAACAAATTTAATTCAGAATTCATCAACTGATTGCAATTCAATAAAAATTTCTAAATCATTTTTATTGTCATGTGTGTTCTTGACTTAATGGACCTGACAGAAATTGAGCGTCAGCGTCAGTTCTGGCAGGCCAAGTAGTCAAGACGCTGCTAACGCTATTGGTAACAACACTGTCTCATCAGCTGATTTGCATCAGCTGTTTCAACTCCCCTCGTTACTAATGGCTACGCTAAAAGCAGGGCGCCTATTTAAAGCAGATCAAGTTCGCTCTTACTACTAGCTGCTTTGCACTTCTCTGTACGTTCACTATGTCGCCAGCAGTACTAAAAACTCGCTCTGCTGGTACACTGGTGCCAGGAATGCACAGGTAACATTTAGCAAGGGTTGAAAGTACAGGTACAGGTAGCTGTTTCTCCTGGTGGCTTGATAATTTCTCGCTCGTTGGCTTCCCCTCTGCCATCTGCCATGCTATGTTTTGTTTTCTTAGCATGCGTGGCGATGATGTCACAGATAGGCAGACTGAATCGAGTAACGTTTAACGCCTTTATTTTTAAAAGTGCTAAGAAAAAACATCCATATAAAGTCTGACGTGCTTAAATCCAATGCGTTATTTCCTATGATCGATACAATCGATTGATTACCTTTTAAAACGATGTTAGATCGATATATGTCGTCCGGAAGGCCAACTTGCCGAGCACAGATCGATGTAGTTAGATCATAGGAAAATAAATCAATACATCGATGTAGTAGATGAATCGTTACACCCCTATTTTTTAATTATATCCTATTTATCGCATCAACATTTCATAATAGCATACTTTACTATAGTTAGGGGTGGATCATTTTAGTGATTAGTATTCATGCACCAATACATTACTGTTATAGTTTTTATTAATAACCATTGCTATATAGCTGGATCTGGGCCTCGTTCACTCCAACAGCGTCTCGCAGCGAAATCATTTTCATATCACGGACTCTAAACATTCTTTCAAACGGTCTAAAACGAATTATGCATGTCATGCACACGTGAGGAATTTAAAAGCAAATTAGTCATTCAGAGAACAAATGTTATGTTTGAACATGAAAAATGTACGAGGTCCGTGCCTCGGTTACCTCATATCTGGCTACGGGCCATAGAGAAACAAAGCGCGATCATGCGCATCAAACAGGTCTTGCGTGTAATTTTCTGTCTGCTGCTTTTGAATTTTTCTTGTTCTATTTATTGGTTTTAATCGTTGTTATGATGGGTTGATATGACTGTCCTTTGATAACGACTGGAGAGCAAGCACTGACGGAAGGGGCTCAAGATATTTTCGACATATATTTTGGCCATTTTCTTTAGGCTAAAAACCGACAATAGCTATAATGTAGCCCAGTAATTTAGCATTTTTAAAATCTTCCTGTAGAAACTTACCGCCCACAGGATGTCTGGGTGTAAGTGACGTTGGAGACGAACTTGGCGCGCTAATCCTACACAAAAACGGTATGATTAATATATCTGTAACCGATGTTAGGGCCGAGGGACGATTACCACACTCCGGAGGAGCAGACACCTGAGGATACCAAGAGGCGGACAACAGAATGACTTTCAAAGGTAAGTTTTGTTTATTCATTTAAAACAATAAAAACAGTGCTGAGAATGTTCGTGGCTGGAACCCGATTTGGGAAGAGGAACTGGGGGATATTCCTCTTCTCTACTGACTCGTGGGTGGGACAGTAATTTCTTTGACCCGTCAGAAGGTGCTTGTAGGACGGACAGAGGCTTCTTCTCGCCTTCAACTTTCCCCACGGACAGAGCAAATGGACTGCATTTATATATAGCCGATCGAATGACAGCAGCTTCCTCACCTCTTCTGAGGGACAGACAGTGGCGGTGCTCAGACTCGGCTTGTGGACGTGTTCATAGAACAGCCGATCGAATGACAGCGGCTTCCTCACCTCTTCTGAGGGACAGACAGTGACGGTGCTCAGACTCGGCTTGTGGATGTGTTCATAGAACAGCCGATCGAATGACAGCGGCTTCCTCACCTCTTCTGAGGGACAGACAGTGGCGGTGCTCAGACTCGGCTTGTGGACGTGTTCATAGAACAGCCGATCGAATGACAGCGGCTTCCTCACCTCTTCTGAGGGACAGACAGTGACGGTGCTCAGACTCGGCTTGTGGATGTGTTCATAGAACAGCCGATCAAATGACAGCAGCTTCCTCACCTCTTCTGAGGGACAGACAGTGACGGTGCTCAGACTCGGCTTGTGGATGTGTTCATAGAACAGCCGATCGAATGACAGCAGCTTCCTCACCTCTTCTGAGGGACAGACAGTGACGGTGCTCAGACTCGGCTTGTGGATGTGTTCATAGAACAGCCGATCAAATGACAGCAGCTTCCTCACCTCTTCTGAGGGACAGACAGTGACGGTGCTCAGACTCGGCTTGTGGATGTGTTCATAGAACAGCCGATCGAATGACCGCAGCTTCCTCACCTCTTCTGAGGGACAGACAGTGACGGTGCTCAGACTCGGCTTGTGGATGTGTTCATAGAACAGCCGATCAAATGACAGCAGCTTCCTCACCTCTTCTGAGGGACAGACAGTGACGGTGCTCAGACTCGGCTTGTGGATGTGTTCATAGAACAGCCGATCAAATGACAGCAGCTTCCTCACCTCTTCTGAGGGACAGACAGTGACGGTGCTCAGACTCGGCTTGTGGATGTGTTCATAGAACAGCCGATCGAATGACAGCAGCTTCCTCACCTCTTCTGAGGGACAGACAGTGACGGTGCTCAGACTCGGCTTGTGGATGTGTTCATAGAACAGCCGATCAAATGACAGCAGCTTCCTCACCTCTTCTGAGGGACAGACAGTGACGGTGCTCAGACTCGGCTTGTGGATGTGTTCATAGAACAGCCGATCGAATGACCGCAGCTTCCTCACCTCTTCTGAGGGACAGACAGTGACGGTGCTCAGACTCGGCTTGTGGATGTGTTCATAGAACAGCCGATCAAATGACAGCAGCTTCCTCACCTCTTCTGAGGGACAGACAGTGACGGTGCTCAGACTCGGCTTGTGGATGTGTTCATAGAACAGCCGATCGAATGACAGCAGCTTCCTCACCTCTTCTGAGGGACAGACAATGACGGTGGATCAGGCAATAACAAGTGAGACAGGACTGTGGTAATTTACCCGCCTTTACTCTCGTTCTGTGCGTAGCAGAGCGGCGTCGTTGGGAGAGTTCGTGAGACTGGACTTTCGTGGACGTGAGAGACAGTGCTCGTGGAGTGTGGTACTCGGGGTACGTTGAGCTCTTTCCCTCCACACCGTACACTCAAGTGGGAACCTGGACACAGCTTTAGACAGATCAATTTGAAGGGATCTTCACAGTCATAAGTCAATATTCATCCATCAAAGTTTCAGAGAGAAACGCAGTCGTTTGATCTCCCCACACTTGTGCATAAATCACTCTTATAAATCTTCACACGTGTGCACTTCACTCTTTCAGACACTGCAAACTCACTTCATCTCCACAGTGATTAATCGACTCGTTTCTCTTCTCTCTGTAGGGTGGATGACTCAAGGAATAACGTTTTCAGAAGATCAGCGTGAACACAGCAACGATCCTCCCAGCTGTTCCAGTTACTACGCTTCGTTCTGTCAACAAGATCACACACACTGCCCACAAACAAAGGTTAGTTGCACTCTGGTGATGGTCAATCTTCAACTGTGGTTTTCTCAACGGGTAATCAAATGAAGGGTGCACTTAACTTTTCCTCGGTGAGTCACTCAATATCCTGCAGTGGTTTCCTCTCTCACTTACTTCATTACGTTGCTGTTCGTGGTTTCTTCAGAAAACTCACTAAATGAGCATGCCTCGGGGAATCTCACAGTAGAACTCCGATCCGGCATTAAACCTTCAGCCTTCCTCTTTCACCGCCGCTGTCAGAACACACACTGCTGCCTACCCGTCCTCCCACACTGCGCAAACACTGCCTTTTTATGCTCCTTTTCCTGAGCACATGCTTCAATGAAGCACAGCTGATTTGCTTCAGCTGGCGCTCGTTATGGCCAACACTCAACAGAGCCAGATTTAGAACCAATGAGGAATCTTTTTGGATTTACCAGGTTTTCACCCGGTGACATATCCAATGTCAGTTATTCATTTTGCTACTCATTATTTTATCAACCAATCGGATATAAACAGGAGAGACTTACTGTTTTCAAGCCGGTCAGCTACATCCCGCAACAATTCAGCCAGTGGTTTCCCATTCGAAGCCATGTTAAAAATGAAGGCTAACTCTCTCGTCTTCTTTCCTAAGAAACGCTTCTGACTGGTTTGCCTAATTGACCAATCCTGCATTGAGAGAGGTTAGGACCGCCTACCTTATTTACATACCTACCTACACATAAATAAATAAATAAACGTAGAAATACTTAAATAAATGTAGGAAAATTATGGTATAACACAAATTATACAAAAATAGCACAATTAAAAATTATACTTTTGACAAATGTATTTATTTATGTATTCATTCATTTATGCATATCTGCATTTGTTTATTTCAGAATTGTATTATTTATTTATTCATTTATTTCTGCATTTATTTATTTATTTATTAATTTATGTATTTCTATATTTATTTATTCATATATTTATTTATTCATTTATTTATGTATTTCTATATTTATTTATTTATGTATTTATACATTTATTTATTTCTGCATTTACGTATTTATTCATTTATTTATTTATTTATCGTCATTTCCCGTCCTCCATAAGTTACGCCCGCGCGGGGAAAGCGTCAAAGCGAATGACTTGGCCGGACTGGAAGATTGTGCAGATACAGTGAAAGAGCTGTTTGAGAGTGGGAGATCTGGCAGGTGTCTCAAGATGTGCTTTGATTGAATTGTACTTGTTTTAGGGAGCATGTAATCTAAACCCAGTTCCTTACCATGCGGAGTATATGGGCCACAAACTCCACATGGACCAGAACGAGAAGCTGGCAATGTTTGGTGCGACTCATGTTTTGGGTATTGATGGCTTCAGCAGCAAAACTGTTACTGATGTTACAATGCCTGTGAAGAACAGCTATCTCACATTACCATTATATGGTAGAATAATACAAAATCGGTCATAATGGTAAAAACGTCTAGTAAAATATTGTCTCTGTATTTCTGTTGTCATTACGACATGCATTTAAAATTGTAATTTTCATAACAGTCTACTTATTGCCCTGGTTCACCTGCTGGATCCAGAATTACTCGATATGCAGGATAATGAAACAACACTTTGTGTCTGCAACCTGACATGTCAAGTAAGCCAAATTGGACTTGGCAGAGTTGTGCAATATTCCCCATAGGATACCAGGTAAAGCTTTGCATCAAATGATAAGACTGACAAGAATTTCCATGGAGTCAAGTCATATATATATATATATATATATTGGTCCCCATGAGGAAAACATCTTATGAATCAGACTAAGTGATGTTTTTTGAAAATGTAAAAATGCAGAATGTGACATGATCTAAACTCAGAGCAAACCCATGAGCCGTGATTCAGACGTGATTTTGGACATGAACATATCAAGCTCCTGGTCACTCATTGTCCCGTATGAGTCTGACACAGAACTCACACTCCATCATCCTACGAAACACTGCTCTTTCACTAACTCCTAACAGTTGAGCTGTGCAAGGAATGGGCACTGAATGTCTAGAGCTGCTCCTTTTCTATGATGAATTACTCCTGCAAACTTTTGGTCACTTTTTGCGCTCTAGCGGTTAATAAACAGAACCGCACACATCTTGCGGAAGAACTTAGCCGGAGCTACTTCTCTCTGTTTATGTCTATGGCGAGTCACGCAGGGACTGTGCTCCTCCGCAGTGGTGCGACCCGAACCGGACTAGTCCCAATATGAACACTTATTATATGTGTACCGGAGTGATTCAGGATAAGACAAAAACACGGTTTTGAAAATTGAGCTTGTACCGGAAAGCTCTACGCCAAACTCGAACACTTCTGTTAGAACACAAACTGTTAGACCCTGTCCCATATGGCACCCTAATCCCTCGCGGTCTTCCTCTGAGTCCGCACTTTCATGACGTAATGCCACTTTGACTGTCGGGAAGAAGTCGGTGTAACCTGCACCGAAGTGCGCATCGAGGGAGCATATCGACCTCAAAGGGGGCGCTCGCGAGTACCTTTCTGAGACCTAAAATGACAAATGGGACACCCTGCGATCTCGTGGACTTAACGGACACATGAACGCGGCAGCCATTATAAGTCCACAAGACTGAAAGTGCATATGGACTGTGCCATTTGGGACAGGGCCTTAGTGGTCGTGTGATCGAGACACTCAGCAAGTAAACACTTTTGTGAGCTCTGGTCGTTTCGCTTTTGGCCTAAAAATCTAGTACTGCCACCTTGTGTTGACATTGTGGAACTGCATGCGCTGTGGACAAGCTGTGGGCCGTTTGAAATTCATCATTTGGACATCCCTGGCACACAGTGTGTAGTGAGAGTAACAAGTCATTCCAGTCAGTAAAACACATAAAGAAGAGTTATTATTTAGAAACACTATATACTTTATTTGATGTGTTTTTTTGATAATAATTTTGCTGTAAACACATGTAAATAAAACTTGAAATGTGTCCTTTAAATAAAACTGTCAAAGACACAGCACACATAAATAATAACGATAACAAAGTAGAAATACAAAACTGTCATGTTTCAGGGTGCATCATCGGCTTCTCCCTGTTCTCTGTGGCCTAATCCACACGTACAAGGGTATTATTTTTCAAAAAAGTTTGGTTTCAGTGTCCGTGTGGATGAACGGCCAAACTGCATAGAAAAAGATGCGGTTTTGGAAATACCCGTGTTCGTCTGGGCAGGGCCTGTGTTTGTCCTGTCAGTTTTTGCAGCTCGTGACCTGGGCAATTAGCGCTGATTTTGCAGCCCGGGTGTGCTCAGATCACGAGCTGATTTCCCTCACCTGTTGCTTGTTCCCAGTTCCCCTTATATTCTCTGCTGTGTCTGCCCCATGTTGTCAGTATATCGTTATGCAGCAAGGCGTCCTTCTGGGTAGGCAGCAGGAGGAGCTCGCCGTATCTCGCCACGCCTTCTCTGACATTTCTCTCCAGCTTAACCACCACCCATTTTACCAGAATCACTCATTCTACCAAGCTTCTTACTCTCACCCTTTTAGGCAATCATGGTGAGGAGATTCGTTTTCTCTTCATTCACTCTCCCTCCGCTCCAGTGGTTTTGGGACACACCTGTCTGGTCAATCATAACTCTCACATTGACTGGGCTCTTAATTCTGTATTTTCATGGAGCCCTTTTTGTTTATCACAATGTTTGGGTTCTGTGTTTTCCCCTGTTATGTCTTAAGCCCCGTTTCCACTGAAATTACCCGGAACAATTTGTACCAGGAACATTTTTTTCCCCCAGACCTGCTACTGTCTGCATTTCCACTGTGGTCTAATGTACCGTGAAGATTAGGCAAATTAGTGCGGTAACGTAGGACTGTGCGCGACTGCTCCTCCCAGTCAGCGACGGACAGTAATATTTTTTTTGTGTCTGCAGTGGAGGACATTCAAGCTGTGCTGGTTTTTCTGGTTATGTATTGGTTTACTAAAGAGGCAATTAACAAAACGGCGGAAAAGAGACAAGCACTGATACTAAAGCGTATTCTGAAAGCTCGTAAAGCTAGATTTAAAATGACAACGTATGTTATGATCAGCTATTATGGACATTGACCGTGAGATGGCTGAGACGAACGCGTGCCATCAGACAGAAAGATCAAGACTGATATTTACTGAACGCAGAACGAACCTCGCAAAAGACTTTTAAAATAAAATGCTGCGTGAGCTCAACCAATCAGCATGTTCAGCGCCCAAGTCCCACCCCCGAAAGTTCCTGAACTTTGAAAAAGTACTACCTTGCAAGCAGGGACTTTCGGAGGGGAAAATATTTACCAAGAACTTCATTTAGACCCTGCGGTCGAAACACACAGAGTACCAGCCCAAAGTTCCTAGTTCCTGGGGAAAGTTCCTGCGGTGCAAACACGACTTTATTCTGTGTGAAAAGCCGGTGAGCCTGGCGAATGTACCGGAGGCGTACCATGATTTGAGAACGGTTTTCAGTAAGTCCCGAGCTTCATCTCTTCGTCCGCACCACCCATGTGCTATAGATCTGTTGCCTGGTACTTCTCCGCCTAGGGGGTGCCTTTACTCTCTTTCCAGACCTGAGAGGGCACAGCTAATATTTACTCCCTTAGAATTTACAGTGCTTAGAGCGTGTAACAAAATAGATCATTTAAGTGACAATTTGTTTGAAGGCAGGGAGTCAGAACCAAACATGTATTGTGCACAAGCTTTATTAACTAAATCATGAACACAACTAATAAAAAAATAATAAAAAACACACATACACACAAACATGGGGTAGAATGGAAAGTGAAAGTGACTGAAAAATCGGATCAGAACAGAGGAATGAAGCTATGGAAGCAAGCTCCTTTGTTAGAACACAGGGGTTTACAGCTTTGACTAACTAAACAGTTATTTTGTATATCGTACATTACTTGCATTTGCCCGAACGGTTGAAGAACATCCGGACATACTGTCACAGGAGTAGGGTTGGGTACCGAAACCCGGTGCCAATATGGCACCGGTACTTATATAACCGGTATGTACCGGACCGAATCAGAACGCAGATTTCGGTTCCTCATTTCGGTGCCAAAATTCAAACGTGCTTTGGCTGGCACCAAGCCAGAGACAGACGCTCAGTGCTGGTCACATCACAACTCATGACAACTATTCAGTGTTTTCAACCACATGTTTATTTCAGGTTTCAGACATTTAAATGCTCATAAGTCGGCTACTAGCAAAAAACACACACTGATGTCTATGGAAGCGGCTATGACAATCCTTTCAGACGGTTATAATTTGACCAACGTTACGTGTTTTATTCACATCAGATACATGCACATTATATAGCAACTGTATAGTTTACTCTATTCTTCTTCCAGTTCACTGGTCACTTACTTTCATGTATTTCGTGAGACGAGAATGCACTCAAGTGTTGTAAATCCAACAGATCCGATTCTGAGGCGCAAACTAACATTACGCCGCCCATTGCGCTTTATAGATCAACTAACACACATTCACTCACACATTTGAACATCAGATAGTTCGTGACACAGTTAAGAAGTTTGTGAATATTTTGAATAAAAAGAAAAAGCGAAATAAACCCGATACAGCTGAGTTTTCAGCGCTATTGCGGCTGCTGTGTGTCACGTGAGAAACATGACGCGTCGCCATGGAAACATTAAGGCGATGCGTTCTAAAATATTTAGCCAGAGAATATGATCATATTTCAAAATAAAGCTGAAGCTCGAAGCTGGTTTGTAGCAGACCAAGGACACAGACTACTGCTGTTATTACTGTAACTGTTATTTAGAGTTATATTAGGCTTGTAGTTGGGTTAGGTGGCTTAGGTTTTCCTGTGAATTTGTAAATAAGTCAATAATAATTTGTAAATAAGTAAATTGTGTTTTGTATTTATGTATATTCATACATTTAAGTATACATTAAACTTTTAATAAATGGTTCAATTTAAATAAAAAATAAATAAAAAGCCATTTAATGTCATCCACCTCGTTTTGTGGCCTTTTTTTTTTTTTTTAAGTATCGGTTCAGGAACCGTTTAGGCACCGGTACCGTTTTAAAAGTATCGCTTTGGCACCGGAATCGAAAAAAACCCAAACGATACCCAACCCTACACAGGAGAAAGTCTTGATAGTTCAGTCCGAAGGTGTTGCAGTTGCAATCGATTCCTTCCGTGTTGAGAGAAGAAGATATAATGAACTTGCATGGTTGGATTGACTCCGTCATTGTTGAGGAAGCTGCACATAGATCGGTGGGTGTGTAGGTCTGCCAGCCAGCTTGGCCAGGTGGGAGCCAGCAGATGCCAGTCCTAGTATTTACACCAGATTTACGTCCCTGTGTTTCTGAGGAAGACTGGGGTTTATAGACTCAGGATGCGATCCATGAGGATTATGGCAGAAAACATTCAGAGATCCGGCGTCAATCAGACATCAAGAATCAGCAGATGAACCTCAACAATGGAGACAATCAAACGCTCATGATAGTGTGTGTGTTGCTGTCAGTCATGTGGCTCAGTCCGCGGCCTTGTGCTTTCCGCCGCAGCAGCGACAGACCTCCCCGCAGCGGTGGCAGGCGTGCAGAGGCGGGTAGCAGCACATGCAGGGCACCAGCACAGACAGACCCAGCAGGGCCAGCCAGCGCACGCAGAACTGCTCCTCGCTGGCGTCGCAGGAGCACGGGTCCGAGTAGTCGCCCTCCGAGTCGGACATGCAGTGGTACAGCATGCTCTCGGCACACAGCATGCAGCTCACCTTGTAGATGCACTGCTTGATGGGGTCGGGCGCTTTCTGGCACTGCCCCCGCTCGTTGTCCTCGTGGTTGAACATCTTGAGGCAGAAGATGCAGGGCGAGTGGGACGGCTTGGCCGATGGCTGCTGGGTCTTCACGGAGTCTTTGTGCCGCTCCGGAGCCTTGGCGTACAGGTACTCACACTTCTTGCCGCTGGGCTTGGAGAAGGTGGCGGTGGCGTCGGGTTCCTCGCGCTCCGCGTCCCGCTTCCACAGCACGGGCTGCCGGTAGTCCTCTTGGCCTCGGATGAGCACGTCCTTGCGCAGGTTGATGCGGACGATCTCCTCCTCGTCCATGTGAAAGCTCACGTGACGTCTAGGGTTGAAGGAAACCTGCGGAGGCGTCGACACACACAAACAAGTCACGAGGAAGTTCCTCTCCATCTGAAAACCAGTGTGTGTGTGAGTGTATGTGAGTGAGTGAGTGTAAGAGAGTGTAAGAGAGTGTAAGAGAGTGTAAGAGAGTGTAAGAGAGTGAGTGCGTGTGTGTGCGTGTGTGTGCGTGTGTGCGTGTGTGTGCGTGTGTGTGCGTGTGTGTGCGTGTGTGTGCGTGTGTGAGCGTGTGTGAGCGTGTGTGAGCGTGTATGTGTGAGTGAGTGAGTGTGTGTGTGGGCATGTTTTTGTGAAATATCAGGACACAAATGTGTATAACAATATAATAATAATAATGTATTTTACAACACTTCAGCTTGTGATTCTTATCTAGTGGGGGTCATTTTTTTAGGATTCTTTACCTAACTGAAGTCTCTGAGATCCTGACACCTTGCACTTCTGGAGACTCCAGGTAGGTTCCAGCTTTGGAAAATGGTGGCGCTGGAGACTAAAGGGTTCCTGATGGTTTCACACTTAATTCTTCACCTTAATTCTTCATTCTTTTGCAGTTAACAGGTGTCTTTTCTTCACCACCTGTTTTTGTCAGATCCTGCTGACCCAACGAGCATTTCACTGTCCAGTGGTCATGCCTTAAATGCAATGTCTAGTATTGCATTAGTATTGCATCCTTCTCATGGGCATTTAATACTTTTTGACTTTTCAGTCTGAGTTAAATCTCTTTTTTGGCTCAATTTATCTGTAAAAGAAAACATGCCTAATAATTCTGCACACCTGAATATAAGGTGATTTTCATTTCCAGCCTTCATGAACAATTATATATCACTTATACATTATTAAATACTAAATCAATAGTAGTTATTAGGATTACTGTGGTTTGGAATTGGTCAAATGTGCCTGGGAAAAAAATATGATCAGAAAATCAACGTGCCTAATAATTCTGCACTCCCTGTATGCTTAATTATACTTTTAAGAAACATATATTTAGTGTATTTATATATGCAATATATTTATGCAATATATAATACATATATAATGCAAAATATATGCATATGCATTTATCTTTTTAATATTTTCAAAAGATATTTTAAAAAAACATTTAACATTTAAAATGTACCAAATTATAATGTATTATAAACATTTACAAACTATTATTAAGCATTTCAATATGTATACTTATTCATATCAAAGATTCATATGTTGTTCATTACATGATCCGTTTGTAATAGGCTACTACTCAAATTACAAAGTTTCAAATTACAAATTACAAAGTACAAATTCCCATAAGGATTTCAACATCATATTATTTGAAATGCATCATAAACACTGATCTATATAGAGAACCGTGATCATAAATCATTAATAAAAAATCCCTGTTTTTATTTGTGTTTAAATTCAAACCACACATGATTAAACTCCTGATTGGTTCCAGAGCCATTGAGCGGCTCTGATACCCCTTTTCCACCAAGGCAGTGCTAGAGCTAATTCAGAGCCAGAGCTAGTCCCAGTTCATAGTTGGTTCGACTGAGGAGCCTTCTAAGAACCATTTGCTTTTCCACGGGCTGAGAGCCACAACAGAGCCAGGTCTTACGTCACTGTATACGTCTCATCTCTCTCAGCAACGCTAGCGAGGCAGCGGCAATGTTGCCAAGTATGTGGTTTTGCCGCGGGCTGTTTTTTCATGTCCGCGGGATGAAGCGACCCCAATTATGTGATATTTAGCCCCATATTGCGAATTTTAGTAGGCAACCATGCCAAAAAACACATATTTTACCCCCAAATGTGATTTTTACTGGGGAATCCGCCTCTGGAACTAGATTGGGCTTGTTTTGAGTAGCAATTGGGGGGGTTTGTTGTGAAAACCTGGCAACCCTGGGCAGCGGGAAACACACACACACACCAGGCTTGTTCGAGATGCATCGTCACTGCGCAGACCGATCCCCGTATGATATAAAAAAAAACGCATGAGTGAATCAAAAGCATTAGGAGTCATGTGCTCTCGCTGGACTCGTTATCATATGGCGATCGGTCTCTGCACAGCACCGCTGCGAACAAGCCATCCATCAACAATGCAAACGTTGCGTTACTATTCATTCACATGGCTTTACGATCCTACATCGGCATCAAAACACAACGCAAACACAGCGAATCCAACGCATTCATGTAGTTCGCCGTAATTTGTATAGACGGAGATTACAAACGAGCAGCAGCTGTTAGCTCCATTAGCTGCTATTTCAAACATGGCGGATCTCAAGTTTGTGTTCGTCTTGTTGACCCCGCCCCCAGCGCCTGACGTAATTGGTTCTTACTTCTAGCCCTGTTCTAGCCCAGCAATGTTTTGGTGCTACTTAAGAACCACTTTTCCTGGCTCGGAGCTAGGGCTTTGTGTGTGGAAACACAAAGAACCGATTTGAAACTAGGCTCTGGCTCCGATCTAGCTCTGGCTCTGCTTTGGTGGAAAAGGGGTATGATTGGTTCTCATGATAATAATGAGCTCAGCCTCTGACTCGTACCTCAGATTCCGATTATCTGATGCTGTGCGTGTAAATTATATGTTGCTTGAATGCGATTATAAATCTAAATTTAAACTGTAAATCATATAGAGCGATCGTGTCTCTTCAGAGGACTTTGAGGAAAACATGTGATTCATATGGATTACTTGGGCGATGTTTTTTTGTTGTTGTTTTTTGCGTGAGCATTTTGAAACGTGATCAATTTTGAAGAATTGTCTTTCATCGGAGGGTTATAAATCTCTCATTATTTTGTGACTCCAGGTAAGATTTGTATTTAATTCACGTTATTTTCTATGCCAGTCGTATTTTTGACACAAAATGTATTTGACACTTTTTCGTTTTCAGTTAATGTACATTTAATTTGACCAATCAGAGCCAAAGCTACATTTAATCGAAGCAAACACGAAGAGATGAAGATACTGCCCACAGAAGTTTCTGGTAAGTTTTAAAAGCATAAATAAATAGCTCACTGTTTAGTTCCCTTTCAAGGGAACGCCCCTGCGTGATTGCTTCATGAAGCACTTATGTCATCAGTCCAATAGAGAGACGGAACGTGATAGGCGGGTGACGTCATAGACCCCGGAAACTATAAAGCACACCGGCAAAACACACGCCGTTAGCTTCTGTTGCCTTCAACAAGCGCTCTGTGTCACTCTGTCCTTTGTCATTCTGTGTTGTGTCTGAGTTCAGACTTTTTTGTTTTCAAGTCGCACTCACACTCACACTCACATTTATAAGAGAGAAAAAAAGGCTATGGCGAGCGAACAACAGTTCAGACAGTGTGTTCCTCCCTGCTCACGCTACATTACGAGCGGGGATACACACTTGATGTGTGTTGTTTGTCTGGGCGAGCAGCACGTGCAGTCGGCTCTCGAGGGTGCCGGCTGCGAGCATTGTGAGGCGCTGCCTCTTCGCGTGCTGCGATCCCGCCGGGCACTCTTCGAGGAGGTTCCGGCGTCCCGGTTCGCGCTCCCCATGGCATGGGTCCCGCTGCTGCTGAGGCTCAGCGACGACTTATGTCGTGGGGTTCGCAAAAGGATCTGTCGGAGGGGATGGAGACGGGCCCCGCCCTATCTCATTCTTCACCCGGCAGATCCAGTGCCGCCTCTCTGGGTTCGGGAGCCCACTCTGCAGATTCTCCTGCCCGGGGAGCGGCCGCGGTGTTACAGATATATTCCTCCGAGGAGATTGATATCTGTAGCATCGACGCAGGGGGTGAGGACTCGCCACTTCATTCCCCTGCTGGTGAGGAGCTGATGGATGTGCTGAGCAGAGCTGTGGCCAGATTACATATTGACTGGCCACCAGAACAACATGAGCGAGCTGCCGTAAAAAGCAGACTCGACGAGCATTTTCTTCCCGCGCGCTCTGTTCAGCCTCCACGTAGGAGTCTGCCGTTTTTCCCGGACCTCCACACCGAGGTGTCGAGGTCTTGGAAGCGGCCCGTGTCTGCACGTATTTTCACCCCGCACACTTCCATGTACAGCAACATCGCGGGGTTGAAAAGACACGGTTATGGTCAGATGCCCCGGGTTGAGCAGACGCTCGCGAGCCATCTCTCACCCGAGTCTGCGTCTGCCATAAAGGCTCCGACTTTGACCACAAAACCGCTAAAAGTGACATCCTCTTTTGTGGGCAAAGCGTACTCGGCAACAGGTCAGGCCGCCGCGTGTCTGCACACTATGTCAATCGTGCAGGCATACCAGGCTGATCTGCTGCGAGACCTGGGTGAGAGCCACGAGATCGGAGTTGATACCATCAACGCACTCCGATCTACAGCTGATCTCGCTCTCCGTGCCACCAAGGAGACGGCCCGATGCGTCGGCCGTTCTATGGCAGCCCTGGTAGCCACGGAGAGGCACTTGTGGCTCAATCTTACGGAGATCAAGGAACGTGATAAAAGCTTTTTGCTTGATGCGCCGCTGTCTCCGGGAGGCCTGTTCGGTGACGCTGTCACCACTGTTACCGACAGGTTCCTGGAGGCAAAGAAACAGGTGGCGGCGCTCAAGCAGTTCCTTCCCCGTAAGCCCCAGGTCTCGTCTGCTGCTGGGCGGGAGCAGCAGACCCCGAGTACGAGCTCCTCCCATAGGGCACAGCAAAAAGTGAGTGTCGCCACTCGTACACCCCTTCAGAAAGGGTCGTCGGGTGCGCGGCGCTCACAGGCGCAGCCTTCTAAACCCAGGGCTGATCTGAGGACAGTCATTGTGGCGAGGAAGGCTGCGTCTAAGAAGTCCTGACGCCTCTGGGTCCAGGACAGTGAGGGTGATCCCCTCTGCGGGCGCACGGTGCTCACCGCTGTATACGGTACCCATGTGTCCGCGGTGCCCTCACGGGGTCAATCCGCCAACCCCGCCCGAGTGCCGGGGCGCGGAGAAGCCGCGCGGGTCATCTGAGGATGGCCGCACCCTCTTCGGATTGAAACTATGCCGTCGAGTTAGTCGTTCCATGCCGGTTCGCCGCTTCAGGGCGCTGCGCTCGCGGTGCAGAGTACATCAGAGGCCAGCCTCGAGAGGCTGGTACCCTTAGTAGATTTTGTGTCAGAGTGGGAGAATCTGCCTCACATATCTCGTTGGGTCCTGCGATGTGTAAGATTGGGGTACGCTATCCAGTTCAGATGCCGTCCCCCCAGCTTCAACGGGGTCCTCTCCACTGTGGTGGACCCCGAGCAGGCTCTGGTGATGACTCAGGAAGTACAGACTCTGCTGCAAAAGGGGGCTATAGAGAGGGGTCCCCCCCCCCCCCCCGGACAGGGAGTCAGGCTTTTACAGCCAGTACTTCATAGTGCCAAAGAAGGATGGAGGGCTGCGCCCCATCTTGGATCTTCACGTCCTGAACAGAGCCGTGGCAAAACTCAAGTTCAGGATGCTTACACTCAAACAGATCGTGTCTCAGATCAGGTCCGAGGACTGGTTTGTCACGATAGATCTCAAAGATGCATATTTTCATATCTCCATCCTTCCGCAGCACAGGAAGTTCCTGAGGTTCGCTTTCAGGGGAGAAGCGTACCAATATCGGGTGCTTCTTTCCGGTCTAGCCCTTTCACCGCGCACGTTCACGAAGTGCGTGGACGCTGCTCTGGTCCCCTTACGCTTACAGGGGATCCGCATTCTCAATTACATCAATGACTGGCTGATACTGGCGCAGTCAGCGCGTCTCGCGGTTCAGCATCGAGATGTTGTTCTCACGCATATGAGGAGGTTGGGGCTGAGGCTCAACTCCAAGAAGAGTGTTCTTTCTCCTGTGCAAAAGATCACTTATCTCGGTGTGAGTTGGGATTCGATCTCTATGCAGGCCCGTCTGTCAGAGCCTCGCGTAGGGTCGATCCTCTCAGCCATGAAAGGGGTGAAGCTAGACCAGCCGCTCACTGTAAAACAGTTTCAGAGACTGTTAGGTCTGATGGCAGCCGTGTCCAACGTGATTCCTTCGGGCCTGCTGTTCATGAGACCGTTACAGTGGTGGCTCAAGACCAGGGGCTTTTCCCCGAGGGGAAACCCCTTTCGTGTAATCAAGGCAACGCGGCGGTGTCTCCGCACCTTGGTTATGTGGAAGGACCCTTGGTTCCTGACCCAGGGCCCGTCCCTGGGGGCACCGTGTCAGCGTGCGTCTCTGACCACGGATGCCTCCCTGACGGGCTGGGGGGCGACCATGAGTGGGGGTCAGCCCAGGGTCTGTGGCAGGAACACCAGCGTTCATGGCACATAAATTGCCTGGAAATGTTGGCGGTGTTTCAGGCCCTGAAACACTTCCTGCCACATCTCAGGGGCCATCATGTGCTTGTACGCACAGACAGCACATCGGTGGTCTCCTACATCAACCATCAGGGGGGTTTGAGGTCCCGTCGCTTATACAAGTTGACGCGCCTTATTCTCCTCTGGGCCCAGGGAAAGTTGCTGTCAGTCAGGGCAATGTACATTCCAGGGCGGTTGAATGTGGAAGCAGACGTCCTGTCGAGGCAGGGGCCGAGGCCCGGGGAGTGGAGGCTTCACATCGAGGTGGTGGAGCTCCTTTGGGAGAAGTTCGGCAGGGCTCAAGTGGACCTGTTCGCCACTCACGAGAATTCGCATTGTCGTCTGTGGTTCTCCCTGTCGCCCAGCTCCTCTCGGACTGGACGCGATGGTACAGGAGTGGCCGAGGCTGCCCCTGTACGCCTTTACCCCGATTGCTCTGCTTCAGGGAGTTCTAGAGAGAGTGCGTCAGGACGGGGCCCGTCTTCTGCAAGTAGCCCCGTTCTGGCCAGGCCGGTTATGGTTCTCGGACCTAGTGTCTCTCCTCGACGGCTCTCCCCTGGAGATTCCAATCAGGAGGGACCTTCTCTCTCAGGCAGGCGGAGTCTTCGTACACCCCCGCCCGGAGTTGTGGAAACTGTGGGCTTGGCCTCTGAGGGGGCCCTGCTCATAAGTTCCGGTCTCTCAACCGAGGTTGTTGAGACCATTCTGCACTCCAGAGCTCCCTCTACGAGGAAACTTTACTTTCTAAAGTGGAGAGTCTTCACCTTATGGTATCGAGATCGCCTGCGGGATCCAGTTAACTGCCCTGCGAGCGTGGTGCTGGAGTTCCTGCAGGAGAGATTCTCTGCTGGGTTAGCTCCCTCCACACTGAAGGTGTACGTGGCGGCCATAGCAGCTTACCACACTCCTTTGAGTGGAGTTTCTTTAGGGAGACACCCGCTAGTAACCCGTTTCCTCCGTGGAACCTTGAGACTGAGACCTGTGACACGCACCAGGGTGCCGGCCTGGGACTTATCCATCGTCCTTCAAGGCCTGTCCGAGGCTCCCTTCGAGCCGCTTGAGGATGTTCCTGAGAAGTTTCTCACTTTAAAAACCTTATTTCTCCTTGTTATATCTTCCCTTAAAAGAATAGGGGACTTGCAAGCCCTCTCTGTTGCACCCTCGTGCTTGGAGTTTTCCCCAGGCATGGCTAAGGCCTTTCTCTCTCCGAGGCCCGGGTATATTCCTAAGGTCCTCACTAACCCAGTGAGACCTATTGTTCTCCAGGCCTTCTGTCCTCCTCCCTTCACGACGTCAGATCAGGAAAAATTTAATCTGCTTTGTCCCGTTCGCGCACTAGACACTTATGTCCACAGAGCTGCCCTGTGGAGGAAAACTGATCAATTGTTTGTCTGTTACGGACCTCCCTCGAGAGGAGGTCCAGTTTCAAAGCAGAGAATGAGCAAGTGGGTGGTTGAGGCTATCTCACTTGCTTATGTGGCGGCCGGACAGGTCCACTAGGAGTATGGCTGCCTCTCAAGCTCTTTTAGCAGGGGCCTCCCTGCAGGAAGTTTGTGATGCGGCGGGGTGGTCCTCGCCGCATACGTTCATCAGATTCTATGAACTTGATGTCAATGCTACTCCGGGGTCTCGGGTGCTCGCCTCTTAACTCATGCCACAGGCGGGCATTCAGACTCGCATGGGGACGTGGGTATTCTCGTTCCCAAAGCGGTGACGCAGCGCGAGTTCCCTTGAAAGGGAACGTCTCGGTTACGACTGTAACCTTAGTTCCCTGAATAGGGAACGAGACGCTGCGTCACCCTGCCATACTCCTCACATGCCCGCAAGCGCCTTGTTTCAGGCCTTCTTCAGAAGCTAACGGCGTGTGTTTGCCGTGTGCTTTATAGTTTCCGGGTCTATGACGTCACCCGCCTATGGGGGCGTTCCCAAAGCGGTGACGCAGCGTCTCGTTCCCTATTCAGGGAACCAAGGTTACAGTCGTAACCGATACGTTTTTTCCTAGGTGGATAGGGCTACTATGCATTTGCTAGCTAACAGTGGAATACCGCTGACACCAGCTAACAGTTAATAATATTAGATATATAGCAACTTCAGCACTATAGTCATATATAAAGTCCCTTTCTAAAGACTTTGATGAATCTGTTTAAAATTGACCTGGTGACATTTGTCTGTCTTAAAACAACTATAAAACATTGTCCAATGCATCGGCAGAAAACATAATTAGTCATTTTAACCTGTACAACATTACATTACCATTATTTTTTATTTGCAAAATGTAGTGAATTTGATGAATTTGGCTTCATGGTAATGAGGTAAATGATCTTTGAAAAGTTTGAGGTAACACTTTACAATACGGTTGTATTAGCTAACATTAGTTAATGCATTAGTTAACATGAACTAACCATCAACAACACCTCTGTTCAGCATTAGTTCATCTCTGTTAATGTTAGTTCATAAAAATCCAGCTGTTCATGGTTTGTTAATGTAAGTTCACAGTGCATTAAAGCTACACTGTGATATTTCCCCCCATCTAGCGGTGAAAAGGTATATGACCATCCAGTGAATATTAGTTTCTGTTCCTCTCAATTCCGATTTCGTTTTAACTCCTACGGTGGCTGATTTAGTCCAAGATTAACATGGCTTCCAGTTCGACCTCGTCCACATTCGACACGGTGCCATCGAGTATTAAAATGCGAAAGGCGAAGCTTGAATTTACGGGTATGTCCCTCTTTGGCTAATGTACTTTCAAGATGGAGGGGCAACATGGCGACCGGCATTCGAACCCCTCACCCGTATGTATTTTCAATGGCATATTATAAACTTACGAGAATACTTTATTACTTGAAGAAGTAAATATACATTAATGAGCACATATATTTTTGAAAGAACTAAGTGTTTTAGCTAAGAATAAACTAAAAAAGTTACACAGTGTAGCTTTAACTAATGTTAACAAGATTTTAATAATGCATGAGTAAATGTTGAAATTAACATGAACAAAGATAAATAAATGCTTTATAAGTGCAGTTCATTATTAGATCATGTTAACTAATAATCTTAACTAATGAACCTTATTGTAAAGTGTTACCAAGTTTGAAATAACCATGTTATATGAACTCAGATTTTTGACTTTGTCTTGAGCTGACCAGCCAACTATGGCAACGTTGATTGGTGTTTGCGTACATTCATTGTACTCACGTCATTCTTAAAAAGAAAACAAATCCTTCATCATCATTTATCTGCCTGTTTTTTTTGTGAAATATTAATTAATTGGCAAAGAATTCTTCAATTCTTCAAGCAAAGAAGAGAGAGTAAGTATGATTTAATCTCGTATCACCTCTGTTGTAGAGATTTTGAATCATGCCTAATGGAGGGTGATTCGGTCAGTCTTGATAGGAAAATTATATCACAACTGGCTCCAAATGGCTCATTTCTGTGCTTCCTTTGAGTCATTCATGTAAAAATCTCTGTTATTAAAATTTTTTTTCTTTTTTTTTCGGTAAAGCCCCAGGTCACTTGTCATAGTCGTCCTGGCATGCCATTTTGCACTACTTCTAATTTCCTTAAATATCTGCAGAGGTGAAGAGTGCATGTTATCATGACCACAATCGACACATTAATTGGAAATATAGGTTAAAATAAACCACAATAAAGTGGCGCAGGGGTAATACTGATGTGTTTTATGTCGTAGAATAAAACGTGAAAGTGTCTTGAGCTTGTGTTCACCACACACCTTATTTCAGCCATTTAAACAAAATCGCATTCAAAAAACACATTAACTTCGGTACGAGAGAACCGGAAATGCTAAACTCACTTACGAGTTTTGGCCTACAAGTGATGTAAATGGTAATTGTACTGCATTTATATATGTTGAAATACCTGAACCTGGTATATAACCTGAAATACACAGGTTGCTTCAAATAACAATATCAGTGAGTAGAGATTCATCAGTCACTGATATTGTTATTTGAAGCAATAATGCAACCTGTGTATTTCAGGTTATTTACCAGGTTCAGGTATTTCTCTTCTTCTAATCTTATGTTCATTGTAACTCATAGAGTACTGTATAGTGACGAAGGACAAGATGATACAAATGGACAAGCTTGATGAAGATATAGTCAAAGATTTGAAAGGTAAACTGAGAAATATTATATTCAAACATGGATGCAAAACTGTTAATCATTGATTCATTTTATATAAATATTTTTTTCACTTTCACAGATCCTGTGATAAAGAAGTCTTCAAACATTACGGTGTCTGAATCGCAAGCCCTCAGTTGCAGAAAATGCAAGTCGTACTCCGAAGTAAGCGTCCACTTGAAGATGATGTGGCATTTAAACTCTTCTGTTTCTTTGTTTGGTTCAGCCTTTTGCAGGCTTGTTTGTTAAATTAAAAAAAAAGTCCCAGGTGAAAAAGACACTATTAAATGTATTAAAAATGTACTTGTATGGTTTTTAGTACAATTCAAATATAATATAAACATACTATTTGGATTTCAATTGCATTTCTAATACATTTAAGAGTATGTCTTTTTCACCTGGGCTTTGTTTCTGACTTTTATTCAATGTCATATTCATAGTGTGCTTTTCAGTAATAGGTATAACTTAAATGTTCTACAAGTGGATGAAAATAGCTCTGCCATAGCATTTCACTGATCTTTCATTTATTATAATGTATTTGTCAAGAGATTATGTATGCTGCTGTACTTTTTTTAATGTACTCAAGGAATTTATTTTGTAATGTATATAATGATATAGTACATTAAAGTGTTTTAGATTTCAAAGTGTGTACGTGTCTTAACATTTATATTGAATAATTTTGCAGCTTTTTATACCATTTTGAATACTGAAAAAAACAGCTTATAATATACTAGTAGTGTAATACTAATGCATTTCTAATGTACTAAAAATGCTATTAAAATGTTCTTGAAGTGCATTAAAATTAATTATTAAAAATATATTTTAAATTAATTTTAAAGAAATACAATTATATTGCACTAAATGTACTTAAAGTTGTTCCATTTTAGCACAATTTAATATATTAAAATATATTGCAAATAGCTTAAAATTGATCTTAAGCATATCTTAAAATGCACTTAATATACTTAAAGTTGTTTCAAAATAATACATTTAATATGCATTTAGTATAGTATAATTTAAATATAATAAATATGTCCAAAAAAGCACAATTTAAATATATTTCTTTTTCACCTGGGTTATATAACAATATGAATAAATGATAAATCAAATGTCAATTGCATAAATTACTAATGATTATAAATAATTATGAAATTATATATAAAAGAAAATAAAACAGCACCAATGTCTGGTTGCTTTCTTAAAGTCAAAACAATGGCCAATCAGAGGTGTTTAAGAATCCGCTCAAAATGCTAGGGGGAAATCGGATCTGGTATTTTTTTTTTTTTTTTTTTGGGTAAAGGTACCCAAGTCGGTACCTTTGACAACACTATTCCTTCCCAGGTTTGTTTTAAGGAAGCTGATAAAAACTGAGATGTTCCCAGGTTTAAAAAAAAGAGGTTGGTATATTTTGAAATGTATCAGGGGCCAGTTTCATAAGAAGGTTAAACCAACTCTGAGTTAAATCTTGAACTCTAAGTTAACTTACCCTGAGATGGGAAACTGAAGTGTTTCTCAAACGGAGGGCTGCATCCTACCGAGACTGCATCCTTCCTAGTCCAGTCCTTCAGAGGCTTGTAGGCTCAGCAATTAAACGCTAGAATGAGACAGTTTAGTAAGTGTGCATGGCTACGTCACACATGTTCCCTCACACATGTTCCCGCCCCCACGGTCACGGTACAAAAATACTAATAAAACTTAATTTTGAAAAAATTATTTGTATTACAAATATTTAGATTAACTGGCTTTCTATTAATGCAATACAGCGAATGACAGCCGTCTGCGGTCTCCCAGTGGCTTTATTGTCAGTTTAGTGTGAAGTGATTAATTTACAGCAAAACAAAAGATAACATCAATACTTTCATATACAGTTGTGGTCATAATTGAAAGTGGGGGGTAAATCACATTATGAAATAAATGCTTTTCTCCAAAACATGTTGGTGATAATTATTGGCACCCTTTTATTAACCCTCTGAAGTCTGAGCTGTTTTGGGGCTCTTTCGAAGTTTTGACATGCTCTGACATTTGTGCTTTTTTCAGTTGCTTATAAACCTATTAATGGCAAACGTGTCATTACACTGTATTCAGCACAAACTGGGCTACCATAATATGAGAGCAACATATATGTTTGTATTTTTGAGAGAATAATGTTTATGCATGTTTTTTTTAAAAAAGTTGCTGGGAAACCCACGAGCGCTGATTAACGATCAGGTGCAGCTGCGGCTCATGAACGCTGCTATATGCTGTGTTTTGTTTGTCATTTGTCGGATCGTTTTGTCTTGCTCACGCTGTCTCCCTTGCAGTGTCTGTCCTCCGTGTCCTGAGTTCCAGTTTACTGTCCGGAGTTGGACAGAAGTTGGACTTTCTGATGTTAAGTTCCTTGTTGGATTCTGTTCTGGATCTGCCCATTGTAGTCCCTGTTGCCACCAAGGACCAGCTGCACCACAACGTTTAAGATCATTGCACTGTTTGTTCTGAGTTTATCCTTAATAAAGGATTTTTGCACTTGCAACTGAATCTCAAGTTATCTTTCCTGACATTAGCTATTTTCCTACAGCCACTTTCTATTTTGTGAAGCTAAACCATCTTTTGCTGCACATCAGAACTATATTCTTTGGTTTTACTCATTGTAATAAATGATTAAGGAAATTTTGCTTTTGTGTTTCCTCATATTTATACATATTTCTGTGAAACAAGACGTCATGGCTGGACAATTTCATGTTCCTAGTCACCCTGCTGTGTTAAAAATTCAAATATGAATGGGAATATACTTCAGAGATATTTTACTCATAAACAATTCTGGGGGTGCCAATAATTGTGGCCAATGTGTTTTGGAGAAAAACATTTACTTCATAACGTGATTTTCCCCCGACTTTCCATTCTATTACTTCAATGAAAGGTTACATTTTTCCAATTTCTTTGAATGATAGCTCAAAAGGATAAACAATACAGATTTATTTTTACAGCCATCTTTGATCATATTTATCAGGGGTGCCACAAAATTGTACGAAAACATTATTTTTGTCTTGCATTGCATAATAAACTCAGACAAGCTCAGAACTGACTCGTTTTCCGTCAGTTTATTTTCGTGTAATTTAAGGCCTCGAAGGATACATTCAATGTGTCAAAACAGCATTTTGAACAGAACTGCTTTGATACTGTAACATACTGCTCTGAGACTCAAAAGTTGAGGATCCAAATACAGCTTTATTGAAGGGTAATCCACAATCGTAGTCAAAAACAGGCAAGAGGTCATACACAGGCAAGCAGTCCAAACAAGGAAACAAGACAGGAGAGACAGGCAAAAGGGTAATCCACGGAACGGGCAAGAAATCCAAAACCAAGAGACAAGAAACCAGGGAAAATGCTCAGAAATGCAGTGTTACAACTAATAAGACATAGCAATGATTGACAGAATTGACCAGGCTTATATAGGGTGAGCTAACAAGGTAAATGAGACACAGGTGTATGTAATCAGGAATGATGTGTCCAGGCAGTGAGTATTGTGGGTAATGTAGTCTGTGGTGATATGGCAATAGTCTGAGGTGGAGTGCCCTCTGGTGGACTACACGGGCACTCTCACTGGTGAAAGGAGCGGCTTCCAGATGCTCCTAAACTGTCCAGGAGGAAGGTGGAGCGGAACCGGGAGCGGGATGGAGAGTCAGGCCCGTGGAGTGGAAGAGGGCCTGGAGACTGAGGCAGAGCAGGCAGCCAGGGCGAAACAGACTGGTTTGATGACCAGGGTGGCCCAGGCCGGACAGGCAGCCAGGGCGGAGAAGGATGGGCAGATGACCAGGGTAAAAGGATTGACCACCATGGTGGTTCTTGAAGACCCCTGCGGCGGAGCAGACGAACACCAAAGCTGCGCAGACGGTCTTGAAGCCCATGGTGGAGCAGGCTGAGCAGGTGGTCCGGTCAGAGTCCTCTCTGGACTCGTGACAGGAAGCGGAGTCCTCTCTGGACTCGTGACAGGAGGCGGAGTCCTCTCTGGACTCGTGACAGGAGGTGGAGTCCTTTCTGGACTTGGGACGGAAGGAGGCGGAGTCCTCTCTGGACTCGTGACAGGAGGCAGAGTCCTCTCTGGACTAGTGACAGGAGGTGGAGTCCTTTCTGGACTTGGGACGGAAGGAGGCGGAGTCCTCTCTGGACTCGTGACAGGAGGCGGAGTCCTCTCTGGACTTGGGACAGAAGGAGGCGGAGTCCTCTCTGGACTCGGGACGGAAGGAGGCGGAGTCCTCTCTGCACTCGGAACGGAAGGAGGCGGAGTCCTCTTTTGGACTTTGGTCATGGGCTGGAGCCCTCACTAGACGCTGGTCAGTGGCTGGAGCCATCTCTGGACGCTGGTCAGTGGCTGGAGCCCTCACTAGACGCTGGTCAGTGGCTGGAGCCATCTCTGGATGCCGGTCAGTGGCTGAAGCCATCTCTGGACGCTGGTCACGGGCTGGAGCCCTCACTGGATGCTGGTCAGTGGCTGGAGCCATCTCTGGATGCCGGTCAGTGGCTGAAGCCATCTCTGGACGCTGGTCACGGGCTGAAGCCCTCACTGGACGCTGGTCAGTGGCTGGAGCCATCTCTGGATGCTGGTCAGTAATTGTTACATTAATCGTTACATTAATTAGTGTTGTTACAGGTGGGTTAAGTGCTTTCTGGTAACCGATGTTGCTATTTCAAATCACCAAAACAAACACTCCCCTACCCCAAAAGGGTCTCGCCCCTATTTTGATAGCTCCGCCCCACACATACATACACAACCCAGGCAACAACTATGGCAGAATCTGCTGTGCCAGCCGGCCGAGGGTATGATGTCATCAATAAGTGAAAGCAATGTGTGTTAATATTAGTGCTGGGTGGTATACCGGTCCATACCGAATACTGGTATTTATTTAAAGCCTCATTTACTATTCCCTACGTTATCCACTTATATTGTTCACTTGAAGGAGTGAATGAAAACGAGTGAGTGAATTCGGACAGCCGTTGTGTGTACATCGGCTGTACACTCGTTATTTCGGTGCTCGAGAGAGCGCGGTTTCTGCGTGGAGCGCCGTGATGAGATTAACAACATTCTCCACATGGATCATATAGCACATATATAGATATCGAGCGCGTTTAATTTTTTATGGACCTACTTCCTATAGCTCTAAACATGAACCAGCAGCATGTATGCACACATATTTCATCACGTCTTCTTCAAATGAAATGTATGCAAAGGACAATGATACAACCGTAAGTCTGATCACGCGATGACACGATGGGTTATTCTGCTACACGGAAGACAATGATGTTAATTAATAAATAGACTGACAATTCAAAGAAGAATGGGCAAAAAAGCATGTCTTTCTGTGTTGAACTGACGTGTGTCATTTGTTCTGAGACTGCAGTGCTCTTAAATGTATTGAAAATATCCTTAGACCAATGGTTCCCAACCACGTTCCTGGAGGCCCACCAACAGTGTACATTTTGCATGTCTCCTCAATCAAACACACCTGATTCAAGTCATATGCTAGTAGTGACTTCAAAATCTTATGTGGGTGTGTCAGACAAAGGAGACATGCAAAATGTGCACTGTTGGTGGGCCTCCAAGAACGGGGTTGGGAACCACTGCCTTAGACCTTTTAAATGTTCTTCCACGTTTCTCCCTCATTTTGGCAGTTTGTTATAGGGTTAGATTTTTTAAATGCTTAAGGTGCCCTCAACTGTTTTTTTTTCTCTCTCCGTGGTCATATTTTAATAAGTCTGTAATGAGTGTGTTGCAGGTTTGTGTTTTATTGGTTGTTGTCTCCCCACAGCATTATTTTGTGGGGCTTTGCAAACCTGTATTGACTCTAGTGTGGAATTTTTCTACAATATTCAATCATTATGGCAGTAAAATAGGGCATTCAAGTGAATCTACTGCAGTATTTCCTCTCTCAATCAGTAGAAAATGTGGTTAACACCTGGTCATGCATTGGGAAAAAAAATACCGTCATACTGTGAAACAATAAAGTGATATAATTTTTTGGTCATACTGCCCAGCACTAGTTACTATGGTAATCCAGGTCGAATGTTCAGGGAAAAAGTCATCCCTTACATCCCAAAACTCAGTTCTCATGAATAACTCGATAGCACGAGCGTGAACATATTACAATTATGACAAGATTATAGAGTTATATCGATCACGAAAAGAGGAACCAAAGGAAACAAACATATATTAGGAGTTTATTATCTTACTTTTCAGACACACGTTGGGAGCTGACGCTTGAAATAGACAGTGAGGAGGTTTAGACGTTTCAGGCTTATCGGGTGTAGAACTGAATGGGCCTTTATCATGTGAACGACAATACGATTGCAAATGAACAAACAAGTAAACATGACACACAAGCATATTCAACCAAAAGCCAGCATATATTAGTTCTGTTAGTGTTGTCACTTATGACTTTGATACGATACCAGACTTAAATACCTCGATACCGGTACTGAATCGATACCATGCTCCTTGGTTTCTTGTCTGACAGTTTTTGGATTACTTGCCTGTTCCGTGGATCACCCTTTTGCCTGTCTCTCCTGCCTTGTTTGCTTGTTTGGACTGCTTGCCTGTGTATGACCTTTTGCCCGTTTTTGTACTACGATTGTGGATTATCCTTTAATAAAGCTGCGTTTGGATTCTCAATCTTCTGTCTCAGAGCAGTTACGTTACAATAATAATAACTACATGCCAGTGAACATCCTTACAGAGATATTCATTATTATCAATCATGTTAACACTAACCTTTCTATTCTGAACAGGTTGGGATGACAAATCTTATTTCATGATACAAGTAATTTCATATTTTTTAAATGTAATTTTATAATTACAATATAGATATTTAATTTAATCTTTGCTTAAAAAAAAAAAAAAAAAAAGCAAAGATGTAAATTACAAACAATATGACAAAAACAGTGCTTTATTTTGAGCCACAGTAGGTCTATTTAACAGGAGCATTCCTGTTACAAGAAAGAAATTAAATAATCAAATGAAAAAAAAAGCATATTCTCCACTATAAATTAAATATACACTGATTCTTAATTATAATTATACACTGCTTCTCATTAAAATTATTCAGTCAAGCATGGGGTGATTTTCTATTTTCTTTTGTCGTTTGATTAACATTAATCACACAGAATATTAGGTCCAGCCCTTTAAGAGCAGCACGGACCCAATGTATTGTAACACATCCGAACTCTATATACGTTCACTAAAGCTACCGTATACCAACTGTTTTTACCTGAATTCAGTGGCGGCTTGTCAATAGAGGGCGCTGGGGCGCCGCCCCCATCAATATTCCAGAAATATACATGTATACAAAAATGATATAAAAATGTAATAAAAATAAAATAGTTTACTCATACGACGTGCCGGCTGTTAGTAAGAGCCTCAGCATTTAATAAAAACTGTCTTTGATCGGTTAACTATTTTATATGTTCTTCAATATGTTTCCAGACATCCCAACCTGAAAAAAGTCAGTTCAGGGAGGTATCTAACCCCCCCAGCAGCTGCACTCGGAGTGTCACGCGCTTGTTATGAGAAACGTAAGGGCTGGCTGGATGTGTTGTTAGCAATGCCCTTTATTGCTTTCCCTGTCTTTTATTTCAAAGTGTCAGTACTGAAGTTTTGTGGACAACAACGGGGGTAAGAGACCTCAAATATCTGACTGAACAATGCAAACGTCATGACACTACTGAGATGACTGACTTTAATCAGAGAGTCATTGAGAAATTTGCTGGCCAGAAAGAAAAGAGCAAAATGTATGTTCAAGTAGTCAACATGCTAGTCTGTTGTTGCTGTTTTCTTTTGTTTTTCCTTCGTGATCGCATGCTGTCTGAGTGAAAGGCATGTGAGCGTGCTTCAGTTCGCGCTTTATTTTCTCATGCATGATTCTGTTGCTTTCTTTGTCATGCACTGCGCATATATATTTGACTGTTCTGCTTCCATTGTTTAATGAACATAAACAGAGCTCTACACACACCTCCTGACTCCTGCTGTCACACATCGATGCAAATTAAGAAATACTGCTCTAATTAGCGTGCTGTCATTCTTAAAGTACCGGTTCTAATAACATTTCATATTGCACCGTTTTTAATAGCAGGGTATCGCGATACTTTTCCAGTACCGGTATATCGTGCAACACTAAGTTCTGTGAAACAAAACAAAATCAATGTCAGTCGCCTATCGAGAAGAAATAAAGCAACGTCGGCATCCGATTGCAGGCCTTCCTGCTCCTTGAGTTCTCTCCAGCGCTGGAAAGCTGATACTTCTTGCCTGATTGTGATATGTCTTATTTTGTTCCATAGACATCCTCTCTCTTTCTGTCGTTGCTCGGCTAATGTCCGTCTTCTTCTTCTTCTTCATCTTCTTTCTATTTTACGGCAGTTGGTATCCAGCTTATTGGTGCAGGCTAATGTCCGTCCTGTGTGTCATGTCTTTTGAATAATGACGTGCACTGAGCACTCTCTTCTCACCATCATTAGTAGACACAGCCCTTACTGCTGATTGGCTATAAGTTTGTTTTGGTACTCGGCCTGAGACACATTTACAAAAGCATTTTTGAAATAACACTTACCCCACCTGTAATTATTTTAACCTTTAATAAAGTTACCAGCCGACAGGGCTCCCTGTATGTTTACAGCATCAGTTGAGAGATTTTTTCCCTTGAGAAAAATGAACATGTAGCTACTGTGCCTGATATTTATCCAAATTAATCAATATTGAATCAAGGTCAGAATCAAGATGCAAGCTTAATAATTGAAATCGTGAAATTTGTGTCAAGCATTAATAAAAACAGTAGCCTACCAGCCATTGTACCATGTAAACTTACCTTAATGAAATTCTGTTTATTTACCAAATGTTTTAACAATCACAAAACAATTATTTTGTATGCAATGGTAGTATTTGCCCTGAATGATAGCATTATTTATATTTTCAAGATTTCAATAGATATTACAATTTATTTTTTATTGTGAATTCTTTCAGCCACGACAATCGTGCAGTGAAAAATCTGATATGGTGACAGCTCTAATTCAAATTAGTTTAAATAAAGGTTGTGAGATGAATGTGGCTATTTATGAAGAAAGAACAGAGACATGTGAGGCATCAAAATGCTGTGTTCTGTAAAGCAAAATAATTGCTTTAAGTTTTGTTAGCAATAAATAAAAAAAAGTGTCAATGCCGTCTGTTAAAGGGATAGTTCACCCAAAAATGAAAATTCTGTCATCATTTACTCACCCTCAAGTTGTTCCAAACCTGTATGAGTTTCTTTGTTCTGCTGAACACAAAAGAAGATATTTAGAAGAATGTTTGTAACAAAGCAGAGAGAGCAACCATTGACTACCATAGTAGGGAAAAACATATGGTAGTCAATGGTTGCTCTATCTGCTTAAAGTAACCCTTTAAGTCTAGATCAATGTGAATACACAACACCGTTAACTCTATATATGTTCATATTTTATGAAGTAGTACTTACTAACCATGAAAAATTATGTAGATGTTTATTTTTCCTCCTCTGAACTTGTGTCTTGAGCAGAAGTTATTCTGAAACTCCTTTCAATTTTGCATTTTCTTCAGAACTTAAACCTGTTATACCAGGACTTTCTTGGAAGACTAATAGAACTATTTTTTCATAAGAACTTATGACATACGAGTGAAACTATGTGGATAATCACTGTCTGTCCTCAAATGACCCACACACAACATATCTGAAATTACGGGTAAGAAGAGACAAACACTAAAGAGAAAGAGAAACAGACAGCCAGCACTAAATATATAATTAAGAGACAGACGGCACTGTCTGCAGATGTTTCTCTGAGCTCCGATCAGCGATGGCAGCATTATGCCATTCATTCTGTGAGATGGGCAGTATTTTAATTAAATGTATTTAAGCTTTCCAAATCTTTCAAAGTGGATGGTGAAGTCTTCTAAAGCAATAGGGCAACAACACAGGCTACATGAGGTGAAATCAATGACATTGACAATGACCTGTGCTTCTAACAGCAAGTGGAGAGCTGTCATTCCAACCACATAATTTTGCGTTCCAGCCACACACAGTTTGCAAATGTTCGCTGGAACCTCTTTTCAGATCATTTGAGAAAAGCAAGCAAGGAATACAGTATAGAGCATTTTTTTTTTTCTGTAAGAAAGCCAGTCCAGGGACACTCGGGCTAGTTGACGGAACTGTCACTTGCCCGCTCAGGCCAGTTCTGCATCTTCACAGAAGTTGATAATTTGCGCATTTGTAAAGCCTTTCCAATTTAAATATTCAAGCGGACATAGACGGGAAAGTGCCCGCGTCTCTCAGTTTTGTTCAGCAACACACAGGGACGGACTGGGGCTAAAAAACAGCCCTGGACTTTCTCCCAAATAGGCCCATCATCCGGCCATTCACCCCTAGCCGTGCGCAACAGACACTACCAGGATGTACTATGCCACAATACTGTCAGACAAGGTATTCACAACAAGTAACATCTCAAAACCAATGATGATAATAAACTTTGATTTATATTAAGGCTGTGAAATTATGAAAATGGCTAGGCCCTATTAATTTTGTCTGTGAAGATTTCACAAACAACCACCAGGTCTTTGCCAATTCCACAATAATAAACACAACTAGAATGTACATTTCCTGAAGAAAATGTGAGTGGTGCTTGCCGTGGCAAAACTCGCCACCCGGATGCTACTGGGATGCAAAAAAGCGAAGCAACATGTCTGTAGGATGTTCTGGGGCTGAGATATGGCTTATTCATGTGTTTGTACGGTTGCTAGGGTACTATAAATGGTTGCTGGGGTGTGGCTATTAGGGATGAAACGGTATGGAAATTTAACATCACGATTATAGTGACCCAAATTATCACGGTTATCAATATTATCACGGTTTTGTTCAAACGAGATGAAAGTGTTCAAAAAGAACAGATGCTCACACTTAAAACATTTCAACAAGTTTTATATTTGAAATTCAACAAACAACAAATAACTAAAGCAGCTCTAAGCACTTTTTTTAAGCTAGATTCTGTGGGATTTCCTTCCTTAATTAATGGCCGTCATCAATAGCAACGCATAACACATAAATAATAATAATTTGTCGTAAATATAATCTCTAATATTATCACTGTAAATACTCTATGCTGTTCTGATACAGAGATATAGGTCTTGGTAAACGGTTGCTAGGGTACTCTGTTTGGTTGCTATGGAGTGGCTTGGCAGCATCCAATGATGATACTGCTTGTCAGTATGAATGATATAAACCAACCCCCATGTCTCTATGATGTTCTGATGCAGAGATATAGGGCTTGTTAAACGGTTGCAAGGGTACTCTGTTTGGTTGCTATGGAGTGGCTTGGCAGCTTCCAATGATGATACTGCTTGTCAACACCCATGTCTCTATGCTGTTCTGATGCAGAGATATAGGTCTTGGTAAACGGTTGCTAGGGTACTCTGTTTGGTTGCTATGGAGTGGCTTGGCAGCATCCAATGATGATACGGCTTGTCAGTATGAATGATATAAACCAACCCCCATGTCTCTAAGATGTTCTGAGGCAGAAATATAGGTCTTGCTAAAGGGTTGCTAGGGTACTCTGTTTGTTTGCTATGGAGTGGCTTGGCAGCTTCCAATGATGATACTGCTTGTCAGTATGAATGATATAAACCAACCCCCATGTCTCTATGATGTTCTGATGCGGAGATATAGGTCTTGTTAAACGGTTGCTAGGGTACTCTGTTTGGTTGCTATGGAGTGGCTATGCAGCATCCAATGATGATACTGTTTGTCAGTATGAATGATATAAACCAACCCCCATGTCTCTATGATGTTCTGATGCAGAGATATAGGTCTTGGTAAACGGTTGCTAGGGTACTCTGTTTGGTTGCTATGGAGTGGCTTGGCAGCATCCAATGATGATACTGCTTGTCAGTATGAATGATATAAACCAACCCCCATGTCTCTATGATGTTCTGATGCGGAGATATAGGTCTTGTTAAACGGTTGCTAGGGTACTCTGTTTGGTTGCTATGGAGTGGCTATGCAGCATCCAATGATGATACTGTTTGTCAGTATGAATGATATAAACCAACCCCCATGTCTCTATGATGTTCTGATGCAGAGATATAGGTCTTGGTAAACGGTTGCTAGGGTACTCTGTTTGGTTGCTATGGAGTGGCTTGGCAGCATCCAATGATGATACTGCTTGTCAGTATGAATGATATAAACCAACCCCCATGTCTCTATAATGTTCTGAGGCAGAGATATAGGTCTTGGTAAACGGTTGCTAGGGTACTCTGTTTGGTTGCTATGGAGTGGCTTAGCAGCTGCCAATGATGATACTCCAAAGGCTGCTTGTCAGTATGAATGATATAAACCAACCCCCATGCCTCTATGACATTCAGATGTGAAGATATCCCTCTGTGGATTTGTGTTGCTAGGGCGTGGCTAGGAAGTGTTGAAGGTGATTTGTGATTGGCTGTTGATGCCCCGAGTCAAACAAATCCACCCTCATGTTTCTATGACACTTCTATCCAAAGATATCCCTTTGATGTTTTGGAATGGAAGTCTATGGGATCAGTTGCTAGGGAGCTCTAAATGGTTGCTAGGGCGTGGCTTGATAGGGTCACAGTGATCCTGAGATAGTGATTGGCTGTCTGAGTAAATTGAGCCCACCCCCTTGTCTCTGAGACACTGTGAGCCAGAGCTATGGTCAATACAAAATCCCTATGCAATTTCCCATTGTAAGAGAAACACATGAGTTTAATGGGACGTCCTCCCCATTATAAGTCAATGGGGCAAATTTGTGGAGCTCTAGCACCCCAGGGGTATAACTTATACCCCATTGCGATGTGTCATCTTACAGGGCCTGCCAGCCTCTTCAAATGTGGTGACACATGAGTTTCTACGAAATCCTCTCTCAGAATTATGACTCGTTAAAATTTTTCACAATGTTAAGTCTATGGGATTTTTTTCGCTACTTTTTCGCCCCTGGGGCGAACACCGTACCCCTGACCCCTTAGAAAAGATATAGCACACCATTCCCGAATAGGCCGCATGTTTTGAAACCTCATTCATGGGTCTGTGACAAACGGTGCTGGAGGAGTAGCGCGCCGAAATGTTGTCCGGAATAATAATAATAAACCGTTTCTGGGGTGAGATAGTAATAGTGATGCCTTGCTACGCAAGCACCACTAAATATGAAAGACAAGGAAAAACTGCACTCTGATGGAAGACAGACAGAAAGTGCAAGCTAGGATTTTTTTGGTTAAACAAAAATTTATTCAATTATTTAGCCCCCTTCCTTGTATGTTAGCATGTTTAGAGTGGTAGCAATGCATGCCTGATATTTTCCCGTTTAATTCAATACCTTAGTCTTCATTCCACCAGAAAATGTGAGCTCATCACTACAACCTCTCATATACAACAAAGTGAATGAAAGAAATTAAATCCAATGCAATACGATGATGAATGTCCAAAAGATGACACTCACAGACGGGTTTAAATGGGGTTGGATACACCTGCGTGAAGTTGGCCCCCCACCCAACGCAAAACGTAATCAAACTATGCTCAATCGTTTGTGCTCCGTTTGTGCTGGTTTGTGCTGTAAAAAGTTTCGTTTGTGCTGTTTCGGTTTTTTAGATATTAAAAGAATATTTTTAGGTCATTCTGAGGTCACTCAGCCCCCCCACATGCTGCAAATTCACCCAAAATAGTCTCGTTCGTTTGTGCTTCGTTTGTGCTGGTTTGTGCCGGTAAAATTTTCGTTTGTGCTGCTTTGGGTTTTAAAATATCAGAGATTGAATTATAGACGATGACGTCACCAGCCCCCCCACATGCTCCAAATCCACCCAAAATAGACGCAATCGTTTGTGCTCCGTTTGTGCTGGTTTGTGCCGGTAAAATTTTTGTTTGAGCTGCGTGGGTTTTAAAATATCAGAAATTGAATCAAATGTTGATATTTATTAGGCCTATACAAGGCTGACTGAATAAAATAGATCAATCAATGGTCACAAGATGAAAAATAGTTATAGACAGCTCTGTATTTTTGTGTGAAGTTAGTCAGTAGCCTATAGCCTACGATGTAGGAGCATTTTATTTCGGGTTTGTCATTTATTCAATCTCTAATGTTAGATGCTAATAAAGATGATTTAATAGAACATCAACTTCTTATCAGTGTTTTTGTAGTCCCTGTTGTCTTTATTAAAAACTTCATGTTGTTCAGACATTATGTGACTTTTTTTTTCTTTCTCTTTCACACTTTTAAAGTAGAATTGACAAAGACGTTCTGTCAGCACATAATTTGTTCAATAAACAATTTAAATTATCTTCACTTCAGTCTGTCCTGATTGTATTTTATTTTTACGAGTTTCATCTGCTACACTTCACTGCCACCACTAGGTGCAAGTGACACTTCTGTTCAAGAATGCTCTTGTATAAAGTGGTGTAGAGTTAGTGGAGAAAAGGTCGATATAAATCAAACAACAAAAGTCGTTACTGATCCAAATTTCTGGCCAATGTAAGTATACATTGTTTTAACTGTCAGTTACAATATTAGTAGCTTCAAGAATAATTGTACAACATTCAAGAAAGCTAGGCATGCTCTTGGCATGACTTGATATTGAACAGAAACCTCATTAATAACACTTATATTACTAATTTAGCTATGAAATGCTGATTGCAGTTGCACAAAGTTGCCTTTTAGTATTAAAAAACGACCATGGGTCACATGTGCATCTGTATTTAACATTTCATAGCTAAATTAGTGATATTAGTGTTAGTAAAGAGTTTTCAGTTCAATAAACACTGACAATCTAGGGGTCAACATTACCATATTGGTTCGAATATAAGATATATTATCCATCTACATTATCCTTACTATATTATATTATCCTTATATTCAGACCAATACAGTAATATATTAAAACAAATTTATGCTGTACATGCTATTTTTTCAGAGTCAGGATAATTGAGGATAATTATGTTTTGCTTATACCAGATGCCCAAGAAACCAGCAGTCGACAGGGATTCCATCTTCACAGTCCTGTGTTCATCAAAAGAGGCCATAGTCCAAAATGGCAACATAGCTACTCCTAATCAGAGTATCTGGACAGAGCTTAGTAAAAAGCTAGACAACAAGATCACTGCAAAGGCACTATACACTTTTGTTAAATTAAACAGACACAACATCTGGAATGCTTTAGGGTTTACTCATGAAAGTAATCATGAAACAAGTGGCAGTAGTGATGACACTGATTTTGAGCCAGGGTCCCTTTCCTCCAGTCCAAAAGATTGCTGCACTTTTGATTTTGAAGTTCCATTTCATAAATGGATTGAATTTATGCCTGAAAAAGTAACATACAAAAACAAGTTCTCTAAAACAAAAAAAAGGGAATACACAATTTTGAAGCCTGGTATCTGGACGCATGTGATAAATCACCACATTTGGCAAGAAGTGAAATGCCCCTGCACATTTGCTTTTAAAAGAGCCAAGGTCAGTCACAGACAAATATATTGTAATCAGAGGCAACTGTAAAGAGTGTCGTGGCCACATTCACATAAAATGTGACAAAAAGCCTGAAATAAACAGCACAATGATGTTCAGGTGTTACCTTAAAAACACTGATGACTCCCTGCATACTGGCTGTTCCAAGCGTGCGATGTCTGGTAACTTGCGTGTGCAGATATCCAAAGAACTGTGTGAGGGTAGAAAGGAACCCCATGTATGGAGGGCATCAGAGGCAACAAAGCTGATGGATTTTGGAGATCCTGAGCCAAGTCATCTGCCTAATTTGGCCACTCTGCGCAAAGCAAAGCAGGAGAGAAATGATTTAGAATTAGGCGACAAGGATCCTATTCTGTCATTGCAGATGTTAAAATACAGTGCACCTCACAGTGGTAGCATTAAAGACATTGGACTAGACAAGTTTTTCTGTCACTATTGGAGTCAAACACAAATGTATATGTACAAGACATTATCAAAGACATCTACTAACCCCACTGTGAGTTTTGATGCAACTGGCTCCGTGGTGAGGAAACTACAGAGACCAAATGGCAAGTCTGGCCATATATTCCTATATCAGGGTGTTGTGGCAGGGGGTGAGAGCTCAAGTGTCCCAGTGGTGCAAATGCTGTCAGAGAGACATGACGTTAATTCAATAACACATTGGCTGACAGAATGGTTACGCGCAGGTGCACCTACTCCAAAAGAGGTTGTGAGTGACTTTTCTCTGGCTTTGCTCGGAGCTTTGGTCAAGGCTTTTACTCCTCATCCTGATCTTAAGACCTACATCAATGAGTGTTGTGGTGTCTTACTCGGTAGACAGTCAGCAAAAATCCCACCTTGTTTTGTGCGGGTTGATGTTGCACACTGCATCAAGATGATCTGCCGGTGGGACTGCTTGAAAAAAAACCCACATCGCATTAAAGATTTCTTTGTTAGGTCAATAGCTCAGCTTCTCATGTCACAATCCATGGACGATGCAAGAGAGCTACTAAGATGCATTACTATTGTGGCTCTCAGCGAAACAGAGGGCAGTGACAGCTCTGGAGCCCCCCTCATTTCAGAAAGGTGCAAGAAGTACCTAAAAGCCCGAATTGCAGAAGAGTGTGTCATCATTTCAGATGTAGAGGGTGTGGACCTGGAAGACGTGGATCCATGTGACCAAACACAGACAGACCTGAAGCAGTGGGTAACAGATATATGTGAGGAGAGCAGGTCACTTGCCACATCTAATGGTGATCATGATAATATGCACTTCCTCCCTGAGATTATTCCAAATATAATCTGGCTTGCAAATTACTTGCCTCTCTGGACAGGGGTAATGATCCCTCACTTCCGGAGCTCCAAAATCACCGCAAGTTCAGCCAATGTCGAAGCCGAGTTTAAAAACATCAAACGCGGCCTTTTCAAGCATGAACACTTGCCTATTCGAGTGGATCGATTCATTGCTCGACATCTGTCCTTCATTGAAGGCAACATGCGTATTTTTTCTGCAAAACAAAAGAGTGAGGTAAAAGGTGAAGAGGATGTGGCTGTTGCGACAGTGATCGACACAGGAGTCAATCCACTACCCACCACAACCTGCAGGATGGATGGAAGGCCAGAGATGGATGCCTCCTGCTCTGGGAAGTCTGACACTGTCACAAACATCCATCCAACAGATGAAGAAGCTGTTGAAAACTGGAGAGGCTTAGCAGTTCCACCCAAAAAGAGGAAGAGGAGTTCATACCTCTCTCCTTGTCCTGAATGGCTCCATGCAGATCCATCTGTGAGAGGGAAAAGACTCAAAGTGGACCTGTTGAAAAATGGAAACAATCAACAGCCTGTTAAACTCAGGAAATCAAGAATCTCTGTCCTGAACACATGTGCATTTGATGCTTTTTGTCAATGCTTATGTTGTGCTTACTGTGATTGTGTCACTTTTGAAAATATTGTTTGCAATGAGGATTCCAACAACCTCCTCCAGCTAGTGAAATCCATCACCACAAAGGGTCTGAATGCACAGGCCTACATACAGAGGGCAGAACTGCTGAGCGAAATATTCAAAGCTGTCCGACTGAAGTCTGGCGCTCTCCAAATCGATGCACAATGCCACATCTCCACTATCATTGAAAAGTCAATGACAAAACGCACTTGTGCTTCATTAACAAAACAGTGCTCTTCACAGTATTGTGGTCTCAGCAAACAAGTCACAAGGGAAATTGCATTTGTTTGTAGTTCTGTTGCTGTACTGCAGGCTTCTGGCATGGCTCATCTTCAGACTGCAGTGGAAGAAGGCCTTGACCTTCCGGAGTCCCCCTGCCTCAGGCCGATCCAAAGTCCGTCACAGTGTCCCTCTGCAATCAAGCCAGATACCTCAGAAAAAGTACTCTGTGCAGGGAAAGTTTCTCACAGTTACAGTCTGGGAGAACTTATGTGGATTGACACTGACCTGGGAAGCAGCTCCACAGAATTTCCTTTGAGTGAATTTCCCTCCAATCTGATGCTCCAGGGAAAGAGATTTACTTTACGGGCAGTCATTGCTTTTAGAGGAGGCACATAATGCTCTTGGACATTATGTGGCCTACTGCAGGAGGTCTCCATGTGTCTGGGAAATGTATGACGACCTGAGAAGTGGAGTGACAGGAGCGTCAGAAAAAAACAAAATATGCCCACATGCTGTATTATACACAAAAGACTGATTGCACTATTTATATTTAATTTCACAAGTTAAATTATTTTTGTTGAACTTTTTGTATGCCACACACCCTTGTTTTCCTACTCCTGTTAGGAGAAGTAGTGTGCTATTTTATGGAGATTTGCACTCAAGTCTATTATTTTGTGTGGCATCTTTGGTTTGAAGACAGAATGTGTTTTTAAGTTTAAGTTTTTAAAGGTTTTTTTGTTGTTGTTAATGGATGTTCAATAGTACATAATTAAATTTCAAAAGTTAAATAATTTTGACTTAATTGAGTCATGAGTTTCCACATACATAATAATAATAGTAGTAATTAAATGATATATACACACAGACACTTAAATTCACACACAGTAGCCTACCAGTCAAAAGATTTAAAAAGTTTATTTTTTATTTTATTTAATGTTCCCTTATGCTCACTTAGGCTATATTTATTTTATCAAAAATACAGTAATATTGTGAAATATTATTCCAATGTAATACTGCAGTTTTATACGTGAATATATATAGTAAAGTGTAATTTATTCCTGTAATCAAAGCTGAATTTTAGCATCATTAGTTCAGTGTCACATGATCCTTCAGAAAACATTCTAATACTGATTTCTACTGATGTTATGAATTTGATGCTCAAGAAACATTAGCAATGTTGAAAACAGTTGTGCTGCTTATTGTTGTTCTTTTCTTCTTCTGAAAACCAATATATACAACAATTCAAAGATTTTGGTTAAGTAATATAAAAAAATTATACTTTTATTTAGCAAGGACAACATTGATCAAAATTAAGAACCTTTCTTAAATGAGCACCAATAATAATTGGGCATACATTCAACATTTTACTATGATTTCAAAAGAATCATGTGAAATTGAAAACTGGAGTAGGTCTAATGATACAGAAAATTCAGCTTTTACATCACAGGAATAAAATTACATTGTATATTAAAACCGAAAATAGCTACTTTAAATTGTAATAATATTTGTGATATTAAAAAGAAATCAGCCTTAGTGAGCTTAAGAGACATAAAAAAAGAAGAAGAATCCACACTTTTGACCCCTAGCCAACTGTAGCCTATAAGCCTTTACACACATGTGTATAAACACAGTAAACAGATTATGGTGCGTGTATGTGACAATTGTCATATATGTTATTATCAAAACACAACATAGAGTAAGTAAAAACACTTACCTTGAAGTTTGTTGCATCCACATCCTGTGATCCGCAGTGTTCGTTAAAAGTTGAAAACGCACAGGATAACATAACCTAATGGAATATTGTGATTTGGTTTGCCGATTCTTTAGGTCTCTCCCATTCAGTTAGTTGTGCACAAAACGGAGCACAAACTAATTTGAGACTATTTTGGATGGATTTGGCTGGTAACGTCATCGTCTATAATTCAATTTCTGATATTTTAAAACCCAACGCAGCACAAACAAAAATTTTACCGGCACAAACCAGCACAAACGGAGCACAAACGAACGAGACTATTTTGGGTGAATTCGGAGCATGTGGGGGGGCTGATGACGTCATCGTCTATAATTCAATCTCTGATATTTTAAAACCCAAAGCAGCACAAACGAAAATTTTACCGGCACAAACCAGCACAAACGAAGCACAAACGAACAAGACTATTTTGGGTGAATTTGGAGCATGTGGGGGCTGACTGACCTCATAATGACCACCTAATATTATTTTAATATCTAAAAAAAACCGAAGCAGCTCAAACAAAACTTTTTACAGCACAAACCAGCACAAACGGAGCACAAACGATTGCGTCTATTTTGGGTGGATTTGGAGCATGTGGGGGGGCTGGTGACGTCATCGTCTATAATTCAATCTCTGATATTTTAAAACCCAAAGCAGCACAAACGAAAATTTTACCGGCACAAACGAAGCACAAACGAACAAGACTATTTTGGGTGAATTTGCAGCATGTGGGGGGGCTGAGTGACCTCAGAATGACCTAAAAATATTCTTTTAATATCTAAAAAACCGAAACAGCACAAATTAAACTTTTTACAGCACAAACCAGCACAAACGGAGCACAAACGATTGAGCATAGTTTGATTACGTTTTGCGTTGGGTGGGGGGCCAACTTCACGCAGGTGTTGGATACATATTTGTGGCTTTTAAACTGTGTGTGTGTGTGTGAGAGAGAGAGAGAGAGAGAGAGAGAGAGAGAGAGAGAGAGAGAGATTTTGGTTAGATGACAGTTGTAGGTTACAGTTTGACAAAAGCACAATGTTTTGTTTTATTGCGAGTGTACACAAATATAAGCAAACACTTTGCAGTTTGAATGATGTCCTGTATGAACAAAATGACGGAGTATGTGTTGTTTTTATGTTTCCACTGTTCGATCGCGACATCGCGCCTCTCTCTCTCTCACACACACACACACACACACACACACACACACACACACACACATCACGTCTCTCTCTGACAGTAGTTCCGCTTTACATTCATTTTCACGCAAGTTATTTTTATATTGTATATTCTCTGTGTAAATTTATGCACCGAGCGACGGCCCTTGGTTGGACGGCCGTTCTGGACTTTTCCAGAACGCACAGATTGTCAATCCGTCCCTGGCAACACACATCCTAAGCGTGCCCACACGTCTCACATCGCACGAATATTCACAAAAAATTATGTCAAAATGCCTGTCTTGTCGAGTATCATCGTAAACATTGTAGCAACAATGAGTTTCGGGGAATAATTAATTCAAATGGTATGAATATTCATGAGTCTATGAATATTATTTGCTTGTTGTACAGAAAAAATTTACGTGTAACGGAACCATTAATCATTTAAAAGTAACCGTTATCCAAATTGATTTCTTCATCAATTATCAATCTTACAAACCTTAAGAAACATTGATCTGTTTGATCAGGACAAATAATATCTCTTATGTTTGTACGATCTGCACTACTGAAGTAGTACTACATGAAAATCAAGCTTAAATGGGTAGCTTAGATCTTACGCTTCAGTGACTTCGAGAGTTGTGAGCAAAACAATACGGATTCAATGTAATGCAATTATTGGGTTTTAATAAAACAACTACAGTTTACAAAGCTACAATTCATACGGGGAAATATGCATATATATGTAGGAGAAAACAAACAATATGGTACAAACAAGGAAACATGAAACTTAACGAATAATAAAAAGGGAAGAAGAATTAACGAGAGAGAGAGAGAGAGACAGAGAGAGAGAGAGAGACAGAGAGAGAGAGAGAGAGAGAGAGAGAGAGAGAGAGAGAGAGACAGAGAGAGAGAGAGAGACAGAGAGAGAGAGAGAGAGAGAGAGACAGAGAGAGAGAGAGAGACAGAGAGAGAGAGAGAGAGAGAGAGAGAGAGAGAGAGAGAGACAGAGAGAGAGAGAGAGACAGAGAGAGAGAGAGAGAGAGAGAGAGAGACAGAGAGAGAGAGAGACAGAGAGACAGAGACAGCTTCACAGTCCTTTCGCAAGAGCCCACAAGAAATTCATATAAATTCATAATTCCGACAACCTTTTCCAAGCAGTTTGATTGTGAAATAGAATACTTGCATTACTACGGCTTCTCGTGTAAGTGTCTGAGTTCGAATCGTCGGGGAAGTTCGCTAAGGATTTGCGAGTCCCAGGTGAACTTCTTTGAAGTTTAGGAAAGTCACTCAAGAAGTCTGCCGGTTTCTCTCTCCGTGCGGGGAGGCCTTCTCTCAGGAATGGGAAGACGAAATGCCAAGAGGTCCGTTCCTTGTGGTGGCGGAAATGCAAAGAGCTGACGGTCGGTTCCAGTTTTTATAGAGGGGAAGGCCGACGCCCAAAGAGTTCAACTCTCCAATCTCTTGCGGCTACATGATGCGGTTCGGATCTAATCAGCGTAACACACAGGCCCTTTGTTTAAGTATGATTTGATTAGACAAGTCACAAGGGCTGTGAGGTGTTCAGACTTTGGTCTATCCTGCCACATGACTGATTGAATCATTACTGTTACAACATATTCGTTATGTCTTAAGCAAATGTAAACATGAAATTTGCCAGTTACTGCCAGCGTTTTGGTCATTTTCACAAGTTTCATGGCCCACAGAAAATCTTCTATGAATATCTGATTCTGAACATGCAATATATCAAAAGAAAGAACAGATAACAGTTTAATTCTTGAATTAACACTTGAATTCAGGTTTCTTGAAAAAAGCAACATCTTGAGAAAAAGACAATGCAGAGCATGAATGGCTCGGCTCTGACCATTCTTTTCCTCCAAGTTGAGCATGTATGAGCATGCGAGTGTGTGCACGAGGCTGTGTGTGCGCGAGTATTTAAGCGTTATTGTAACTTATGTACACTACTTGACAATTTAATGCGCTTTTAGTATTTATTCATGTTTTTTAAATGGTCCTGTCATCTACTAGCCTGATGTCGTCATACTCAATTCTAGTCAGAATATGAGTCTGCTCCTGCTCTGTTGGGCTGTGATTATGGGGCGTGTTTCAACCGAACCAGGAAAGACCTCAATTGGATAGACCTACAACCAATCAGAGCAACGGAACGACGCATAACGTTAGTTGTAAATGTCAACAGAACTCAACTGCACTGTGTTGCCAAGTCCGCGGGTTGAAGCGACCCCAATTATGTGATATACAGACCCAGGAACACGAATTTTAGCAGGTAGCCCAGCCAAAATAACACATATTTTACCCCCCAAATGACATTTTTTCCCGGAGAACCCCCCCTGGAAAGCTATTGGGCTTGTTTTTGGCTAGTTTTGAGTAACAATTGGGCGGGTTTTGTTGTAAAAACTTGGCAACCCTGTCTGCCCGCACGCTGGAATAAGTAACGTTAGAAGAAGAAGAGGAGAGTAAACAATCTTTGCCGGTGTTGTAAACAAAGAATTTAAGGATACACAGAGTACTTACCAGCACCATCATCATTTCTCAGAGAAATAGTAAAGGTAAATGTATATACGAACAAGTTCTCCGTTTAGGATTAGAACAAATTCAACCCAAGCGCCTTTGATGACGTGGATGATTACGTTACTGTTTATCATCTGTCCATCATCGTCTAAAGCCCGTCCTGACAATTTCATTGGTCCGAACAGTTTCTGTTCGGGCATAATTACTTCTCTACGGATCAAGTCCAGACCGAACTGCCCGAGGAAAAATGTTGTGGGCGGGGCTAAGTTCGGCTGGCATCCAGGCTATACTATAACGTTAACAAGTACAATTTCTGATTTGAATGTACAGGTATGTTCAAATTAACATTTGAATTTCCCGCAGATTTTAAAGTTATGGCAAAACAAATATGGTCACAATTTGGCCCAATATTTGGTCAGCCATGCCACATCTAGGCCATATGTGCCAGATAATACCCACATGTGGCCCAAACGTAATTGCTATCTGGGCAATGAGTATGAGTGCGACCAATTAGGAATACCTGAGGGTAAAACTTGCTGCAAACACCTGTATAGTGATATGAAGCTGTTGTGCATTCAAATGTATCAGCGCAGCTTTGTGTGGAACTATTGAGCGCTCCGTGAACCACGTACGTGAGAGTGTGCGCCGTCGCAACTCTGTTTTTCCACGCCTCTGGTTTTAACTTTTATGCCACATTAGCGCCAAAACGCTATATTTATTGTTTGAATTTCGTATTCAATTTTAAAAGCTTAGTCTTTCAAGTTTCATATCAAAAGCAGGGTTGAGAGAAAGAGACGCACGAGTGACAGAGAGATGGAGAGAGAGAGAGCAGGGAAAGGAAATGAACGAATACGCTGCGTGTTTTAAATAACGTTAAAAAGTTAATGAATAACAACGCGCAATATGTGGTGGCCGGTTGATTCTGTGGCTCACCGCCACTAATTAGTCTGGGAAACACTGATGTTACAGAGTGAGCTAGAGGTGAGTAAAAAAAATCATACTGCTATGTTTTTTTTAATAATTGTTGTCCTCAGATGTCTCTTGGAAAATATATATTATTCTCTTTGAAATTGCCTTATTAAATAAACTTTAAATTGTTTTTATAGTCGAAGTTATAGTCAGTTCATGACTATTTCATCTCTCAGCGTGCTTTCGGATTGAATATTATTTCGTTTCACGTGAGTGTGTGCGCGTTTGTCCTCGGGGTTCCCCCCACACATCAGGATTTCTGATCGTAAATATTCAACATGTTGAATATTTACGATTCGCGATCGGGACGGCTCCGACGTTCTTCCGAGCAGGTGCGGACACTCTTAACACACTTCACATTACAGGAAAATCTGATAAGATAATCTTTAGAACCATCAAGATAATCGGGACAAAGCTAGGATTGTCGGGAGGGGGGAAATCGGCCCAAAATCAGCCCGATTATCTTTTGGTGTGTACCCAGCATTAGAGACAATAGAGATTGCTAATGTGTCGTCATCATGACGTATTCCCAGTGGTAAACGCAAAGCATTTTGGGAAACGGGCGCCGGTCGCCAGACTTCTTTGCATGGAGGGAAGAACGCAGTGTTCAAGATGCCGTCTACCTGCTGTGTTATAAACTGCAATAGTCGTTCTCACGATAGATGTGGCATAACGCTTAAGAACGGCATATACAAATAAGTAAACACTTTGCAGTTTGAATGATGTCCTGTATGAACAAAATGACGGAGTATATTTTTATGTGTCCACTGTTCGATTGCTCCCGCTCCCCCCTCTCTCAGGCCGGCTACACACTGTGAGTGTGGCGTTTTCTGTCTTTGCACACCAGAAGCGTGTCTGATGCGGCGATGCTGCTGCTAGGTGACGAAGTGGAAGGCCTATACTTCATGTTAAACGCTTCCAACATGCTTGTGTGTCGCGTGAAAGATAGGCGTCTGTTCTATTTCTTCTAGCATGCACGCGTTTTCCGTGTCTCACGCAGGCAGTGTGCACGCTCTAACCTGTTAACATGGGAGCCGAAATAAAAACGGACACGCCACGCTTGCAGTGTGTAGCCGGCCTCACTCACACACACGCAGGTTTGTTGAATTCTGACTGTATGCAGATAGATGAGAGAGAGCGAGGAGTGTGGTGCTTAAAACTTAGCATAACTTTGAACGGACGATAGTTTTCTGCCCCACTTTTACAATCTCCAGGTCCTAGACCCATCCATCTGTAAAAAAAGACTGCAGCGACTTGAATTCTGAAAACTTTGCGTGTGTGTGTGTGTGTGCGCACTAACAACACTTAATATCATGTAGTTGTATATATATGGGTGCTGGAAGTTGGGCAACAGTTTGTAAAGCACTAAGTCCCTTGACCAGTCGCTCAGCTCGTAAGGATCCAGTCCTTTGATTCCCTTTATTTTCTCATCAGATCTCGTCTTTGCATTAGGATTTAGTTTTAGGCAATATGGTCCAACAATGTTTTCTTTAGCCCGCTGCATTTTGTAGGATTATATTCTGTTTTTCTCTCTAATGTTTAATTATTTTCATGCCAGAACACTAGCCTGCTATGCCAGGCCATGTAAACGGGCCAAACGTACCCATAATTCTTTGCATTCTGATGACGTTGCCGCCCAGTTGGTCACATGTCTTAGCGATCTCTATATCGGGAAACACACACCTGGTCATTCTTGGGGCAGCCGATGCACATGCTAGCCTTCCTATCGCCGCCATGTGTATGAAAAAATTTAAAGTATTTTAAGTAAAGTTTAAGTTAAATCGCACTGGCGATTAATTTTCCTAAGTTGATTTGTGTTAGGCCCATCTGTAAGATTATGCAGCATATCTTTTTTAAATTTTTGTTCTCATTTTGTTTTGTGGAATACAAATTACAGTTGCACGACAGTGCCTAGATATTAAAAGTGTGTTACGTCATCACTGCTCATTATCACAATACGCGATCACTTTCCTCCAACGGAAACTAACGTTACTTAAAACACTCTGTAAATTATGGTCATACAGATAAGAGTATACATCGTTCCTAACTGTAAAGGCTTTAAATCCAATCTTCCTTTCTTCTGTAACTCTTCCAACGTGCGCTCGCTGCTACACTAACTAACAATGTCGCTGTCAACACACGTGCTGCTGAAAGCCCGCGATTTTGCAACCTGCTCCATTTGCTGCGAAACAAATAATTTCTCACACTTTATTTTTGTTTCAAAACACACAAACAAGTACGCTTGAATCAAATGATTACGCTGTTGTAGAGATGAAAGGAGGAAAACATAATGAGGGGTCGTTCGAACGAAATATGTAAGTTAGTGCATTATTATTATTCAGAAATTGTCAGTTATTCCTTACCTCAACAGGAAATTCCTGAGCACAACGACTGTGTTCCCATGCAATCATATCTTAAATTGCAGACACTTTTTAGCAATGTGCTCAACTTCAAAATGACTCATGCATCATGTGGCATTGCTATTCTTCTTTTGACCTCTTCTAGGCCTGTACACTTCGTATCGCCAAAGTCAAGCGCCATCTACAGGAGAAATGGCCCACACAGTTTGTATTCTTTCTTTATCTGACACAATTCAGGTCTTGGAGTAGTTACTTTTGAGCTGATGCCTGAATAGGGAGTGTTAGATAAAGGAGACATATAAACAAACATTTACACTATAAATTAATTTAAAGTCCCTGTAAAGGCAATTCTGAGATTTGTTTCTAAACACATTATAAATGTTAGAAATGTATTGCTGAAACACATTACAAAGACTGTGAACTATGAAGTACTGAATTCAGAAGTTAGACCGTTAAACAGTTTTTCACCGTTGCTGTGTTCAGGATTCTCTGGGCGGGGCTAAAACGGTGGCTCGATGACGCACTGGAGCCACCGAGCCTGGCTCCTCCCCTAACACGATCATAACTAGAGCACATTCGCATCAGTTCGGTCGCGAGTTACTGTTAGTACTGTTAGTTACTATAGTCAACAACTTACATAACAGCTTACAAAACAAAAACGATGAAGAAGTGGATTAATTTTGTGAACAGCTACCTTGATGGAGAGCTGAGGATCATCACCGACACCTGCCTCTGCAGTGACTTTACACCGGATCGTTTTACAAACTTTCACCGGAGACAACTGGGATTCACTGATAATCCGCTGCAGAACCGACTATCCCCCGCCCAGGCCTTCATCCTCCCGTCCCGCCGACATCTGGTGCGTCGTGATCATAGACGCTCGTGATCAGTGAGTGTTGTCTTGTGTGCGACTGCCGCTTTCCCGCGAGTGGGCGTGGTTTCGGCGCCGACAGCGGACACACCCCCAGCGTTTGAGAGCAGAGAATGCTGCTCATTTTTTCAGGTTTTTGATAAGCTATTTTATATACTTCCCGGATTTTTTTATGATTCAAATTTGGCTGGGTGGTTAATAACACATTTATCTGTGGTGTGAGGAACTCAGAACACATGTTTAGTTTTGACTTTACAGGGACTTTAACATAAAAAAATAAGACATTCAGATCTTCTGCAGTAATGTATAATAAAGTAATGTATAATAAAGTTTTTGAAAAGTAGGCCTGTTCAAATACCATGTTTACAACATCTCCTATTGTTAATTGCATGCATATATTTGTCAATGTTATTTTCAGGAGCATGCCTGCAAACATTTAAGGCTGCCAAGATGCCAGAGATAGAGGGAGGTGGCAGAGTTTTTAAAGCATGCCCCACATAAGCGTGGAGGACCAAAAAACCACAGGGTAATTATCTGCATACACATGTATAATAACTGGAATAGAGAAAGAGAGAGAGAGAGTGAGTGAGTGAGTGAGTGAGTGAGTGAGTGAGTGAGTGTGTTTGTGTGTGTGTGTGTGTTAGGGTGACCACCTGTCCCGCTTTGCGTTGTACCGCACAGCATTTTCACCCCTTGTCCCGCATGTCGCATATTGAGAAAATGTCCCGCATTTTCACCAGTCTGTTGATTTTTAATGATCATATTGAGAAAACATGCATGCGTTCTTTTGCCTTTTTAAGAAAGCATTTTATTTATTATTTTTGCGGCATCGTTTTTCACCTATATACAGCGCTTCGTCAGAAGTAACATCCCGCCTTACACAAATACAAAAGCCGTTTTTTAAACCATATCCAATGGTTGAAAAGAAAGGAGTAAACACGGTCACTAGTAGGTTGTGACGGCTGTCAATCAAAATGTGGAGCGGTGATTCGTTCCATGTGTTCCCTGTCAGAAAACGAATGGATAGTTCTGTAGCCTATATAAATTAATATATATATATATATATATATATATATATATATATATATATATATATATATATATATATATATATATATATATATATATATAAACTACAGTCCCCCCCCCAAGAGAAAAAAAATAAATAAATATATATATATATATATAAGATTAACTAATTTTATGTTGTTTTATTTGTTTCATTATTTAGTTAGTTGGATTAGTTGCACTTGGTCAGAACTGTTTCAAAAGTAGTTATCTGCATGATGCCTGCTGCCTTTGGGCTCAGTGATGTTGAATTTAAGATTATACAACAGTTTCAGGTTATGTTTTAGTGTTGGTAACATGTCCCACATTGTCCCACACAAACTTAGTAATCGTCCCACATTTTGTTTGTTTGCTAGTGTGTGTGTGTGTGTGTGTGTGTGTGTGTGTGTGTGTGTGTGTGTGTGTGTGTGTGTGTGTGTGTGTGTGTGTGTGTGTGTGTGTGTGTGTGGCAGAGTTACATTTAGTCATTTAGCAGACGCTTTTATCCAAGGCGACTTACAAATGAGAGCAATAGAAGCAACTAGAACAGTCAAGGTCAACAGTATGCAAGTGCTGTAACAAGTCTCAGTTAATCTAGTACAGAACACACAACAGAATTTTTTTATATTTTATTTTTTTTATAAATAAATTAGACAGATAGAAAATTAATAGAATGATAAGTGCTATTCTTGATTGGTCAGGTGCGATTGGTGATCTTGATTGGTCAGAAGAGATGTGTCTTTAGGTGTTATTTGAAATGGTTTTCAAAAAATGTTTTTTCAGATCAACAGAACCAGATTTTAAAAGACTATTTTCTTTTCTTTATATTTTCTTATCTGTGTTCTGTAAAGCTGTGTAACACTGTGCATTGTAAAAGGTGATATACTGCTGGAGACAAGCAGTCCAGAGCTGACTACACCTTTGATTCAAAGTGTGATTATTGTCTTTTATACTTTAATGATGAAGTTTTATTTACCTTTATATTTTTGTTCATTATACAAAGAAAAGTAACCTATTAAAAGAAATTGAATTGATTTCAAAAACCAAAGATTTGATTTACAGGGTTTTAAGAGTTTGAGCAAGAACATACCTCAGAGAAGTCTTATGAACAAATTGCAATTTAAAATGCTTATAATTTAGGCCAGACTCAACTTACTTTACCTAATCTGAGAATAATAAATAATAAGGTTAAAGGTGTTAAGATCAAAGTACACACCGTAAAACAACAGCTCACATTATGATACCATAAAACAAGTTATTGTAAATGTTATCATAAGTGCATTAGTCCAGTTTCCCAAAATCTAGGACATTCTTGTACAGGAAAAGTTGTAAATCAGGTTAACCTTTTAAACCCGAAGTGTATCGCCAGCAAAAACATTAATAAATTACTCAGCAACCACTGAATGGATTAACTCAAAATAGATTAAAGATTTGTATTTGTCACATGCACCGTTGTATACAGAATATACAACCAGCAGTGAAATATAAAACAGGTCCGCTCCATGGACAGTGCAATTATTTTTAAATACAAACATACAAAGAAAATGTATCATTTAAAAATAAGATGTGCAGGGCAGTAAACTGTAGACTTAATGTGCACGAGAGGATGTGCAAAAAGGTTCTACAACAGGTTGCTACAAGAAAACGAGAACAGAAGTGCAGTGGAAGTGACAATGTCAATGACCATGAATATTGAATATTCTTATTGATTATTAAGTGAAGTCATGTGATTGATTAAGAGACTGAGTTTAGGGCTGCGTCCCAATTCGCATACTATCCGTACTAAATAGTATTCGAAAAAAGAATTAGTATATCCCAAATCTTAGTATGTTGAAAAAAGTATTCCAAAGATTCCCGGATGGTTTACTATTTCCGGTCAGAATCTGAAGTGCAGATCGATGCGCACTCTAACGGCTGATATTGCCCACAACCCATTGCGAGATGGACGAGGATTCGATTAGAACTACAAACGCGGATAAAAAGTGTTAAAAAACTACAAACATGACGGTTACGCGAGTCTGACGGTTAAGTGGAGAGGATTAGATAAAGTGGTTTGAGTGAGCAATTATCAGTATTTGTGTTCATGCGACGAACAACCGTATTAGTCCAAAAAAACAAAAATTGAGATAACCATGTGACTTGAATGTATGTGTGCCACTTTGTATACAGAATCACTCTGGGGGGTGTTCGCGCAACCAAAACTCTGTATTTTAAAATTTAAAATAGTCTCACGCGGAAAAACCGTTTATGTCCACTAACGAAAAATGGAGACGCCGGTTGCTTTCATGTCCGCTGCGGACATTAATAGGCAAAACCTCTGCAAAAAAAGGAGAGCGAACGTGAATGAATGGAAGGACAGAGCAAGGAAGTATTTGAGGAATGCTGGGAAACCCTATGTGAACCGGAGAGGAGAGCAAAAACAAGGAAAAAGTCCACCAAAAGAGGTGAGTGAAAACCCGTATACAAAGTATCTACCTAAAGTTAGTGGTTACAGTCAGAGGGGCGTGTAGGCTCTGTCTACTACAGTTCATATAGCTCACTCTGTTTAAAGGATCATTTCATGAATGGGTCGAAATGAAAGCTGAGAAAATTAGGATTCAGGGGACGTTTTAAACATGTCTGTACTCCTTATAACCACGGAGAAATGAATCGAAACGCTTTAGGTGCGTCTCTAACACCAGCTCAGCTGCGTCATTCATAGATTGTGTTATACGTAACGTTACTGCTGGCAGAATTGTATGCATAAACAAACATAATATGTAAATATTATTATGTAAATTCATCCCCAATCTTTAAGATGTTTAGAGTAGAATTTGATTGCTTTATGTCTTCACTGAAATTGGTAAAAAAAATAAAATAAAAAGTCATTGACGTGTTTAAAATATTTTGATATAATTTTTGTATCCCGTTACCATTTAATGCAACACGTTGTTTTGTAATATTGTATGCTATGTTATGTTCGTTACTTGTTATTTAATAAATAATAAAAATAAATAAAAAAAAGGTAATACAAAAAAAAATGCATTGATTGTGTAAGCTGATATTCTAGCAAGTAACCTTAATAGCTGCTAATAGCTCTAGTTTTTATAGCTAAAAAAACAAAACAAAAAACGCTAATGTGACTTTGTTTCTGTTAAGGGCAAGGTGTGCAAGGAGACGTGTCCCAGGCAGTGTTCAAGCCTAACAGATGAACGAAAACTCCAGCTCTTCACAGAGTTTTATGCTGTCTCTTATGAGAGGCAGCAGGCTATCATTCTCTCTGGTTTGGAGCAGGTAGGCTAACTTAAGCAATTCATGACCATATCATGTCAACAGTATGCAATGCATTACAATGTAGGCCCATGAAATAACCAGTGAATTGAATACTACTGTATGCCTTCAATTCACTAAGACTGCACATGTGCTTGATCACTGTAAATGTTAAATTTTGAGAGGATGGATGAAGGATGACCAGCATCAAGTAGGCCACCAAGTGCATTAAAGACCACAGCGCTTTGATGCCCTAAAAGGCACACACATGGCTTATTCATTCTCCTAACCAAAGCCTACTCACATACTTAATTACCTTAACTTGACAGCATACGACGGCTAGCCTGCTACGCTATGGTAAATGTATTTTTTTTTCTTTTTACTTCTAGCACAAGGTGAGTCGCAGACGACCACGTGGGCCTGACACTGAGAATACTAAGAGGAAGTACACCTTCAAGTACAATGTGCAACAAGGAGGCCAAAGACTTGCTGTTTGTAAGCTTACATTTATGTCCGTCTTTCAACTGACCAACAGTCGCCTACAGGCAAGTTTTCTATAGCCTAGCGTTTTCCGTTTAACTTTTCATTACATGCATGATTTTAATTAGATACATTGTCCATAACATATTTATTTAAAGTTACATATCTTTGAAAAGGTTATTCAAGAAAAGTTAGGGAGTCAGTCTGAGGGAACAGAGCAGGTAGCTAAAGTCAGGTCTCCATTAGAGGACTTCAGAGGAAAACATAAGAACAGGTAAGTAAAAAAACCCAAAAAAAACTTCACCTCAGGAAAGATTAATGTGTATTTAAAATGGGTCATTTATGTAGTAGAAATGTAAAATTATTTTTTAATTTGGAGCCTTCTAGAAAAGTCAGAAAATTTATTTTTGATTTATGGGGATGAAAGACAACAACTCCCAGAATGCACTGGGACACAGAGACGCACTGTTCTCGTAGGCTATCTCTCACGGAGGAGAATGCACATCAACTGATCACTTGGTTAGCGTTCATGTAAACACTACATTCAGATTCACAAATAGTAATAAATTCAGTTAGATTTAAACAAAAGATGTGCATGTAAACAATGACGATTTTTGCGTCATCGCAGGATTTTTTCCAGACAAAAAATACATAAATCTCTCGTTTCAGGGGGACATGAGGGAGGAAAGCACGGTAATTCGAAAATACTACAGGTTTTCTACTGATACAAAGCTTAATGCTAAATCCTGAAGTATCCCTTTAATGACTGTATGTGAAAAACAAAATCCTATAATTTAATGTCAAAGAAACAATGCAATTTTGCAAAACAGACCAGCATAGTTTATTATATTTCGCGTGTTCATGAGTTGTGTTGTTTATTTTTTAGGCCTCATAGCATTCATCCTGCAGTGAGAGAGGGGATAAGAGAGCATATCCTGAGCTTCCCACGCCAACCGAACCACTACTCACGGTTGAAGGGAGATGTGGAGAGGGAGTACCTGAGCCCTGATTTAAACCTGCTCCGCATGTTCCGCCTGTACAAGGAAAACAATCCAGCATCCACTGCAAAGTTCTGGCTCTATAGGGACATCTTCAAGCAGCAGAACCTCAGTTTTGGGCAGCCAAGAAGTGACACTTGTGCGAAATGTGACGCCCTGTTCTCAAAATTAACAGCTGCTACAACAGATGGAGAAAGGTTGAAGATCGCAGCCGAGAGTGAGCTTCACCACCGGAAAGCTGAAAAAGCGTACACCCAGTTGCAGACTGACACAGATTGGGCCAAAGCCAATGATGACTGCCATGTCATTTGTATCGACATGCAGGGGGTAGTGTTCACGCCAAACCTGACACACTCCAACGTGTACTATCAACGGCAGCTGGCCAACTACAACCTCTGTATCCAGGAGATGGGCACTGACGATCCTCCTACAATGTGCCTCTGGCAGGAGGGCATCGCTCACAGAGGTTCCATCGAGGTGGCAAGCTGTCTTTTGAAGTGGGCAGAAACATCTTTCGCTCCCCTAGTCCAGGCAAAGGAACGGAAGCTCATCATCTATAGTGACCGATGCTGTGGGCAGAACAACAACTGGCGAGTCCTAAACCTCATGGCCCTGCTCGTATCTAGAAGGTAATTCAGTCAGATAGAGCAGAAGTTCATGGTGTCTGGTCACTCCTTCCTTCCCTGTGACCGTTCATTTGCCACGCTGGACAAGAGGCGTAAGGTGTCCACACTCCACACCCCCAGCGATGTTGCCGAGATGATCCGTGGAGCCAGGCAGCAGCATCCATTTAAAGTAACTGAGATGAAATGTGCGGACTTCAGGCAGCTTCCTGATGCAACATTAAAGCGTCCACCTGGCCTCCTAATCACATCCATGATGTGGTTGAAAGTGACAGGTAAAAAACCGAAGAACTAAACTAAAACTAAACTGGTTTTCTGAGATTAACAGTGTTAGGGATATGTGCGTGAAGGAAGAATCTTTATTGAATTTCTTGTTGAATCATGATTTCAGCTGCTGATCCATGGTGTGTCCACACAAAAGGGAGCCACAGCCTTTACGAGGGATGGAAGACCTGGCTGATCACCAAACAGAGGAAGAATCAACCACCTCCAGCTCCCTTGTTCTCCACCACGTATGCTCGTGCTTACGAGAACCCTCTGCCCGTCAAGAAGGAGAAGCACCGTGACCTTATGAAAATGCTAGCCTACATGCCAGCGGAGGCCCAAGCATTAGAATGTGAAGAGTAGCCTGGTATGTGTAGGTCATGTGCAGGGTAAGGTGGGGTATATTGTGTATATTGTGTAAAAGTAATCATAAAAGTAGTTGTAGCTTATCTTGTATGCCTTATCTTATGTTGTATAATAGGAATATATAGGTATTTATTTATTTAGTAAATGAATGAATGGGGTGATTATTTATGAAATGTATTATAAAAGTTAAAGGAACAAAAAAGGAAGATGTATATGTAAACTAGCATATGGAACTATAGCATGGAATGATGATGATGTATGTATTGTAAATATGTATTGTTTACTGTTATCACTGTTGTTTATTGTTTGTATGTATTGTTTATTGTGTGTACGGTTTATTGTTTGTACTGATGTTTATTTTTTGTACTATAAGTAGGCCTATGTATTGTTCATTGTTCGTACCGTATTGTCCGTGTTTTTGTTCTGTGATTTACGTTGGCAAAAAATAAAAGAAATTGAAAGAAAGAAATGCTTAATATTTTCTTTAAGGTTCTGTTACTGTATTAAAACTAAGATAAAGCAATCAAATCTCCAGTGGCTTAAAATGATAGGATGAATTGGACTTATACTGTTATTCCACATTAACTGGACATATACTGTTCTTCCACATTCCAGAAATGTAAATTACTCTAACTTTTTATTTTTAAGATTGATACTAAAAAATCTTATCTCATTAGAATTGGGAAGCTTTTGTTGTCTATCTTCAAGTAAAAAAAAAAAAAAAACATATAATATTCAGAATCCAAATAAAAAAAATGTATTATTCAAAATTTGCAAATATGGACTTATATGGTTCTTCGTCTCAAGCCCTCATTTAACCTGACGAAAAGATATTTATTCAATATTATCCACATTATATTTCTCCTTCAGCAGCATTGAGAACTTTTGTAATGATACGTTTGGCCATTAACTTTGCAAACACATGAGAGGAGTCTCTGCATTAAAGACCCACGAAAGGCAGATCAACGAGCGACTACATTTCTCTCCGATACGGTAGGAAATTAAATTGAAAGTGGAGGATTTTAACTGTGACGATGATTGACAGGGCAGTTTAAACGGTGACGGGACGCACGTAACAGAGTCCGTTAAAGATGACGAAGTAGAAAAGCTTCTGCTACACACTCAAAAGTATGTACTTTTTCTTCACAAAAAGAGTACATACTTTTAGGACGTAGTATAAGTAGGCGAATTGGGACGCAGCCTAGGAGTCTGATGGCCTGGGGCAAGAAGCTCCTCCTAAGTCTCTCAGTTTTGGCCATCTGGCTACGGAAGCGCTTACCAGATGGCAGCAGGGTGAAGAGACAGTTACCAGGGTGATTGGAGTCCTTGATGATTTTAGCAGCTCTGCTTTTGCAGCATTTGAGGTAGATGTCCTGCAGAGACAGAAGAGCAGACCCTGAGATATGCTCAGCTAGGCGCACCACTCTCTGCAGGGCTTTGCAGTCTTGGCTGGAGCTGTTCCCATACTTCACTGCAATGCACTGTCAGTACACTTTCTATGGCCCCTGAGAAAGTTATCAGGATTGCTGGTGAAACCCTGAGGTCTGCCAGTGAGGAAGTCTTCAATCCAGTTGCAGAGTGAAGAATTCAGGCCGAGATTCAGGAGTTTGGAGGTTAGCTTAATGGGAACTATTGTATTGAAAGCAGAGCTATTGTCACAATTCACCAGTGTGACCTCCAGGTTACCACCAGAGGGCACTCCACCCTGGACTGTCACTCCATCAAGGACTACATTTCCCATCATCCTTTGCCCGGACTCATCAGCACTCATTGATTACATCCACCTGCACCCCATTACCTTGTTAGCTCACACTATATAAACCTGGTCATGTCTATCATTCATTGTGAAGTCTTGTTTGTTGTAAACTGCATTTCTGAGCGTTCTTCCCTGTTTCATGTCTTGTTGTTCTTTGGATCTCTTGCCTGTGTCCCCTGCCTTGTTTGCCTGTTTGGACTGCTTGCCTGTGTATGACCTTATGCCTGTTTTGATTATGATTGTGGATTATCCTTCATTAAAGCTGCATTTGGATTCTCAACCCTTTGTCTCTCAGAGCAGTACATTACAGATATAGTCAATGAATAGCAGCTTTACATAGTTCCCATTTTTGCTGTCAATATGTGTGAGGAAAGCGTGCAGGACGCGAGAGATGGCATCCTCAGTAGACCTATTGGGACGATACTGAAGAGGGTCCAAAGAATCAGGGATGGAGGAGCAAATGTTGTTTTTAACAAGTCTCTCACAGACCTTCATAGATGTGAGAGCAACTGGACGATGGGATGATGGTAGATTTTTTGAAGGAGGTGGAAACCACAGAGGAAGCAAGGGACTCGTTGAAGATAGAAGCAGACTGGCGAGCTGATCGGCACAGGACCTCAGCACACGACCCGAAATACCATCGGGCCCACAAGCTTTCGTGACGTCCATACGCTTTAGGGCCCTCCGAACCTCGTCCTCCCAGACAGTGATCACATCATTGTTGCCGTTCTGACTGTTTCTTTCTGACACGCTAATCAACTGAGTCGCGCTGCCGCGATTGCAATCAAAGTGGGCATAGTAAGTGTTTAACTCGTCAACCAGTGATGGATCAGCTCTCACCTCTGTAGATGATTTAGTTCCAAAGGCACAGATAGTCGGGAGTCAATTAGTTGAAAAGGAGACTCCACTCGTTCCCTGTAATGGAGTTTGGGGGCTCTTACTGCACGTCAGAGAGCATAGCATGATGCTTTGTAATCGCTCATGTTCTCTGAGAAGAGACCCGCGTTGTATGCGGCAGTGAATTTCTGATTTGGGAAGGACTTTATGGTTATTGTTATTGTTTCTGTTGCTTGCTCTGTTAGCATGTTTACAAAGCTTAATGCTAAATCCGTGAACTCGCCCTGAACATGTCCCAGTCAACGTCATCAAGAGCCGCCTGTAGCATTGTTTCTGAATGAGAGGACCAGCGTGTCACCTCTCTCTATACCGGAGGTTTTTGAACGAGCCTCTGTTTATATTCCGGTGTGAGAAAAATGGCGGCATAGTCCGATTTGCCAAAAGCCGGTAGGGAGCAAGTAGGCGTGCTTAAACTTAAGAGTAGCAGCGATTTAGTGTAGCCTATTTGGCCCTCTAGTACAGGGGTGGGCAATTAATTTTCCCAAGGGGCCACATGAGAAACTGGGGCGGTTGTAGAGAGCCGGACCAATTGAATTCAGTAAATAAATAATTAGAAGTTCATGCCTTAAAAACACTACATTCTTAATATATTCTTTTAATGTTAGCTAACACAATTAAAGGGGCACTTCAGCGCTGGGAAGATGACTGTGTATTTAAACTGTGTCATTTATGTAGTAGAAATGTGAAATTATTTTTGAATTTGGTGCCTTCTAGACTGAGAAAAGACCGAAAATGTATTTTTGTCTCATGTGGGTGAAAGACAACAACTCCCAGAATGCACTTGCTTCGCTGCCCTACGAGGCCACTCCCTACACCGCCCCCAGTATCGTTTTGATCTTCATAATAATACAATAATTAAGTTCAGTTAGAGAATAAACACTACAATTAAAAACTGAACGTGTCTTTCAATAAAGTGAGAGTGAGCCGAACGAAAGTCACAGGACAAACACAGCAGGAGTCAGATCTCATTCAGCACGAGAGGGAAGTAGTAGCTGAGGCTAATAACCCATTTGTAGATCATTACAGTTTCTGTAAAAAATAAATAAAAGCAGTGCGGTTGTATTGCATGCACCAAATTACACCTATTTGCGTTTGACTTTTAATTTACCAATTACAGGGCTCAACGCTGAGGATTTTTTCTATTGGTTCTGTGTTTTGATGTTTTAAACATAAAATGTTGAATATTGATATTTTAAAGCTACATTATGTAACTTTTCCGTCCACTAGAGGTCGCCTGTTCAAAACGAAGGCGTAGTTTGACGACGCCACGTTTGAGCGCAGAATCTTGGGACATGTGGTCTTCACCTCACAGCCGGTGGAAAAGAGTCAGAAATCATGTTCATGGATGCGATTATTAACGTTACTGTAGTCTGAAGTAGAGCAGGAGCGAGTGTTGTGGAGCTGTAAGAGGTAACGCAACTCTGTTTATCGTATTAGATATATCTGAGTGTGTTGAAAAGGAAGTTATGACGTTCGCTCGGCAGCTGCTATGACACTTGTTCACACTGCAGTGAGAGTAAAGTGTTTCACTGAATAAAACCGGAAACCGAGGGTGACGCAGATATGACGCAATCGACAGGCAACTCCCTCAAACGCATAGCTCACACGTCCCGGCTCCTTGGTTAAAATAGCAATTTTTCACGATTTACAAATAGTTGAAAACATTTGGGATATTCTAAATACTCAACTGAACAAAATATATAACACTGGCCTAGTGGTTTCTGGATGTTTTACTGCAAAAATCCTACATAGTTCACCTTTAAGTTATTTAAAATGAAAAGATACTTTAAATTGAAATTAAAACCGCCAGTAGGTGGCAGCATGTCACTTTTAATGAGTGAGTCAGTGAGATTCAACCGATTCATTCAAATGGCTGATTCATTCAAGAATGAAGTAATTTGCTGCATTAATAAGTGGGTCATTGAGATCGCCTTCTTTTAACTGTTGCGTGTTGCTCAAAGACGCAAAACAGTGCTGTGATCCTTGTTTGGAACTACTTTCGTTGGCGAAATAGAGCAAAAACAGGCAATATGGTGTATAAAAAAGTAAGTATCTTAATATTATCTTTTTGTTTATTGAACTGTTGTATAAAATGAATATAATTTGTAATTTACTGATATTTGGAGAAAAACAGCACTTTGTGTAATATTGGTTAACTATATTAAATTGCAAAAATATAAAAAAAACATACAGGCATTTTTGCCCCTTATCTTGTTTTCGTTTATTTTTCTGACAATGTTTGCATATTCCAGAGAATATTCACTCTTTAGTCTATTAAACACATAAACCTTTTGAAACTGTAGTTTAAAACTAATACTTATATTTATGTGGAGTTGATAGACTTACTCACCTCTCATTTATTTATGTTCTCCATTTGAAAACATTAGACTTTGTAAATGTGTTTTGCCTGTTGTTAATATGCTTTATTTATAAATAAAAAGATGGAGCAGCATTAATGTTAAAATGACTTTGCACTGTGTTTAAAATGCACTCTTTCAAACTTATTGATGTAGAAGTGTGTTTTGTTCTGTATGTTAGGGAGTGAAATTGCAAAAATTACATAAAGTTCAGTTGTTCAGTCCAGTGCTGTTGCTATAATTGTAAAAAACATAAATAACACAATAAATAAATATCGGTTCTATATATCGGTTATCGGCACATAAACATGCAAATAATCGGTATCGGTTATAAAAAAATCAATATCGGTCGATCACTAATGCACTCTAATAAATATGCACGCGCTCTGTGATGTACTCTAGCATGTTAGACTCATGCGCGTGCATATTTATTAGAGTGCATGCTTTCACTGCTTGCTCTCTATAGGTGTGTTTCTGTTTGGCTTTTGTAAAGTGAGGGACATACTCGGTAATGTCAGACAGTAGCATATATATATCACACATCTACAATGCAGCACTGGTCCAATCGGGCAGCTCCGTCCCGAACGTCGTTCACGCTGGCCAGGGGCCATACTGTCCTTATCTGCTTGTAAAGTCGTGACGTGATGCAGCGTTCACACCAAATGCGAATAGAGCGTCTGGAGCGAGTGATTTCAATGTTAAGTCAATGGAAAGGTGCGTTGACACGCGTCTGGAGGTCCTGTGGCGTGATGGACGCGATTCTGCCTCATACGCGCGTCCAGTTCGCGCAAATGACATGATTTTGACGTTCTATTCGTGTTTGGTGTGAACGCAGCATAAGGAACGCCGTTTCTGGGTCCAAGTCTCAACTCGTTTCACCTGAGAATGCAATCGACGGCCGTTTATGAGCGTAAACATCAAACATTTTAAAAAGTTTACATTTTAAATACTTACAGTCTACACAACAGTCTCTGTGCTCACAGCATCACAGATATTAATATTTTATCAATTTATAAAAGATTACTCACTGTCTGGCCATCTGGAATTGTGGTATGGAGTTTGGTATGGAGATAAAGGTTATGATTATAACTTTTTTGTAGTATTACACCCCATTGTGTGTGTATATTAGCACCGTTTGTTGTTTTTCTTGTGGTATGAGAGAGCATTTGGACCCGGAAGTGCTGCCGCGTGACGTCAGACTTAACAACCGAATTGTCGAACCCTGAGTTACCTCACGTGAATGTCGGTTACCAAACAGTTGATGGACCCTATTTTTGTTCCTTACTATGGAAGTCAATCAGGTCCATCAACTGTTTAGCTCCCCATATTCTTCAAAATATCTTCTTTTGTGTTCTGCAGAAGAAAGAAATTCATACAAGTTTGGAAAAAATTGAGGGTGAGTAAATGATGACAGAATTTTCATTATTGAGTGAATGTTACGACCATCTAGGGGTCAGCCGTAACAGGAAGAGGAAGTCAAGTGTCTCACTACCAGAGAGATTCAGAAAAGAAAAGATTTATTGATACAACCGATACAACAGGGTTTTCTGTCAGGGGCAGACAAGGCCAAAATAACAAACAAAAGAATCCTTTGTTTAAACCTCTACAATTCCTAATTTTGAAAATAAAGAAAACAAAATACAGTTTAAACTTACCTGCCTCCCTAACCAAAAACAATATGAAAATATGTACAAAATAAAATGGTGTCAAACCCCCTAAGTCCCTTAATTTGCAAAGATATATAAAAGAGTATTTACAAGTGATATTTAAAGAAGTCCAAAGTAAACAAATCAAAATCCAGAATCGATAGTCAGACAGGCGTGGGCCAGGTAAACAGGAAATATCAACAATCAAAAAGACAACAGTCCAACTCACAAGTACAAACTTCAAATAATCACTAACAAACTATCAATCTCTCTGGCACGACACTCTAAACTAACAAACGATACGAAGCAATAACGAGATACGATCAAAGACACGATGGCACAATGATGGCCCTGCAGTGTTCTCGGGGCGGGCTTATATGCAGATCAGGTGAGATGGAGAACCAAGGGCAGCCTTCAACAGGTTAACACAAGACACCGCCCACCTGTAACACAAACATGCATAGGCACATACACACACACACACACACACAGAGAGAGAGAGAATGCACAAGATAATCACAGGACAACAGAATGGGACAATGAATAAATAACTCCGCTCATAACAGTGAACTGTTTCTTAAACTCGTTCTTTAGTTAGAAAAATTGTCAGGCACTTACAATCAATGTAAATGGGCCAAACAATAAATATTAAAACACACTGTTTCATTAGTATAGACATTAAACATTAAAGGGTTAGTTCACCCAAAAATGAAATTTCTTCCATTAATGACTCACCTCAATGTTGTTCCACACCCGTAAGACCTCCGTTCATCCTCGGAACACAGTTTAAGATATTTTAGATTTAGTCCGAGGGCTTTCAGTCCTTTGAATCTAAGTGTAAGCACACTTTACTGTCCACGTCCAGAAAGGTAATGAAAACATCATCAAAGTAGTCCATATGTGACATCATTTGGTTAGTTAGACTCTTTTGAAGCGTCGACAATACATTTTGGTCCAAAAATATCAAAAACTAAGACTTTATTAAGCATTGTCTTCTCTTCCGGCTTTGTTTGAATCTGCGTTCACGAGGCCACAGTGACGCTGCTGACGTAAGACGCTGTGACGTGTTATCTGGTGCGATAGCAGGGGTGCGATAGCAGATACCAGATAACACGTCACAGCGTCTTACGTCAGCAGCGTCTTATTGTCGACACTTCAAAAGAGTCTAACTAACCAAATGATGTCACATATGGACTACTTTTATGATGTTTTCATTACCTTTCTGGACGTGGACAGCAAAGTGTGCATACACTTACATTCAAAGGACTGAAAGCCCTCGGACTAAATCTAAAATATCTTAAACTGTGTTCCGAGGATGAACGGAGGTCTTACGGGTGTGGAACAACATTGGGGTGAGTCATTAATGGAAGAAATTTCATTTTTGGGTGAATTAACCCTTTAAATATGGGAACATCACTTGCTAATTTTGTCTGTGTTAATTAACATCCAATCTTTCTTTTTTTGTCATGACATAAAGCTGGTAAACCTTGTAACTGTTGTAAGATATGCACATGGATACCAGAGAGTGGTGTGACCGTCTATATCGGAGGTTGCCAACACATGGAGGGATAATCACTGGAACATGACAATAGCTAATGTATATAATTTAAATAAAGTCACTCAAACTTACATATGGACGTACATTTTGAGGTAATCATTCCTCATAGTCACACAGCCTGTTTTATTAAGTTAGGTGCTATATATACTATTAAAGTGTGAGATTTTAACCTGCACTAGAGTACAGATCAGACCTTCACATGGTATAAGGCCAACCACTGATCTATATAAAACAAAGAGATGAGTCAGTTATTTTCTGTTGAGATCAGCATATTGCCACAAATGTTGTTAATAGAGATAAACATCTACTGAACCTGGAACATTCATTTGATTACGCTTAACAATTAACTTGAACTACTTATTTATCTGGAGCAATATAAATCAAGTACAAAAGACAGTAAACCAGGACACTATAAAAGGACATGAGAGGCTGTGGGGATGACAGAGCAAGAGCTGGAGACACACATCAGTGAAGAATGAAGGGTTTAGTGTGTTTACTGCTGCTGTTGGAAACCTTTGTGTTTGTCAATGGAGGACTCAATGAGAACGAGATCAGTCAACAGCTCAGCTCTGAGGACAGAAGACAGAATCAACCTCAAACAGACACTTTGAGAGCTGAAGCTTCAACTGACAGCCAACAATACTGCCATCTGGGCTTCCCTGACATCCATGCAGCCCTGAGAGAACTGACCACCATGGTCACAGAGCAGAAAGAAAACATCAGAGAACTGACCACCATGGTCATAGAGCAGAAAGCAAACATCAGAGAACTGACCGCAACGGATACAGAGCAGAAAGAAAACATCAGAGAACTGACCGCCATGGTCACAGAGCAGAAAGCAGACATCAGAGCTTTAGAGACGCGACTGAGCGAACAACAGGTGTTTATCCTGAAAGAGCTGAAGAAGAAAACTGATGGTACCTCACCAAAACATCACTCTTTTATCAATGATACCCAAAACACCAGTGCAATACATTGTGAAGTGTAAATGTTAGAGTAAAGTTGAGCATATACTGTGTAAATTGTGTTATTTATTTCAATAATCAGTGTGAATGTCATTTAACAGAATCTTTATTCCTTCACAGAAACTTTAAATCTTACTCTGAGTCAAGTGGAGGAGTTGAGGAAGGAGATTATAGGTGAAGCTTGAATAATGTTAAATTCAGTAAATACATTTTTGTGTAATACGGGAATATATCCCAATAAAATGAAATTTTTATTTTTAAATCCAGCCCATCCAGGTCTTCATCTCCTTTTAATTTAGGTTCTATCTCCGCCACTGTTCAACGTAATGTAAGGAATCTGGGGGTTACATTTGATTCGTCACAAAATTTTGAGAAACAAAACAGTTCAGTGGTAAAGGACAGTTTCTTTCATCTGAGATCGATTGCGAAATTAAAACAGGTTTTGTCTCCAAAAGATTTAGAGACCGTAATCCACGTCTGGCCTACTGTAATTCCCTGTACTGTGGCATACAATCTCTCGCCTGCAAATTGTCCAAAATGCTTCTTACCGAGACTTCTTACCGGCACAAAAAAGAGAGATCGCATTTCTCCCATTTTTGCAGCTTTACATTGGCTTCCTATTAAGTTCAGAATCGATTTTAAAATCTGGTGTTGCACCAAAATATATTTGTGATCTTCTGATTCCTCTAACTCCCCAAAGAACTCTTAGGTCTTCCTTGTTCTATTGCTTGTGTTTTTCAACAACAGACAGAGAGATTGCTTTTTCAGCTGGACTGATGGAATCTGGCAGTGGATATGTTGGTCCTTTTACCACTGAGATCACACTAACCTACAGGAACGTCTTCACAAACATAGGGAACGCCTACAACCCAATCACAGGTAATTATCAATGAATTTGAGTCATAAACTAAGTTTATATTGTTAGATCGGATGGAATCTTTATGTCAGATATATCAAATCCAGCTCCAGATGCCGGATCTTGTCAAAAGATATCAGTTTGTCTGGTGTATGCAGCAAACCTGTCAACAGAAAGTTTTTTCTGGACTCTATTAACAGTCTTCTATCAGCATGAGAGTTTGACTCAGAAAGCCAGAGAAGAGCAGGAGCTGGAGACAAAGAGATGACGATAAAAAGAGCAAAGTTTGTTCAGACTTCGTCTGGCTTCGTTCACGGAATCGCGGAATCTAGTGTTAACGTGGAATTTCGCAGAATTTTACATATTTTGAATTAAATGCTGTTTTGTGTGGGAGAAGAACGAATGTCTGGGGAAAATGCAGACCAGGGGAAGCAAATCTGGGCGACACAATCCCTCCCATTTCAGCTCCCCCTTCAAAACAATGAAAGTATGGCGAAGCGGCTCTGCTTTCGTCGGCGAAAAAGTTAAGAAAGTCAACGCTAAGACCAGTTTCACACTGCACTTGTTAGTAGGGCATAAGCAGCGCATATTTTTTCCGGCGCCCATGTTACCAGATTAGAGCATTCACACCGCACGCAGAGGCAGCAGTGCCACGATCGTTTCAGTGCAGAGACGCGCCGCTCACGCTGAATTAAAGCCACAGTGGATTGTTCTTGATCAAAACTGACCTGATTAGCATGGAAAATAACACATTTCACCATGAAATTATGTAGTGAAGTGTCCCGTGTGTTTCACGATCATCATGTGACATCCAGCACTGTGAAAAAATAAAATAAAATACACAAAAACACAACACTGACAGAAGTTTTTGCCCGAACTTCAAAAGCCTGTTTAAATGATTAAAACTAGAAGCATATCTTCACTTGAATGTTACATTTATCATGTGAACTACTTATATACAGCATGTTATATGCATGTGTGTATGAGACAGAGGGGAACACGGTCGCATTTGCAGCAGATATATGCTGCCCATCATAAATCAAAGCAAGAGACAGACTGGGGTCGGAGGAGAAGGCCAGAAAATGTGACACAATGGACAATATTTGTCTGTATTTGCAATACACGAGCCGCGGTTCAGCTGCACGAGACAAACACTGCCAATGTGAATGCACAACGGGTGCGCGCGGCTCCCTCTCGCCATACGCACTGCTCCTGCCCTGCCAACACTGCTTGCGCATGTGGTGTGAAGCCGGCGTAAGTCCTAAGTGCAGAGCCAAGCAGCTCCCTCGCAGGGAGTGCTTGCTGTATTTTGCCTTGTTTTTAATGCACTTTAATGTACTATATGGAAAATAATGTCTTAAATGAACTTGAGAGAAAATGAGATGCGCGGGACAGCCCGTCTAATCCGTGTCATGTTCGGAAGCGGCCGATCTTAAAGTGACAGCAGCACTGATGATGTCCGTCATTAATGTTCATCAAAGAACAACGGGAACAGAGACATTTTTAGCTGTAATGAGTAAAATTGATGTTTGTTACCTCAATAAATTTAAGGTCATTCCTATTTTATGATTTATGTTCTTTATATTAATATTAAAAACACACTCTTTTTACGACTAAAATAACAGTTAAGGGTAAAAAAACTGAATTAGCAAAAATTTAAATGGAAAAAACTGAATTAGCAAAAATTTAAACGGAGAAAACAGAATTTGGGAAAAAATTAAACAGATTTTATAGGGCCCTAGGGACATCATTGTGTGACGATAAAAACCTTGAAATGGAGACATTAACTGATCTCCTACTCATGAAGCAAACATCCCTTCAGACCACAATTATAAGATTTAAACAACAACACAAAAGAAATAAGTAATATAAAATATAAAGACATAAATTAATAATAATAAAATAATAAATGATATACATAAGTTAATAATGATTATAAATTATTATAAAATGAAATCGTATAAAAGAGAACAAAGTAAATAAACCTGTATGTATGATTGATCACAGGTTGTTATTGAAAATCTTCAGATCTCTCTGCTGTTGTGTAATGTGTGTGTGTTAGAGAATTAAATGATCTGCCATCTTTCCAAACTATTACACAGTGTGTTGGGTAATTGATCAATCCTACAGGAAACAGCTGATTCTGTATCTCTTGTTGTTTGATTCAGGTATTTTCACAGCCCCACTGAAAGGAGCGTACATGTTCAGAATCTCTGTTTATGGTCATGGTGGAGCTGCAGCAACTGCAGCCATTATTAAGAACGGAGAGCATGTGGTTAAAGCACATGATTATCAGGCTCAGGCTCAGGATCGGGAAAACTCCTCGAATGGAGTTGTGTTGCTCCTGGAGGTTGGAGATGTTGTCTATGTGAGACTTTGGTCTGGCAGGAGGGTATATGATGATAGCCCTCTTAACCACAACACTTTCAGTGGTTACCTACTGTTTCCCTTAAGATAACAGGAGCTTTGCAGAATGTGATTCCAGTAATTCTGAACCTTCAGGTATGATTTAAGATGAAAATCAAGAAGAATCATTAACATATGAACCTGTATTAATGAGGAATAATGTGTTTGAAATATGCATTAGATTACTGTACTAAAGTCTGAGCTGTCTATATATGTAACTGTGTATAAAGAGTTTTATCATTAAGACAGACAGGACTCATGAATATCACGTGACTCAGAAGTGTTTAAATAATACATTTTTATTTTTACTGATCCTTGATCTGTATCTCTTCATCCTACATAAATAAATAAGAGAATAAAGAGACATTGTGGTATTTTCTTTTTCCTCGTATTTTCATGAACATTTCCCCATCAAATCAGCTGTACAATAATATGTTATGTCAACCGCTGTCATGTAATTCATGACGTAAGTTTCATTTTATTTACAGTTTTTGTCTCGAAAATCTAAAATAGTAGGATTAAAAACTAAGTCTATTTTTCTGAATCCAATATCTAATGTACCAGTAGATCCAGCCTGGATTTGATTGTTGATTAATTTGCATGATCTTGGATTGTTTGGTTCTTCGAAGCTCATCCTGGACTTGCTGTCATAGCAACAGGTCCGTAAACTTAAACCTGCTCACGAGCGGCTTATTTCATGTAAACAGGATTAGATTGCATCTTGAGGTGATACTTAAAATCTGTCCCAGCCACTGATACTTTATTACAGGTGTTCATTACTGAACATGGGGCAATAATAGTAATCTAAAAATGTATTTGAAAATAATAGTATAATGTTGCTACTATAGACACAGTCACTTGATTGAAAGATTTATTTGTGATGGAATAATTACTTTTTAATGTTATTGCAGTCTTACACATGTTCTACAGTTACTCTGAGCTGTGCATTAATTTGAGTGATGACGGATATTATGGGATGGCTTGATGCAGCACAAGAGAAGCAGATAATTTGATCTTGACCCTTAAGAAACTTGAATTAATACTGTCACGTAAAAATTAGCTTCAAATTAAATTAAAAATTAAATAAATAGCTAAGTACAACATTGAAATAAAAATGTAAAGGATGTACACATAGAGCTACTATAAAACCGTGAATATAAATAATTGGGAATAAAAAATTTTTATTTTTTAAACAGTGCACATTTCATGTATCTATTTGTAACCCTGTTTAAATATATTCATTAGTAAAAGATATACAAGTTTGAGTAAATCATTTCATAGTTTAATAAATAGAATTTAAGATTTTAAAAAAAGTTAAGATTCATCGACCAGCAATGAAGTTATGATTTTGCAATGAGAGAAATTCCTATTGGGTAATGTTCATGGTTTACTGAATACAGCATTTCAAATGTTAATTATTTGTTGGGTAATAATATATGTGAAAATGCTTGAAAGACGCTTGTAAGAATAGGAAAAAAGAATTACACAAATGTTTTGTGAATTTATTTTATTTCTCAAAGTTTGTGTATGAGCCAATCACAGTTGAGGTCAAGGTACAAAGAAGTGAGACGAACGCGGGGGGGTTTGCGGAAAGAAAAACATGGTTACTGTAATGCAATGCACGCACCAGATTAGTAAAAGTGTTCAACAAGGACTCTTATAGACCAATTTACAGCCGACGTCACACTGACATCACGCAGGTTCAACTGCGCATGTCGGTTGCAAAAGACGATCTGGAAAGTATTATAATGTATGAAACACATTGGTTTAAATCGTGCTTTAGGCTATACATATAACAACAGTTGAATGATTTCGGCAAATAAGCAAGAAAATTTGATTACATGTTTGATTTAATTGCTGACACTGAATGAAAATAATGAAAATTCTATTTTCAAAATGTAGGCAATAAAGCAATAAAGCTCTCCCTACACCTACCCCCAAAGCTAATCGATAACCTCAGCCACTTCAATTGCACTTTCACATATTTTCTTAATTTTTATAGAAAATAAATGCCTTTCCAATCTGATATGCGATGGGAAAAGGGAGAAGAACAAGTTCGGCAAAAGGTTCGAAACTTCGCAATCGCGTCAAAACTATCGGCTACAGGTCTTACTTCCTACGCCACTATGACTGACAAGCTTTTGGGCGATTTTTGTAATTTTGTCTGGACCAAACAGACATTGGTGAGCGGTGTTAACTATAAGCTATAGCTTTTAACAACAAGGCGGGCTTGACACTCCCTTACTTTATTATTATTAAATTCAGTTCAACTCGAATTTATTTCTATAGCGCTTTTTGCAATTTTGCATTGTTGCAAAGCATTCCAGATATATTCAAATACCTCAGTCAACACAGCAAACTATTTGCGCTCAGTGTAAACAACAGACACAATAAATTAAGTATAATGTATGGACAAGCCAGGTTACAAATAATTAAACACACCTAGCATGACAAATAAACTGCTTTAAAAAAAAAAGAACTGCAGAAAAAACATTTCTACCAAGATAAACAATATACATACTGAAAAAAATAATAATACATGAAAGGTACATGTCTGCATAGACGTTATGACAAATTTTGCCAGACACATAGGCATATTATTGTCTCAGTAAAGACAATTAGACTTTTCCAAAGCCCACAGAACCCTTAATGGCCATCTGCATTAAATATTTAAACATCGCCTCTCCTACAAAATTAAGGCACAGGTGGAAGAGTATGGAATTCGCTTGATTCCAGTGTAACAGTGCTGGTAGCTGGGGCATTTTTCAATTCAAATGGCATAACATTTAACTGGAATAACCCAAATGGTGTGGAGAATGCTGTCTTCGCTGTACTTTCAGGGTTCATGGTCACCTGCCAGTAACCACAATTCAGGTCAATGGTAGAAAAAATGGCAGCTCCAGAAAGAGATTCCAAGATCTCTGCGATGTTTGGCAGTGGATATACATCACTTTCTGTAATAGCATTTACCTTACGGTAGTCTACACAAAACCGGAGGCTCCCATCCTTTTTTGGGACAGGTGAGGCCCAACTTGAATGAGAAGGTTTCACAATGCCTGTACTCAACATTTCTTCCAGTTGTTTCTCAACAACAGTTTTTTTAGTAGGGGACATGCGATAGGGTCGTTGCTTTATTGGTACTTGATGGGTGAGGTAAATACGATGTTGAAGAACATCAGTGGAACCTGGTTTGTGCGCACACACCTCTGGATTGGCCTCCAGGACTTGACGTAGCTGGCATTTCCCATCAGCTGGTGAGTGGGCTTCGTTCACTGCATTGTCAATAAAGTCTTTTATGTCTATGTCATCTGTGTTAAATATAAATTTGGGTTGAGGGGGAGGAATTGAACTCAAGAGAAAGATACTCTTTCATTTTCTGGGTCTGTTCTCAGGTACACTTGCGCAGCCTGGTTGGAATGGGTATTCCATGTCAGGAGTAGATTTGAAAGTATACTTTTTGTTGATTACATTTATTTGTAAACCACTAAAGAAGATGAAATCCAGGCCCAGAACTATTGCATATGCTAGAGCTTTGGATGATAGAACTGCAGCTGGTAGGGTAAATACTTTGTCATGAAGAGTAATTGAGACATTCAGCCATCCAAGACGAACCTCAGCTTGACCGTTAACCCCCTCGAGTCGCCTCTCTTTTTTTCTTATCAGTGTCAAAGAGACTCAAATAACTCTGTCGTTTTTTATCATTCATGCAAGTGTTATACATCATTATATTCTGTTAAGTTTCAATTTTTTTGTGTACAGTCAAAATAAAAACAAATTGTTGTGCTTTTTGCAAAATAAGGGAAACAAACATGATTCACAATCTTCAGCTGCTCTCTCAATGATGTCTAATCTGATTCTCTTCAGAAAATGACCTGTAGCTTAGTGAAACCTTGACACAGAAACATGAGACATATGTCTAAAGAAACGTTGAAATGTCAGGTTTAAATCATGTAAATCAAAATGAAAACAAATATTCTGTGTTTATGTAATCTGTGAAAAGTGGGAGATATCAGTCAACTCATTACTGACTCATTATCCGCTAATGCGGCCACACCCATGGACCGCGCGCTCATTCAGATTCAAATACAGGCAATCCATGCGTCGACGCCCACACACACATCAACTCATACAAATACAAACTAGTGAAGCTATGGTTCAGATACATCGCTTTGAGTAATAATCCTGGAATAATTCTCCTTACGGAAAGCTGATTCAGAGCTCAATGTGGTAGGCTAAGTTTATTCTGTTAGCATCTGTGAATATGAAACGCAAAAAGACAGTTTAAATATAAATCCTGATGCAACATGGCAAGACTGTTTAGACGAGATTTATTTGGCCTGTTTTCGTTTTGTATACATTTTATCTTAATTTTAATCAATGTTTTTAATATAGTTGCATCTTATTTTATAAGAAGTCAATATAACAGACAATATTAGCGCTGCATTGCACGCGTCTCATAAATGAACTTAAGATGGAAATTATATTTGAGTATTAATTGCCTTTTTTACAGTGAATTTCGTTTTGTATAAATTGTATCTTAATTTTAATCAATGTTTTTAAAAAGGAATTTTGCTTCATATTGATGTTTAAATATTATACCCTATGTTGTTGTTGTTGTTTTTTAGAAAATTAATTGCTTTCTTTAAACTGAATTTCGTTTTGTATAAATTGTATCTTAATTTTAATCAATGTTTTTAATATATTTGATATAATATAACAGAGTGGTATAATAAATATGTTAGAATATTGATAACATTATAGCAGACAATAGCCTCAGCACTGGCTCATGCATTTCACGTATTTCTGACTGAAGCTGGAAATGATATTTGAGTATTGTGTGTATTTGATCGTTTACAAATTATTCCGAAAATATTTGCCATTGAAATGAGTGAGCCAATGTTCAGTGTCACAATATTACTGTTTTTTTAGCTCTTCTTTCAAAAACATTTCTGATTGAAATCTTGTTTCTTTTTTGGCAGATAATTTAACTTGCTTTAAGTAAAGACTTTAAATAAAAAACATTTAGATTTTTCCCCCAGAAAACAATTTTTTTTACTGTTACTGTACTTATCTAGTAAACCTAAAATCTAGTAGGCCTACCTGAAGCTCATTCATTATGCAGCTCATTATTATGCAGGTCTTTGTTTCTCAGGAGTGATCATTATTATTGATCAACATTATTATTCATGGTTCGCTCACGCCTACTCGCATAAGGCCTGAGTAAAGAAAAAGTGTTTTACAAAATGTAAATTAATATATTGTTTTATGTGAATGAGTAGGCTCAATGATTCTCACATCAGTTTAAAGCAAAAACTAAAAAATGCAAAAACACCCAATAATCAAAGGGCTTGTGAACACATATCTATTGTGTTTTGAAGCCTTAATTTTTTTTTTTTTTTTTTTCAAAAATTATGCATAAACATTATTCTCTCAAAAATACAAGCATGTACATACATGTTGCTCACATATTATGGTAGCCCATTTTGTGCTGAATACATTGTAATTACACTTTTGCCATTAATATGTTTATAAGCAACTGAAAAATGCACAAATGTCAGAGACTTCTTCTAAAGTAACTTCTAAAGCAGAGACGTGCACAGGGGGGTTGCTCAGGTTGCCAGGGGAACTGCTCATATGCCCTTCTCGACTCACGTTGCCCTTCTGAGGTGGAAAAAAAATTATTAAAAAATCGTACAATGGATGCAGAATTTGACGTAGGCCTAGATAAAAAAATAAAAAATAAAAAAATTCGCAAAGCCTCAGTCACTTCCATATTCGAGCCCCCGTCCGAAAGTGAAAATCAGTAGGGGGGAAGGGCAAACTCTGTTTCCGTGGCTGCAGCGCTGCACGCGACCGGCACCTGAGCTGAGCCTGCATGAGCGGCACTAGAAGGAGATTGTCGCGGTTGTCGGGTGAGACGACTTATATTACGAAAGGTATAACAAACGGACGATCATCATCATCATCAAGTTTTATAAAATGAATTAAAATCTTCATAAATCCAGGATGAATTTGCCACGTTTAGCCTAAATAATCAGACAGATAGCTTGCAGACAAGCAGCCTAGGCTAATATTTTTTTGGTAGGCATTAGGCAAACTAAGCTACATGTCTGCTGATAGTTAGTTTCTCACATTTCGTTTTAGCAAGAAGAATGAATGATGGAAGTAATGCATCACATTAATTATTTTATTCAAAATGGTTAAATGCCTAAATCCTATCACTATTTTGGGTATTGTTTGAAGCCAAGATGCCCACTGAAAAGAGGCGGATTCAGGAGAGGGAGAGACGATTCAGGGAGGCAGCAAAGGGCAGCACATCACTGCAGGGTTGGCTGCGAAAAAGCCAACCAGCAGGTGATACAGAGACTTTGCACTGTGATAAAGATGTCATGACACTGTGTAGGTGAATTGATTAATTAATCAGACTCATATTTTAGCCTACTAATGGCAATGTTTCATAATTACATTCCATTTAAGATGAGGAGGAGCAGTCACCTGTAGCGATTTTCATGTCTCAAGTCATGTTTTTCTATGTTATTATTAGTAGTAGGGGAGAGCGGGGCACAACCTAACGCTTTTTGACTTTCTCAGTTTGTGTAAATCCACTTGGGTATTGGGTGAGTATTTACTGTTTCCAACATTAATTGCACACATGTCTAGTACAATTATGTGGTTTTGATTCATTAATACAGTGTATACATTTTTCTTGATTTACCCCGAAAGAATGGAAGTGAAATGTGACAACATGCCCCGTAGGTGGGGTACATTGTAACATGACCAAATAACAGCTTAAAATGTTACCTGATATAATAAAAAAAATATACAAGACAAACTAAAATATTTTGTCAACATACAAGACAAACTAAAATATTTTGTCAACAAAATACAATTATTAACTTTTTAAAATAAAATAATGGCATTTTTTAATCATTAAAAATATAAGCATTTTTGAGTTTGACTACAAACACAATCGCTAAATACAGCTATGCAGCATAGTTCAAAACATAATAATAATTAATCATTTCTGAACATTGACTCTCAGTCATTATTCACCCTTTTCTCATGGTTTTTCAAAAGAATTCATAAAAGTATAGAATATAATGGCATATTTCTAATAGGGGCTCATTGTAATGCAGTGTTACAACACACCCCATCTGCGCAACTGGGATTTAAATCGTGGCTCGTGTCTTCTGCTGTTAGATCAGCATTAAAGAACCATCTCAACTGTTCAATAACAGATATAAGATTAAAATAATATCGGATTTGTCTTATTTTAAATAAACACAAAAAACAGAGATTAAAACTAAACTTAAGTAAGAAATTTACTTTTGCTATGGTTAAATACATGTTCAGTAATATCTTCCAGAGATTTTTAAATTTTTGGCGCTATTTTTTCTCTAAATAATGTTGATATGGCAACTAGTAAATACACCAAGTTTCGTCATACTGGCATGGGCGGAAATGGTTAAAACTAACCCCGCAGGTTTTTTTTAGGGTGGGGAGTTGGTAGGGGAGTGCCCTTTTTTTAGGTCAGAGCAACAGCCCCTCAAAATTCCTGTGCACGTCCCTGTTCTAAAGGGCCCCAAAACAGCTGACTCCTAGGGGTTAACAAGATACAAAGGTCCAAGTGTCCAGGGTTGTAGATCATGAGGTCATTGAACAATGTTCTTCCAGTGAAACTCACAGATAAGGGTATAGCTTGCACCTGTGTCGGCAATGGCTTTCCCCTTCCATGAGACAACACTGAGAGGCACAATTACCTGTTGAGGCACGCTGACAGGATTGGTAGGAGTGGATGATGCACTTCTAGCTGTAAGGGTAGAAATTGGTTTACTTGGGGGTGTTAGAGAATTCTTAGTTGCAGAAGACATTGAATTGTTGGAGGGTTGGCCAGGCGGCTTGGGTAAGTGGAAATTCTGTTTGTTACTAGCTGGCTGATAACCTGAAGACTGGGGTGATTGAGCTGGAGAAGTAAAGTGAGGACATGTACCTGGTGCGTGAAGTCCTCTACATCGCCAACATTGTACAGAAGGTTGGCTAGGAGTATTTCCTCTGGGTGATGCTACAAGAGTTTTGGAACCAGCTTTGCTATCACATTGCTTCTGTTGTTCATGGTCTTTCTCCAGTTGGTGACCCAGTCGAACCAACTCTTCCACGGTAGTTACATGGCTACGAAGATGACTAGTGAGGTAAGGTTTTAAGATTAAGATTGCAAGTTGTTTTGTTTTTCAACCACGATATGTGTATTCAATAATGTTTTTTTCTCTTCCTCTTTTGTTTTATGAAAAGTTTGGCATGTATGTGGACACACGAATCTGCCAATGTGGACACCCAGTTACAGTTGAGTCCTATCAGCTGGGATTTCGCCTGTAGTGTTATTTGATGTGAACTGTGATTATTGAACTGTTACATTAAGATCTATAAATATATATACTTTTTATTAATTGTTTTTTTTTTATTATTATTTGAATTAAACAAGTACCCTTTTTGAATATATTTATGGCCAAAGAAATAAATTCCATTGAAATTGAAGCTTGTTTGGTAATCTTTATTTTTTGTGTAATCAGTGGTTTTGTTTGCTATCCGGGGTTGTTAAATTTTTGTCCATTTAAAAAAACTGTCTGGTGCCCGAAGTTTGCATAAAAGAGAATTTATTTAATTTAAGGGCAGCTACCACCACTGTTACTGTAAAGATCCAATCTCTAGGATGCTGTTCCACTCCTAGCCTGCAGGGGGCGTCCCTCCTTAAGCGTCCATGTCATGCTCCCTCCAGGTCTCCAGATGGCACTTTAACCCCATGCTCAGTGCTCTCCACTCCTGCAGATGGTGCCAGTGTGTTTTATGGTTACTCAGAACTCTCCTCATTAGCCCTGATTCCCTTCACCTGTGTCTTGCCCTTTATAAGTGTGCTTGTTCCTTGCCATTATGTTCAGTCTTGAACCTATGTTCTCCTGTCTCCAGATCTCAAGATAAGTTTTGTGCCTTTATTGTAAATTTTTTGACCCTTGTGTCTATTTTTGTTTCTCTGTTTTATGGAAGCTCTGCTCTCCTAGTTCATTTGTACTTTGTGCTTTGGTTTCTCAAGTAAAGACTATTTTTATTTTTTGGAAGACTAGAGTCTCTTGACTCTTTACTCTTCTGCTCTTGGGTTCCATTGTCTGGGAGTTAGCTTAGTGGAGAACACACCACACTTAGAACACCAGAGACCCGGGTTCAAGTCCAGCCAAGGGCGACATCCTTACAGTTACACCAGGTTCTTGGTCAAAAAACTAGATTTCACAGTTTTGTAGAAAACCCAGTGAGGGAACAGAATCTGCTCCGGTTTCAAAAATGAACATGTCCTCCAAAGTAGCATCTAGCTCGTTATCTATATAAACAGAAAAATAAAAATGTTACATTAACCTAATCTTGATTAAACACCATATTGCAACATTTGCATAATGCATTTTACACAAATGATTACTTACTTTCAATTGACATCAACCACCACTCCCAAAGAAAGATGGTGTCCTCCTCCTGATCTCTTTTGTTGCTGCCTTGCGGACTCCATTTAATGTCGAAGTTCTTGCATATCATTCCTTGAGAGTTTATTTGTTGGATGTGTGAATAGTGGTGCAAAGATTTCCCAGTTTCTTTGGGCAACTTGCCACATCTGGCCACAAGCTCGCTGGTAACCCTAAAATGAAAACAATGAAAGGTGTTGGTATTTCATTGCATTTCAAACATCTTTAGACTTTCCTGTGGCTCAAACAGTAGAGTGTGGCGCTAGCAACGGCAAGTTCATAGGTTCGATTCCCAGGGAAAGCAAGAACTGACAAAATTTAACATGTGTACCTTGAATGTAATGTAGGTCGCTTTGGATAAAAGCGTCTGCCAAATGCATAAATCAGAATCAGAATCAGAAAGAGCTTTATTGCCAAGTGTGCTTGCACACACAAGGAATTTGTATTGGTGCTGAAGCTTCCAGTGCACATAAACACTGCCAAATGCATAGATGTAAATGTAAATCTTTTTGTGATCATACCTGAATATGTATGTGCTTATAAAATTGTGTTATGGTTAAAATAAAATGATTAATGACATTTGAAGAACTCTTGCAAGTGACCAGAAGTCTTCAAAATGCTAAACTGGTACTTGTTAATACTTGTTACAAACAGAGGGACACGGAGAACAGATGATGGAGGTAAACAGTGTTTATTGATGAAACCAGGTAGGGAGCGGATCTGGGGCCCGTTCTTCGTACGTCGCTAACTCAGTTAGCTGGATTTGATTGTTGACGATTTGGCATGATCTTGGATTGTTTGGTTCTTCGAAGCTCATCCTGGACTTGCTGTCATAGTAACAGGTCCGTAAGCTTAAACCTGCTCATGAGCGGCTTATTTCATGTAAACAGGATTAGATCGCATCTTGAGGTGATACTTAAAATCTGTCCCAGCCACTGCTACTTTATTACAAGAGTTCATTACTGAACCAGGGGCAATAATAATAATTTTAAATAATAATATAAAAATTTTATATTGTATATGTATATGACAATGTATAATGTTGTGTATAATACTATAGACACAGGCACTTGATTGAGCGATTTATTTGTGATGGAATAATTACTTTATATAATTTTGTTTTTATTGGTTTACACACATGTTGTACAGTTACTCTGAGCCGTGCATTAAGTGATGACGGATATTATGGGAGTGGCTTGATGCAGCGCAAGAGAGGATAATTTGATCTTGACCCATAAGAAACTGTCACGTTACAAATCTGCTTCAAATTAAATTAAAAATTAAATGACAACATTGAAATAAAAATGTAAAGGGTGAACAAATAATGTATAAAATCGTGAATATAAATTCATGTTTAAAAAAACAAAAACATTTATCATTTATCTATTATAACTTTTATGTTGGTTTGGTCGTTTGGCTGTTTCCTTATAAAGGTTCAGAAATTTGTGGGGGGTTTTTTGTGTAATTTGCCAAGTTTTTTGCCAGGTGGCTTTTTAATTATATGATGTCATTACGTTGCTGTCTTGACGCCAGCCAATCGCTGCATTGCTGATCATGGTTTCGAGTATCGATGCATCTGCCCTCTTCAGGGAAAAAAAGAACGCTCAGTAATCTTAGATCATTTAATCCAGATATTTTAATCCAATCCGCAAATTCGTTTGAAGAACCAAATTAGCCAGAGATCAGTTATCACGATTAAAATATCTGGGATCTGTCAAATCATCTTAGATGTATTAAGCGAGGTACGAAGAACGGGCCCCAGGTGAGTCTCAGGTGAGAGAGTTCAGATGATGGAAGATGATAACTGGCTAATACAATACTCTTGTTTACAGATGGTGATGGCGTTTAGGCAGAAGGAGCGATGATGGAGACAGGAGACAGGACGAGGAGACACACTGGAGACTTAGTAAGTAACAGGTAAGTATCATAGAGGAGTAAGCACTAGCATAAGCTTGTGGCGAACAAGACCGGACAGTGAATGGCTGTGAGCGTGGTGCTTAAGTGCAGGCAGTGATTACGATGATGATGAGGCGCATGTGCGTGTGATCAGTACTCTGTATAGTAGGGGTGTAACGATTCGTTTTAACAACGATTCGATTCGTATCACGATTTGAGGTTGTCGATACGATTCAAGGACGATATTGGTTCATTTAGAACGATACGATCCGAAACGATTCAGTGACTTGAAATCGATTCAGTAACTTTTTAGCCAAAAATTGTGTGACTGAAATAAATATCTGGATACTGGTCAGTGCCAGTGAAGTTTCCTAGATTCCTGTTGTTTCTTGTAAGGGAATCCGGTATATCAATTAATTATGGATATAAACAAACAAGTAAACAACAATTAATGGCAAATGCATTCAAATTTTATTTGAATAAAGTGCAACCAACAGTTTAGGTTGAATTAACAGGAAGTTAACCTTTTCTGCTCTCATTTTCAATATTCAATACATTTTCAATAAAAGCACAGTAAGTGCAACCAACATTTCAACAGTAGGTTAACCTGCTACTTCTGCTTTTGTTTTCCAACATAAAAATATTACAATATTAATATAAAAAATAAAGTGCAACTAACTTCTCTTCAGGTTTAATTAATAGTAAGTTTACCTGCTACTTTTGCTGTTGTTTTTCAACATTAAAATAATACAAATACAATATTAATATCAAAAATAAAGTGCAACCAACATTTCTTCAGGTTGAATAAACTGGCTGAACCTGCTACTACTCTCAGTTTAATAAACAAACAACATTTAACAAAAGATAAAATGTAACCAACTACTCTTCAATGACTCTACAGATGTCTTTTTCAAAAATATCAACATGATCTGACCTCAGAACACTTCTCTGTGCGTTCACTATGTCGCCAGCAGTACAAAAACTCGCTCTGCTGGCACACTGGGGCCAGGAATGCACAGGTAACAAGCAAGGGTTGAAAGTACAGGTAGCTGTTTCTCTTGGTGGCTTGATAATTTCTCGCTCGTTGGCTTCTCCTCTTCCATGCGCCATGCTATGTTTTGTTTTCTCAAGCCCCGTTCACACCGCCAGCGATACGCAGCGACAAAGCGACACGATCCCATTCATTTCAATGAGCGCTGCTGCTGGTACGTTGCGATGATGTCACAGATAGGCAGACTGAATCGAGTAACGTTTAACGCCTTTATCATTAAAAGTGCTAAGAAAAAACATCCATATAAAGTCTGACGTGCTTAAATCCAATACGTTATTTCCTATGATCGATACAATCGATTGATTACCTTTTAAAACGATGTTAGATCGATATATGTCGTCCGGAAGGCCAACTTGCGGAGCACAGACCGATGTAGTTAGATCATAGGAAAATAAATCGATACATCGATGTAGTAGATGAATCGTTACACCCCTACTGTATATATATATATATATATAATCTCACATTGTCCCAAATATAAGATAACCCTGATTATCCTTTTCAAATGGCATACAATATATAACCTGCATTTTATTTGGCTTTTTAAAATCAATTAGGCTATCCATCTCATTGTAAAAATAAATAAATAACAGTAGACAGAAAATAGAGAAAAATAACAGACTTGATTGCATAACAGTGTAATTGACAGTAATTTACCAGGTTGCTTCAGTCCAGGGGAACTAGTTTAGGTGTGTTTGGCGCCACCTACTGGCGAGAGTATTATTTGACATGGAAAAGGCTAGGGCTCGATTATGAGATCGATAAGAAATATTCTTATATTCGGGACAATATGGTAGATATATATATATATATATATATGTGTATGTATATGTGTATGTATATATATATATATATAAATATAGGTCAACAGCTTGCTTTGGGTCAAATGTCTCTGTGGTCTGCTTTGACAGGTGAGTGTGCATCAGGGCTGAGAGACGAGGATGTGACAGACGAGATCGGTACTTGGTTTTTATTATGTTGAGATGTGAAAATCCCCTCTCACAAGCTGCACTGCTTAAAGGCAGTGTAACAGACAGCTTAACCACCTTGTTGATGTTGGAGTAAGCATCTGGGTTACTTGTATTTACAATTTGGACCAAGTCATGCACAGAAGAGGCTCCCAGGCGTTTTCCTGCCTGCTTTAAGCGCATCCATTCTGTCACAGTGGTGTTTTTGTCAAGTTGCAAGGTGGCCTCAAATTTCTTGAGAATGCTGCAAACTGTTGTGTTTCCAAAACTGTGTAGGTCTTGCATTTCCTGAGGCCATGTTGAAGGATCAAATACTAAGAAATTATCACATGACTTGAGGGAGTCATATCTGATTTCAAACTCTTCAATTAACCCCCTGAGTAAGTTTATCTTGTCTCGGTCAGCATCAGCATTCGAAACCCTGTGGCCTTCACCATCAAGCATAAGGGTGAACTTTCCAATGGCCACCATGAGTTCATCCTTACATTCTCCAATGGTCAGCTTTTCCTTCTGAAACCTAATGGATGTGGTCTTCAAAATGTTGCCAATGTCAAGCATGTTTGACAGAAAGCACTGAAAACGCTCTGTGCAGATATGCTGCAAGTCACTGTTATCACTCGTAGCTAGTTGCATTTTAATGGCTGGCAATAGTCTTGATATTTTTAACAGTGTTTCATGCCTCCATGCAGACCATCTGACATTATGAAACTTACCCAGTTTCACAAAGGAGATACCGTTTTCTTCACAGAGCTTCTTCAGTGCAGCAGTTTTTTTTGCTCCACCTTTTTGTAAATAAAACTGCAGCAGCTTGACCACAGAGCGATTAAATGTCTCACAGTAAGGAACGTTGCGATCAGCTGATTTTGCGCAATTCTCCAGTGTGTGTGCGGTGCACAAAATGTGCACAAGTGAGTCTCCAACCGCAACGAGTTGCCGGAGTTTTGGTACAATGCCGTTGTACACACCAACGTTGACAGCAGCCCCGTCTGTGCACACAGCGACCAACTTTGTTGTCCAGTCATTCAAGCCTGTGTCCTGGAAAAGTCTAACAAGTCCGTCTGTTATGGCCTGCGCGGTTCGGTCAGCACCCAATTCAATCAGTCCAATAAAGTCCGAGGAAAACTCTCCGTTGCTGGACACAGACACGATGTAAACGATTTCCTGCTCAGTTTTTGTGATATCCTCAGATCCATCAAAAAGCAGCCCCCAAAATTCAGCAGACTGCAACTTGGCTCGTAACTCCCCGGTGATTGCGCGAGCGATACTCTGCATGATCCGTGTGCCCCCTTCACGTGAATGATATGCCCCTCCGACATTTACTCCTAGCCGCTTCAGTAAAGAAATATCCTCAGAATAGGAAGACACGGGACGTGCGTGTTTAGCTTTATGGAAGGCGAGGAGAAAAATATTAAAGAGAGCTTGCCGCTGTTCTTCATTCAGCTTGTCTCGCCACCTGGCAAGTGGGCGACTGGACATTTCTTCTCGGCTAGCTTGTTTATTCGCAATGGCTTGCGCGACATTCGTGTGCTCCTTGCTCTTTTCATCTTTGTCAAATAAAGGATGGTTGAAATTCTTTGAGCCTTTATAAAACGCACCTGTTTTGTCTGCTAGATGTGGATTTGAGCGGCAAATCTTGCACCACATTTCAGTGCGCTCATCGTTAACTTCAAGCCACTGCACGTCTTGAAGCCACTTTTCAGAAAAAAATCTTTTTTTCGGCTCAGGCTCCAGTTGGCGTTTCTTTGAAGGCGGTGAAACACCAAAAAAGCTGCTTAATGTCTGTTGCTTTTTGGACATCTCTGACTGCGAGGTTGTGTTCGATTAGATGATAAGATCGGTTAAGTACGCAAAGACGCGTGGTAACACAAGTGGGCCTACGCATTTCTGATTTTTGTTGCGCATGCGTACCTGCGTACCAGTTATGTGCACCCCTGTATATATATATATGTATATGTATATATATATATATGTATATGTATATGTATATGTATATATATATATATGTATATATATATATATATGTATATATATATATGTGTATATATATATATATATATATATATATATATATATATATATATATATATATATATATATATATATATGTATATATATATATATATGTATATATATATATGTATGTGTATATATATATATATATATATATATGTATATATATATATATATATATATATATACACATACATATATATATATATGTATATATATATATATATGTATGTGTATATATATATATATATGTATATATATATATATATATATATATATATATATATATATGTATATATATATGTATATATATATGTATATATATATATATATATATATATATATATATATATATATATGTATATATATATATATATATATATATATATATATATATATGTATATGTATATATATGTATATATGTATATATATATATATATATATGTATATATGTATATATATATATATATATATATATATATGTATATATATATATATATATATATATATATATATATATATATATACACTCACCTAAGGGATTATTAGGAACACCATACTACTACTGTGTTTGACCTCCTTTCGCCTTCAGAACTGCCTTAATTCTACGTGGCATTGATTCAACAAGGTGCTGAAAGCATTCTTTAGAAATGTTGGCCCATATTGATAGGATAGCATCTTGCAGTTGATGGAGATTTGTGGGATGCACATCCAGGGCACGAAGCTCCCGTTCCACCACATCCCAAAGATGCTCTATTGGGTTGAGATCTGGTGACTGTGAGGGCCATTTTAGTACAGTGATCTTGTTCAAGAAACCAATTTGAAATGATTGGAGCTTTGTGACGGTGCATTATCCTGCTGGAAGTAGCCATCAGAGGATGGGGACATGGTGCTCATAAAGGGATGGACATGGTCAGAAACAATGCTCAGGTAGGCCGTGGCATTTAAACAATGCCCAATTGGCACTAAGGGGCCTAAAGTGTGCCAAGAAAACATCCCCCACACCATTACACCACCACCACCAGCCTGCACAGTGGTAACAAGGCATGATGGATCCATGTTCTCATTCTGTTTACGCCAAATTCTGACTCTACCATCTGAATGTATCAACAGAAATCGAGACTCATCAGACCAGCCAACATTTTTCCAGTCTTCAACTGTCCAATTTTGGTGAGCTTGTGCAAATTGTAGCCTCTTTTTTCTATTTGTAGTGGAGATGAGTGGTACCCGGTGGGGTTTTCTGCTGTTGTAGCCCATCCGCCTCAAGGTTGTGCATGTTGTGGCTTCACAAATGCTTTGCTGCATACCTCGGTTGTAACGAGTGCTTATTTCAGTCAAAGTTGCTCTTCTATCAGCTTGAATCAGTCGGCCCATTCTCCTCTGACCTCTAGCATCAACAAGGCATTTTCGCCCACAGGACTGCCGCATACTGGATGTTTTTCCCTTTTCACACCATTCTTTGTAAACCCTAGAAATGGTTGTGCATGCAAATCCCAGTAACTGAGCAGATTGTGAAATACTCAGACCGGCCCGTCTGGCACCAACAACCATGCCACGCTCAAAATAGCTTAAATCACCTTTCTTTCCCATTCTGACATTCAGTTTGGAGTTCAGGAGATTGTCTTGACCAGGACCACACCCCTAAATGCATTGAAGCGACTGCCATGTGATTGGTTGATTAGATAATTGCATTAATGAGAAAATGAACAGGTGTTCCTAATAATCCTTTAGGTGAGTGTATATATATATATATATATATATATATTTGGGCTGGGCAAATTAACGCGTTAACGCGGGCGATTCATTTTTTCAGCTTAACGCAATTAAAATATTTAACGCAAATAACGCAGCGTCCGTTTTCCTGTGTGTGTGTGTGTGTGTGTGTGTGTTTGTCAGTGTCCTATCTGTGTGGATGCGTCTCATGTCAGCTAATCAAGGGACACACACACACACTCGACGCATAGATAGACTCGCGTCAGTTTCCTGCTCACATCGAGTTCTCTTTTGCTCTTGAACAAACAATAACACAGAGGATTTTGAGTATTCTCATATTAGGAGTCTTAAATTATTTAAATAACGTCTTAAATGAACTTAAAGAGTTGTGAGGAAATGAGATGCGCGGGACAGTGTGTGAGATCCGCGGCTGTTCTTAAAGAGACAGGAGCACTGATGATGCCTGTCATTAATGTTCATCAAAGAACAACAGGAACAGAGAAAATTTTAGCTTTAATGATGATTCATCTATATTTAATTTATTATTTATGCAGTTAAGAAAGATAACTATTACATTTCTGTATATGTATAAAAGGGAAGGCCATGGGTTAATATAACATTTATTATTTTGGGTTTATGTAAAGATTGTTTTAAGTTCACTTAAATTAAAAGTTGTTTTTTAAAGCCTAATAAATGTTGAAATTGGGAGCTTTCAGTTATACTGTAATGTAACGTCATTAATGTTTCATAGACACTTTAGTATCAGTGATACTGGCCTTCATTCATAAAAATATGACAATACAACACATATTTAAAATATGCTGTCTTTAAATTGTTGAGTAACTGAAATTATTACAATATCAAAATATTAAAAACGTAAAATATTAAAAACTTGCGATTAATCGCGATTAATTACAGAAAAAAGTGCGATTAATTAGTTAATTTTTTTTAATCGATGCCCAGCAATAATATATATATATGTATTAGTGGTGGGCATAACATTTTTTTAATCTAGATTAATCTCACTGTAATCTTGGAATTAATCTAGATTAAAATGGCTCATTTGAATTTTGCCAAAGGCATTCAGAATATGTGTGCTACCCAAATAATGACTAAAAGTAAGTCTTTGCGAACGGGTTTCTCAAGTCAGGTGGCGCATTAGACCAGGGCCTCATCTCCTGTTTCCAAACTGTTTATTCAGTTAAACATGAATTTTGAACTGTAGGCCTAGTACATAAGTGGTTGTGATGAACTGTTTACAGTCTAGATTAAAATGGCTCCTTAAGATATTTTAATACGGTCATGCGCATGCGCAGGTTGTGAGCGCGTTGTTTGGAGCTCCGTCGAATTGATTCATAATCCTTGATTTTCTTCTTAACACTCGCTTACAAACGAATACTTTCTATAATTTACAGCGTGTGAACATATCTCCGATACGATTCTCTATAAAAAATCGGATTGCTTTGATATCGCTACTTATATCCGAACTTCCGCTACTAGCCGTAGTCCGCTAGCATTGCACGCGTGGTAACTTGTTTACACCCGGTAACCACTGAAACCTACAATTCGCCATCGTAGCACATCTGCTACAATGGCGAATAACTCGGATGTGTGTCTAATGTTACCTTTGAGTGCAGGTGAGGACACGTTCGAGCTGCATTTGGTGCAGTTGGAGTTGGAGTCGTTGGAGAAGCAGATCCGCGGCCTACTAGACAGACGAGCCGTGCTGAGAGAGCGGCGAACAGCGCTTGAAACATCACGCGCCGATGCTCTCAAGTCAGTGGATAGTAACCTTTTGACTCCGACCTCGTCTACTCCGCATGTTTCTCTGCACAGGACCCAAGCACCCAGGACGCGATCATCATCCCTGGTTTCGTTCACTCCGGCACCGACACAGCATCCAGGACCCTGGGTGTTTCCACAGCGGAAGACGCGAGCCAGGACCAGAGCTAGGACCTCTCCGCCCCTCCCGGTCTTCGAGATCTCCACCCGGAACCGCTTCTCCCCTCTTCGCGAGATGGAACGCGACGCTGTGGTCATCGGTACTTCCATCGTCCGGCATGTCCACGCTACCTCAGGTAAAGGCAAGGTTATCACTCACTGCTTTCCTGGTGCTCGTGTTCTCGATGTCGCTGCGCAGGTTCCCGAGATCCTGAACGGTGACGAGCGCATCGGAGCTGTCGTGCTGCACGCGGGAACGAACGACACCAGGCTGCGGCAGACGGAGGTTCTGAAGAAGGACTACAGGAGCCTGATCGAGACGGTGCGCAGAACATCGCCTGAAGCAACGATCATCGTTTCTGGACCGCTTCCCACGTACCGACTAGGACATGAAAAGTTCAGTAGATTATTTGCTCTAAATGAATGGTTAATGTGATGGCGTAATGAACAGAAGCTGCTCTTTGTAAATAATTGGAATCTGTTTTGGGAGCGACCTAGGCTCTTCCGTCCTGATGGCCTTCACCCCAGCAGAATCGGAGCGGCTCTTCTGTCAGACAACATCTCCAGAGCGTTGCACACCACCATATGACTAGTAAGTCAAAGTCCAAATCACAGTATTTGCTGTCCTAACTTAATTGACATAAGTACCAATGTAGAACATTATATAGAAACTGTGTCTGAACATAACTGTGTAGAACATTATATAGAAACTGTGTCTATTCCTCGTTTAGTGAGGTCAAACATTAAATCTACTGTAGGATCTAGGAAAAATCTAATTGTGATTAAACCAAAAAATCGCAATATTAGTGAACAAAAACAATTTCTAAAACTAGGTCTTCTAAACATTAGATCGCTCACACCTAAGGCGGTTATTGTAAATGAAATGGTCACAGATAATAGTTTCGATGTACTTTGCCTTACTGAAACCTGGCTTAAGCCAAATGATTATTTTGGTCTTAATGAGTCTACTCCGCCAGGATACTGTTATAAGCATGAGCCCCGTCTGATTGGTCGTGGCGGGGGTGTTGCAACAATCTATAGAGATATTCTTAATGTTACTCAGAAAACAGGTCACAGGTTTAATTCATTTGAAGTACTAGTGCTAAATGTTACGCTCTTAGATGTAAGAAAGAAATCCGTATTAACTCTAGCCTTGGCTACTGTATATAGACCTCCAGGGCCCTATGCTGATTTCCTAAAAGAGTTTGCAGACTTTCTCTCAGATCTTTTGGTCAACGTCGGTAAAGCATTAATTGTTGGAGATTTTAACATACACGTAGATAACACAAATGATGCATTAGGGGCTGCGTTTACAGATCTATTAAACTCCTTTGGGGTCAAGCAAAACGTCACTGGTCCCACTCATCGTCTTAATCACACACTAGATTTAATTATATCACATGGAACCAACCCAACCGATATAGATATTATACCGCAAAGTGATGATGTCACTGACCATTACATGGTAACTTGCATACTGCGTACTGCTGAAATCTGTCATGTTGCGCCACGTTATCGACCAGGCAGAACAATCCTTCCAACCACTATAGATAGATTCTCAAATAGCTTACCGGATCTGGCTCAGCTGCTCAGTGAACCCAAACAAACAGATGAACTAGAGGAAATGGCTAGCAGTATGAGCACCATTTTCTCTAGTACATTAGAAATTGTTGCACCAATTAGATTAAAAAAGGTTAGAGAGAAAACTAAAGCACCATGGTACAACAGTGCTACACGTTATCAAGAGAGAAACTCGTAACTTAGAGCGTAAATGGAAACAAACTAATTTAGAGGTCTTTAGAATCGCGTGGAAAGATAGTATGTCACGTTATAAAAAGGCCCTAAAAGCAGCCAGGGCTGAGCATCTCCGCAAACTAATAGAAAATAACCAAAATAATCCAAGGTTTTTATTTAACACCTTGGCTAGACTAACAAATAAACAAGCATCGCCTGAGCAAAATATTCCGTTACAGTTTAGTAGTAATGATTTTATGAATTTCTTCACTGAAAAAATAGAAAGCATCAGAAACAAAATTGTAAATGTACAATCTTTAATGATGTCTTATGATTCAACCTCAATTATCGCCCCTCAAGAACTACTACACCGCTTCACAACTATAGGACAGGAAGAGCCAAATAAACTTATCATTGCATCTAAACCAACAACATGTTTATTAGATCCAATACCCACTAAACTACTGAAAGAGTTGTTACCTGTAGTGGAAGAGCCTCTTCTCAATATTATTAACTCATCTTTATCTTTAGGTCATGTTCCAAGAATATTCAAGTTGGCAGTCATACAACCTCTCATTAAGAAGCCACAATTAGATCATAATAACCTAGCAAATTACAGACCAATTTCAAATCTTCCATTCATGTCTAAAATACTAGAAAAAGTTGTGTTAATTAAACATAAGATGAATCAACTTGCACTGCACAAATGTACTGTTCTAACAAACTATGTACACATCAACAGATGGCGACCCCCACATCATCTTACTGCCACCTGAACCACGCTGTGCCAATCCTGCAGCTGTATTTCGATGAGGCATTTGACCTCCGTGATGACCTCCGTCTTTCTCGCCAGTCCATCATGTTCCTAACTGCTGCAATTAGGCTGGATTCCGACCATGGGTGGGAAAGGGACATTGCTGGTGTTCCTCTTCTGGCTTGGTCATGCAGCATCCTTCAGGGTGGTGTCTCGGACCTTTGATATCCCCAAGTCCTCTGTGCATGACATTGTTCACAGAGTGAGCAAAGCAATCGTCGGAATTTTGAGGCTGATTGCATTCCCAACCGGAGATGACCTGGTGGCGGTAGGAGAAGGTTTTGCCCAGGTTTTGGGTCACCAGCTTTCAATTCAGCAGTTGGCGCAATTGACGGCTGTCATATCTGTGTTAAACCACCAGCAACTACCGACCAATGTTACCTGAACAGGAAGCTGTTTTACTCCATCCAGCTCCAGGCCATCACTGACCATCAGGGGAAATTTATCGACATCTTTGTGGGATATCCTGGGTCTGTGCACGATGCCAGGGTGCTGAGGAACAGCCCACTCTACACTGGCATCCTTTATCCCCAGCAGGCAAGTGCATCCTTGGGGATGGTGGCTATCCTTGCCTGAGTGCACCCATCTGCCTCATCACCCCGTACAGAGAGCCTGTGCAGAACCCTGTACACACTCGCTTTAACAGCAAGCACTCCCGTGGCCGGAATATCGTTGAGATAGCTTTCGGGATGATGAAAACGCGCTGGCGCTCAGTTTTCTTTAAGGCCATGGAAGTGAGCCCTACCTTCGTGCCAGAGGTCATTGCATGCTGCGCTGTTCTCCACAATATTGCTCTTCAGAATGGGGACATCGTTGAGCCAGAGGTTGGGGAGAATAATGATGATGCCCCCCCTGAAGCCCAGGACCCCGAAACAAGATCAGGAGAACATGTGCGGGACAATCTGGCTGCTGCTGTATCTGCTCCTAACATTTGTGTTCCAGCTCTCCATGAGCACGACTACCTGTAAAACATTTAACAGGTTAATACTTTTACCCAAAGCATTGTGTTATTTTTATTATAGCTTTTTTGTGTTTTTTTGTTTGTTTTATAAGGTGGAAAGTGTCAATAAATATTCTTTCCTCTATATATGCATGCATTTTCTTTATATAAATTATAAAATACTGTTTATTTACCTTTACAGCTTGAGTATTTTGTATCTTATTTCAAAATACATTTTGATAACATTGGGAGTAACATTGAGTAACATTGGAATTATTGGTATCGCTTGTTCTTACAGTACTAATTAGTTATTTTTTCTGTTCCTAGGTTCTGTACCTGTGTATAGAGCTCCTGAGGTCACGTGACTCATTCTGTTTACGACGCCATTTTGGCAGGCAGGACCAGCCGGCACCAGCCTGAGTTTCAAGGTAACGGAGTTCACTGCGCACTTTAATTCAAAACACATAGACTTGTACATAGCAAAACTTAAAATATTAAACATAACAGATGCCTATAATGCCCCCGGGGTGCTTTTCACGTGTATGGATAAAGGAACGGATAGCTTTCCGGTCAGGACACCTGTTGCACCAGCTGTGCACAAGTTACAACTAGTCTAGTTTGGACGTAAACGGGCACTAAGTTACAATTTATGCACTCCTAAATATTTTTGCGTTGCACCATTAAACTTAGTTGAAGCCTAAATCTACATATAAACTAAATATTTCTGGAAGCCTCCGATCAGGAGTAACATTAACTGATAGAATAATAGCAGGCAGAACTGCATCAATACGCTCTTGTTTTACATTACAGACTTCTGGTGTGTCTCAATCAGCTCTGGTTCAGTAGTCAGGGCACTGATCAGGGATCAGCCCATTGACTTGTGTCCTGATCAGTGCCTGACTACTGAACCAGAGCTGATTGAGACGCACCCTTCAATTCTTTACACATATATGATAATGCTGACATATAGGCCTACATGCGCTTACATTTTAAGAGAGAAAACATGTGAATGGATTAACATTATATGCGGTTAACACAAACCCGTCCAAACGTGTGCATCTGTTCCATAGGTCCGTGTTGAGCATGTCAAATAAAATCAGTCATAATCAATCCCTGTCATTTCGTATTTTTTGTTTCAGTATTTATTTAATGATCCTTAATTTCGTTTCAAACAGCCTACAGTTTCTGAATGTTATTTATATATAAAAGCACTTATGTTATTCATGATTAAGTATCGTATTTATTGGGAACTTCTTTTTATCATTAGGTACGTGAGGCAAAAGTAGTTAAGAATGAAGAATACACTGAAATTCAAAGCATTTCAACAACTTATTACGATAAAATTATTTTCTCTTTGCTTTCCTCCGCCTGTTCTGGTGTCCTGGCGCACATCAGCTGTCCATCATGTTGAAATAGTAAGTTTTAAACAGTATGGTTTTAAATGATGTTATAGATGCCAATGCAACAGCCGCTCTAGCGCTCCCCTGATTGCCTGCCAAAATGGCGGAGTTTAGGCTGTGTGACGTCAACCTCTGATGCTCTATAGCAGCCTGGTAGTTTGCTCGCTGAATGTGAAGGTGAAGGGAGTCCTTATCTGGAGGAAGACTTCTCTTCAAACCTTTCCCTGATTTGAACATTTGCCACCTTGCCTTGTTGACATCTGTTATATATCTGATCATAGAGCTTGCATGTGAATGCTTCCACTGCCTCGTAGCACTCTGGTGGTACAGTGAAAGCTGTGCCCATTTCTCTGAATGTAGCACAGTGTTCACAATTAGACATTTATTCTTTATCTACATGGTTATGGGACACCAGGTAGGGGACAGAACAAAGGGGACAAAAAATGTGTTTATCAAAGGTGGTTACTTTTAATCTAGTAATCTCACTGATTAGATTTGGATGAATACCATGCAATGTCTTTGTTTCAAATAAAACATTCCTAAAAAAAACAATGACTTTTGTGTTCAATTTATTGTCAATTTTACACTATTCACTGTAATCTTATTTTGAATCTATGCTTTTTGCCCTTGTTAAAGTCCAGTTTTTCAATACAAATTTTAAGATACAAAGTTTTCAAAAATATATATTAATTAAAAATCACATTGTGTAATTAAGATTCACTGCTAGTGAGAGGTTTATTTAACATACATTTTTAAACTAACTACAATACACACATATATAGCCTACATGATGCACCAGTACACAATTATCTTAATAGAGAATTAGTAGAATGGATGGATTTGATGCAGTATCTTTGGCTGCCTTTTCTCTCCTACATGTTCTTGCAATGTGATCTTAACTGGTGAAGAGCATGTAGCATTCCCTACGGAAGCCCACATTAACTGGCATATCTTGGTCTCTCCAGGTTTCTGTTAAGTTAAATGTAGCTATGGCTTTTTCAGCTATTAAACTCTCAGCAGTGTTGAGGTTAACCCATTTCTGGGCACACTGAACAAATGATGCCCAATTTGTTTGCGAAAATATGGTTATTGGGCTTTTTGCCTTAGAAGCAACATGTATACAGCACTTCATGTTGTCGCATATCGGCTGTCAAAAATAAATTAGATGTCAAAAGCCCAGACACGGGTGATCAATAACGTTAGAGGTCTTCTGACGGTAAGTGTATAGCTCGTGTAGACAAAAAGTATATAAAGCCTATTTTAATAGCAGGATTTCGTTATCAAGAGTTTAAATCGATATCTTCATAAAATGTGCACAAATCAACGTTGGAAACAATGCTTACACTACTTATAAGATTTTTTTTTTAAATCAAAACAATCTTTTCACTTGCACTGAAGTGCTGTTTGCTGTGTGACGTCATCGGAATGCATTCTATTGGTGACATCACAGCACTGAAGGTTCCAGAGCCTCTGTGTTCTTCTCACTTTGACTCCTTGCCTTCGTAGATGCACTTCAGTGTCAGTATACGGTCTCCTATCAGCATCAACCTGCATTTTCATTGCTCACTGTGAACTTTTACATTCGTCTTGATCTGTGTTCATTTCCAGAGCGTTGAATTGCACAGCTTTCTGATCTGTGTACGGTTTCAGATCATACGATTTTACTTGGTTGTAGGATTTTGGATCAGCGTAGCATTGCATCAGAAAATGTACAGCAGTAGATTCTGCAAGCTCGTGCCCCTGACATGTGTCAGTCCTGCTCTGAGTGTGTGTGTCACAGACATGCCAAGACTGAAGACACAACCACCGCCTCAAAGGAGGGTAAGAAGCCTATCAAATTATTAATATTTAGCCTACATTCATATGTTAATCATAGTATTTATGTGTTTTCTTATCATACCATGGTCTGTCTGAATACTATACACTGATTGGCTGGAAGGTGTGCAATACCGTTTAATGCACAGGCATTGTTTTATATTAATGTGCTGTTTTCATTGAAGCGCACACACACTCGTCACTGCGTGCACACACACACATTCAAGAGCAAAGAAACTTGTTTTCAGTGTTGCCAAGCCTGTGCTTTTCCCGCATATTGAGATGCCCTTAACACTGTTGCCGCTGTTTTTCATGTCCTGGGGGTTGAAGCAACCCCAATAAAGTGATATTTAGCCTTGGGAATGTGATTTGTAGCAGGGGAACCCAGCCAAAAAATGCAGATTTACCCCCACAGAACACAATTTTCTGTGTGTCTGATTCAAAGCGGACAGAATGCTAGATATAACGAGCCATACCTGATGAAAATAAACATAAATGTTCCCCTTCCGGTCAAATATTGCGTCGCAAACATCAATAACCGCTTTAAGTTGTCAATGCTGGTGAATGACCATGGTATAAGCGGTATAAACTAAAATAGTTTAATGCACAGCTAGCCGTGGATTAACCCTTACTTATTTATCGTCAACAGGAGCTGGCTCGCCGGAACACCATTACTATAAGAGAAAAGGCCACGATCTCCAGCCGCCCGCAGTCTGTCCAGCTTCCTCCTGTCATTGGCAGAGGTGAGCTAGTCCAGCAATCTCAAACCGGTTTGCTACAATTGAATTCAAACACATATCACTTGAATATGAAGTAAACACACGTTAACATAAGAACCATATTAACATTAAATAAATGTGATGTTTTATGCAGGACTGTGTCCACATCCACCCGCTCAGAGGAAGACAACGCCTTTAGTTGAATACGCCATCCGTGCTGTCCAACGCAAGGCTGAGCCGTCCGAGAAAGAGGACAGCAACCATGGGCCATCTGAGCTTAACACTGGTCGTTGCCATGACAACTTCAGCCTCACCCCCTTTAAAGTCACTGAAAGAGCCCATCATTCATCTGACAAGGCCAGAGTGCAGAGAAACCTTGCAGAGAAGGTGGCCGAGCACCGCATTGACCGTGAAGTTGCCAAAGGCTACAGATACGACTTCCTGTCGTCTCGGAGGACAGACACGCGTCTGCGTCATCAGCGTGAAATGGCGGATATGGAGGAAACGCTCACCTTACAGAGGGCAAAGCAGGAACAGGAAGTCCAGCATGTGCGTCAGAAACATGCCCAGTTTCTGGAAGAGAAGAGGAAGAGGATTCAGGAGCAAGAGAAAGTTGTCCGTTTCAGCCGACAGCATATCTCTCTAGCGAAGGCTGCACAACACATGCGAACGTGGTAACCAGCAATAGCTGTCTCTGGGTTCGGACAGCTGGCAGCGAGTGCTCCCCATCATGGTGGACGGCAGCGAGTGCTCCCCATCATGGTGGACAGCAGCGAGTGCTCCCCATCATGGTGGACGGCAGCGAGTGCTCCCCATCATGGTGGACGGCAGCGAGTCCTCCCCATCATGGTGGACGGCAGCGAGTCCTCCCCATCATGGTGGACGGCAGCGAGTCCTCCCCATCATGGTGGACGGCAGCGAGTGCTCCCCATCATGGTGGACGGCAGCGAGTGCTCCCCATCATGGTGGACAGCAGCGAGTCCTCCCCATCATGGTGGACGGCAGCGAGTGCTCCCCATCATGGTGGACGGCAGCGAGTCCTCCCCATCATGGTGGACGGCAGCGAGTGCTCCCCATCATGGTGGACGGCAGCGAGTCCTCCCCATCATGGTGGACGGCAGCGAGTGCTCCCCATCATGGTGGACGGCAGCGAGTCCTCCCCATCATGGTGGACGGCAGCGAGTCCTCCCCATCATGGTGGACGGCAGCGAGTCCTCCCCATCATGGTGGACGGCAGCGAGTGCTCCCCATCATGGTGGACGGCAGCGAGTGCTCCCCATCATGGTGGACAGCAGCGAGTCCTCCCCATCATGGTGGACGGCAGCGAGTGCTCCCCATCATGGTGGACGGCAGCGAGTCCTCCCCATCATGGTGGACGGCAGCGAGTGCTCCCCATCATGGTGGACGGCAGCGAGTGCTCCCCATCATGGTGGACGGCAGCGAGTCCTCCCCATCATGGTGGACGGCAGCGAGTCCTCCCCATCATGGTGGACGGCAGCGAGTGCTCCCCATCATGGTGGACGGCAGCGAGTCCTCCCCATCATGGTGGACGGCAGCGAGTGCTCCCCATCATGGTGGACGGCAGCGAGTGCTCCCCATCATGGTGGACGGCAGCGAGTCCTCCCCATCATGGTGGACGGCAGCGAGTGCTCCCCATCATGGTGGACGGCAGCGAGTCCTCCCCATCATGGTGGACGGCAGCGAGTCCTCCCCATCATGGTGGACGGCAGCGAGTCCTCCCCATCATGGTGGACGGCAGCGAGTCCTCCCCATCATGGTGGACGGCAGCGAGTCCTCCCCATCATGGTGGACAGCAGCGAGTCCTCCCCATCATGGTGGACGGCAGCGAGTGCTCCCCATCATGGTGGACGGCAGCGAGTCCTCCCCATCATGGTGGACGGCAGCGAGTCCTCCCCATCATGGTGGACGGCAGCGAGTCCTCCCCATCATGGTGGACGGCAGCGAGTCCTCCCCATCATGGTGGACGGCAGCGAGTGCTCCCCATCATGGTGGACGGCAGCGAGTCCTCCCCATCATGGTGGACGGCAGCGAGTCCTCCCCATCATGGTGGACGGCAGCGAGTCCTCCCCATCATGGTGGACGGCAGCGAGTCCTCCCCATCATGGTGGACGGCAGCAAGCTCCGGCCTCAGGCAAACGGCAGCGACTCCTCCGCTCCTCGCGGACGGCAGCAGCTTTGACAGCACATTCCTCCTTCCTCCTGGATTTTGGCCCCAATGTAACAATGTTTAAAGATCAGGGAAGAAGAAGGCGGGAAACATTCAACATAATACTTTAATCATAAAGTCCAGGCTTGGTCCTCTCTCATGAATGTCAAAATGGACCAGATAAAATGTTCTTGCAAACAATATTGATCAAGACAGAGCAAGACCTGATTGATTTAATCTTCTCATCAGTGCTGGGACTAGTAAACTAAACAGCTTGGATTGAGAAGGGCATAACTGTATATAACTACACAACTGGATCAAAACAGAATAAATATATCTTTAAAAAATGTATATACATTTATAAAAACTATATTTTTTTACATTTATTTAAAATCTATTAAATCATAGTAATAATGCAATAAAAATTGCATTGTCATTTCTAAACATGTTTTACTTTTGAATTGAATTCATGAGCGTACACATTTTATCTAAAACATGAAATATATTTTTGTGCCCTATTATTTGACTGGGGGGGTATCACTCAGTTTCTGTCAATCTCATGTCAATCTTGAGTACCTATAGAGTAGTATTCCATCCTTCATCTCCGAAAAGTCTTTCGTTTTATTATATTTATAAAAGAAAGATACGCTATACCGAGTCTTTCCGAATGCGGCTGGAGGCGTGTCGTGTGGGCGGAGCTAAAGAATCACGAGGGCGCGCAGCTATTGCGTTGAGCGTCTGAGAGCTGTGACGTCCTCAGAAAACGTGGAAAAATCATTATTCTAAATAAACCATGGCTATCAATCAGATTCAACCATACATATATGATCCAGAATCTGATCCAGCAGCAGCAACAACGACTTCAGCAGGACGTCTTTATGTGCTAAGTACTGTAACTGTATATATTTGCTTAACGGCTTGTGTAAATTACTAAAAACAATAATAATATTACACTTATAGTGGTCAGCTAAACAAATGTATTTACACACACACCATACATTGCATGCTCCATTGATAAACTAGCTATACGTGATCATGTTGTTCACTTGATGTGCACTTATGCGCCGATAGCCAACAGCACAAAGACATTTGAGGCAGTTTTACTCTCCGCCTGCTTCTACCGCTCGACCGTGAACCCTAAAGCCAAGCAAAGCGTGTTGAAGGTCGGCGTACAAGGAAATTCTGCACTTGTTGACGTCATGTAATCACACAATGTTTGATTACATTTTCTTTTAATCTTACCTCCATATGATGCCTATATAAATATAGAAATGCATCGCTGGTGCCAGAGGTAACCAAGGAAACTACAGGCTACACTGCAAAAATTATTTTCTTATTTATTATTTTTGTCTTGTTTCCAGTCTAAATATATTTACTAGGTAAGTAAAATAACATAAGATATTTTTTTTCTGGAAAGCAAAATTATCTGCCAATTATTATGTCCATTGGCAGATCATTCGGCTTGTTTACACAATTCTTCTTGATTTTTTTTTATATGTGGACTGGAAACGAGACAAAAATACTAAGTAATATTTTTTTTTCAGTGTATTGCTGCTGTTCCATAAGCACCACCTTCTGGTAGAGAGGGTGAGTTTGCTGGGGGGGGGTTTCGGTTGGGGGGGGGTCTTAAATGTATGTAGGGGGGCTTCACAGACAAAAGGTTGGGAACCACTGCTCTGGATCAACGATGTCCCCGTAGAGAAGAGCAGCAATGAGGGACATGATGGACGGATAGGACAGACGAAGGTGTTCACGGTGATCAACTGCTTCACCAATATAAGCCTGCAGAATTGGCACAGAAAATGTATATGTATTCATATCGGCTGCATTCATCTAGTGTGGATTCATGCATCACTATGTCACTGTCACAGAGTCAGAGCCAACACCTTCACCAACACCTTCACCAACACCTTCACCAACTGGTCGGCGAAGCTGATCCACATCTCTACAGGATTCACAGGACTCTGTATTGTTGTAATTGTAAACTGTGTGTGTGTAAAACACTTTTCGTGACTGACACTGAACACCAACTGATAACCGCCGAACTGAACTCGCGCAGCGTTATAAACGCTGTCCGCCTGTGATGTCACATGACCAGGCTGCGTCCTCCAGAGGTCACATTTGAAGGCTGCATGCGTCATCAAAGTATGGAACGCGACCGGGGTCAAATATCTTTATACGAAACGTGTGACTTTTGACCGTGTCAACACGCACTCTTTGTCCGCGTCAACGAGGCCATTTTTTACGTGTTTCTTTTGTATGTGTAGACACGCACATTCTGGTCGTGTTAAGGCGTCAGTTGTCGTCGCGTTACTTTAATACGTGTAAAGACACACAGTTTTACCATGTTAAGACGACAAATTTGAATGTGTTTCTTAACGCGCACATTCTGTACATGTCGAAGTGTAATATATAAAAAAAAGCAGACTTACCTTTAGATGTAGCCTAGGCTACATACATATTAATATAAAATATGAATTAATTGCTTAACTGACTACTGTGCTAGAGTAAAGTAGCCTAATGTTACAATGTATATTAAGTAAATGCTCAATATTATACAATTATTATAATTTATCTATATGGGTTATTGTTTGTTTTTTAAAGTTAGGCTATATATAATTTCTGAAAGTATATATAGGCTAATTTACACAGCACATATTTATAACTGAACACACACACACACACACACACACACACACACACACACACACACACACACACACACACACACACATTTTCTTGTAGATTCAGTTTTTTAAATATATGATGGCTACAAATATTTTCAGCAAATTCCTTCTTAAGAACAACATTTTGAGGTATGTACGTTGCATATGTTGTCCAAAGTAATATTTGAAAGGAAATGACGTGATTAATTTTGACAAAAAATTATTGTAAATGTCAGAATAGTTATTTTATAAAGTCTAAATGTGAATAAGAGAACTATATTAGTAAGTATTTACTACTAGCAATTACTATTTTAACCAGTAGGTGGTAGCAGAGTACAACTCACTGGCTTACCTCATTTTAAAGGTCCCATTCTTCGTGATCCCATTTTTCAAACTTTAGTTAGTGTGTAATTTTGCTGCTAGAGCATAAATAATACCTGTAAAATGATAAAGCTCAAAGTTCAATGCCAAGCGAGATATTACATTTAACAGAAGTTCCCTTTCAAAGCCTACAGCGAACGGCTGGCTTGGACTACATCCTGGTACTTCCTTCTTTAACTACGTCAGTAGAGCAGTAGAACAGACTAACCTCCGCCCACAAGAAAACGCGAAAAAAGGGGGCGTGGTCTTGTTGCTGTCCCACGTGGAGAAGAAGAGGACGTCGCGTGGAGAAAAGGAAGTGCTGCGTTTCAGTGTGTTTGTCGCCATGTCGTCGAGACGCTGTTATTTTCATCCCGGAGTCAAATCACCTTTGTTTGGCTTTCCCAGGGACGCTGTAGAGATTTTTAAGCGCGTATATATCTCCCGTTAAGAGGCGTGACCTTTCCACGTGCGCTAAGCTGCTGTCGAATCACAACACAGGACCCGCTGGCACGTGCGCTAAGCTGCTGTCAAATCGCAACACGGGAACCGCTGCGAGAACGAGAACTCGTTACGTATTTCTGAAGGAGGGACTTCATAGAATAAAGGAAGTCTTCAGTCGTTTGTAGGACAGTGAAAACAGCGGTGTACAGATAAGTAAATTGTGTTAAAAATACAGTTTTTTTTACACGCGAAACATGAACACATGTTATATTGCACACTGTAAACACAATCAAAGCTTCAAAAAAACACGAAGAACGGGACCTTTAAAAATGCTTGTGTTAACTCAATTAAATAGGCTTACACAACAAAAAGTTTTAAAAAGGACAATATTAGTGAGCAGAATTAGCCTAATAATATGGCTTAAGTATTGTCTGTGAAATTGGGGGAATGATATTACCACTGACTCTCATTTATTATTTAACTTACCACAACTATCAGTCCAAAATAAATACAGTATATATTGACAATGTACTTAAATAAGGTTACAATGATAAATTATACAATATACACCAACAAATGCGTTCAATTATATAGTATATCAAATGTAAATATTGTTTAATCATTAAGAGCCTGTGTAAAATGTCCTGAACTTGTTGATGTAACTGTTCTCTGTGAGTGCTGAAGGGCAAATGATGGCTTGGAGCTTAATGTCAGAAAACTTCTACAAATTGTATAAAATAAAAAAGGCACTATGTTTATGATATGGCTCACATATTTAGGTCTAATAACTACATTTTTGTCTATAAAGTCTTAAAATCACATTCTGTGATACAACAATAGTATTTACAAAGAATATGGTGGATTCACAACTGTCATGACATTCACTGGAAGCAGATTGAGTGATATAAACGGTGAAACAGATGAACAGATGCCGTTTAAACTGGAATATTGCACGGCTGAAAAAGGCCTTTTGCCAATCAGATTCCAAAGCCCTGTGTGTGTATGTATAGTATTACAGACTCCCTGTCTCTTTTCCTCTCTTTTCTCTCTCTCTCTCTCTCACTCACACACACACACACACACACACACACACACACACACACACACACACACACACACACACACACACACACACACACACACACACACATATATAGCCTATAGTGTTTTGTACAGTTTTTTTTGGTTGAGAAATCTATCGCCAGCACACAGCACATATTTACACATTCAACAAAGGATTCTTTTCTGATGACTAAATTCACGTCTCGCGCACGCACTGTACGCTGACACTTGCATAGGCGTATGTGAGAATTCAGAGTTTAGTGAGAACATGAATAGATTTCCAATTATTTTATATCAGCTAATGATATTTCTTACCCAAGATCTTCCCCTAAATGTATCACAAACATTAGCAATACATTTAAATAAATAATCGTTTTTCCGATAATAAGCTTACTGATGAATGTGTTAATTAGTTTTCAATTTGTAACAATATAATTCAATTCAATTCAATTCAAATTTATTTGTATAGCGCTTTTCACAATACACATTGTTTCAAAGCAGCTTTACAGAAAGTGCATTTCATAGATGAACAGTATAAAAAATGTTAGAAACACAATGTTAAAGAACAATGTTCGAAAAAGATAATCAGTCGTGTATTAATTTAGGCCATAACAACGCTGGCGTGGAGTCGTCTCATCACAGGCGTGGAGTCGTCTCATCACAGGTGTCGGGGCATCCGAAGTCTCCATGAGAGGCTGGATACAAACTGGAGCTGATGAACTATTTACCTCGGGACTAGTGTCCCGAGATAACAACAGAAAAGCAGATGGGAAATGATTAGCGTAGCTGCTGTTCAGAATATTATATTAATGCTTTTGATCCGATTTAACTGTAGTATAAAAAGATAATTATAATGTGAATGCTTGGCTAAAGAGATGCGTCTTTAATCTAGTTTTAAACTGGGACAGCGAGTCTGAACCTCGAACAATATCAGGAAGACTATTCCAGAGTTTAGGAGCTAAATGTGAAAAAGCCCTCCCTCCTTTAGTGGACTTAGATATCCTAGGAATGACCAGAAGCCTAGAGTTTAGTGATCTTAAAGAGCGCGATGGATTGTAGGGCGATAGAAGATCCGTTAGATACACTGGAGCTAAACCATTTAGGGCTTTATAGGTTAGTAGCAATAGTTTGTAATTGATACGGAACTTCACAGGTAACCAGTGTAGAGATGATAAAATTGGTGTTATATGATCATATTTTCTTGACCTAGTAAGAACTCTAGCAGCCGCGTTTTGGACTAACTGTAGTTTGTTTATTGAGGATGCAGGACAACCAGCTAATAAAGCATTACAGTAATCTAATCTCGAGGTCATGAATGCATGAACTAACTTTTCTGCATCAGAAATAGATAGCATGTTACGTAGCTTAGCAATGTTTCTAAGATGGAAAAATGCCGTTCTTGTAACATATGAAATATGATTTTCGAATGTCAGGTTACGGTCTAATATAACACCCAGGTCTTTTACTGTAGTGGATAAAGTGACAGGACATCCTTCCAAGGTAAAATTGTATTGCGAGAGGTTTTGTGGGCAGTTTTTTGGACCAATAAGTAACACCTCCGTTTTATCTGAATTTAATAGCAGAAAATTACACGTCATCCAGTATTTAATATCTTCAACACACGCTGTCAGTTTAGATAATTTAGCGTTTTCATCCGGTCGTGATGAAATATATAATTGAGTGTCATCAGCATAACAGTGGAAATTAATTCCATGTTTTCTTATAATATTACCAAGTGGCAGCATATATATAGAGAATAGCAGAGGGCCTAGCACGGATCCTTGCGGCACCCCATAGTCTACTGACGTCATCTTTGATTTTTCCCCATTTAGACAGACAAAATGGTAGCGGTCTGATAAGTACGATCTAAACCAGTTTAATGCCTGTCCCTGAACACCAGTATAATTTTGAAGTCGATCTAAGAGTAGTTTATGATCTATAGTATCAAACGCAGCACTAAGATCGAGTAGAACTAGTATTGAGATACAGCCTTGGTCAGAAGCTAGAAGTAAATCATTTGTGATTTTAATGAGTGCAGTTTCTGTGCTGTGATGCGGCCTGAATCCTGATTGAAATTTTTCATAGATATCATTTTCTTGCAAGAAAGCGCACAATTGAGCGGACACAACTTTTTCTAGTATTTTAGACATAAATGGAAGATTTGAAATTGGTCTGTAATTTGCTAGGTTATTATGATCTAATTGTGGCTTCTTAATGAGAGGTTTTATGACTGCCAACTTGAATATTCTTGGAACATGACCTAAAGATAAAGATGAGTTAATAATATTGAGAAGAGGCTCTTCCACTACAGGTAACAACTCTTTCAGTAGTTTAGTGGGTATTGGATCTAATAAACATGTTGTTGGTTTAGATGCAATGATAAGTTTATTTAGCTCTTCCTGTCCTATAGTTGTAAAGCGGTGTAGTAGTTCTTGAGGGGCGATAATTGCGGTTGAATCATAAGACATCATTAAAGATTGTACATTTACAATTTTGTTTCTGATGCTTTCTATTTTCTCAGTGAAGAAATTCATAAAATCATTACTACTAAACTGTAACGGAATATTTTGCTCAGGCGATGTTTGTTTATTTGTTAGTCTAGCCACAGTGTTAAATAAAAACCTTGGGTTATTTTGATTATTTTCTATTATTTTGCGGAGATGCTCAGCCCTGGCTGCTTTTAGGGCCTTTTTATAACGTGACATACTATCTTTCCACGCGATTCTAAAGACCTCTAAATTTGTTTGTTTCCATTTACGCTCTAAGTTACGAGTTTCTCTCTTGATAACATGTGTAGCACTGTTGTACCATGGTGCTTTAGTTTTCTCTCTAACCTTTTTTAAGCTAATTGGTGCAACAATTTCTAATGTGCTAGATAAAATCGTGCTCATACTGCTAGCCATTTCCTCTAGTTCATCTGTTTGTTTGGGTTCACTGAGCAGCTGAGCCAGATCAGGTAAGCTATTTGAGAATCTATCTATAGTGGTTGGAAGGATTGTTCTGCCTGGTCGATAACGTGGCGCAACATGACAGATTTCAGCAGTATGCAGTATGCAAGTTACCATGTAATGGTCAGTGACATCATCACTTTGCGGTATAATATCTATGTCGGTTGGGTTGGTTCCATGTGATATAATTAAATCTAGTGTGTGATTAAGACGATGAGTGGGACCAGTGACGTTTTGCTTAACCCCAAAGGAGTTTAATAGATCTGTAAATGCAGCCCCTAATGCATCAGTATAAGTGAGGACATTTGGTCTTGAAATATATTGTCAAAACAAGTTGAAGCATATGAAAGCGCACGTACACACACAGCGCTCTTCTAAACTGTAATTAAGATCACCTGTCTGTAATTATCGTTTCATTATAACCTGATCCAGAGTCCTGCACGGGTCCGATTTTGTAAACCCGCACCCGCAGTGCTTAAAACCGCATCCGACCCGTTTTCCGACAACAGCACTAAATAAAATCTGCACCCGACCCGACCTGCTTAAAATAGAACCGAGACCCGACCCGCACCCGCACTTAAATCTGTTTAGCATATCACATTATAGACACACTTACAAAATTTTTTATTGCCAGCATACAGAAGTTATTACACGACCATTAACACAAGGACAACTTCAGCCGGGACATTCTAAAACGCTTAACGTGAAAACGCTTAATGTGGCTTAACGTAGGTAAGACACTGTTATAGACGCACTGTTGGGCATTGTGACGTCAATACTTGGCGTGGCGGCCATGTTGATAGCCTCCTTTACTGCTACTCGGATTACTGCGCACTGTTTATAGACGTACTCCCTCTCAGTCGTGTCTTAATTTGATTAATTTGGCATTATTATTTCAACCATGGTAAACTGTTGCTGCATTGTAGGGTGTAACAGCGCAACACATTATCGCCATGGGAAAAAGGTCGAAAAGGGATTAACTTTCCACCGCTTTCCTGCTTGGAGGCGCAACCACGGAGACCAAGTAACAAAGGGTCGTCGGCTTTCACAAAAGGACGCTGTCAGCTGGATGCAAGAGATGGAATTCAAGTGGAAAGGGTGATTGGATCCGTCCGCAACAAGTACACTATTTTGTCAGATAAAGTACCGATTCACATGGTGTTGCCATGCAAGGATGAAGACATGACATTCCTCGATAAGATTGTGTCTGTATGTTGTGCTCTGACAAACATGAGCCCTAGTGTTGTGCTGAAATAAATGTGCATTAAATACAGCCATAAGTGTCTGTTGCATCCATACCCACAATCGTCACAATAAATATACTTAAATTAAATGCATGTGTCTTATAAACAAGAAGCAATAACAGTATAATGTGCAAAAGCAAGAATTGTCACACAATCAGATGTTTTTCAGTGTTTATTTGCAAGTAGTGCAACCTGAGAACACAGAACGCTGCAGTGCAGTTGAAATGCTTCAAGGTAAAAGGTTACATAGGCTTCGTGATCTGCAGCTCCTGAACCCATACATTTGTGAACTGCACATTTCATATGGATCCAAACCGTTAATAGTTCCGATTTTGTCCATATACCGGTCCCTGGCTTCCCTATTTAACGCATCCCAGTAAATTCCACATCCTTTTCGGGATTTTAACATAGTTTTTCTTTCTCCCAACTCTGCTTCTGCTCATTCGATGGAGTGAGGACTCCTCTGTATGTTTACATTCACGAGGCCATCAACATGGCCACCACGTCCCAGAATGCAACGCGGCACCCAAGCCCTATTAAGAGACCAAACTCAGTAAACATAATACTAATAACGTATACTATGTACAAAAAAATCAGAAAATGAACGCAACGAGTTTAATTACACGTTAAGCGTTTTCCTCCCATAGAAAACCATTATAAGAAAACGCTTAACGTGGCTTAATGTACTAAGACAGTGTTATTAAGAGACCAAACTCAGGAAACATAACAAAAATACTGTTCGATAGAACAGCTTGTGCTTGGTTTTGTTACCACAGTTATCTGCGTGCTTCCTCAGCGATGAACTTCCACATTTGCAGCTATCTTTTCTTCAACTTCTCATGATCCATCTCGACGACTGCAGTGCAGGCAGATCGCACGCGCGGTTGGGATTCTTCTGGGAGGGAGAGTCGCGCCGCGCGGCTACAAATAAACTGATATGGATTTGAAATTATTTTATCAACTTGAAATACAGGCAAGGCATACTTTTGTATATGCATATTTTTTAGGAACACATCTACAATATACATACATATATTTTTATATATAGGCCTATATTCGTTTGCACGTGACTGTTTAAAACCCGTGTTTAGACCCGTGTTTCTCCCTTGTCCGACCCGCACCCGTATCCGACACAGTAGGATGTTTTTCACCCGTTCAGCAATATTCGCGGGTCACCCGTCGGGTACCCGCACCCGTGCAGGACTCTGACCTGATCCTTACCAGCATTTATCATTTGCCCTGTGGATAGACCAGGTTTATCGTGCTGTCTACTGCATGTTGTAAGTACAAGTTTGCTGAGTTGTTGTGTACAGATCGTGTATTACTTATCTGTTGTGTTGTTTAGAATAAATACCTAATCTGTGTCTTGAATTTCTTGTCCTTCGTCATGTTAATGGCAGCTGAGCCCTTAGGTTAATTGTTCTGTATGAGGTGGTGTTCGTTTGAGTTAGTATATTGCACATCTCCACTTACTGTCTGGATGTTCATTCATTCTTTTTCATGTGAAGTAACCTAATGGCCATAGAGAATGTAACAGTATATAATGCAAAATGGTAATTAAAATATTCGTCTTAATCAAAATTGTGAGCTGATTTTATTTACTAAATGTAGTAAACATGTTTGTGAAGGAGTGATCTAAGGTTAAATGGTTACATTGAATATTGCTGTTGAACCTTGTGTTCTTCAGAAAAAGACCTTTTGAACCTAGTCATGTGAGCATAACTGAGCAACAGTGGAACTATATACTGTATATAATGGGAGCAGGTTCTGCAATTTTACATAATTTGGGCCTTAAAGTAGACCTTTAGCCCATAGACGACTGACATTGCTATAGCAAACAAAACAATGAATACCAACCACCAGTGTTGAGAAATTGCTTGGCACTGCCACTCCGTCTCTCCAAGGGAGCTGAAATAGGTGATGCACCTGCTGTCAACATTGCAATGCTAAAACAGAAATATTTGACGTTACAATAACCATAAGACACGTATTGCAATATTTTCTGCTAATTTGCAGCTGTCATTGGCCTCCAGTGTATGAGAACATGTCTAAAACAGCACATTGAAGAAATTCAACAGTTTAATACAATGCCAGCATTAACATACTTAAGATGTTAGCATGACATTTTAGTCAGATTTGTTAACTTTCATGGGTTTGTGGTGTTTATGACACATTTTTACATGTATTCTGTCAGAATATATTTAATTAAATTCAAATTTCCCCCTAACTTTAAAAAAAAATATTAATATAACTTGATTTGAGGTCAAAATCACTTCAGAAAATACATTTTCCTGTCAGAAACCCTCCTCTCAGAACAGATTCTGTCAGGATATATTTTTTATATTGAAATTTCCCCCTAACTTTTTAACTTTTACAATTTAGAGTGATCTGTTATCAGAGGTGATTTGTCAAGATTTGCATCTGATTCAAGTTATGAATTTCAGAAATGTACACATATAAATCACACAGTTAGATAACAGTGCATTTCTCCAAATAAAAAATACAATAACAGACATACATTTGTGATATAAAATACTATTTTCAATTACTTAATGCTTTCTATATTATATATTTTGTTCTATATGTGGGCATAATGCGGTCACTTCCCCAATGTTTTACACTATAATAATGAAATAATTATATCAAACCCAGCTATTTTACCTGAAATATTAAAATCGCATGTGCGTCGCAGTTGTGACGTCACCGGCGCGCTGCCGCTGCGCGCTCTCGCTTCAGTCCGCGCTCCGCGGGAGCTCTGAGGGGAGAAGGGAGTGTGTTTGTTCACTCGTGTTCAAAAGCGTCTTAAAGGTTAAGAATCGATGATTAATTTATCTGTGTTTTGTTAAAATGTGTGAATGAGAAGCTCGAGTATGTTCTCTTTCATTAGAGCCGAGTTTAAAGGCGTTTAATCTGCAGAAGTGTAGTTTTAACCGAGTGAATGCATGAAGGTGTTTATGTGAGCGGCTCCTGTGGAGATGAATTTCTCTCCTGTGCTTCAATGTTTGGCAAATTGATAATACAGAGATTAATAACTGCATGTTTACAACTTGTGCAGGCATGGTGATGTGTTTTTGTGATTTATTTGTTGTGTGTGAATTTGCTTTATATGTTTTTATTTTAATCTTTTCAAAACTAATGTTATGTTTTAGAGTCATGAACAATGTGTTTAAACTAATATCTAACATTTCAAAGTGTTCATTCATTTTATGACTGTTTTTATGTCACCCGACATGGAAAGTCAACCTACCCATACTTGAAATAAGTTTTTAATAGTATTTGAGAGAGATTACAAACCTTTCCTCTGCTCAAGGATCAGTTGAGCTCCTCTGGATGGTGCATTATCATGTTTACTGTTATCTTACCAGCTTCTGTCATGGAAAACATATAAGATGAAGCACAATTCAGGGTTTTTCCTGGGTCAAAAATGGTCTTCGGTGGTGGCTGACAGACATGGTCATCCACACATACACAGTAAAAAGTACCCTACCCACGTGATCTGCGATCGCAATACTGACAATAAATTTAAAATAAATTCAAAGAAACAGTTTGTAATTTTTGCTTATCTTATTTCGATACCTTGATTTTTGTTTCTTTTGTTCCTCATTTTTACACTATTTACAAATAATTGTTTTGGTATATAACCATATCAATATTAAAAAATAGTATTAAAAAAAAATAACAAATAGCCTAATTTTCTGCCATATACAATTTCTTAAAATTATCAGCTAGCTAATAACTTTGTTCTGTTTTCACCTCACTCCAGTCTAAACTAAATGATTTTAGGCTATCTATTTACTACACATTGTAAACAGAAATAAGCTGAAAGACTGTGGATAATTCAAACTAATTCTTACTATCCACTCTTGCTAAATTGGGTGAGCACACTTGTGTTCTCATTTCAGATGTTCTGAGTAAATTATTAAATTATTCGTGAGTTCAGTGTTGGACAGTTCAGTTGTTCTAACCAGTCGTTAAAATGATTCGGTTCAAAGGAGTCATCAGGTCACGAATCGGACACCAGCAGACGCTTTGTGTGTGAATCCCGCCTGTTAGAACATCGCGAAAGATTTGTCAACACACAGAAAACACTTCATAACTGGATAGGATTTGTTTCCCGTTTATTGAAAGTATACATGGATTTCTCGGCGACGTCATCACTGCTTGCGCACGCACCCGAGAGGCAGAAAGAAGAAACCTCTCGTGTTGTAGGTTAGTAGCGGCGTGTCTGTAAGTCAAAATGCCAAGGAGTTGCTGCGTGGTTAATTGTACCAACAGAGCCAGTGCTGGGTGCCTGATGTTTAACATACCTAGGGGGAAGCATGCGTTTGCCAAACAATTATTTTTGTTATTGCAGGTACATTTTGATAGGTAACGTTAGACGTACCCTACCCTGCATTTGCAGTTAGCTGTGAGGATGTACCCAAGGGCCTTGTGGACATACACCCAGGCATCATAAGGATTGGCTTTAATCCCTTGCCTTTGACTAGGGAGCACACCTGACCTAAACACGCAAAAATCCGGTGCAGCATCAAAGTATTTAACAAGCTGCACATGACCGCACGTAGTTGTATGCATCGAGGGATTTGTACGCTCTAATACTTTCTCTAGTATACACACTTGGTGTCTGAATTAGATAATTGTATATATCAGGCCATTCAATTGCTGGCCATTTTTTGTCATCCACAATCCACAGATCGTCATGTATAGCGTAAGGATCTGGCAAGATCTCACCATTGCTGAGAGTAAGTTTTTTTTATATAATCGGCACGGTCGGAGGTACTAAGGCTTCCCACGTAATCCATTGTCAAATATTTTATTTACAGTTTAGTATTTTGTGTATATATGTGCAGTATGAAATGTGGCAGGTCGTAAAGTAACGTTAACAAGCTTAACGTAAATAAAAACAAATTTGCGCTGTCCAGTAAGTTAGATGCGGCTAGTACATTACTAGCCTAACATGATCATTCATACATGTATCACAGCAACACTGCAAAATTAAAGACAGACAAACAGATCCAACTAAAATCACGTTTTATTGAGTCAGCAGTTATATACAAACAATAAGGAAAGCTTCAATACTTAAGGTTGTTGCAGTAGCGGACCAGCTAAGCGATCTGTCTTTCTGCCTCCAGGATGCGCACGCACCCTGTAATGTTTGTAAACAGGAAACCCGTGTATGGTTTATGTCAGCTGGTCGGTGAAGAGTTAGCGTTTTTTGAGCGCAATTCACATCCAGCGGTAGTTCAAGGAAAAAAATGTCCGAATCCACCACGTGCAACATGGATTCGGTCTTCCGACCTTTTGATTAACGTGATATGTGATATATTAGAATGCTAAAACGGTGCTTATTTTGAAGACCGAGAGCGTGCGCGCGGGGTAGGGCTCTCCGCTCGTTCTCTCTGCGTCCGCGCGGGGTAACGTTAGGGCTCTCCGCTCGTTCTCTCTGTCATCAATTAACATGCGCCGATCACAAGCGCAGTAGATCTACATCACTCATAAATCACAATAACTGATCAAATAAGGCTTTGGCGGGGCAAAAATTTGTTTTGGCGGCCGCCAAAAAATGTTCAATGTAGGAAAAACCCTGCAATTGAGTTTTCATTATCATGTAAACATAATGGGTGATGTATTGCATCACAAAAAAAATATTGAGGTCATGTACATATATTGTGCGATATATTGATTATTGCGACAGGCCTCAGGGTCTGTCCATATAAACTTCCCTCGTCCACTTCACAAAGTGGAACGCACCCGAAGGGAAGTGCTTAGGGAAGTTTGCAAGTGCGTGCCTAAAACTGGAGTGGAACGCAGCACTAGTCCGTTCATTTGTTTCGGACAGTTGCACCACCTGACATTTTGGGGGTTCAAGAAATGAAAACATAAAACAATATGTATTATTTGAACGTAATACAAATGAATTTGAACTAAGTAGGTTTGTGTCATGAATTTAATTATTTCTAAAGGAAATAATGCACCTGGACACAAAAACAAGCACATGTCATTGACCCCTGTATCAAATACTGTAAATGTGTGTGATTGAGGAGGTAAACTATATGAGTTCAGTATGAATAAGTGTGTGATGCATTACATATATTTATTTGATATTCAATCACTGCTGACTGCACAATCGTCTATATAAGACATTTACTGCTTATATGGCATTATTGTATCTGATGTGATATTATATTAATACTATTTTCTTAGTGGTCGACTGATGGCCCATGCCGATATCTTGGAGAGCAGGTCAGCCGACATAAAGCTGATATACTTTATATTTCTTTGAGCTAATACATTAGAAATAAATCATTTGAAAATGACAGCTTCTTGATTCTGTAACCATATTACAGTATTTTCACAAAGAAATTATTGGAAAAAATATAAATACAAAGGAAGTAAACACTAACCAACAGGGCACTGTGTAGCTCATCTGGTAAGGTTGTGCAGTAGGAATACAATACCTTTCAGATGTACATGTTTATGTTAAATGCCTGTTAAATGTTGAACATTTATGTTTATATGACTTTACTCATTGTTCAACTCCAACCAGCTGAATGGTGCAACCTCAACTTCATCGGGCTCAATTAAATGAAGTGCAAATAATCCTGTAATGAACAGAACCGCTCAGTTTGATTTCCGAAAATGGATGAAATGTTGATAATTAACAATTAATAAATGAACATAGGACACATGCACTAATGATTATGATAATGATTTGTATCCGATCCACTTGTTGTTATTGGTCATCCTTGTTTTTCGACATATTTGTTGATTTGGTTGTAATGCTCATATAAATACTCATGTACATCTTGCCACAGCCTATAAAGTATGGACACAACAATTCCGTTTCCACCATGTTCCCCCACCAGGAATGCCCTCCTCTCAAGTGCCTTTGTGTAAAGGCAACGCATTTGTGAGTTTAATGCTAGCACCATCTGTTCATAAAGACTGGTGAACATTGGTGCACACACTGCTTAAGGAGCTGAGCTGCTATTTAAAATTGTTCATGTTAGTTCACAGTGCATTAACTAATTAAATTTGGGGTAAGTGATATTTCTCAAAGTTGTTGCTGAATATTGTTGATATTTGAAATCAACCCAAACAAACACACCCCTCCCTCTCTTCATTGCTCCGCCTTCAAAGCTCACCCTCCAATCCTAACTGCTCTGCTCCGAGTCGGTCTTGAACCGGAGAACGCTAAACAGTAAACACTGCATTCTCTAGCAGTCATCATCAGCCTGAACAACTCTCAATAGCTGGGGTCCGTTACCGCAATGTGAGAGTGGATGTCTATTTATCATAGCAGAAACGCAACAAAATAATGCTTCACGAAAAATAAAGTGAAGATGATGAATGAACATACAGTACACACAAGAGTAAATACAAACTAGAATGTACATTTCCTGAAGAAAATGTGAGTGGTGCTTGCCGTGGCAAAAAAAATACACTCGGATGCTACTGTGATGCAAAAAAGCCAAGCAACATGTCTGTACGATGTTCTGGGGCTGAGATATGGCTTATTAATGTGTTTGTACGGTTGCTAGGGTACTGTACATGGTTGCTAGGATGTGTCTATACAGTTTATGGGGTGATATTGAAAGACTATTGGCCCAACTCTGTATTTCTACAATGCTCTCGTGCTGATATATGGCTCATTAATGTTGATATACGGTTGCTAGGGTGCTGTAACTGGTTGCTAGGGCGTGGCTATGAAGTTTGAATGTACTACTTATTAGCTGCTTGATAGGTCGATTCAAATGAGCCCAGCCCCAAGTCTCTGTGAGGTTCTGAGGCGGAGATATGATCACACAAACCTCTTCTCAATGTTAAGTCAATGGGGACTCAATTGGGACGATTTTTCGCCTGCCGAAAACAAACATCGTACACCCGATCGCTTAGAAAAGATATAGCACACCTCTCCTCAATAAGCCGCACGATTTGACACCTCATTCATGGGTCTGCGACAAACGGTGCCAGAGGAGTAGTCAGTAGTGCGCCAAAGTTTTTGTAAAGGTGTTTATCTTTACAACAAAAAGAAAGAAATAGAGGCATTGTCAGAATGAGAAGTCAAGCAAGAAACACACCACCCACATTCCCTAATTTTAGGCACTTTATTTCCACTTTTATAAAATTGTAATTTGTGTTAATTGTCATCATTTTTAATAAAAATAAATACCTTTCTAATGAGATATGTGATGAAAAAAGGGAAGAAGGCGAACTCTTCAAAAGGCGGATTCGATCCCACGTCAGTCGCGTAAAAAACGAAATACGCTTTAATAATTGCGCCACTATTGACACTACTTATGACAATTATCAATATAGGGGTGCGTCTTAATCAGGGAGTCAGCCCATTGACTTATATACTGATCAGTGCCCTGACTACTGAACCAGGGAGACAGATTTAGACGCATGCAATGTCTGCAACCCGATCAGATTCCTTGCGGCACAGGAGTAAATTTCCAAATCAAAGATGATAGCGGTCGGTAACTCTGGTGTACTTTGGCCGGGAGCGGGCGGTCTGACAATTAGGCCAGCCGCTCTCGACACCCTTTGACAGCATATCCGCGCTTGAACTTGAAATGAACACAACTTTCTGCAGCGGTGGCGTTCTACGTTCAGAAATAATGTTCTTTGCATCCTGTTCACGATATTTAATTATTTTTATTTTTGTCTTATAATTTAGAGTGAAAGAATTTAGCCCATCTTTATCTGTGACATTTTACGGTGTTGAGAATATAAGAAAAAAGAAATACAATTAATCTATAATATATTTAAATCAGGAAAAGAGGTCTAAATTTAGAGGCATTGGTCTGGTCGGACGGGGAAGAAAATCATTTTAAGCGGAAAGCCGGTAAACACAGACAGAGTGAATTTTAAGCGGGAACAGGAGCGGGAGAGAAAAAAACAATCCCGCAAACCTGTAGGCTACTGCCCAGCATTCACCAAACTAATGAACTACTAAAACATATTTATAAAAGTAATCATATGTTTAGTAGCTTATGGTTTCATCTTTTGGTTTATTATGAACATTTTGGGGGCTTATTGCTTTAATTCATGTTGTTAGCGTGATGCTTATAAAAGGTTATTTTTAGCCACATACGGCAACCGTTTCAATTATATTTAGAACATTACCGTGAGGACACTTGATGAACAAATAATTCCACACACCTGGAAAAATGCTCTTTATTTGAGTGAGTGGGTGGCTCTTAAAAGAGCCGTTGTTGCTTGGTGACGGCTTCATCCTCTGAGTTCCACCTGCAGAGCTTCGCGGATGTTGCTCCGCAGAAGCTTGTTTCCCTCTTGGCTAAGGTGGACTCCGTCCCTGCACAGGTGAGAGAACCCGATGTTTCGGTGGCGAATGCAGCGCATCTGTCTCCTTGCCAAGAAGACAGACATCGCTCCGTTCAGCCACCTTCGGCTCCTCTCGATGCCGTAAGCCGTCCTGCCAGTCTGACCTCTCCAGGATCCTGGTGTCGGGCAACAGTCTGTGCACTTCTTCCAGGTCCGCCTTCATTTCCCGAAGGAAATCCAGGCGGGTAAGGCCCTCCCTGCACAAACTGTTTCCCCCCAGATGAACGAGGAGAATCTGTGGAGCTGGAGCCTTGGACAAGAGAGAGCGCAGGACTGGCAGCAGCTGTTCCCAGCGTCTGCCTCCTCTCCCTTCCCAAGTGTGACCTTGGCCTGAAGACCAAGTTTCCTGTCCAGGCCCTGCTGCCCACAGATGTGCACGTGTAGCCTACGGATAATGGAGCTGCCCACGATCCAAACGTGAGGTACACTGTTACTAGCCATCTCGAAGAGTGAGGGAGCAGTAGACTAATTTACCTCCAGTATTTATAATGAGCCGCTTCAGAGCAGTTCAATGAATATCACACATTTATGCCAAGCGATTTCTTATTTTTACGAATTATGACAATGTTTATGTCGGGGTGTTTATCTGGTAATATGTTTTAGTCTGTTATAAAGAAGCGTACTTTATCTCCCTCATCTGAAAAGTCATAATTTCCATTAATGATATTTTCTTACACAATAAACTGTATAATTTAATTTACATTTAATTTAAAGTAAACTATTGTAGCTTCTGTCTAGAGGTCAAAAATCCTGTCTAGAGCATGTTGTGTCTGGGCCCGGGTGACACATTAACTGTAATATGAGGCAGAGCCCGATTTAAACCCGATCATTTTTTTTTTTATACGTGGGCGAGAACGAGCCTGTAATGAGCAACGCGGACCGAGATCTATACTTGTTGTATAGTCATTAAACAATTATATTGTTTCATATTTATGTTTAAATATTATAATGTTGTATTAAAATTTCATCTAGGATATACTGATGCGTGTGAGCGATCATTTTAATTGCTCTTGAACATGTTTCATAAATAAACCGAAACTCAGGAGGTTCTTGCCTCACAGACATGAGAAATATGTGTATATAAAGCAGGTTGAAACGGCCTCGCCGGTAAAACGTTTTAGTCTGGGAGCACGATGAAATACAGCGCTGTCCTGTTCAGAATCCCAAAGGTGAAATAATCCAACAAATATTATTTCCTCAAAGAGTCAAACGATGATAGCCAAGCAGTGTAGAGCGATCGATCGCGTAATCCAAAGCGCAATAAGAGCGTTCTCTCTCGAACGCCGGCAAACCGGCTTCTTTTATCTGAAGTGTCAATCAACTCCCCGAAAGAAGTCTTGAGAGAGTAAACGGGAACACGATCACATTTCACGACAATATAACACATGGGAAAATAGATACTAAACAGCTGTCCTATATGAATAATTAAAATAATTCACAGCAAATACCCCATTATGTGGCCGCACTACTTATTATGGTATACATTTTTGCCACCAAATTAGGCTAATAAATTAATGACTCAAAAAACACAAATGCTTGTGAAACTATCATATCTCAGTGGTTCTTAATCAGGTTTGAATAGTCTCTTAAATCAGAATTATTTATCTCTCTGTTAGTTGTGTATTGAGTTTGCGTTAGGTAAAGTTGTTTACCTACCTACTGGGATGAATAAAGATTTTCAATTCAATTCAATTCAATTGATCAATTGATTCTTGTCTGCGTTGGCATTGTCCAGCTGAAGTCCAAGCATCTGAACGGAGTTGATTCCATCTTTTGTCTTGCGGACAATATTGGAAATCTTCCCAAAACATCCATTGATGATTCCATTTTCAACGTCCAGGTTCCTGGTCACCATTATGCGCACTCCCAGCGCAATTTTGATGGTGTCGAGCAAGTCGTCCTTTTTTCCGACAACAGGCTTGTTCGGTTTCTTCATCCCTCCCCGTCCTTGGGTCTTTCCGGTAATCTTCGGCATTGACGGTTACGATGTCAGTGTGAAGAGCGTGGATCGTTTGGGTGTTGTGTCTGTGGACTTCCTTGTTGGTGGCAAATATGTGTAGTGCATTACACGGGCAGTCTTTGGGGTTCTTCACGGCCTGAAGTAACAGCGCTCTATCGTCATCTCGAAGATCGTCGGACTTCTGCTTAACTGGTAGCCGGTTCAGAAGTTGGGCAAAAGCAAGGTCCTCTTTCTGACGCATAATCTCTGAGAGGGTAATCATTTGGAAATGGTCTTTCCAGAAGTCCAGAACATCCTCTTCATACACACACAGGGGTTTGGCTTTACCCAGAGGTGGCAGTTGGTAAAAGTCCCCCACTGCGAGTACAGAGATTCCACCGAAAGGTTTCTTGCTGCCTTTGATTTGCTGAAATCTCCAATTTATGTAGGCAAAAAGATGCTTCGAAATCATGGAGACTTCATCAATGATCAGAATCTCGACGTCGCGTAGCCTAGCTCGTAGCTCATCTAGAGCATTTCCAAGTCCTTGATACGGCGGCTTCAGGTTCCTTGGAAGTTTTAAGATGGAATGCAGCGTTTTACCGGAAATATGCACTCAAGAGCACCGTGGGCACGGAGAGATCCCCTTCCTCTCGGAGTCTAGGCAGTTGACGTAGAATTTTCGTTGCTTCCTTGTATATGCACTTGATGACGTGCAATTTGCCACAACCAGCACCACCCGTTACGAAGTAGTAAAAGGTTCTGGATTATGCCCCCACACATGCTTCTGACAGCAGTGGCAGACAGTGTACAATATGGCTGCCTGCGTCTTGTTGAGACTTCCAAACAACTTCATAGCAAATTCAACACTCATCTGGGGTTCCTCTACTCGTGGTACAACTCCATCTCTGTGTTCAAGAATTTGATATTCTGGAACATTGTCTTGTAAAACATTCTCATCATCAGGATCGATGTCTTCTCGTTCCGCAATGCACTCCAAGCGATCGACTTCGATTTCAAAAGCAGTCCACGCATTCTCAGGTGGTCCTTGCTGTTGCAGCTGATCGAATGCCTTCTCCACTTCGTCGCTGTGCTTCTCAAACTTGTCTTGGTGTGCTTGCACTATGGCACGAACAGGTATCAGGAGACCCGGGTGCGTAGAAAGCTCCACAGATGCACTACTGTAAAACTGCTCATAAGTTGGAAATTTATGAGGTTTTAGCTGTTCGTTGGAACGATGGGGCAAAGTTTAAGTAGCCTACTGTAAAATTTTTCCGCTTGTTTTTCTTTTGAAAAGCGTGCATACCTAATAACCGCAGCCTTACCGATGGTTCTTTTCTGGAAAAAACCCATACCGTTGAGCAGCCGGTGAACGTTCTTGCCTTTGGTTTGCTGACCGTACACGATGTGACATTCTGAAGCAAAATCTGCCAGACACATCATTTCAAACTCTCGGGTTTGAGGCCTTGCTCTGTACTTATCGATGATCCCTGACATCCAGACATCCTCTGAATTGGGATCTTTATTTAGTAGGGCGCTAAGGGGGAGACTCATCTTAAGCGCGTCACCGTCCGTCGGTATAAACACAACGCTTCGTGAACACTTCTTCAATGGTAAGCTGCATGTTCGTGCTACAGACTCCTGAGCGCTTACTTGCCTATGTTTGGAGTACGCCTGCATTATGTGCTTCATCTCGTCCTCCTCGTTAACGTTACTTTCGCGCACACCCTTGATTACGTTTTTTAACAAGTCGCCCATTTCGTGCTCCGGCTTGGAAATGTACGACAGCATGTACGTACATGATGCAGCTAAAAGCATCAAGAACATACTGAATGTCCATGTTGGCGTTCCACGCCCTCAACAAATTGGGATTGTATCCGTTCACCCAAGACTCCTTTGGATCGCGCTTAAGCAAAATCACGAGTTATCGTGGTGTTAGTCACCGGTAGCTTAGGGAACCCAAATCGACACAATAAATTACCTTTTTTACACGACTTGGAGTGGTTCCTACTATGAAGCTGAACTTCGGTGACAATTCGATGAAGCTCAGGATCAGCGTTGCATGACGGTTGCATGAACCGTGTGGCGTCTCTGTTGTGAACCAATCTCTCGATCTCGCGGTTATCTTGAAGCAGCTTGTTGGAAATCCTTCTGCTTTCTCTCGTAACCGGTTTACCTTTTCGCAACTGGATGGACATGCTGTTTCTAGCCAGTTGCGTTTCGGTCATAAACTGTGCGAAAATAAGGTAAGTCTGATCTTTGGCGAAACGAGTATCCACGCAGAACAATCTTGCGCTGAAATACATACTGGGAGATATCGATACTTGTCTCGCCTCATCGATTGTGTTCTGTCCAGTTGGGAATTGAACAGGGAATGCCATGGCTTCCAGCTTTGGGATCTTGAAAAACCCAACAGGCTTTTGTCCTTGTGCAGGAGCGATGCTAAATATTCCCTCACCGTACGACAGGATCTCTTGTGCAATGTCAGGCGGCTGCATACACGTGTCTAACGTGAGACCCGGTCGGAGTTCGTCCTTTTCCTCGACGCTAACCTGTTGCTCATCCTGCTGAGCAACATCGACTTCTTGTTGCTCCTCTCCGTCGTCGTTTTCCTCATCTAGGTCGAGTATCGCCGTTTCTGTTATGGAGATGTCCCTGTATTCCGGATTAATTGCTTTCAGCTTCGCTAAAGCTGCAAGCACGTTAAGCATGTTAATGGTAAGAAAGTGCTGGTAACCTTAATGTGTCTCTTTAACTTGACCTGCAGTAGATGGGACTCACTACTAGGTCTTGGGAGAGAGTTGACAGTCTTCTCCACCTCAGAGGGCACACACACAACACTTCATTAAAGACTCGCTGTCTTCCGTTCGGCAACGCAACGATTTTGGCGAATGGTAAAATTTTGGCGACGAGTTGGCGTTCAAGGACATTCAATTCAAGCAGTTCCGCAGGAATGGGTGGCAATTCAAGTCGGTTAGCTGCTGCACTTGAAGACATGTGGCCTCTTTTAAGATGGCTGTCACACGTGTGGCAAATCCACTCCTCTCTTCTGGAACTATACAAGGACTTGAGCAGGCACGATCACAGGCATGAACATACTTCCCGGTTAAGCAAGATGTGGCAACTTAAATGTTTTTGCCATAACTCGTTCAGTTACAGACCTTGACTTGATCAGGAAACAGGGCTCTGTGACAGACGGTGCAGACATAGGGCCATGCTGAATCTTACATCGGAATGCATTAATGGCACTTTCCATCGCTTCGCCAACCAAAGGCTGGGGTGGTGTTTCCTTGCTGAAGCGGATGTACGGTTTGTATTTCCTTTTAATCCGGAGTGCGCATTGCAACCGATGAAGAATGCGATATGAAGCATCACCAACACATTTCTGCGTCTTGCGCAGGGTACATCGCAGGATGTGATGATGTGCTCGGAACTCTAGGTCACCTGCATATCTCCTCGCCATGTACTCTTTCATTTTACTTTGGAAAAGAGTATCTGTCTTATACCGCCTAACCCTGTAATCTTTAATTTTCTTCTTGAAGAGAACATCGGTGCTGTACCTCCTAACCATGTATTCTTTCTTCTTTGACTGCAAAAGGACATCTGTGTTGTACATACGCATCATGTATTCTTTCTTTGTCTGAACAACTTCATCTATTTTGTAACGTCTAGCCATATAGTCTATCTTTTTGTTCCTGAAGTGAAGATCTTAATCATACTTATTCTTAAATACTTATTTTTTGTGTGTCCGCAATTGCAAGCAGCTCGCATACCGCTTTCTCTCATAATCCCTTTTTTTATGTTTTCTGATGGCATAAGACGCGGATGGGTCTTTAGGTTCTCCACCTTGTTTTGACACTTTAAACGTTTTACGCATTTCTTTTCTTCGTCTGTGCTTATTTCTTTTATCCATCACACCCTGTTTTTTTTCCTCCTGAGCCAACAAGATTTACTTTTGCTCCAACATCTGTTTCTGGTTCTGGTAGAGCTGAAATCATTTGTGATGCCTGTTCACAAACTAATGGTGAAGGTAGTTGGTCAGACTGTTGCTCTGTTTCAAATGATACAGGCATGAACTCATAGCTGGCCTCATCAGCTCGACCCCGGAAGAGCTTGTGAATTCTGTCAATCATGTCACTCAGATGGGTAAAAGTTAACATGACAGCAGTTCTTGAGTGCGAATCAAAGAATCCATACCTTCCACATCTGTCTCTGAACACAGCAATACATTCCGGAGCAATGGTGAGCAGTGCATGGCTGACATCTGTTGAGAGGCACTTGAGTCTTTCAGTGAGAGGAATCCACCACCCTTCCATGTCAGGGGTCCCTCTGGCTCTTAGGTATCCCATCATCACGTCAGACTTCTGCACCTGATGTGTTCGGTTAAACGATGATACCCTCAGTGGTACTTCCTCCATAGTGAGATTGTCCTGATTAAATCTTCCTTCAGCAATAAGATGCATTTTAACATCGACGTACAACGCATCCCCGTCCTCTAAAACTCTATCAAGCTCAGGGATGTTAAACTGAATCCCGTCACTATGGTTGGCCAAGAAAGTCAATGCTATGCAGGTGCACTGATGGTTTCTGGAGAATACGTCATACCTTACATCTTTCTGACAATGCGACGCCTGAACAGACAAAACCCTCGGTGCGCGATCATTACCTTCCGCAAACATATTACCTGAAAACTGAGCTACAGCAGCGCAGGTGCTTGCCTGTTCAACCTGTGAATAAATCATTTAGAATTAGGTTGAAAGTCAAAATTTGTGTTATAGAATGTGTTTATGTGATTGAGTGTGAGAGTGAGTGAGCGAGTGTAAGATTGAGTAAGTGAGTGTGTGAGAGTGAGTGAGCGAGTGTGAGTGAGTGAGTGAGAGAGAGAGTGTGAGAGAGAGAGAGAGAGAGTGTGTGTTTCTGTCTTGAGTGTAAGAGTGAGTGAGCGCACGTGTGTGTGAGAGTGAGAGAGAGAATAAATGTGAGTGTGTGTGTGTGTGTGAGTGAATGTGAAATGTGTGTGTGTGTGTGTGTGTGAGTGTGAGTGTGAGTGAATGTATGAATGTGTGTGTGTGGTGTGAGAGAATAAATGTGAGTGAGTGAGAGTGAGAGAGAATAAATGTGTGTGTGTGTGTGTGTGTGTGTGTGTGTGTGTGTGTGTGTGTGTGAATAAATGTGTGAGTGTGTGTAAATAAATGTGTGAGTATGTGTAAATAAATGTGTGAGTGTGTGTGAGAATAAATGTGAGTGTGTGTGTGTGTGTGTGAGAGAGAGAGAATAAATGTGAGTGTGTGTGAGAGAATGTGTGTGAGAGAGAGAATAAATGTGAGTGAGTGTGTGAGTGAATGTGTGTGAGAGAGTATGAATGTGTGCATTTTTATTTATTCTAAATGTCCCTTGATTTCTTTTTGTCCCATTATTTTTTTCTTATTTTAATGCTCTTATCAACATAGAAAAGTGGATCGGCTTGCTTTGTTCAAATGTTTGTTTTATTGAAAACAACATTGGCATACTGTAGTGTTCGATTTCACACCAACATTCTCACTTGAAGCAGTCATTCACACTTGGAGCAAATAATCACTCACACAATGTAACACTGTCCATCAATAAAAGGGTGAAAAAAAATACTTTGTTGCACAAACAGCCCCTTCAACAGCCCTTTCTAAGGGATCAAAACAGGGTGATACAAAATAAAATTACAAAGTGCACATGCAAGGTAAACTAGGACTCCGCCTATAGTGCAGTTAAACCAGGGGTCGCCAACTAGCGGACTCAGGTCCGAATCCGGACCGCGAAGCCTTTTGACGTAATGAAACAGTTAACGTTGCAATGCTCACTGTTACTACGTTCAGACCCAGACGCGCGGTCAAGCATGCAGGTGCGTTCACACCAGACGTGAATGACGCGACATGCATGCCGCTTAATTCGCGCCGCAGAATGTCTATTTGCGTCTTTGCATTGACTTAAATCACTCGCGCAAAACGCTTCATTCGCGTCCGGTGTGAACGCACCATCAGAGCAGAAAGCAGCGCTCAAGACAAGCACTTTTAGTTGAAGACCCCTGAGTTAAACCATGGCTTAATACGTTTCTCGTTTCTCACGCTTGCCATCCATGTCTACTCTTTTAATGGCCCAAACAAGTGTGGGCAGCCGCAGCGTGCCTGATGTTTTGTTTCCGGTCTAGCTACATCCGGAGTGGTGTTGTAGTTTTTCTAACGTTACTAGTTGTTGCAACAGCATGTGAAAAAACTACAAAGTTTGTTAGACCAAAAAGAACGTTAATCTCGCGATAAAAAAATGTACGCCGTTAAAATAGGTTTGCGTCAACTTCGTTAATAACGCGTTTAACTGACAGCAATAATATATATATATATATATATATATATATATATATATATATATATATATATATATATATATATATATATATATATATATATATATATATATATATATATACATTTAGACAACAAATCAGAAAAATATGACAAGCACCTCTGTGCACCGAAAATACACCATAAATGGTAGCATGCTTTGTATTCAGTATTGCTTCACTGAGGTTAGGGTAGCATGGTCCAGGGCAGTAAGGGCATTGTGTCTCTTTAGGCACAAAGCTTTCAGGTATTGCCATCTCTATTAAAGATTTTCAGGAATTCTCTTGCAGTATTCTGTCATTATTATTAGTGCTGATGCTGTCTCGTTAGATAGCTGTATGTCTTCATCCCTGTCTTGATATTTCTTTTCCAGATCCTCCATTTCTTTAAGACTTGCAATTGAATGTTCGTTTAGTAATGATGGCCGCTCCTGGTATACCCACCACATTGATACATATCTGTGGACAGAACTCTGTCTGTGTTTACTGCCCCGACATTGACAGTGCCATTTTCCAGAAATTGTGTCTAATGTGACAATCGTTCACCCAAGCTGACACCAGTTGTCTTGAAGGTTTGTAAACACAGAGAAGTATATGCATGTCTGTGAGAGGCCATATTCCCCCCGAAAAATGGGGGACACACAATCTACCTCCTCTTCAATGGCCTTTAAATGCAAGTCCTTACATTCCTGGGGTCTCATTTATAAAACTTTGCATAGATTTCATCCTAAAAGCATACGTACGCACAGAAGCTAGATTTTGCGTAGGCACAAAAAAATTCAGATTCATAAAACCATGTGTGCGTCAGAACCTGCGCAACGATCCTTTTATAAATCACAGCCAGCAGAAGATTGTGTGTACGTGCATCTCCACCCCGTCTCCTCCCCGACATCACCATATATGGAGCTTACAACGCCTAGTTTTACTATGCATAACCTCATCTGCATATCATTTGCATGCATATTACCATCCACGTGACACCATGGAGGGGGGGGGGGGGTGGCCGTCATCTCACAGCCATGGTAACCCGGGATGGAACCACAATCGCGGGTTGCGCAACAAGGACTGTATCGTGACAAGAACATCGCCGGATCGGATGATCTGGGTATGTATTATTGCTTGTGTCTATATATAACCTATAAGTTACTAATTTGACTTTGTTGTCGATTGATTAGATGATCGATTTTGATTGATTTTCCACTATGGCAGGATGTTTAAGCTGCATTTAACATTAACTTAGCAGCTAACGTTACTTGTATTTGCTAGCAAACAGCGCGCTTTTCGGCGCCCCCGCTTTTTCACGTCAGTTTGGGTGACAAAGTCATCTGAAGCCATTCCATAGCTTAACCCTTAAATTGGGGTCATTAGCGACCCGGATCTATATTTAACATGGATAGACCTCTAACGTTACCTGTCGCGATAATATATAAAACTCCTGATGTTAGAGTAACAGCTACAGGAGAATAAAATAAAACGTATTTCGTTACCTTTTGGAGCTTGGAAGGGTTCAGTTTGAGCAGATGTTTAATACCATCATCATATGTCCTCGTCAGAGCTCGTTTCCCAGTGCATTCAGCATCTGCCTCATATTCGCTACTCACGCTTATTCTCCAAATCATTTTCAACGTCTTCAAAATCAATATTTTGCTCACTGACAGCTTCTTGACCACATCCATCATCAGAGACAGTGATACTAATATTTGATTGTGTTCAGTACTTGCTCTCTGCAGTAAATCACTAAGCCATTTCAAGTTTTGCAGATTATAATTATTATTGTTTCGTTTTCTGTCAGAGGTAACTATGAGTGAAACGTCACTTCATCATTGTGTATCAGACATCGCCACCCTGTGGAATAAAGGTGAATTGCACCTATTTCATCATTATAGATTCATTTATCATTGTGCAAAAAAAATATATGTACAATCCTACACACCTCGGATCGTTAGCGACCCTATACATTTTGACAAAAAACTAGTGAAAAAACAGGCATTCAATTATAATTCTATTATTTTTTTCTTGTTATATTGTTTAAAAGGGATTGATTGAGGAATACTAAGAAGGTGGATGTCTAACTTTAAAAAATACTAACGACCCGAGGTATGCATTTAAGGGTTAATGTGAGGGACATAAGTCTATTCTATAGCTTAACCCTTAAATGCATGTTTCGCCAAACATTCTTACATATTGGGGTCGTTAGCGACCCGGATCTATATTTAACATGGATAACTTAGACCTCTACCTGTCGCGATAATATGTAAAACTCCTGATGTTAGAGTGACAGCTACAGGAAAATAAAATAAAACGTATTTCGTTACCTTTTGGAGCTTGGAAGGGTTCACTAAGCCATTTCAAGTTTTGCAGATTATAATTATTATTGTTTCGTTTTCTGTCAGAGGTAACTATGAGTGACACGTCACTTCATCATTGTGTATCAGACATCGCCACCCTGTGGAATAAAGGTGAATTGCACCTATTTCATCATTATAGATTCATTTATCATTGTGCAAAAAAATATACGTACAATCCTACACACCTCGGATCGTTAGCGACCCTATACATTTTGACAAAAAACTAGTGAAAAAACAGGCATTCAATTATAATTCTATTATTTTTTTCTTGTTATATTGTTTAAAATGGATTGATTGAGGAATACTAAGAAGGTTGATGTCTAACTTTAAAAAATGAATGAGGAGCAGGGTAGTGAATGACGTCTCGGGTCGCTAACGACCTGAGGTATGCATTTAAGGGTTAATGTGAGGGACATAAGTCTATTTGGTGTTTTAGTTTAATCGCGCAGCACTTCTGTGCCTGTCTGTTCACATGAGGAGCCCAGTGACCCTGTGGATCCAATATGTTTAATGGCAGAGCAGACATGGAAAGTATTAACTTTCTAAGCTATAGCAAGTGTTATTCCATTCTCTGCTCTAGTTTTCAACCTTTCTGAAGAGCGGATAGACATACAGTACATAGTCAAACATGTAAAAATTAATATATTTTCTGATATGGATTCTTACATTCTAATGAAAATTTTCCATTATTTTTTGATTTCCAGCATACACAGACTCATGGCCAAGCTAGCACTGAACAGCCCTGAATTAAAGTCTGTCGAACAGGGGGTCAAGAATCGGTTCAAATGGAGCTGGTTGCTGGAGACTGTCCAAGTTGAGGGAAACACTTTCTCACTCAATTGCTTTAGCAAAATTAGAGAACCAGGCAAAGCTATTTGCAACATTTGCAACCACCCTATTAACTACGGCACAAGTGGGAAGATTGCACTCCGGAAACATATGATGCATCCAAAACATGTGAAACTGTGGAAGATCCAACAGCAGAACATGCACATTGAGATCGCACGAGCTGATAACATCATTGTTGCGGCTCCGCACAACAACTCGGCGCAACCCAGATCAATTCCTCCTCTATGCAACCGTGTTGCTCAGGATCAAGTAAGTGTTTTCTGATTTTGTAGTAACTCTTTTTCAGTCAACTCTTCTTTTCTTTTTTACTATGTTTGAAACAGGTGTTTATTAACTTAGACATAACTAGAAGTGGACTGAATTTAAACAAATCTACCAATTTTCTATCAAAAGCAGCAAATAAGATTGCTTCCAATGGGGAGAATACTAAAAAACAAATACTCCTACTACTCCTTTAAAATAATTGTTTTGACTACATTATAATCAGTGAAGATATTATAAACCCGTTCATTTAATTATTAAAAATGATTTTATTTAGGATGTATGGTGTTTAATCAAATTCTGTTTTGCAGGCACTCATTCTTGGATTCATTGCTGAAAATTCTCTTCCCCTGTCAGTCACGTCTGGGATTATTAAAGTGGCTCAAGAGTTGGCCAAAGATCCAAAAGCCCTTGCTGAACTGTCAATGGACAGGACATCTGCCTCATACAAGCTCACCCATGGTGTGAAGAAGACTATCCTGGATGAAGTACTTGAGGAAATCAGAAATGTCCCCTTCTCCCTCAACATAGATGAGGCCACAAGCAAGACAAACAAAAGAGTATTAGGTGTGCTTGTCAGCTACTGGTCCGAGAAACACGAGAGGATGGTTGTCCAACAACCATCTCATGGAGCTCATATCTGTAACGGCAGAATCTCTCTTCAGTGCACTGGATGGGCTTTTTGAAAGGATGAATCTCCCATGGGATAATCTGGTGTCAATTCTCATGGACTCCTGTGCTGTTATGAGGGGCTCTAAAAATGGCTTGGAAAAGAAGATCAGAGACCGCCGTGCCCCTCATCTCCTTGACATCGATGGTGACTCATGTCACCACCTTCATAATGCCAGCAAGAAATTGTGCTGTCCTTTTGAGCGTTGGGTTGAGTCTTTGCTGTCAGACCTGCACACAGACCACAAATGGTCAGCTGACATGAAAGATGGCCTCAGAGAAATTTGCAGCATATTTGGAATCCATTTCTCGCGGCCAGAGTGCTATATTCCACACCGGTGGCTCTCATCTCAGTCTTGGATGTCATTCTGGAAACACTGCGAATGTGGGATGCACTGGTCATGTTTTACTATGCCTTCCTGAGCAATGAAGATAAGTGTACATACAAGGACATTGTCAGTGCTATTCTACAGAAGCGTGAAGTACAGGGAACAGGCAGGGCCCGGATCAAGGAGTTGTGGAAGGAGTTGGGGAACAGGTCCAAGAACTTCACAAACGAGGGGAAGATGAGGAAGGTCAGGATTTGCAAGAAGGTGAGAAAAACGCCCTAGACATCAGCTGAAGCTATGTTGGTGGGGGGAGTGGGCAAAATTTAAAAAGTCAAACATTACATTTACTTATTGGTTATTATCATTATTATTAATAAGATTATTATTATTATAGAGAATTGTAGCGATGGAGCAGTGGATATGACACTTGCCTTTGATTCCCACTGCGACACGTTTACTAATATGTCCCTGAGCAAGACACTTAACCCCTAGTTGCTCTTATAACTTATAAGTAAATTTTGATAAAAGCGTCAGATTAATGTTTACATTGCATTCAGCTGACTCTTTAATCCAAAGCGACTTACAATTGCAATAGATGTCAGAGGTTGCACGCCTCTGTAGCAACTAGGGGTTAAGTGTCTTGCTCAGGAACACAATAGTGTCTCAGTGGATTCGAACCTCGAATCTCTCACACCAAAGGCATGTGTCTTATTCACTGTGTCATCGCCACATTTAAAAAGTAAATATTTATTTATTTATTCAAGGTGCTTGTTAGATGTACATTGCTGTGATTGGTGCAGAGAGAAAATATGTTTCTATGTTTTAACAGGTGCTATTTGAGGACAAGAAAACCCTCCTTGAGCTCCACTTCTATTCAGCAGTCCTTCCCATGCTGAAACATTACGTCCTGCTTTTTCAGTCCAAGGACCCAAAGGTTCATAAACTCCATGATGAGCAGGAGAAACTTGTCAGGGAGTTTTTATCTTGCTTCATCAAGCCAGAAAAATTAATTAACAGAAAAGGAAGGAATCTGTCTGGGCCAAAGATTAAGTTGCTTGACCTGACATCGACAGAGGCCCATCTCGCAGCACCTTTTGTTGGCTCTGAGGCCTCATCCCTCCTTGACCAACTAGGGAGGGAACACCCTGTGGTGAAGGCTTTCAAAACTAAGGTATGGTATGGCTTTATTTAGGTAAAACATTGAAACATGTCTTCGTAAGATGAGAATAGCCTGTGAAAGCGAATTAAACACTTATTTCCAACATGGTCCTCAATATTAGACACGACATAATGACATCACACCATAACTATACACATTTAATTCATTTAAAAGAAAAACACTTCCTAAGCAATTTATCTTGGAGCAGGCTCCACATATACAGTATGTCTTTACTTGTTTCTTAAACTGTACTCTATTTATAAAAGGTAATCCAAGCCTACACCAGCTGTGCAGGTGACCTTCAAACAAAGCTACCTCTTGACAGTCCAACCCTAAGGACTCTGTCATGCTTGGACCCAGATGCACGGGGAAGCCATCACATTCTTCCTCATCTCCAGAAGTTGCCGAACATGTTTCCATATGTGAAGCTTAATGAACTGGAGAGAGCTGGATTTCAACATGAAATACACAGGTGTATATAATTGTTGGAATGCCAGTCACACAGATTCTTAATAAGTCCAATGTTTGATTATTTTGCTAGTAATTGTATAATGCAGCCTGTTGTTTGTAAGGAATTATTTTATTGTCAAATAATGAGCTTAAACTGTTGTTTACCATCCTAGATATGCAAGTGACATGACACTACCTCAGATGACAGACGAGGCAAGAGTTGATTTATGGTGGAATGTTGTGAGAAAGACTCAGAGGTACCCAGCGCTCTGCAAGCTTGCACTGTCTGCACTATGCCCATTTCATGGTCCACAGGTGGAATCAGCATTCAGTGTAATGTCCAACATCCTGCAAGCCAAAGCTGCAAACCTAAGTGTTGAGACATATGAGTCCTATCAAGTGGTCAAATACAACCTGAAGGCCATGCAGGTGTCGGCCATTCAGCACTACTCCCGGAAGACAAAGGAGGGTCCTGTTAATGTACAGCTGTGCAGAAATATAAAACGATCGAGCCAAAGGTACAGAGCTTTGCTCAGAGATAAAGAAGAACTGAACAAAAGGCCTTATCACTCTGAGAAGCCAACGGCCGGCAAGAAAATGGCAAAAGATGCCATCGTGGCAGCAGCTGTGAGTGCCAGGCGCAAATTCCAAAAGAAACGTGTAGAGGCTCTAAAAAAGCTTGCCACAAAGGCTAAAGAGTCGTACAAAAATTGAGGCCTTCTTTTGACATGAAAATGTGCATGTTGCCATGTGCATGTTGCACATTTAGCTGTTAAAGTTGGGTAAAAATGCATCCACCAAATAATTTGTTATTTTTCATACTGTACAAAAAAAGTTGCACATTGCACATCTAGCTATAAAATAAAATTTATTTTTTTGTTCAAATAAGTTGTTATTGGTCCTGCTTTACTGTCCATATTGATCCGCCACCAGTTTGATCGGTGTTCTCAGTATATTTTCCTGCTTTTTTGTCCTTAGCCAATCACATGCCTGAATCATTATGGCAGCGAACATCTTCTATTACTACTTGAATAGTATTCTTTTCAATTAATTTAATTCGAGGATATTTAGCTTTTATAACAGGTCTGGTTCTCTCCTGATGAACAGGAATTGTAGTTTTTTAGAATTTAAAACTGCAAATTCCTCCATCAATGTCATCAGTCTCCTAACAAACTGATGATCTTAACCAGATAAATAAGGGAGTCTTACACACACACACACAGTTTTGCGGTGTGTATGCGGTGCATCACACACTGTTGTGCTTTCACATATGCTGCGTTTGCGTTGCGCAACTGATCCGCTGTTGTATACCACAAACACAGCATTTATTCATTATTTTTTATTTCAAAATCCAATAGTTGTTACTGAACATGGCTTGTCAGCATTGCAATTCTCTTCGTTTACACTTTCATAGATGTCACATTTAACGTACTACATTTAAACATTGTAGCGACAATGAGTCAGATTAAATAATAACTCAACAGGGAATTTGAATTAAAATGAAAGAGACTTGAATTACGCTATAATTTATAAATAATTCAGAATTAATGTTTACACCTTAATTTATTCGTCCACCGATATGTGAGAACTTAAAGGGGAGTCTGTTAAAGGGAAACAAGTCTATGTAGCTCAAATGAATGAATTAATGAATTCATAGGGAATTTTGCGAGAGTCTAATATACAGCCGAGCAAATGAGCGTTCATTTGAACGGGCCGTAATTATCAACTCTGCAGCGGATATTAATATCCGTACAATAGTGAAACACTATTTAACAGCCAGGTAACTTAGATCGGCAGTTCAAGACATTAAATTCATAAGCACATAACACAAGAACAGTTATCTTTGACTACAAACGAAACTTTATTGATTACTCTTAACAAATCAAACTAATATCTAACATAAACACACGCACTCGCACATTCATACGTTGCAGAAAGGAAGAAAGTGAGGAAAGAATAAGTTTAAGAGAGAGAACTTCTGAAATCCCAAGCAATATGCATTTATGACACATGACCTGAAGAAACCATTGATCAGTAATTTATCCTCCTATCGTTTCTTAGGCGGGGTTATTACATTTGATCTAATGCACCATTTCAGCTTGAAATCTAGAGGTATTATTTGCGTTTGTCTCACGTGTGCCGTCTTTGACAAAGGGGGATTCCCTTTTCCTCCTGGCTGGAGAGGGGTTCCTTCGGGTCTTTGATTCGCTGAAGGTCTGGTCGTGTCTTTGATTGACGTCTTGGGAAGCCAATCACGTGGCGTGTTGGCGGCTGGGATGGAAGTCTCGTGGGCGTAGATTGAAGTTGACACGCGCTGTTGGAGACTCGTTGAGAAACTTTGCGGCGAAACTTAACAGAACCCGAGACTTAACGGAAAGAAAATAAACTTTAAGTAAAAGAAAGGAAAGTGAGAGAAGAGCAGATGGCCTGAATGAAATCTGTTAACCCATTTTCTTTGATGGTCTGCCACGATCGTCCGATCGTCGCTTTGGCGGATTCTGGAACCGCGCTGCGAACAGCTCTTGACTGAACAATGAACAGAACGTGAACACCGCGTGAACACCCACGTGAACACCGCGCGAACCACCCTGCGGTGAACGTCTGTGCGAACACAAAAAACACTCTTCGTCTGTGTGAGAGGTTAAACTCAAAAAATTGCCCATCCCCTGGATGGATTCTGGCCAATTAGGGTTTAGGGGTGACTGGGTCTCCCCCCTCCCATAAAATTGGGTCATTTAATTTCCTGCTCTTAAGCAGAGAGTAAAGTTAGACCTAATTTCTTACTATAAGGACATGATCCATTCTATAAAGATTTCATTCAGCTCATCTGTTTTATTATATCGACACGAGCACCAAGGTATCAAACACTGTGCCTTTTCATCCACTCATTCAATAGTTACATAATTGCATGAATTTGGGAATGATATACATGCATAATAGTCACGTGTATCAGTTGTAAACACGCTAACAAACTATGTCAAAGGCTATTTGAGTGAAAGTCCAATAATCATAATCTGATGCATTCCAATATGTAACATTTTCTGGGAGTTTGCTTGGAGTCTTAGCTGTGTCGCTGGGAGTTCAGTTACCGGTCATTGAAAAGACAAAGATCTGTTTGTTTCTTTGTCTTGCGATCACAACGAGTCTTTTGTCCTCTTTGTGAAGTTTTGGTCAAAAGTCCATAGGAAATCATGTAATTGTAAAATAGAAGTGGTAGCTCTAGGCAGAATGGAGCCTCGTGACAAAATGATCGATTTCCTGGGGTCTGGAGCTGAATTAGGGCTTTGTGAAAGGGATGTTCATCTAATGAATCATTTGGAAGATTCATTCAATGTCTGCGACCATAATCGTTACATTATTTTATTCAATCCATTACTTTATATTTATATAGCCTAGTACTTTAGATTTGGCACAAGTGGCAAAACATTTAAACATAGGTTATAGCCTAATATCACAAACAATTTAAATTAGAAACTTACAATAGGCTATACAAAAGCAGACTCTCGTCTTTTCTTTCGTTTTTAAAGCCTTTTAAAAGAAATCCTGCAGGTCATAAAGAACTTTGTTTTTCCACCTCCAGGAAAGGACGAGTGCTATTAATTATGTCACATTTGTTTATCCTAAATGCCAGGTAAGGTGTCATTTCCTTGCTTTACCCGAGAGAAAAAAAAGTACCGTATTTTCCGCACTATAAGGCACACTTAAAAGCCTTTCATTTTCTCAAAAAACGACAGTGCACCTTATAATCCGGAGCGCATTATATATAGATCAAGGCGCTCTGTCAAAATGTTTCAGTATGAAAAACTAATAAAAACAATTTAATAATAATAATAATAATAATGTTTCAGTACGACTGGTAAACTACAAAGCTGCACCTCTTGCAGCATTACGACTACCGTAGTCAGTAAACACCGGTACTGTGCTTACTCACAGTCCCACACCACTTGTGTGTGTATAAAGACCCCAAAATGGCACCTTTTCAAGAGACACACTTACGACGCAGAGTTCAAGCTCAAGGCTGTCGGTCACGCAGTAGAATATGGGAATAGAGCACCAGCGAGAGAATTCAACATTAATGATTCAATGGTAAGGAAGTGGGGGAAGCAGGAAGATGACCTGCGCCAAGTAAAAAAGATTAAACAGAGTTTCTGAGGGAACAAAGTGAGACTGGCTCTTTTGTTGACATTCCCTTTAGCACAGCTCCATCTAATGGATGCATAACGCAATCCCAGTCAAACGTTTGACTGCAGTATCTTTTATTCTATGTGCTTTATAATCCGGTGCGCCCTATATATGAAAACCGTTCTAAAATAGGCCATTCATTGAAGGAGCGCCTAATAATCCGGTGCGCCTTATAGTGCGGAAAATACGGTAGACTTTAAAATGATATGCATCTGTGGTGAAATTACTAGATTTACGTGTCAGTACATGTTTATTTTAATGCGTACAATGTGCTGTCCCTTTAATTCAGCAGTGCAGCACAGCAAAAAATAGACTCGGTACGGAAACGATCGCCACACTGCTGCTGATGCACTGCACCTGGAACGGATTGATGGACAGAAACCGCGTGCAGTGTGTAAACCCGCCCACTGGCCCAACTCTTGGCGTCCAATGGCAGGGAGAAGGTGTCTGCGCGCTACTGTCTTTCCTTTCATGCAACACAACAAGATTAAATGCAATATATTTTCTCACATGCAATAGCTCGTTTCATCTGACTCCAAAAATGAAAAGGTTTTAATGATATCTGTGTATCATTAAAATGTAAACGAATATTTGATTATTCTCTTGAACTCTGTTTATATTTCACCCACTTAGATCAGGAAAACTATATCGCTCCGAGTTCCTTACCAAGGTCTCCCACACAAGTGGTCAGTTCCGAAGATCAGAAGCTGGGGCAGTTGGCTAAATATCTAGGACTTTGCCGTACACGCGCAACGATCAAAGATATATTCAATAGTCCCCTTGGATGCCCTTCAGGAACTTAATTAAATTGTAACATTAAATTAGAACAGAAGTCATCGGAAGTGCCCAAGCTAGGTTAAACCTAGATGGACAAACACATCCTCTCATCCAAGTCGCCCGCACACTTCCTGATATCAGTTTTTAGCCGTCGCTAATCTCTGACGCAACCTTGTGGCAATATACGAATCCGTTAATCTTATTTGGGAAAAAACAAGTCTCAGAGTCAGTCAGAATAAAATCAAACGTTTACAATTTAGATTAGATTAGATTAGATTCAACTTTATTGTCATTACACAAGTACGAGTACAAGGCAACGAAATGCAGTTTAGGTCTAACCAGAAGTGCAATAGCAGCAAGTGCAGGATATATACAGTGGTTGCGTAAGTGCAGGACATGGAAATGTACTGAATATATATAAATATGTATAAATAGAGAGATGGTTATTGCTATAAACAGAACTGAATTTACAGGTGAATATGTACAGTGAATAAATATACAGATGGTTATTACTATAAACAGAATTTACAGGTGAATATGTACTATGAATATAATATACAGATGTCTATTACTATAAACAGAATTTACAGGTGAATATGTACTATGAATATAATATACAGATGTCTTACTTTAAACAGAATTTTACAGATAGAGGTATACAATAATATGTTAGGCAAGATGAGGAATATAGCAGTGGATTAAGGTAGTGCAATAATTTATGGACAGAGCTATCTGGAAAAACGTGTAAAAGTGCAGTGGAAAGTGGTTGCATATTACAGTTACGGTGCAAAATGCAAATGTAAACAGTTGGTACTATAAATACAGTCGGCAGTGCAAATGAGCATAATCCAGTTAAGATATGGTGGTGCAAAATGCATAAGTAAACAGTTGTTACTGTAATAAACAGTCGGTAGTGCAAATAACAAAGTGAAGGCAGATGTGAGGTAGGAGAGTTAGCAGTTTATGAGGGAAGTGAATCAACGGGGGGTTGAGTTCAATAAAGAGACAGCTCTGGGGAAAAAACTGTTCTTAAGTCTGCTGGTCCTGGTCCGGAGGATCCTGAAACGCCTGCCGGAGGGCAGGAGAGAAAACAGTCTGTGGGCTGGGTGAGAGGAGTCCTTGAGGATGCTGCGAGGTCGGTGCAGACAGCGTTTCCTCTGGATGTGCTCGATGGCAGGTAGTGGAGTCCCTGTGATGCGCTGGGCAGTTTTCACCACCCGCTGCAGTGCCTTGCGCTCCGCAACAGAGCAGCTCCCATACCATACTGCCACACAGTTGGTCAGGATGCTTTCTATTGCGCAGCGATAGAAGTTCACCAGGATAGCCGAGGAGAGCTGATTCTTCCTCAGTGTCCTCAGGAAGAAGAGGCGCTGGTGAGCCTTCTTGACCAGGCTGGAGGTGTTGGTCGTCCACGACATGTCCGCTGGAGACACGTTCAACAGCCATTCCATTGATGTGGATGGTGTCGTGTGTGCCTCTTGACTCTTTCCTGAAGTCCACGATGAGCTCCTTCGTTTTGGTGGTGTTGAGGAGCAGGTTATTTTCGGTGCACCATGTGGCCAGGTTCTGGATCTCCTCCCTATAGGCAGTCTCATCGTTGTTGCTGATGAGACCAATCACCGTAGTGTCGTCCGCAAACTTGACGATGGAATTAGATCCATACACAGGCTTGCAGTCGGAGGTGAAGAGGGAGTAGAGAAACGGACTTAGCACACAGCCCTGTGGTACACCAGTGTTGAGTGTGATGGACGTGGAGCAGGTGGATCCTGATCGAACATTCTGGGGTCTGTCAGTTAGGAAGTCCAAAATCCAGTTACACATTGAAGTGTTGATGCCCAGGTCTACAAGTTTGGCTATTAACTTGGATGGGATGACAGTGTTGAATGCTGAGCTGAAGTCAACAAACAGCATGCGTGCATACGTGTTCTTATGGTCCAGACAGAGTGCAGTGCCATGGAAACTGCATCCTCTGTGCTCCTATTGCTGCGGGAGGCAAACTGGTGTGAGTCCAATGTGGATGGTATAGAGTCTTTTAGGTGTTCCAGGACCAGCCGCTCAAAGCACTTCATAACAATGGGTGTGAGTGATACAGGGCGGTAGTCATTAGGGCACCTCGGGCTAGAGTGTTTCGGCACTGGGGTCCGTTCTTCATACCCCGCTTAATGCATCTGAGATGATTTGACAGATCTTCTAATCGTGATAACTGATCTCTGGCTAATTTGGTTCTTCAAATGAATTTGCAGATTGGATTAAAATATCTGGATTAAGTTATCTGAGATTACTGTGCGTTCTTATGTTCACTGGGCAGATGCATCAATACTCGAAACCACGACCAGTAATGCAGCGGTTGGCTGGCGGCAAGACACCATAATGATGTCGTATATTTAAAGAAGCCACCTGGCAAAAAACTAATTTCTGGACCTTAAAAGGAAACAGCCAACTCTCAAATTATTTTATGCTGTTCACTTTATTTCATATTCATCTTGATTTAACACAATTATATCAGGTTTCTGGTTCAAATGTAATTGCTTCAAGTTATATTGACTTAAAACCGTTACTTTTTTTGACATAACTTGTTTTAATTTTGAAATGACATGTTTCAATCAAGTAACCCAATCAAACAAGACTTTCACTTCCCATCATGCTTTGCAAATGGGCTAAATTCGGAGAGTAAATGTTTAACCCTTGTGCAACCTTATGGACATTTTTGTCCATTTCAGTTTTGTTTTTTGTTAAAAGTGTGCCTTTGTTAATGCCAACTACATCAATTTTAGCTCAGGTGTTTATTTTTATTGGAATTTTAATATTTTATCCTCATTTCCTTCAAAAAAATCAATTTTACCCTCCATACAAAAAATACTCACACTCAGCACCTTGTGGACAAAAATGTATTGAAATCCATTAAAACTGGAATTTTTTTAACCCAGGGCCATTTGACTATAAAATGATACAATATTTGCAAATAGGCATTTATTCTATTGACAAGGCTTCAAATTTTACATTTTTTATAATTTTTTACTAGATTGTGCCATATTTTCAATTTTGGCATATAAAAGAAATTCTTGCTTTATTTGTATTTTCTACTTATGCATATTATAGTCTATTATAGAGTCAATTGGAAAAATAATGCAGCTATAATTGTGTGGGTATATTGGTAAGGATGTCAGAGGGTAGTTTGCATGTGTTTACTGAAAGTGTAATGTGTGTAGTTAGTTTGAAAGAAATTATATTGTACTGGCAATCAAAAATCCCACTCCATGTATGTGTCACACCCACGGCAGGGTCATAGGGCCATGTGAAAACTATGAAAAAGGTCAAAGAAGGTTAATGAGCTTTGAGGTTTTTCTTTTTCACCCAAACACGCATCTTAACCCTTGATTGCACTTTTTCAATTGTTATTGTTTTTGTACGGAGATAAAAGGTGCGCTTGAATTTGAAGTAGAAGTTCAGAAGCCCCTAAACACATTGTTTTAGTTTTCACCACAACACAATGCTGATTGTTTAGTCTGGTAGGTTTTATACAAAGTTTGAGTTCACACAGGTTTTCTCACTTACAAACCTATAAATATGTGGTGCTTGTGGGGTTGATCATTTCATCGTTTGCAAGATGAAGAGAAGCTCTGAAGCTAGTGTTGCCCACTGAAGCTGAGGATGAAGAGTTGAGCTCAGAGGATGAAGTTTTGAGCTCAGAGGATGAAGAGTTGAGCTCAGAGGATGAGGAGTTGAGTTCAGAGGATGACGTTGAGTTTGAGCTGGAGTCTGACCCCTCTGATAGCTCTTGTTCTTCTGATGAAAGCACTGAAAGAGAGCACATGGAGGATACAGCACATTCTCAGTGGAATTCAAAAAATGGCCAGATTGTTTGGTCTTCCACTCATGCTGAGACGCTGCGCTACTGTCCTGCCAAGGGTATGACCCCGGGTCCCACATGCTATGCCATTGCTCGCATCACAACTGTCCAGTCCTGCTTTGACCTCTTCATCACCGAAGACATCATTCAGCTGCTTCTGGAAAATACCAATTTACAAGGGAGGCGTTCTGTGAAAAACTGGACTGACTTCGATTCCACTGACATCCAGGCATACATCGGCTTGCTAATTCTGGCTGGAGTATACAGATCCAGAAATGAATCAACACTGAGCATGTGGGATGTGGAAAGTGGTAGGGACATTTTCCGAGCCACCATGTCCCACCGTAAATTCATGCTCCTGAGCTCCACCCTGAGGTTTGATGACAAGCTGACACGACCTCCACGTCACAGGGTCGACAAGCTGGCTGCATTTCGGACTATCTGGGAGAAGTGGACAGATCACCTTCCTATGCTGTTCAACCCAGGCCAAGATGTCTGTGTGGATGAGCAGCTGGTCCCTTTCAGAGGCCGATGTGGATTTCGCCAGTACATCCCTAGCAAGCCAGCCAAGTATGGCATAAAGGTTTGGGTCACTTGTGACGTCAAAACATCCTATGCATGGAAAATGCAAATATACACAGGGAAGTCTCCTGGAAGTCCTGCGGAGGTGAACCAGGGAAAAAGAGTTGTCCTGGACATGACGGAGGGGCTCCAGGGAAACACTGTAACCTGCGACAACTTTTTCACTTCTTATGCACTAGCTGAAGAACTTCTAAAGAGGAAGATGGCCCTAGTTGGTACAATTCGGAAGAACAAGCCAGAGCTTCCCCCACAGCTGCTGGATACAAGGCAAAGAGCACTACTGTCCTCCCTCTTTGCTTTCACAAAGACACACACAGCGGTTTCTTGATAAATCTTGATTTTGTTCAAAGTGATCTTGTATTTGTTTTATTTCTAGAGCAAAGATGGATACTATTCTATTATTATATTTATTATCTTATTTATTATATTTTTATTGAAAAGAACAGCGGCATTATGTAAAGAAATAATAATTTTAATGATTTTAAAGCATTACAATTTTGAAAATGAATGAATGTTTGGTAATTATGAATAGAAGAGATGCTGATAAAAAAACAGTCAGTGAAAGTGGAAAGAAATATTAATATATTTTTTAATATATATTAAAATGCCTCAAAATTAATGTTGTTGTTCTTCACTGACATACCCAAGAATCTAATAATCAAAGACAAAAAAAAAATTGTTTAGCATTTAGTATATGGAAAATTATTGTAATAATTATTTTTATAGAACACAACAGTGGCGTTATGTAAAGAAACCAATTTGTAAAGCTTTACAATTCTGAAAATTAATGAATGTTTGGTAATTATGAATAGAAGAGGTGCTGATAAAAAAAAAGAGTCAGTAAAAGTGGAAAAAAATATTAATATATAATATTTCTATGACAGTTTTTTGGCATGGACATTTTTGTCCATTATGGACCTAAGTGTTAGTTTTAAAAAAAAAAAAAATCTGACACTACATAAAAAATAAAAATGGCTCAAAATGAACGTTGTTGTTCTTCATTGACCCACCCAAGAATCTAATGAGCAAAGAAAAAAAATTCTGCTTTGCATTTAGTTTATGAAAATAAACTATTTTTATTTTTTTCATAAAAAAACACCTATGGCATTATGTAAACAAACCAGCATTTAAAGGGTTAAAGTTCTTAAAATGAATGAATGTTTGGTATCTATGGATAGAACAGATGCTGGTTAAAAAAATGACATCATTGAAAGTGGAAAATTTTTTAATAAATCATATTTCTATGACAGTTTTTGGGCATGGACATTTTTGTCCATTTTGCGTCTATGCGTAACTTTTTTTTTGAATGCACAAGGGTTAACAAGAGGAGGGGGTCAAGACAAATATGAGCGCACATAGCAGGCAGATATACAACAATGTTTTGAAATGACGAGAAGTGTTTGAAAACTGCAGTGAGATTTTGAAGGAAAAAAAACCTTCTATTTATTCAAATCAGTCTGCATGAAAAAGTTAATAAGGCTCCCATGTGTCCTTCCACTTTGCTCCACTGAAAAACAAAATAAATTTGAAGTAAATTATATTTGTGACATTTATTGATGCATTTATTATGCAAGTAAAACTGCAATTCAGTAGCGGAATATTAGAAGATAAAGAAAATAATGATTTATTTACAGCTTCTTAACTTGAAAACTCTCCATGCAAAGCTTAGACAAAAAAACAAAACAAAAAAAACATTCTGGTCCCTGTGAAATCAATGTAAAAAGTACATACCAGCCAGAGCAAGGCTGCCAGCGCATCTTAATTAATGTGCTATCGGAATTATTGTAAATACTAGTTTCCTAGTTAAAAAACTGGACGTGAACGCCCTCTCAAGTTAAAACTTGAATGCAATGAGCTCATAATTATGACTTCAGAAGTGGGAAGTACAACATTTTCTATAGCACGTGAAGGCAGTATTTTATTTATCCCATAGCTGCCTGATCCTTCTCAGAAACTCAAATAGAAGACAAATAAAATAAATTCAGTGTTACTTTGTTATTTTTTATGTTTTATGTTTTTGTTATTCTCATTCCCATTAAAACTGGAAAGTGTTCTTGGTTTAAATGCACTGGAAAGTCTATTGGTAAGAGCAAAAACTATTATATTACTATTTGAAAAGGACTGAGGCTTCAAACATACACAATGCTTGTATATGCATGCATGTATGAATAGAAGATAGAAGGCATATATATATATGTGTGATGAGTGAAATAGAGAAGTAGATCTTCCCTGCTGAAAAACCCCACAGTCCTGTTCATCAGCATAATGTATATTTTATTATATTTATGCCTGGACCAGAATGGGATGCTGCTTGCTGGTTTGCTGGTCATGGGAAGCGTATGTTCTGGTAGACCAGCATATGTTGGCCTTTGAATGCTGGTATGATGCCAGCAAGACCACAATGGAATTCACATGTGTTGCATATCACATTTCTTATTGTGTGTCCATAGTTAAAAGACCAAGAAAATCTTCCAATTAATTTTAATTCATTATTAAAATGCTGTTTAATGGTGCAATGCAAATACCTCAGTGTTAAATTAACACTGTTCAGTGTACATATGGTCCTGAACTATAGAGAGTAAAAGTTATACTGATGCAGTGTTGTAGTTAATACAATTTTGTAGATTTACTCCACAAGTGATGACTGACAATAAGTAACATATAAATAAACATCTACAAAACATAACTACATCTACAAATGTTGCACAGAACATTATTCAACATTGGCAGATTTGTGTACAGATCCTTTGAAAAGTATACAAATCCTTCTAAAATGTAAAAAAAAAAAAAAAAAAAAAATTAACAACATAATAATTTATGTTTAATTAATTAATTATTTAATTAATAATTTTAATAACAATAAAAGTTTTTTATTGTTATTAAAAACTTAAAAACTTAATTTTTTTTAATTCACTTTCAACATCGGAAGCCAAAAATGCAATTAATATTAATATGTTAAATATTGTAATAAGTAAGCAAAAACAACATTCAGGGAATTACCTTTAATCTTGTAGCAAAATCTTTTCAATGTTGGTACAGACAGCTGAAGGACACTGGCTGCTGGAGCAGAGGCTTGTACAGCAGCACTGGACAGGGTATCTGCAGGTTTCACCAAGTCAAATTTAAGACTTTTTAAGACCTTTTTAAGACCATTATGAATTAAATTTAAGACCTATGTAACGCAATAAAAAAAAAACGTACAATAGGAAATGAGGAATCACAAAATGACTTGCAAAGCAAATTAATTTATTAAAATTGAACAAAGTATTAGTAAACTTGCGCTTCGTCCTAGCTCAATCCCATCAGGATTAATATACAAACACACTACTGGTCAAAAGTTTGACAACGGTAAGACTTTTTAATGTTTTTACAGAAGTCTCTTCTGCTCACCAATACTGCATTTATGTTATTAAAAATACAAAAAATCTGTAATATTGTGACAGTTCTGTTGTGACTTTTCTCTATGTGAATATATAGTAAAGTGTAATTTATTCATGTGATCAAAGCTGCATTTATCATCATTATGCCAGTCTTCAGTATCACATGATCCTTCACAAATCATTCTCATATGAGGATCTGATGATCAACAAACATTTATGATTATTATCAGTGTTGAAAACAGTTGTGTAAAACTTTTTTTTTTTAGGATTCTTTGATGAATAGAAAGTTCTAAAGAACAGCATTTATCTGAAATAGAAAGTAAAAAAAAAAGGTTTTTGAAGGATTATGTGACTCTAAAGTCTGGAGTAATGATGCTGAAAATTCAGCTTTGAATCACAGAAATAAATTGCATATTCAAATATAAAAAAAGTTAATAAATGCAGCCTTGGTGAGGCTTGGTGTGTGTGTGTGTGTGTGTGTGTGTGTGTGTGTGTGTGTGTGTGTGTGTGTGTGTGTGTGTGTGTGTGTGTGTGTGTGTGTGTGTGTGTGTGTGTGTGTGTGTGTGTGTGTGTGTGTGTGTGTGTGTGTGTGTATTTATATATATATAATTTTTTGTGAGATCAACATTTTCAGAAATGTGCATGTTTTTTTTTTTTTTCATAATTAGGATGCCACATTTACCATATCATTATGTTAGATGCACAATAGTCACACATGGCAATAAAACAAACAAAATGCATGAATCTTGTTTGACAATAGGACAAATAAATACAACTTAAATATACAGATACAAACAGTGCTTTAGTTTAGGTAGGCTACTGTTTGTTTTTCCCCGTTGTTGTTGTTTGATTAATATGAACTACATAGACAGGAGTGGGTATAGGCTAGGCTATATTGGGTTGCTTTCACTTTATTCGGTAGTACACTCGCGCGAGCGCTGACAGGCGGCAAACGCGTGCACAGAATCCGCAGCCAGTCTGACATCTGTCCATGTGGCAGTAGCGAATCAGTTCGGGGTTTACATCGCTTTTTTAGTGCTATCGGGAATATCATAATTTTATTTGGTCATTATACGAGATGGCAGGTAAGAAAGATTCGCCTTCGCTTTCACGATCGCGTGAACTGGAAGAACTGGAGAACTGAAGATGAAGAATAAAATCTGTTTGATGTGTCTGTGGCACAATCCAAAAGAGTCTCGCGCCAATAACATGAAAGCTGATTCGCTGCAATATAAGATGCATGCTGGTCTCATTTGTAGTTGTAAAACAGCGAACTATAGTTGGACTAGCGAAAGAACGAACTACAACACACACACACACACACACACACACACACACACACACACACACACACACACACACACACACACACTAAAGCGCTGCCGGAGCATTTCAATGAGCAAGAGGTAGCGTTACATGGACGTAGGAAAATTAAGACCCGTTTAAAATTATTTAAGACCTAGAACTCAATACTTCAGCGAATTTAAGACTTTTTAAGGCCTAAAATTTTGATTTTGAAATTTAAAGACATTTAAGACTTTTTAAGATCCCGCGGGTACCCTGCTGGAGTCTTCTGGACCTACAGGGTGAGCGTATGTGACTGGATCGCAGGCACTTGTTCCTTGAGCAGACATCTTGTAAAGTACAAATAAATATCAAAAGGTCAACATGACAATAAAAAAAATGTCATATGCCTAATTTGTTAATCTTGCTAAAACAAAAAAACTGTACTCTAAAGAATAACTACAAATGACAGCAAATAAATAAAATAAAATTACTTGTTTTGCTAATTATTGGTTGTGAGCTTTACTAAAGCCACATTCAGTTATCACTAGTCAGCATTAAGTTGAAATATAAACAGGATTTAGAAGTTTACAACATTAACTGTATCACAAATTCAAACACCAGTAGTCAAACATACATAATGATTATAGTATATGTGATTATTCATCTAGATGAAACATTGTGCTAAATCAAGAGTTAATTGAACTTAGAATATAGTTAGAAACAAAGGCCTGGATGGGCCAGAAGTCTCTGCTTTAACTCTGAGTGTACAGAATGTGGCTGCAGCACAGCTTCATAGAATGTCCAGAATGCATCACTGTGACATCACAGCTCAGAACATTAGAATGTTCAGTATCTCTATAACACTCGCTCTGCTCGTCTCCGCATTACTCGCTACTGCTTTACCCAATACTACAGTCCGTTTGCTTGATTTCAAGATTCGTTCTGCGTTACAATAATATTCACTCTACAAGTTTCACTCTGCTCGGTTGATTTCAGTCTAAAAACTAAACTTCAACTGTTGTCCAGAAGATTGAGCTGGCTCTTAAACAGTAAGCCATGCTGTTCACTATCAGTCTGGTGCTGATGCGCTACTTCTTCAGCAAGGTGAACAAACATCCACCTAATATAATGCAGTCGGAAGGCACCAAACAACAACAAATGACCAAGAAGACGACGAAGAGACGACTGGAGTGGCATTCTGCAAAACATCAAGGTAAGCACATTGTCATTGTTCCATCTGTCCATGTCTTCAAGTAAATCAAGTACATTTTTATTTATGCAGTAAATGATCTCCATCAAATGTGCTTTGATGTGTGCACAATTTAAATGTTTTGTTGTATTTGCCGCTCTAGGTCTTGAAGCCATTCTTGATGAGGAGGACGATGCTTTGTTCAGGGCGAGCCCAGCTTTGAGAGGTGATACGCTTCATCTGTAGACAGTGTGAACACATGAATACACATATATCAGTGTGAACACATGAATACACATATATCAGTGTGAACACATGAATACACATATATCAGTGTGAACACATGAATACACATATATCAGTGTGAACACATGAATACACATATATCAGTGTGAACACATGAATACACATATATCAGTGTGAACACATGAATACACATATATCAGTGTGAACACATGAATACACATATATCAGTGTGAACACATGAATACACATATATCAGTGTGAACACATGAATACACATATATCAGTGTGAACACATGAATACACATATATCAGTGTGAACACATGAATACACATATATCAGTGTGAACACATGAATACACATATATCAGTGTGAACACATGAATACACATATATCAGTGTGAACACATGAATACACATATATCAGTGTGAACACATGAATACACATATATCAGTGTGAACACATGAATACACATATATCAGTGTGAACACATGAATACACATATATCAGTGTGAACACATGAATACACATATATCAGTGTGAACACATGGATACACATATATCAGTGTGAACACATGGATACACATATATCAGTGTGAACACATGAATACACATATATCAGTGTGAACACATGGATACACATATATCAGTGTGAACACATGGATACACATATATCAGTGTGAACACATGAATACACATATATCAGTGTGAACACATGGATACACATATATCAGTGTGAACACATGGATACACATATATCAGTGTGAACACATGAATACACATATATCAGTGTGAACACATGAATACACATAAATCAGTGTGAACACATGGATACACATATATCAGTGTGCAATGGTCTGATCAGCTTGACATTACAGGATATATACAGTTAAAAAAACAACAAAAAACACATCAATTGGTTAAGACTAGGGGTGCACCGATCCGATATTAGGATCGGATATCGGCCGCGATACTGACAAAATAGCTGGATCGGGGATCGGAAAAATTAACAGATCCACAAGCCGATCCAGGTGTTTTTTTTTTCGTCGCAGCAGAACCTCCGTCATTCGTCAGCTTCACGTGTGTCGCATGCTAGAAGGGAGCGAGCCAGAGAGTCGGCTGTGTGGAGGAGATATTTCACGCTTGCCACGCCAACTAGTTCGTCGCTGTTTCGAGGGTATTACTGCAAAGTCAGGGTCTTTCCTGCATTGACATTTTTTTGACGGCCAAAGCCTAATTTGATGAGTTATTGTGATTTACGAGTGATGTAGAACAGATGCTGCGCTTGTGACTGAGTGACAGAGAGACCGATCTGAGAGCTCCTCCCCCGCGCGCGCTCTCTGGGTCTTCAAAATAATCAGTGTTCGCTCTCATATTTCACATATTAATCCAAATCAAAAGCTCGGAAGACCGAAACCATGTTGCACGTGACACATTCGGACAATTTTGTCCTTGAATTATCACTGGGTGTGAATTGCGCTCAAAAAACATTGACTCTTCTCTGACCAGCTGACATAAAGCATACTTTCAATAAGCGGGAGACAAATTATATCCAGTTATGAAGTGTTTTCTGTGTGTTGACATCTTTCGCGATGTTCTAACAGACGGGATTCGCACACAACGCGTCTGCTAATGTCCGATTCGTGACCTAATGACTCCTTTGAACCGAATCATTTTAACGACTGGCCAGAACAACTGATCTGTCCAACACTGAACTCATGAACTCAGTTTATTAATTTACTCAGAACGCAACTGAAATGAGAACACAAGTGTGCTTACCCAATTTAGCAAGAGTGGGTAGTAAGAATTATTTTTAATTATCAACAGTATTTCATCTTATTTCTGTTGACAATGTGTAGTAAAATAAATAGGCCTAGCCTACAATCATTTAATCTGGAGTGAGGTGAAACCAGAACAAAGTTGTTATTAGCTAGCTGAAAATTTTTATTAAATTGCATATGGTAGAAAATTTGACTATTTGTTAATTTGTAATGCTACTTTTTAATATTGATATGATTACATACCAAAACAATTATCTGTAGTGTAAAAAATGTTTGGTAACTGTCAGATTACTATTGTATGTTTGACCAATACACTGTTTTTTGTTTCCACTGCTACATTTTATTTATTTAAAGAAGTTAGATTACATTCTATTTTAGATTTGAATGCACAATTGTTTTTTAAATAAATAAGAATTCAACACCTTACATACATCTGTTATTTTGTCTTAGTTATGTTTAGTTAGTAAAGTCTGGTGCCTTTAGTCTCTTCAAGGAAGGTATAAGTTGGAAGATATACAGTTTATTATTAATTCAACAATATATCGGATCGGTATCGGGTATCGACAGATACACAAAGCCCAGGCATCGGTATCGGTATCGGGACTGAAAAAGTCGGATCGGTGCACCCCTAGTTAAGACATCAAGTAGGATGATTATTATTTATTTATTTTTATAATCTGAACTCTAAGATAATAGTGTGCTTAATGGGTAACGTTACTTGAGCCGTGTTTACCCTAGGTAGCCTACGTTTACCCTAGTGTGCAGTGGTGCAGAACTCAGGACTGCATTATATTATAGTACGAGGTTGACGAGGTGTTTCTAATATCTTGACCACTCCATTTACATACATGAATACGGACAGAATATTAGAAACACTTTTCAATATAATGTTTTCCAGTATAACAATCAATTATTGTACAGTACTTTTTATTATTATATTCTGATATTAATATTGTACATAATTTATATTTTAATTGTTTAAATTTCGCACGTGCGCAGCTTTATTATGCGTAACGTTACCACTTAGGCTGTGGCACCGACAATATAACAGAAGCGAGCAAATTACTAATATTTTGGAAAATCTTACCATTAAATAAGTTAACATTTGCATTAAGAATGGCATGACAAACACAAAGCTCGACACTGCCCGGTCCCGCTAGGAGGCGATGAACCCCGCGATTGATTTCCGTCTGGGCGGAATTTATATATTTATCATTCATATATATGATATTAGGGCTGAACGATTTTGGAAAAAAATCTAATTGCGATTTTTTTTTTTTTAACCAATATTGCGATTGCGATTTAATATGCGATTAGTTTTTAAACTCTTTATCTTCTGTATTATTCAACAATACATCATTATATAGTAATGGTGGAAATCTTTAATTGGTACCTCACAATCCGATTCCGATTCTGGGAGTCACGATCCGATTCCAAAACAATTCTTGAACTTTTTCCTTATTAATTATTAATATTATTAATTTATTAAAAACTTAAAATGTTTTTTATTATGATATATGTAATTATAAGCTTTTTAAAATAACTACACATTATAACATTTTAATTAAAACAATTGCATGTTAATAATTTTAAATATATAAACTAATATAGCTGCAAAACATAAGCTAGTAAATCATAAAGAGGAACAAAAAAACATATTACAAGCAATGAACAAAGAGTGCTTTCAGTATTTAAGAGTGTCTGAACTGTGGGTGATTTTTCTCTTTCTCAGCTTGATTATTAATGATGACATCATCATAGACAGCGGGAGACCTGCATTCACACTAATGCACAGATCTCTTTTGAAATATAAGATGTTTTTGCCCTGTCTGTATAATTCATTAAGACACACACGCGTGCTCGCGAGCACTCTTCACAAAGCGCCGCGTGAGCATTTGAAATGGAAAGCCTTCTGTCAGCGAGTTTCTTATTTTTAATATACAAGCACACTGCATTCCTAACGACACGAATGAAGCCTTCGTTGAGCATTTGTAAGGAAAATACCGGCGGGCGAGAACACACACTGTAAGCGTGACATCAAGCAAAGTTTCTCACAGCGCATATCCTGTGCAAAGAAGCCTGCGAATGTCATTGCAATTCGCGCCGTCAACCTTTCGGAACATTATGAAATATTATTTTATGGTTCGTGTGAGTGTGTGAGAGAGAGAGAGAGAGAGAGAGAGAGAGAGAGAGAGAGATAATGGAACCAATCAGAAAACGGGTGTTTCTAAAACACATGCAGCGTCACCGCACACACCTGCAGTTAAAATCTAAGCTCAGAATCGATCCAGAATCATTGGAGAGATGATAGTAGCCTATAGTATGAACAACACAATATTAGATAGATCAAACACAAACAGTTTTTTTTTGCTTTTAGGCCAGGCATATGATATGTGTAGCGTGCCAAGTTACTTCTTCTTCTGCAGACTTTACTCTCGCATGTCACGTGACCAGACTGTAATCGCAGCCTTTGCGGTTATGAAATCGTGCTTTATCATATCGCGATATTATCGCAAATGCAATTAATATCAAATGCAGTTGCACTGGTATCAGCACCACCTGCTGGACTGGAGTTACAGCCTTTACAGCAAATTTACTAAGGATTTAAAGATAGCTAAATTACTTTTTCACAGTAGTGCAATCAAAAAAATATGATCTTTAATCATCACAGTAACCATTATACTGATAAAAATTAAGTACATTTAAAAGTATAATAGTTTCTGCTTTCTTCTTTTGCTACAGAGTCTGAGCCTACCACTGACTTTCGGATTGACGCTGGCCCTCAGGTTGACGACACTGCCTCCAAGATTGATGCTGCTTCTCAGGATGAAGCTGCCTCTCTGGTTGACGAAGCTGCCTCTCTGGTTGACGAAGCTGCCTCTCTGGTTGACGACGCTGTCTCTCTGGTTGACGACGCTGTCTCTCTGGTTGACGACGCTGCCTCTTTGGTTGACGACGCTGCCTCTCAGGTTGACAACGCTGCCTCTCTGGTTGACGATGCTGCCTCTTTGGTTGACGACGCTGCCTCTCTGGTTGACGACGCTGCCTCTCTGGTTGACGACGCTGCCTCTCTGGTTGACGACACTGCCTCCGAGATTGATGCTGCCTCTCAGGATGAAGCTGCTGTTTCTCTGGTTGACGACGCGGCCTCCGAGATTGATGCTGCCTCTCTGGTTGACGACGCTGCCTCCGAGATTGATGCTGCCTCTCTGGTTGACGACGCGGCCTCTCTGGTTGACGACACTGCCTCTCTGGTTGACGACGCGGCCTCTCAGGTTGACGACGCTGCCTCTCAGGTTGACGACGCTGCCTCTCTGGTTGACGACGCTGCCTCCGAGATTGATGCTGCCTCTCAGGTCGACAATGCTGCCTCTCAAGTTGACGATGCTGCCTCTCAAGTTGACGATGCCGCCTCTCTGGTTGACAACGCCACCTCTCTGGTTAAAGCTGCCGCCTCTCTGGCTGAAGCTGCCCACTCTCTTGTTGAAGCTGCAGCTCAGGGTGACGCTTTCTCTCTATTTTACACTGCCACCTCTCTGGTTGACGACGCTGCCTCTCTGGTTGAAGCTGCCTGCTCTCTGGTTGACACGGCCTCTCAGGCTGACACTGCCTCTCTATTTTACGCTGCTGCCCTTCTGGTTGACGATGCCGCCTCTCTGGTTGACGCCGCTGCCTCTCAGATTGAAGATGCCCGCTCTCTGGTTGACGCTGCCTCTCAGGGTGACGCTGCCTCTCTATTTGACGCTGCTGCCTCTCAGTATGAGGCTGCCGCCCCTCTGGTTGAAACTGCCACCTCTCTGATTGAAGATGCCCGCTCTCGGGTTAAAACTGCCGCCTCACTGGTTGTCGTTGCTGGCTATATGGTTGATGAAGCTGCCTCTCAGGTTGACGACGCTGCCTCTCAGGTTGACGAAGCTGTGTCTCAGGTTGACGACGCTGCCTCTCTGGTTGACGACGCTGCCTCTCAGGTTGATGACGCTGCCTCTCAGGTTGATGACGCTGCCTCTCTGATTGACGACGCTGCCTCTCTGGTTGACGACGCTGCCTCTCTGGTTGACGACGCTGCCTCTCAGGTTGATGACGCTGCCTCTCTGGTTGACGACGCTGCCTCTCTGGTTGACGACGCTGCCTCTCAGGTTGATGACGCTGCCTCTCTGATTGACGACGCTGCCTCTCTGGTTGACGACGCTGCCTCTCAGGTTGATGACGCTGCCTCTCTGATTGACGACGCTGCCTCTCAGGTTGATGACGCTGCCTCTCTGATTGACGACGCTGCCTCTCTGGTTGACGACGCTGCCTCTCTGGTTGACGACGCTGCCTCTCAGGTTGATGACACTGCCTCTCAGATTGACACTGACTCTCAGATTGACACTCCCTCTCAGACTGACACTGCCTCTCAGACTGAGACTGCCTCTCAGACTGACACTGACTCTCAGACTGAGACTGCCTCTGAAACCGACACTGCCTCTCAGACTGAGACTGCCTCTGAGACCGACACTGCCTCTCAGATTGACACTGACACTCAGACTGACACTGCCTCTCAGACTGACACTGCCTCTCAGATTGACACTGACACTCAGACTGACACTGACTCTCAGACTGAGACTGACTCTTAGACTGACACTGACACTCAGACTGACACTGACTCTCAGACTGACACTGCCTCTGAGACCGACACTGCCTCTCAGATTGACACTGACACTCAGACTGACACTGCCTCTCAGACTGACACTGCCTCTCAGATTGACACTGACACTCAGACTGACACTGCCTCTCAGACTGACACTGACTCTCAGACTGACACTGACTCTCAGACTGAGACTGCCTCTCAGACTGACACTGACTCTCAGACTGACACTGACTCTCAGACTGAGACTGACTCTCAGACTGAGACTGACTCTCAGACTGACACTGACTCTCAGACTGACACTGACTCTCAGACTGAGACTGACACTCAGACTGACACTGACTCTCAGACTGACACTGCCTCTGAGACCGACACTGCCTCTCAGATTGACACTGACACTCAGACTGACACTGCCTCTCAGACTGACACTGCCTCTCAGATTGACACTGACACTCAGACTGACACTGCCTCTCAGACTGACACTGACTCTCAGACTGACACTGACTCTCAGACTGAGACTGCCTCTCAGACTGACACTGACTCTCAGACTGACACTGCCTCTCAGACTGAGACTGACTCTCAGACTGACACTGCCTCTCAGACTGACACTGACTCTCAGACTGAGACTGACTCTCAGACTGACACTGCCTCTCAGACTGACACTGACTCTCAGACTGACACTGACTCTCAGATTGACACTGACTCTCAGACTGAGACTGACTCTCAGATTGACACTGCCTCTGAGACCGACACTGACTCTCAGACTGACACTGCCTCTCAGACCGACACCGCCTCTCAGATTGACACTGACTCTCAGACTGACACTGACACTCAGACTGACACTGACTCTCAGACTGACACTGACTCTCAGACTGACACTGACTCTCAGACTGACACTGACACTCAGACCGACACTGACTCTCAGACTGACACTGCCTCTCAGACCGACACCGCCTCTCAGATTGACACTGACTCTCAGACTGACACTGCATCGGAGACTTTCACTGCATTAGAGACTGCCACTGAATCAGAGACCGCCACTGAATTGGAAACTGTCACTGAATCAGAGACTTCCACTGAATTGGAGACTGTCATTGCCTCTCAACTGCCACTGGATATGACACAGCTACTGATTCTCAGACATCCACTGTCTCTGAGACTGTCACTCCCCGAAGACCTGAATCCATTTTAACTTCTACCATCTGTCTTACTCTCTATAAGATGTAATAAATATACATTTTTGATGATATCATTGCACAGTGAAAAGCAATACTGTCTTGTTTCATTTATTTATTAAACACTGTACAATAATTAGTTTTTTTCTGAAAAATATAGGTAATAATTCACAACTATTTTTTAACTTGTCACCCTAAATCAGTAAATTTGGATAAAGGTGTAATTTCTTTGCCAAGGAAAATCATTTTGAAACAGCAATCAGGAATCTGGGCTGGACCGAACTCGTATGAAACCATGACCCCAAAACCAAGGTACATACCGAACCGTAACTTCTGTATACTGTTACACGCCTACTAATAAATATATATGTGTACACAAACAGTACTGAATAATACCAATATGTGTCACGATCATGGCTGTGACTGAGTAACTATTGAGTGTAATATATATATATATATATATATAATTAATTGCAGAATTGTTTAAAAAAAATTACATGTGTGATATACAAAATATGGTTTATCAATAATGTACAATTATCAATTCGACTCCCGTATGTGTCAGTGACCTTTTTTGGAGCAATACCTCCAGATCGAGGCAAAAGGGGTTACAGTATGCAGTGGAGGGATATATTCAAAATATTAAAATACGCAATGAAGGAGACACGACTCACCGCTTCACCATCTTGCTTGGAGTCAGTAGGTGCGTTTACATGGAGCACTGTAATCGGTTTAAAATTACTGTGCTCCATATAAACACCTCAATCGGAATACAAATGCCCAAACCGAATGAAATTGTAATCGGTTTGAGAGGGGTGGAATAAACCTTTTCATGAACTGATCAAACGAAAAATTCCACCATATAAACGACCTGATCCGATTACTGTGAGTGCACGTCTTTCTGTGACTGATATACAGCGCTCGCCTACACCACTGAAGAGTGTGTGCCGCGCTCACACAAGGCTAATGTTGACAAGAGAGGAAAGTTAATTTTTCTGAGGTATTAAACTTTTTATTATTATGAACATATGATGTTATGAACATATGATGTTGGAATAATGACACAGACATAGCCTGGCTACAGCATCTCATCTTGACAGCGTTTGTCCTAGGCTTCAATTTCTGGGGTGATTCTTACACTTTACAACAAATAATAAATAGCTTTTATAAAACTGTGTAAGTCCTGGTGTCCGTTGAGAGTTGCCATTGCAACAGGGAACATTCAAGCTGCTGGAGAGGACGTGTCGATATTTCTCTGTTTCTTGTAAGTTATATAGCCTAACATTATATATATATAAAAAGTTCAACAACTGCTTCAAATTGGTTAAGTAACATTACCCACAGTCTTTAATTACTTCTGTTAATATTTATACATCTGTGATTATGGCATCTTTCCTTAATCATCTGAAATATGTATGCGCTTAGTATGTAGCCTAATGTTAGTAATGATGCTGAGCAATGTTTGTCCGACCTGCTCACATAGTAACGGTTGCTATGATGTGTGATTGGACAGTGGCCGTTTCCAGCAAATGTTTCTTAAATATGACTCCCCGGAGAACCTACCGTTCTGTACGATTGGATGAAACTACACTGATTGTTTCTGCAGCATGACTGGGTGAAATTACAGCCCTGGTCACGAAATGTTCTTGGATATTTAAGGTCAGTAAAGCTTAGACTTTAAGTGCAATATTAATCTTTGAGAGAACCCATTTGGGATAATGTCTTGCTATTGGACAGTCACTCTGGAACACCAGGTGGTTCAAATCCTAAAAGACTGTCTTTACATTTCTACAGGGGCATGTTATCCCATTTGTATTTATTATTATCGGGAATCCATTTTTTAATCTCACTCCTTTAGGATGCTCACTGGGGAGTGATTACAGTATGACCAAGTAAAACTACATTGATGACTTCGAGATCACGATGTGATTATGGTGCTCTTGGATCAACATCAATTGCAGTGCCAGTGTTTCCCCTACAATGTATTCACAGCGGCGCTTCACATGATCAGTACATCACGACATTCACTCAAAGAGAGAGAGATTGACGATGGCCAGAGAACTAAACAAAAATGTAGTCTGCTTACACTTTAGGGCTGTGATATTAATCTTATTTTCGCTTCCAAGGATTATAAAAATAAGATATGAGGTAAAACTATTATAAACTATGCTCGCGCATCGTCTAGCACAACTTCCTTCCCTTCATCCCAACTAACAATTTTTGGTTCCCAGAACGTTCGTTTCTGGTTCCCAGAACGTTCCCAGAACACAGATTCTAACGTTCCCTATTGGTTCTCCAGGAAAGTTCTCTTTACGTAAATAGAACGTTCCCTTTAGGTTAGGGGAACGTTCCCGCAACGTTCCGAGAACGTTCTTAGAAGGTTCCCATAATGTCAGAACATTCTCCTAACCTATCCAGATATTCCATAGCCTACACAAGTAACAGAGTCTACAAAAAATAGTCTATTTTGTTTATTGCTCAAAAATAAACAAATCGTACAAATATATTATTAAAATTGCTCAAAAATAAACAAATCATACAAATATATTATTACAATAAATTTAATTTACAGAAACAATCTATAAATAAGCCATATACATATTTTTTTTAAACAACACATATTACATAATTCCATTGAAAACACATTAATAACCATGAACATGAAAAATCTAAAAATTTAAGAGATTTAATTTAATTAATGTAAACAGGTCATATATATCATTGCTAATTATTATCAAATATATCACAAGAAACTATAGTCATCACGTATTGTTCAGAAAACATAAGAATTGTAAATATGAATAGTAATATTATTAAAAGAAATATAACTTGTATTTACATAAACAATCTCTATAATCCATTTACATAAACCATGAACATATTTTAAACAACAAATACAAAATTTAACATAATAATCATGAACATGAAAATTCTAAAACTTAGAGTTATAATAATTTAATAAATGTATATGTAATGCTATATTATCGTATACTAATTATTATCAAATACATCATGGTAAACTAGCCACATGTTAATTTAAACAACATATTTACACATCATATAATGAAATATGAAAAAAATATTTTACTACACATCTTCAATTCCCCACCATCTGCAATTCAAAAACAAATAAACGAAAAGGACATGAGTCAAATTATAAACATTTCATTGTGCTGTTGAGAAATGTGTCATTGCAGTTTTGCCGATGTCTTGTGGATGTTATGCGCTGATATTATGATATGCATTGCAAAAATACATCATTCAGGTAGTACTGATATACAATCATTTTACTACATAGGTAGGCTATTTTATTTTCCCTCACTCTACAACAAATCTTTAAAACTTAATGTAGCATTCAGAACAGAACAAGAATGAAAAATCTAATATATCAACGTCAAGCCAAAATTAATTAATTTAAAGCTTGAAACAGAAACCAGCATTATAACCACAAATCCAAATGTAATATTACGATATTTGGATGCTGAACTATTTAAACTCTGTTATTATACACGGACTATTTAAAATGAGCAGTGTAACTTTTTATATAGTTGACTATTTTATTTTGACAATGAACAGGCTGCAATATCAAGTTATAAAAATAATTAGCCTATGTTGTGCATGTGCGTGAGGCGCTGGCTCGATCACTTCTTATAAAGGCGAAAAAAACATAAAATACTTAGATATTTATGGTCATAAACTAGGCTTATTTGTTTGTACACTCACAATAAAAACAAAACATTGCTTGTAAAATAAACAATAATAAAATAAAAATAATTATAATAATTTTGTAAAATAAAGAAAACAAAAGTAATTTTGGCCGTCTCCTTTTCCTTTGAGCTTCTCAAAAATGAACCGAGATATAGTCTATTACTTGTCGCAGCTTTTTTTCTTTCATTTTTTAATCTGTTAATCTTACTTGTTTAAGATTTATTATGTTTGCGAATATTTAGAAATAGTCTAGTTTTTAGGTCATAAATCTACTCGATGGAATTGATGAGTCATGCCATAATATAAATTAAATGTCACATTCAGCCTACTGAGTAATAAAAAAGAGCCTATTAATGACAAAACAATGGTGTAGGCTACCACCAATTCTTAGTTTTGACTTAGTTTAGCATTATTGCTTACCATTTTAAATGCCTGTGTGAGGCAAATTTTAGCACCATTGAAATAAGGTCTTCCACGTCAGTTGCCTTTAAAAACTTAAAAAGCTTTTGCGTTGCTCCTAGAAGAAAGAATAACATAGAAGGTTGATTATGTGAAAATTGGTGTTAGATTTGAGATATGGTAGCTACCAGTACAATATTTATTTCATTTCAAAGTGCAAAATACAAAACAATGATTGATAGCAGTTGTGGAAAAAAACTTGCCTATAATTATAGTCAAGTCAACTTTATTTATATAGCGCTTTTAACCCTCTAGGCGTCACGGTCGAGTTTACTCGACAAGATGCGGCACTGAATAAAACGGCCGATTTTGTCAAATAGGGTGTCAAATTTCGTTTGACCTCCCCTCCACTAGATGTCAGACATGTCATACTTCATCCCTGACTCAAAAAAAAAGTCATGCTTCTATACAAAATCTTCGAGCAAGAGCACATTGAATCAGTGCGAACAAACGCGGAGCTAGTGTGGGAGTGATCCATTTAATCAGAGCAATATTGTCAATGCCAGTGAGTATTTGCATTAGATTATTATTTTCTAATGGCATCAATAAAGCTTACCCGCAATGAAGTGTTTGGTCTTCTATTCACGGACCATAATTCTGAAGGGGAATATCTGCCGTGATTCTGAAAATGAAAGTATAGCCCTACTACACCAAGCACAAACGGTGAATGCTTTGCCCAATGTAGATGGTTCTTTGCCCAATGTCAGTGGTGGGAACACAGTGGTGTTTCACGGGGTCGGAGTGTTCATTGCGAAGTTAGCAGGTGTGTTACGCCAGCTTCACACCGCACGTGCGAGCAGTGTGTCGGCAGGGCAGTGGTGCGGATGGAGAGCGCGAGCCGCGCACGGCCGTTTGTGTGCCATTCACACTGGCAGCGTTTGTCTCACGCAGCTGAACCACGGCTCCTGTATTGCAAATACAGTTAGTGGGCAATGTGGAGGCAGGGTGGGGAGTCACAATGACAATGACAGTAGTCCGAACTGTGCATACTCGGCGGGCGCGCGCGTGCGTCTGTCTCTCGTCTTGTCTCGTCATCTCACTCATGATCTCTGCCGTGGCGAGCGATCATTTGAACTAAACAGGTCTTGTCTACTTGTGTTAGTGTGTCATAAGAATAATATATATGTGCCCCATACATGGAATCAGAGTGCCTACTGTGTGAAGTAAATGGAAAATCTCTACAGCAAAAGGCCAACCGTTACATGCATTCGGTTTGTTTCTACCATTTATTAGTAACGATTTACACAGTTTGTTTACTATTTACTATTCACCTGAGCATTCAGTATTGTGCAATATAGCATACAGAAGGTGAGAGACATTTTGGGGGGAAAGAAGTGCTGCATTTTATCATTTAAACATGTGACTTTTCATGAAAATTCTATAATCCAAGGTGACCACCACCATATGACGTCATAATATGCAAATTAGATGAGAAAATGTAATCCCTACATAAACTTTGGGTCATCCTTAATATTTCTCTAATTTACAGAAAGTCTCTATCTTTTATCACTTTTAAGATATAGCCTTTTCAAATTAAGATGTCAAAATCGAACGTTTTAGGAAAAAACCTCTGGCGCCTAAAGGGTTAACAATGCAGATTGTTTCAAAGCAGCTTTACAGTGTTAAACAGGAAAATAATGCAGCATAATTTTATTCAGCCGTATAGCCATTTTGGATGTCATCCAGATTTATTTGGATATTTAGTTGAAAAATTTAGTGTCCCCAACTGAGCAAGCCAAGCCAGAGGCAACAAGGAAACCTAAACCCCATCAGGTGACCTAATGGAGAAAAATAAACCTTGGGATATATCACAGATAATTAAGCCTTTGAAGGCTAGTTTGCCTTTCTTCCCTTTTAAACTGTAGGCACTCAATACGTTGTTTGATGCAACCTTGCGCAACATTTTGCGCACGGCTGCCCCTGAATTTGTTCCTCCAAGCGATCGAAGGTAGTTCATCTGTTAGAAAACAAACAACAACAACAACAACAACAAAAATCATAATTAATGTTATTTAGAATTTTGCCCTTACAGTTGAAAGAATGTTTTGTTTGTTTGAATGGAAACTGTAGAATCCATGGCCGATGTGTTGAAAGTTTTTAAATGAGGAAGAGAAAGAGAGACAGAAGCGTATTCATCTCCATTGTTAAGATTTATTTACTTCGCAATAACACCTGTTAAAATATATTGTATTTTTAAATCTCTTTATCGTAATTATAGTTTTTAATTAATTGCTTTTAAACTTAACAAATAACTTCTGTTTGGGGTTGTAACTAAACAAATATACACATTTCATTTTAAAGCTTTCGCGCAACTTGTTTCCGTCACAACAAGGTAGACATGCACAGGTTTACTAAGAGCAAAAATGTCAAATCAATAAGATAACTGAGGAATTAGTCATCAGATGCCATGTCTATTATTTGCAACAAAAATACAGCAAAAATCTGGCATTAATTTAATCTCAAACAGATTAATTCAAATAAGTTATTTCACCACCTGCATTAACGAACGTTTGCATTCGTAGGCTACAATGTTAGTTAAGCTGGAGATCAGGGCCCGTATTTATCAAAGCTTCTCAAAGTGCCATTTTAGTCTTAAGTGCTGAGAATTCATGAAATGTACTCCTACTTTCAAACTTGAGTATAAAAGCAAGTTATCAAATTTCTTAAAGAATCACTCTTACTCTCCCAGTTAAGACAGCTCGAGAGGTCTCTCAAGTGGTTAGGAGTTGCCAGTAGGGGTTTGTAATGGCACTGAGGAGACAGAGACGTGCGCAAATCTTTCTGGAGAGGAAGGAAAATGTTTTTGAAATATTTGACGACGAGCGGTAAATCAAACGGTATCTGAGTATTGGACTGAGCATCTTTTTCAGTGCTGGTTAATGTTGCCATTTATTTAGAAGAAAAAAAATCCGCTGTTTGAATAATTCGCCAAGCAGTAGCGCTTCTTCCTCCCACCAATTCTGTATTCTTTTGGATTATATCATAAAATCTAGCCTATATATAGGCAGGTCAGTTAACAGCACACCGGTTTAAAATGTGTAATTTGTAAGACATGGTGGAAAACGTGTTTTATCTTTCATTTCCAATGTGAATATCATAATGTAGCCTATTCTCTTGAAAATTCTTTATTGTGTGTTGAATGCAAACTCCCCTTAATTCCACCATGCAATGTGAATTTATCTGAGAATATTCTTAAATAAGGAAATCTATTCAGTGATTGGTCCATGCCTATGTCATTATCCAAAAATCCCATTTGTGGCACAGCAAAGTGTCTTAAATCATCTCTAAGACTGACACTTAAGATTTAGTCCTACGCTTCACTTGAGATGCTTGATAACTTTTATGCACAGCTTTGAGCCAAGATTTGTTTTACACTTAAGTCAATTCTTGTTATTGGCCCTCATTTATCAATCTTGCGTAGAAATGGGCGTATATGTTGGCAGGGCCGGCCCTGACCAATTTGCTGCCCTAGGCAAGATTTTACTTGTATCAAGGTTTAGCACTACATGTTTTCAGTCTAAGTTGCGGAAACACTGGTACTGTTTTATTTTTTTAATGCATTGATGTTTTTTAATTTTTATTGTTTTATATGATGTCCAGTCCATTCTACCCCGTCATTATGTTCATGATATTATTTTTTTTTTTTTTAAAGGCTGATGATAGTTAAACTATACAAAAATAGCACCTACGCCACATTACAGCCTAAACACAAATAACAAGCAATTGCATCAGCATTCATGCACAAACTATTGAGAACTAGCAAAAGTGTTTGTTTTCCAGTAGATGGCAGCAAACTTCCACTAATATGCACATTCATGTTTTCACCATGAATTAAACTGAGAAATTTAGATATTTAATGTGAAATTTACATAAAATGTTGCTATTTTAAATAAACCTGTATATAAATATCATTACTAATTTCGGTAAATACATTTTAAAATGTCCATATGTCCCTTTAAAACTGCACAACTGTAGAGTAAAAACATTAGGCTATTAAAAAAGTGATATTACATGCGTTTAAAAAAACAGATATGATTCTTTTTGACAAAATCCACTGTCTGTGGCCACTGGAGAACCCAGAACAGCTGCTTGCATATAGTTTAAGGTAAAACTGGAATTAATTAGCATACATTAGTATTTTACGACCATGCAATTAAAGAAACTGTTCATTCATTACACCACTTTACCTGTCTTTACACTGCAAAAATGCTCTTCTTATTAAGTAATTTTATCTTGTGTCCAGTCCAAACATCAAAAAATTCTTAAATCAAGATGTATTTACTAGTAAAATGACATTAGATAATTTTTCCCTTGTTTTCTGGGGGAAAAATCAAAATGAAGTGAGTTTTATCTTAAAACTAGCACAATTATCTGCCAAATGGGGTGAGAAAAATGATCTTATTTCTGTTTGGGACAGAAACAAGAATTCAATCAGAAACAAGATTATTTCTCACCCCATTGGCAGATAATTTAGCTTGTTTTAAGCATAAACTCACTTAAGAAAAAATATAATTTTACTTATCTAGTAAATGCATCTTGGTTTGAGAATTTTTAGATATTTAGACTAGAAACAAGACAAAAATACTAAATAAGGAAGAGCATTTGTTGCAGTGTTTCCCTTATCTTGCCTGCATCAGAGGGCTTCTGTTTTTTATGACACTACAATTCGGCCATCCGTCATAAATTATCAGGAAACTTTCACCGTGTCTACACCTGGAGCGAGCGGCCAAGCACCCTAAAAAATGAAAGCAATCCTGTCTATATTAGATGCGGCGAGAGGTGACGCGACACAAATTCCCAACGCTAAACTGATCACACGTTATATTTCTGACGCACTTCAAGTAGCGCGGCGGGGGAGATTGATGAGGCGGACCGGGAAGATGCAGGGTTTTTTTTGCGCTTTATTCGGTAATATTTCAAAATAATATGAATAAAATAGTATCAGTAATACATTTTGGTGCCCCTATGGATGAGTGGCGCCCCTAGCATTTGCCTATTCCGCCTATGCCACGGGCCGGCCCTGCATTTGTTGTTGTTCATTTAAGGTTGTATATACACCACCAGTCAAAAGTTTGAGAACGGTAAGATGTAGTACACTTTACTATATATATTCACACATAAAACAGTTACTTTACATTTTAATAATATTTCACAATATTACAGCTTTTTTGGTATTTTAATACCATAAATGCAGCCTTGTTGAGCAGAAGAGACTTCTTTAAAAACATAAAAAAAATCTTACCGTTCTCAAACTTTTGACTGGTATTGTGTGTGTGTGTGTGTGTGTGTGTGTGTGTGTGTGTGTGTGTGTGTGTGTGTGTGTGTGTGAGCACGTGCGCTGATCTGTTGGTGTGTGTGTGTGTGTGTGTGTGTGTGTGAGCACGTGCGCTGATCTCAAGGAATCAAGGAGCTTTATTGCCAAGTACATTTTTACACATACACGGAATTTGTTTTGGTGTTGTGCGAGTCACACCGAGTCGATCTGTTGGTGTGTGTGTGTGTGTGTGTGTGTGTGTGAGCACGTGCGCTGATCTGTTGGTGTGTGTGTCTGTGTGTGTGTGAGAGAGAGAGGGTGTGTTTTAAATGTAATTACAAAGCAGTTATTTGGTTTTGTTTAACTCTGAAACATTTTTCGAGTTAGTAGTTGTGTTGTGGTAGAAATAGCTACGGGTAGCACCAGTTGATTGCCGAGTGCAACCATTCTACGTCATCGACACAGAACGCAAACAAAATGGCGCCGCCCATTGTCCAAATATTTAATGGATTTTTTAAATAACGTGGATCTTTCATGGGTTTTCTATGTTTCAGGAAGAGACATCATTTTTGTTATATTAAGCCATACAGGTCTTAACACCAGGGAATCCCTTTAAAGGAGAGAATTAGAGAAAACAAAGGCCTGGATGGGCCAGAAGTCTCTGCTTTAACTCTGAGTGTACAGAATGTGGCTGCAGCACAGCTTCATAGAATGTCCAGAATGCATCACTGTGACATCACAGCTCAGAACATTAGAATGTTCAGTATCTCTATAACACTCGCTCTGATCGTCTCCGCATTACTCGCTACTGCTTTACCCAATACTACAGTCCGTTTGCTTGATTTCAAGATTCGTTCTGCGTTACAATAATATTCACTCTACAAGTTTCACTCTGCTCGGTTGATTTCAGTCTAAAAACTAAACTTCAACTGTTGTCCAGAACATCGAGCTGGCTCTTAAACAGTAAGCCATGCTGTTCACTATCAGTCTGGTGCTGATGCGCTACTTCTTCAGCAAGGTGAACAAACATCCACCTAATATAATGCAGTCGGAAGGCACCAAACAAGAACAAATGACCAAGAAGACGACGAAGAGACGACTGGAGTGGCATTCTGCAAAACATCAAGGTAAGCACATTGTCATTGTTCCATCTGTCCATGTAATCAAGTAAATCAAGTAAATTTTTATTTATGCAGTAAATGATCTCCATCAAATGTGCTTTGATGTGTGCACAATTTAAATGTTTTGTTGTATTTGCCGCTCTAGGTCTTGAAGCCATTCTCGATAAGGAGGACGATGCTTTGTTCAGGGCGAGCCCAGCTTTGAGAGGTGATACGCTTCATCTGTAGACAGTGTGAACACATGAATACACATATATCAGTGTGAACACATGAATACACATATATCAGTGTGAACACATGAATACACATATATCAGTGTGAACACATGAATACACATATATCAGTGTGAACACATGAATACACATATATCAGTGTGAACACATGAATACACATATATCAGTGTGAACACATGAATACACATATATCAGTGTGAACACATGAATACACATATATCAGTGTGAACACATGGATACACATATATCAGTGTGAACACATGAATACACATATATCAGTGTGAACACATGAATACACATATATCAGTGTGAACACATGAATACACATATATCAGTGTGAACACATGGATACACATATATCAGTGTGAACACATGAATACACATATATCAGTGTGAACACATGAATACACATATATCAGTGTGCAATGGTCTGATCAGCTTGACATTACAGGATATATACAGTTAAAAAAACAACAAAAAACACATCAATTGGTTAAGACATCAAGTAGGATGATTATTATTTATTTATTTTTATAATCTGAACTCTAAGATAATAGTGTGCTTAATGGGTAACGTTAATTGAGCTTAATAGGTAGCCTACGTTTACCCTAGTGTGCAGTGGTGCAGAACTCAGGACTGCATTATATTATAGTACGAGGTGTTTCTAATATCTTGACCACTCCATTTACATGAATACGGACAGAATATTAGAAACACTTTTCAATATAATGTTTTCCAGTATAACAATCAATTATTGTACAGTACTTTTTATTATTATATTCTGATATTAATATTGTACATAATTTATATTTTAATTGTTTAAATTTCGCACGTGCGCAGCTTTATTATGCGTAACGTTACCACTTAGGCTGTGGCACCGACAATATAACGGAAGCAAGCAAATTACTAATATTTTGGAAAATCTTACCATTAAATAAGATAACATTTGCATTAAGAATGGCATGACAAACACAAAGCTCGACACTGCCCGGTCCCGCTAGGAGGCGATGAACCCCGCGATTGATTTCCGTCTGGGCGGAATTTATATATTTATCATTCATATATATGATATTAGGGCTGAACGATTTTGGAAAAAAATCTAATTGCGATTTTTTTTTTAACCAATATTGCGATTGCGATTTAATATGCGATTATTTTTTAAACTCTTTATCTTCTGTATTATTCAACAATACATCATTATATAGTAATGGTGGAAATCTTTAATTGGTACCTCACGATCCGATTCCGATTCTGGGAGTCACGATCCGATTCCAAAACAATTCTTGAACTTTTTCCTTATTAATTATTAATATTATTAATTTATTAAAAACTTAAAATGTTTTTTATTATGATATATGTAATTATAAGCTTTTTAAAATAACTACACATTATAACATTTTAATTAAAACAATTTAATTTTAAATATATAAACTAATATAGCTGCAAAACATAAGCTAGTAAATCATAAAGAGGAACAAAAAAACATATTACAAGCAATGAACAAAGAGTGCTTTCAGTATTTAAGAGTGTCTGAACTGTGGGTGATTTTTCTCTTTCTCAGCTTGATTATTAATGATGACATCATCATAGACAGCGGGAGACCTGCATTCACACTAATGCACAGATCTCTTTTGAAATATAAGATGTTTTTGCCCTGTCTGTATAATTCATTAAGACACACACGCGTGCTCGCGAGCACTCTTCACAAAGCGCCGCGTGAGCATTTGAAATGGAAAGCCTTCTGTCAGCGAGTTTCTTATTTTTAATATACAAGCACACTGCACTCCTAACAACACGAATGAAGCCTTCGTTGAGCATTTGTAAGGAAAATACCGGCGGGCGAGAACACACACTGTAAGCGTGACATCAAGCAAATTTTCTCTCAGCGCATAACTTGTGCAAAGAAGCCTGCGAATGTCATTGCAATTCGCGCCGTCAACCTTTCGGAACATTATGAAATATTATTTTATGGTTCGTGTGAGTGTGTGAGAGAGAGAGAGAGATAATGGAACCAATCAGAAAACGGGTGTTTCTAAAACACATGCAGCGTCACCGCACACACCTGCAGTTAAAATCTAAGCTCAGAATCGATCCAGAATCATTGGAGAGATGATAGTAGCCTATAGTATGAACAACACAATATTAGATAGATCAAACACAAACAGTTTTTTTTTCCCTTTTAGGCCAGGCATATGATATGTGTAGCGTGCCAAGTTACTTCTTCTTCTGCAGACTTTACTCTCGCATTTCACGTGACCCGACTGTAATCGCAGCCTTTGCGGTTAGGAAATCGTGCTTTATCATATCGCGATATTATCGCAAATGCAATTAATATCAAATGCAGTTGCACTGGTATCAGCACCACCTGCTGGACTGGAGTTACAGCCTTTACAGCAAATTTACTAAGGATTTAAAGATAGCTAAATTACTTTTTCACAGTAGCGCAATCAAAAAAATTTGATCTTTAATCATCACAGTAACCATTATACTGATAAAAATTAAGTACATTTAAAAGTATAATAGTTTCTGCTTTCTTCTTTTGCTACAGAGTCTGAGCCTACCACTGACTTTCGGATTGACGCTGGCCCTCAGGTTGACGACACTGCCTCTCAGGTTGACGACACTGCCTCCAAGATTGATGCTGCTTCTCAGGATGAAGCTGCCTCTCTGGTTGACGAAGCTGCCTCTCTGGTTGACGACGCTGTCTCTCTGGTTGACGACACTGCCTCTGTGGTTGACGACGCTGCCTCTCTGGTTGACGACGCTGCCTCTCAGGTTGACGACGCTGCCTCTCTGGTTGACGACGCTGCCTCTCTGGTTGACGACGCTGCCTCTCTGGTTGACGACGCTGCCTCTCAGGTTGACGACGCTGCCTCTCTGGTTGACGACGCTGCCTCTCTGGTTGACGACGCTGCCTCTCAGGTTGACGACGCTGCCTCCGAGATTGATGCTGCCTCTCTGGTTGACGACACTGCCTCCGAGATTGACGCTGCCTCTCTGGTTGACGACGCTGCCTCTCAGGATGAAGCTGCTGTTTCTCTGGTTGATGACGCTGCCTCTCTGGTTGACGCTGCCTCTCTGGTTGACGACGCTGCCTCTCAGGTTGACGACGCTGCCTCTCTGGTTGACGCTGCCTCTCTGGTTGACGCTGCCTCTCTGGTTGACGACGCTGCCTCTCAGGTTGACGACGCTGCCTCTCTGGTTGATGACGCTGCCTCCGAGATTGATGCTGCCTCTATGGTTGACGACGCTGCCTCCGAGATTGATGCTGCCTCTCAGGTTGACGACGCTGCCTCCGAGATTGATGCTGCCTCTCTGGTTGACGACGCTGCCTCTCTGGTTGACGACGCTGCCTCTCAGGTTGACGACGCTGCCTCTCAGGTTGACGACGCTGCCTCTCAGGTTGACGACGCTGCCTCTCTGGTTGACGACGCTGCCTCTCAGGTTGACGACGCTGCCTCTCTGGTTGACGACGCTGCCTCTCAGGTTGACGATGCTGCCTCCGAGATTGATGCTGTCTCTCAGGTTGACGACGCTGCCTCCGAGATTGATGCTGCCTCTATGGTTGACGACGCTGCCTCCGAGATTGATGCTGCCTCTCAGGTTGACGACGCTGCCTCTCTGGTTGACGAAGCTGCCTCCGAGATTGATGCTGCCTCTCAGGTTGACGACGCTGCCTCTCAGGTTGACGACGCTGCCTCTCTGGTTGACGACGCTGCCTCCGAGATTGATGCTGCCTCTCTGTTTGACGACACTGCCTCCGAGATTGATGCTGCCTCTCAGGATGAAGCTGCTGTTTCTCTGGTTGATGACGCTGCCTCTCTGGTTGACGCTGCCTCTCAGGTTGACGACACTGCCTCTCTGGTTGATGACGCTGCCTCCGAGATTGATGCTGCCTCTCAGGTTGACGACACTGCCTCCGAGATTGATGCTGCCTCTCTGGTTGACGACGCTGCCTCTCTGGTTGACGACGCTGCCTCCGAGATTGATGCTGCCTCTCTGGTTGACGACGCTGCCTCTCAGGTTGATGACGCTGCCTCTCAGGTTGACGACGCTGCCTCCGAGATTGATGCTGCCTCTCAGGTTGACAATGCTGCCTCTCAAGTTGACGATGCTGCCTCTCAAGTTGACGATGCCGCCTCTCTGGTTGACAACGCCACCTCTCTGGTTAAAGCTGCCGCCTCTCTGGCTGAAGCTGCCCACTCTCTTGTTGAAGCTGCTGCTCAGGGTGACGCTTTCTCTCTATTTTACACTGCCACCTCTCTGGTTGACGACGCTACCTCTCTGGTTGAAGCTGCCTGCTCTCTGGTTGACACGGCCTCTCAGGCTGACACTGCCTCTCTATTTTACGCTGCTGCCCTTCTGGTTGACGATGCCGCCTCTCTGGTTGACGATGCTGCCTCTCAGATTGAAGATGCCCGCTCTCTGGTTGACGCTGCCTCTCAGGGTGACGCTGCCTCTCTATTTGACGCTGCTGCCTCTCAGTATGAGGCTGCCGCCCCTCTGGTTGGAACTGCCACCTCTCTGATTGAAGATGCCCGCTCTCGGGTTAAAACTGCCGCCTCACTGGTTGTCGTTGCTGGCTATATGGTTGATGAAGCTGCCTCTCAGGTTGACGAAGCTGTGTCTCAGGTTGACGACGCTGCCTCTCTGGTTGACCACGCTGCCTCTCAGGTTGACGACGCTGCCTCTCTGATTGACGACGCTGCCTCTCTGGTTGACGACACTGACTCTCAGACTGAGACTGACTCTCAGATTGACACTGACACTCAGACTGACACTGACTCTCAGACTGACACTGACTCTCAGATTGACACTGACTCTCAGACTGAGACTGCCTCTGAGACCGACACTGCCTCTCAGATTGACACTGACACTCAGACTGACACTGACAATCAGACCGACACTGACTCTCAGACTGACACTGCCTCTCAGATTGACACTGACACTCAGACTGACACTGACTCTCAGACTGACACTGACTCTCAGATTGACACTGACTCTCAGACTGACACTGACTCTCAGACTGAGACTGACTCTCAGACTGACACTGCCTCTCAGACTGACACTGACTCTCAGATTGACACTGACTCTCAGACTGAGACTGACTCTCAGACTGAGACTGCCTCTGAGACCGACACTGACTCTCAGACTGACACTGACAATCAGACCGACACTGACTCTCAGACTGACACTGACAATCAGACTGACACTGACTCTCAGACCGAGACTGCCTCTGAGACCGACACTGCCTCTCAGATTGACACTGACACTCAGACTGACACTGACTCTCAGATTGACACTGACTCTCAGACTGACACTGCCTCTCAGACCGACACTGCCTCTCAGATTGACACTGACACTCAGACTGACACTGCCTCTCAGACTGACACTGCCTCTCAGATTGACACTGACAATCAGACTGACACTGACTCTCAGATTGACACTGACTCTCAGACGGACACTGCCTCTCAGACTGACACTGACTCTCAGACTGACACTGACTCTCAGACTGACACTGACTCTCAGACCGACACCGCCTCTCAGATTGACACTGACTCTCAGACTGACACTGACTCTCAGACCGAGACTGCCTCTGAGACCGACACTGCCTCTCAGATTGACACTGACACTCAGACTGACACTGACTCTCAGACTGACACTGACTCTCAGATTGACACTGCCTCTCAGACTGACACTGACTCTCAGACTGACACTGACTCTCAGACTGAGACTGACTCTGAGACCGACACTGACTCTCAGACTGACACTGCATCGGAGACTTTCACTGCATTAGAGACTGCCACTGAATCAGAGACTTCCACTGAATTGGAGACTGTCACTGAATCAGAGACTTCCACTGAATTGGAGACTGTCACTGCCTCTCAACTGCCACTGGATATGACACAGCTACTGATTCTCAGACATCCACTGTCTCTGAGACTGTCACTCCCCGAAGACCTGAATCCATTTTAACTTCTACGATCTGTCTTACTCTCTATAAGATGTGATAAATATACATTTTTGATGATATCATTGCACAGTGAAAAGCAATACTGTCTTGTTTCATTTATTTATTAAACACTGTACAATAATTAGTTTTTTTCTGAAAAATATAGGTAATAATTCACAACTATTTTTTAACTTGTCACCCTAAATCAGTAAATTTGGATAAAGGTGTAATTTCTTTGCCAAGGAAAATCATTTTGAAACAGCAATCAGGAATCTGGGCTGGACCGAACTTGTATGAAACCATGACCCCAAAACCAAGGTACATACCGAACCGTAACTTCTGTATACTGTTACACGCCTACTAATATATATATATGTGTACACAAACAGTACTGAATAATACCAATATGTTTCACGATCATGGCTGTGACTGAGTAACTATTGAGTGTAATATATATATATATATATATATATATATATATAAAATTAATTGCAGAATTGTTTAAAAAAAATTACATGTGTGATATACAAAATATGGTTTATCAATAATGTACAATTATCAATTCGACTCCCGTGCGTGTCAGTGACCTTTTTTGGAGCAATACCTCCAGATCGAGGCAAAAGGGGTTACAGTATGCAGTGGAGGGATATATTCAAAATATAAAAATACGCAATGAAGGAGACACGACTAATATCGAGGCTAATGCTCACCGCTTCACCATCTTGCTTGGAGTCAGTAGGTGCGTTTACATGGAGCACTGTAATCGGTTTAAAATTACTGTGCTCCATATAAACACCTCAATCGGAATACAAATGCCCAAACCGAATGAAATTGTAATCGGTTTGAGAGGGGTGGAATAAACCTTTTCATGAACTGATCAAACGGAAAATTCCACCATATAAACGACCTGATCCGATTACTGTGAGTGCACGTCTTTCTGTGACTGATATACAGCGCTCGCCTACACCACTGAAGAGTGTGTGCCGCGCTCACACCAGGCTAATGTTGACAAGAGAGGAAAGTTAATTTTTCTGAGGTATTAAACTTTTTATTATTATGAACATATGATGTTATGAACATATGATGTTGGAATAATGACACAGACATAGCCTGGCTACAGCATCTCATCTTGACAGCGTTTGTCCTAGGCTTCAATTTCTGGGGTGATTCTTACACTTTACAACAAATAATAAATAGCTTTTATAAAACTGTGTAAGTCCTGGTGTCCGTTGAGAGGTGCCATTGCAACAGGGAACATTCAAGCTGCTGGAGAGGACGTGTCGATATTTCTCTGTTTCTTGTAAGTTATATAGCCTAACATTATATATATATATATAAAAAAAGTTCGACAACTGCTTCAAATTGGTTAAGTAACATTACCCACAGTCTTTAATTACTTCTGTTAATATTTATACATCTGTGATTATGGCATCTTTCCTTAATCATCTGAAATATGTATGCGCTTAGTATGTAGCCTAATGTTAGTAATGATGCTGAGCAATGTTTGTCCGACCTGCTCACATAGTAACGGTTGCTATGATGTGTGATTGGACAGTGGCCGTTTCCAGCAAATGTTTCTTAAATATGACTCCCCGGAGAACCTACCGTTCTGTACGATTGGATGAAACTACACTGATTGTTTCTGCAGCATGACTGGGTGAAATTACAGCCCTGGTCACGAAATGTTCTTGGATATTTAAGGTCAGTAAAGCTTAGACTTTAAGTTCATCCAGTGCAATATTAATCTTTGAGAGAACCCATTTGGGATAATGTCTTGCTATTGGACAGTCACTCTGGAACACCAGGTGGTTCAAATCCTAAAAGACTGTCTTTACATTTCTACAGGGGCATGTTATCCCATTTGTATTTATTATTATCGGGAATCCATTTTTTAATCTCACTCCTTTAGGATGCTCACTGGGGAGTGATTACAGTATGACCAAGTAAAACTACATTGATGACTTCGAGATCACGATGTGATTATGGTGCTCTTGGATCAACATCAATTGCAGTGCCAGTGTTTCCCCTACAATGTATTCACAGCGGCGCTTCACATGATCAGTACATCACGACATTCACTCAAAGAGAGAGAGATTGACGATGGCCAGAGAACTAAACAAAAATGTAGTCTGCTTACACTTTAGGGCTGTGATATTAATCTTATTTTCGCTTCCAAGGATTATAAAAATAAGATATGAGGTAAAACTATTATAAACTATGCTCGCGCATCGTCTAGCACAACTTCCTTCCCTTCATCCCAACTAACAATTTTTGGTTCCCAGAACGTTCGTTTCTGGTTCCCAGAACGTTCCCAGAACACAGATTCTAACGTTCCCTATTGGTTCTCCAGGAAAGTTCTCTTTACGTAAATAGAACGTTCCCTTTAGGTTAGGATTTAGGTTAGGTTCCGAGAACGTTCTTAGAAGGTTCCCATAATGTCAGAACATTCTCCTAACCTATCCAGATATTCCATAGCCTACACAAGTAACAGAGTCTACAAAAAATAGTCTATTTTGTTTATTGCTCAAAAATAAAAGAATCGTACAAATATATTATTACAATTGCTCAAAAATAAACAAATCATACAAATATATTATTACAATAAATTTAATTTACAGAAACAATCTATAAATAAGCCATATACATATTTTTTTAAACAACACATATTACATAATTCCATTGAAAACACATTAATAACCATGAACATGAAAAATCTAAAACTTTAAGAGATTTAATTTAATTAATGTAAACAGGTCATATATATCATTGCTAATTATTATCAAATATATCACGAGAAACTATAGTCATCACGTATTGTTCAGAAAACATAAGAATTGTAAATATGAATAGTAATATTATTAAAAGAAATATAACTTGTATTTACATAAACAATCTCTATAATCCATTTACACAAACCATGAACATATTTTAAACAACAAATACAAAATTTAACGTAATAATCATGAACATGAAAATTCTAAAACTTAGAGTTATAATAATTTAATAAATGTATATGTAATGCTATATTATCGTATACTAATTATTATCAAATACATCATGGTAAACTAGCCACATGTTAATTTAAACAACATATTTACACATCATATAATGAAATATGAAAAAAATATTTTACTACACATCTTCAATTCCCCACCATCTGCAATTCAAAAACAAATAAACGACAAGGACATGAGTCAAATTATAAACATTTCATTGTGCTGTTGAGAAATGTGTCATTGCAGTTTTGCCGATGTCTTGTGGATGTTATGCGCTGATATTATGATATGCATTGCAAAAATACATCATTCAGGTAGTACTGATATACGATCATTTTACTACATAGGTAGGCTATTTTATTTTCCCTCACTCTACAACAAATCTTTAAAACATAATGTAGCATTCAGAACAGAACAAGAATGAAAAATCTAATATATCAACGTCAAGCCAAAATTAATTAATTAAAAAACAAAAGTAATTTTGGCCGTCTCCTTTTCCTTTGAGCTTCCAAAAATTAACCGAGATATAGTCTATTACTTGTCGTAGCTTTTTTCATTCAATTTTTTAATCTGTTAATCTTACTTGTTTAAGATTTATTATGTATGCGAATATTTAGAAATAGTCTAGTTTTTAGGTCATAAATCTACTCGATAGAATTGATGAGTCATGCCATAATATAAATTAAATGTCACATTCAGCCTACTGAGTAATAAAAAAAAGCCTATTAATGACAAAACAGGCTACCACCAATTCTTAGTTTTGACATAGCATTGATAATTGTTAATCTCAAAACAAAATTAGCATTATTGCTTACCATTTTAAATGCCTGTGTGGGGCAAATTTTAGCACCATTGAAATAAGGTCTTCCACGTCAGTTGCCTTTAAAGACTTAAAAAGCTTTTGCGTTGCTCCTAGAAGAAAGAATAACATAGAAGGTTGATTATGTGAAAATTGGTGTTAGATTTGAGATATGGTAGCTATCAGTACAATATTTATTTCATTTCAAAGTGCAAAATACAAAACAATGATTGATAGCAGTTGTGGGGAAAAACTTGCCTATAATTATAGTCAAGTCAACTTTATTTATATAGCGCTTTTAACAATGCAGATTGTTTCAAAGCAGCTTTACAGTGTTAAACAGGAAAATAATGCAGCATAATTTTATTAAGCCGTATAGCCATTTTGGATGTCATCCAAAATCTGGATGTCATCCAGATTTATTTGGATATTTAGTTGAAAAATTTAGTGTCCCCAACTGAGCAAGCCAAGCCAGAGGCAACAAGGAAACCTAAACCCCATCAGGTGACCTAATGGAGAAAAATAAACCTTGGGATATATCACAGATAATTAAGCCTTTGAAGGCTAGTTTGCCTTTCTTCTCTTTTAAACTGTAGGCACTCAATACATTGTTTGATGCAACCTTGCGCAACATTTTGCGCACGGCTGCCCCTGAATTTGTTCCTCCAAGTGATCGAAGGTAGTTCATCTGTTAGATAACAAACAACAACAACAAAAATCATAATTAATGTTATTTCGAATTTTGCCCTTACAGTTGAAAGAATGTTTTGTTTGTTTGAATGGAAACTGTAGAATCCATGGCCGATGTGTTGAAAGTTTTTAAATGAGGAAGAGAAAGAGAGACAGAAGCGTGTTCATCTCCATTGTTAAGATTTATTTACTTCGCAATAACACCTGTTCAAATATATTTTATTTTTAAATCTCTTTATCGTAATTATAGTTTTTAATTAATTGCTTTTAAACTTAACAAATAACTTCTGTTTGGGGTTGTAACTAAACAAATATACACATTTCATTTTAAAGCTTTCGCGCAACTTGTTTCCGTCACAACAAGGTAGACATGCACAGGTTTACTAAGAGCAAAAATGTCAAATCAATAAGATAACTGAGGAATTAGTCATCAGATGCCATGTCTATTATTTGCAACAAAAATACAGCAAAAATCTGGCATTAATTTAATCTCAAACAGATTAATTCAAATAAGTTATTTCACCACCTGCATTAACGAACGTTTGCATTCGTAGGCTACAATGTTAGTTAAGCTGGAGATCAGGGCCCGTATTTATCAAAGCTTCTCAAAGTGCCATTTTAGTCTTAAGTGCTGAGAATTCATGAAATGTACTCCTACTTTCAAACTTGAGTATAAAAGCAAGTTATCAAATTTCTTAAAGAATCACTCTTACTCTCCAAGTTAAAGCTACACTGTTTAACTTTTTTAGTCTATTCTTAGCTAAAAACACTTAGTTATTTCAAAAATATATGTGCTCATTAATGTATATTTAGTTCTTTCAAGTAATAAAGTATTCTCGTAAGTTTATAATATGCCATTGAAAATACATAAGGTAATGGGATCTAACGGTCGTCGCCATGTTGCCCCTCCATCTTGAAAGTACATTAGCCAAAGAGGGACATACCCGTAAATTCAAGCTTCGCCTTTCGCGTTTTTAACCGGTTTTAACACTGTGCGCGTCAACTTGTTCAGACTTGTCTGGTGCATGCGCAGAGAGTTTTCATCTCAGCAGCTCCAGTAACAGAGTTATACAGAGTTTTCCTGGCTTGTTTATTCCTCAAAAGTCTGTTTTTCCTTGTGTGGTATTTCTGTGCGTTAATAACTCCGTAAGTAATAATAGTTATTGTCATTGTAGATGTGTTTCAGAGTGTGTCATCGCGTAATTCAGTTGATGTCACCTCAGAAGTATTTTTGTGTCAACATACAATAGCGTAATGCTCACCTATTGGAATAATCATTCAGTTATTAACAATGTTTATTCGTTTATAGAATATATTTGCTTGTAATGTATGTTGATGGAAATATGTATCAGGTCTGATCGGCATATTAACACTTGTTATACAGAGCTAAACCTGCGCACACACTTTTGTAATCCGACACCGCTTGTTAGCAGCAGCAGCGGCAGCTCCAGCTCCTTTTAATGCAGCTGCATTTAGCACCTATATATGGTACAATAAGCTCTGGTTTACGGTTACATTATGCAAATGTAACTTATAAGTATAGTTATACAGTTCTTAACTGTGTATATTCTGTCATGTCATTATCATGTATATTTACCATCCTAATTTGTTCTCTCACAGAAACCACATTTATGTACATATCCATGCAAACCTGTTTATGCCTTGCAATTGGATGACTGAATAAACATTACTATCATCAAAGTTCACTCTGGATTAGCTGCAGTTCTTTCTAGTCGAATAATTAGGCCAGTTGAGTTCCAACCATCCCACTGCGCACAGAATATCCCACAGGCACCGTGTCGAATGTGGACGAGGTCGAACTGGAAGCCATATTAATCTTGGACTAAATCGGCCACCGTAGGAGTTAAAACGAAATCGGAATTGAACAGAACAGAAACTAAAATTCACTGGATGGTCATATACAAGTTCACCACTAGATGGGGGAAAATATCACACAGTGTAGCTTTAAGACAGCTCGAGAGGTCTCTCAAGTGGTTAGGAGTTGCCAGTAGGGGTTTGTAATGGCACTGACGAGGCAGAGACGTGCGCAAATCTTTCAGGAGAGGAAGGAAAATGTTTTTGAAATATTTGACGACGAGCGGTAAATCAAACGGTATCTGAGTATTGGACTGAGCATCTTTTTCAGTGCTGGTTAATGTTGCCATTTATTTAGAAGAAAAAAAATCCGCTGTTTGAATAATTCGCCAAGCAGTAGCGCTTCTTCCTCCCACCAATTCTGTATTCTTTTGGATTATATCATAAAATCTAGCCTATATATAGGCAGGTCAGTTAACAGCACACCGGTTTAAAATGTGTAATTTGTAAGACATGGTGGAAAACGTGTTTTATCTTTCATTTCCAATGTGAATATCATAATGTAGCCTATTCTCTTGAAAATTCTTTATTGTGTGTTGAATGCAAACTCCCCTTAATTCCACCATGCAATGTGAATTTATCTGAGAATATTCTTAAATAAGGAAATCTATTCAGTGATTGGTCCATGCCTATGTCATTATCCAAAAATCCCATTTGTGGCACAGCAAAATATCTTAAATCATCTCTAAGACTGACACTTAAGATTTAGTCCTACGCTTCACTTGAGATGCTTGATAACTTTTATGCACAGCTTTGAGCCAAGATTTTTTTTACACTTAAGTCAATTCTTGTTATTGGCCCTCATTTATCAATCTTGCGTAGAAATGGGCGTATATGTTGGCAGGGCCGGCCCTGACCAATTTGCTGCCCTAGGCAAGATTTTACTTGTATCAAGGTTTAGCACTACATGTTTTCAGTCTAAGTTGTGGAAACACTCGTACTGTTTTATTTTTTTAATGCATTGATGTTTTTTAATTTTTATTGTTTTATATGATGTCCAGTCCATTCTACCCCGTCATTATGTTCATGATATTATTATTATTTTTTTAAAAGGCTGATGATAGTTAAACTATACAAAAATAGCACCTACGCCACATTACAGCCTAAACACAAATAACAAGCAATTGCATCAGCATTCATGCACAAACTATTGAGAACTAGCAAAAGTGTTTGTTTTCCAGTAGATGGCAGCAAACTTCCTCTAATACGCACATTCATGTTTTCACCATGAATTAAACTAAGAAATTTAGATATTTAATGTGAAATTTACATAAAATGTTGCTATTTTAAATAAACCTGTATATAAATATCATTACTAATGTCGGTAAATACATTTTAAAATGTCCATATGTCCCTTTAAAACTGCACAACTGTAGAGTAAAAACATTAGGCTATTAAAAAAGTGATATTACATGAAAAAACAGATATGATTCTTTTTGACAAAATCCACTGTCTGTGGCCACTGGAGAACCCAGAACAGCTGCTTGCATATAGTTTAAGGTAAAACTGGAATTAATTAGCATACATTAGTATTTTACTACCATGCAATTAAAGAAACTGTTCATTCATTACACCACTTTACCTGTCTTTACACTGCAAAAATGCTCTTCTTATTAAGTAATTTTATCTTGTGTCCAGTCCAAACATCAAAAAATTCTTAAATCAAGATGTATTTACTAGTAAAATGACATTAGATAATTTTTTCCTTGTTTTCTGGGGGGAAAATCAAAATGAAGTGAGTTTTATCTTAAAACTAGCACAATTATCTGCCAAATGGGGTGAGAAAAATGATCTTATTTCTGTTTGGGACAGAAACAAGAAACAAGATTTCAATCAGAAACAAGATTATTTCTCACCCCATTGGCAGATAATTTAGCTTGTTTTAAGCATAAACTCACTTAAGAAAAAATATAATTTTACTTATCTAGTAAATGCATCTTGGTTTGAGAATTTTTTGATATTTAGACTAGAAACAAGACAAAAATACTAAATAAGGAAGAGCATTTGTTACAGTGTTTCCCTTATCTTGCCTGCATCAGAGGGCTTCTGTTTTTTATGACACTACAATTCGGCCATCCGTCATAAATTATCAGGAAACTTTCACCGTGTCTACACCTGGAGCGAGCGGCCAAGCACCCTAAAAAATGAAAGCAATCCTGTCTATATTAGATGCAGCGAGAGGTGACGCGACACAAATTCCCAACGCTAAACTGATCACACGTTATATTTCTGACGCACTTCAAGTAGCGCGGCGGGGGAGATTGATGAGGCGGACTGGGAAGATGCAGGGTTTTTTTGCGCTTTATTTGGTAATATTTCAAAATAATATGAATAAAATAGTATCAGTAATACATTTTGGTGCCCCTATGGATGAGTGGCGCCCCTAGCATTTGCCTATTCCGCCTATGCCACGGGCCGGCCCTGCATTTGTTGTTGTTCATTTAAGGTTGTATATACACCACCAGTCAAAAGTTTGAGAACGGTAAGATGTAGTACACTTTACTATATATATTCACACAGAAAACTGTTATTTTACATTTTAATAATATTTCACAATATTACAGCTTTTTTGGTATTTTAATACCATAAATGCAGCCTTGTTGAGCAGAAGAGACTTCTTTAAAAACATTAAAAAAATCTTACCGTTCTCAAACTTTTGACTGGTATTGTGTGTGTGTGTGTGTGTGTGTGTGTGTGTGTGTGTGTGTGTGTGTGTGTGTGTGTGTGTGTGTGTGTGTGTGTGTGTGTGTGTGTGTGTGTGTGTGTGTGTGTGTGTGTGTATATGTATATATATATATATATATACAAATTTTTTTTTTCTTCTCCTATTTGACTTACTTCCGACTCTTTGATAGCAGCAAGCCCCCAGTTCCTGTGATAAGCATTCACGTTCTAATTTCTGTTGAGTAATATAAATCCATTGTTACTTTAAAACCAATATGAATGGGTTAAATCAGTGTTATTCAACAACTACACTTGACAATAGTTTACACCCAACTTACTATGTCCAAACTTCTTATATTGGTCAACATTTGAAAAATTATTAAAAGTAAATATATTTATTAATTCTACATACTATATTATATACAATATACTATACTATAAAATATTTATAGTAGTGTAAGATTCCTATGCAGGTTTTTCATCATTGATGGTCATTGCAGGGGAGATTTCTTCCACCAAGGGCTTGTCAGGAAGCTGTCCTTCTGTAAGAGTCTACCACCAGATTAATAAAATAGGATACAAGTATTAGTTGTATAAGGCGACAAGGCATCTTGGAACAAGTTGCCCATAGCTACAATTTGAGAAGAAATTAAATGAAAAACAGAAACATACTTAACATTAACACCTTTGAAATAGTACATGTAGACATTATACTCAATATTACATTGAACAGACATTGGTGTGCATTGTAGTAATCCTACTGATTATGGTTGGGTACTACCATTCTCTCTCTGTCATATTGTCATAGAGTTCAACGGAGGAGAAACAGAGTGTGGGTGAAACTGGCATAGAGCGATCTAGCAAGATGACATTTCATCCATCCTTTCCGCCCTTTTGCCGTCCTCTTTCCATAATCTTGTCATTTAAAACGTTGTATTATTTAATGTAAAGAAACAAAAATGTGATATTTCATCTCTGTTTAATGATATTTTTTTCATGTGTACATCATTCAATTTACCATCTAATCCAATTATAGATGGTCAGAAATAGTATGATTAATAAATTACATGTCAGAAGTACTTCTTAGGTGATTTAACAGTTCTCCAGTTATAAAAACAAACAGATTTAGAATTCAGAGGTTGGAATGTGTCAACAAATGGAGAATGTACTATATTACAAGCAAATACTTCAACTCTTACTTACAAACTAACTTCTGAAATGTTTTCCAAATGCCAATGGACGAAATTTACTATGGCATAATGTGGGGAGTAATGTTTTAAAGTAGGCAGGTCTAATAAGGAAGTGGCATGTTTTCCCCTCCCCAAATTCACATTACCTTAACTAAGAAATTACTGCAGTTCTATGTCATTCTTTTTTACAGTTTGGTAAATATCAAATTTTGGGCTACAAAGACAATTAATCGATAAGCAAAACATGTGAACATTGATAGGGATACATTTTTTTTAAAGTCTTGATTTTATTTGTCATAAACATTGTTTGTCATCCTTCACAGATCACGACTTAAGGGGAAAAAAACAGTCCACTTACCTCCTTCTCATTCAATATACTGTAATGTTGACAGTAATATTTTCTGAGCGCTCAATCAAATCCTTGATTTTTCCACAGATACATTCTGTTGGAGAGAATCTGTCCACTCTGTAGCTTTCTTTCCAAATCCTGTATTACATTTATATTTTACTTTAGATTTAACCAGGCTGAAGTGCATGTATAATTATCAAATGCCATTTAGGTAATAAAACTTTCTATATGTAATTTAATATTTTTTTTATATGTTACTTTTATCTCTCCATCTGTCAGAATGTCTTCTGCTTTTACACACTCCAGGACGTAATTTCTGTGTAAGACAAAAACAAACATTCTCTAAATTTAAACCACATCTTTACATTTCATGTTTCATTGTACAAAATAAACCGCTAATTACCAAATAATAGTACTGAATTGTATTGTATGTACTATACATATTTTAATATATGAATCTCTGTGTAACGATCACCAGCTGGAGTGCCCTTGAGAGCCACCAGAGGGCACTCCACACTTAAGACTCTTAGCACTCACAAACTACATTTCCCATAACTCACTGCCCGGACTCATCATCACTTATCACTGATCACATTCACCTGTACCTCATTCACTGATTGCATTCACCTGTGTCTCACCATCCTGTTGTCTCTGTCTATTTATACCTTGGGCTGCGTTCGAAACCGCATACTTCCCTACTATATAGTATGTAAAAAGCAGTAGGCGAGCGAATAGTATGTCCGAATCCTCAGTATTAATAACAGAGTAGGCGAGAATTTCCAGGCGGATGAACTAATTCTCGCGAGATTCGGACGCGCGTGTACTTAAATTGCGTCCGAATATGCCTACACACCTAATATATAGTAGGAGAAAACAGTACGTGAATGGAGTAGTATGTCCGAAACCTCAGTATTTATAAAACAGTATAGGCGAGAAATCCCCGGATGGCCTACTGCGTCCGCCCAGATTCTGAAGTGTGCAACCGATGGACACTTTAATATCCCATGAGGCCATGGGGAATAATCATTTTCGAACATGTCGGAGGACGGAGACGCAGCTGTTTTCAAGTGTAAGTAAAACAAACTGAACCGCTGTTAATTGTATTTAAATTTCACATATTTAACGACCGACGAGGAAACTGTTGGTGTTAAGACATTAATATATATTAAATATGGATATATTAAAGATATTAAATAGCTGTAAAACATTTCTTTTTCATATAGCTAACGCACCAGTCGTGCTTCATTAAGCACACATACTTCTGAAGATTTGCTAATCATCGTTTTCTTGAAAGCATTGCTTTAACTGTGTACAAGAACCTGATAAACGTTTGTTTAAAGAAAAGGTGTGAATGCACTCTTAACCATATGCAATATAGTTTCCTAAATGTGCGTTTAACATTTGACGGGACATTTTTACAGACGTGTCATTGATTTGGCCTAAGCTTTTGTCAGCACTTTGCATTACACACATATATGCTATTTTACTGATTTAAAGAAACAGATTAACACATCTGAAGATGCATTTTAGATTTCATTTGTCTATTGACCAATTTAGGATCGTTTGTGTTGGATGAAATACAAAATAACAAGTCCGCTATCAAAGTATACACATCAACCTTTTGATGTATATTTACTTTTTATCACATAAATGACAGATCTAACATTAAATCTTGTTTGGATGTTACAGGGACTGATAAACACACACGCAGCCTTATCCAGTGAGTGGCTAATGAAGCCCTCTTCACTGGAAAGAGAAATGCTGCACTAAAAGGCTTCGAGTAAGTATACCATAGAAAATAATTTAATTTATTTCAGCACTTGAGTTATTACAGCACTTTTTGATTCTTGATCTCTCATCACTTGTTGCAGAGCTTTTGTGGTGGAGCAGGGCCTGAAGGGCAAAGTAGTGGCCACATTTGTAAAAAAAAAAATGGGAAAACCTAAAACAGAAATATAAAGTATAATGTTTTTGTTACTACTAATGCAACAGTTAATGACTATTTAAATTGTGTAATTAAAATTAGTGACTTTGTATTGTTTGAACATTTCTGCAGGATCTGAAATGTCCACAGACAGGGGTGAGCACTGAGGATGGGGAGCCCACAGCAGCATCCTGGAAGTGGTACAGTGCCATGGATGAGGCTATTGGGGGCAGACCCTCCATCACTCCTCCTGCCCTAATTGCCTCATCTGGCCCGGATGTTGCTGTGGCCTCTTCATCCTTGGTGAGCCCTGAGCCAGTGAGGGGGGTAAAGAGAAAAAGTTTTGAGGAGCTAATCCGGGAGATGGAGGAGAGGGAGTCTGCGCGAGAGCGAGAAGCAACAGCGAGGGAGGAAAGACGATGGCGGGAAATGGAGGAGAAGGAGGATCGCAGAGAGCAAGAAAGACAAGAGCGAGAGGACCGACGGGAGCAAGAAGCCAGAGAAACTGAAGAAAGGAGGCATCGGGAAGCAGTTGAGAGAGAGGAAAGGAGAGAGAGACCAGGGAAAGGGATAAACAATATCTTGCCCTTCTTGATTTAATTGCAAAAAAATAAATGGTGTCTTTTGAATAAAAACATTTTTTTTATGGAAAGCATCCTCAATTCAATCGCACACATATCTGTAGAAAACAAGCATTCATACTCCAAATAGTGTATAATGTATTTATACTTTTTTTTTATAGTCAACATATAATTATAATTAAATATATTTCAGAACAAAACATATTTTATTTGTATGCATTCACAGTAAATTCAAGACATTTGATATATTTGCTGATATTTTCTTGAGGTTGATAGAAGTTAATATAATTCATTATCTGATCATGACTGTTGTAAGACACCAAACACTTCAAACATAAGCATAGCATTATTATTTTTCTATTATGTCACTACTAAATGTATATAGAATGCAAACACTGCTCAGGGATACCCAAGTCTGATCCTTAAATAACTTGATGACATGTTCAGGTGTGTTTGATTAGGACAGGTGCAGGCAATCGTCTCTCTTCCCTCTCTGTTGCTTCTTGCCCTCTCTCCCTCTCCTCCATCTCCAGGATTAGGTCCTTCAGCTTTCTCAGACGCAATGCTGATGTTTTCCAGCTGCTGTTTGAGAGCTGCCGGTTTAACACTGTCATACACGACCTGGAACAACAGTTGCAAAACGCCTGCTCTCATCATGTGTTCATAACGGATTCCAAACCGTTTTCACACTTGAAATGTTACAAGGATCGTTCACCCAAAAATGAAAATCCTTTTTTATTTACCATAATTGATCCACCTTCAAGTCATCTTAAGTGTATATTACATTCTTCTTTCAACCAAACCCAATCAGAGTTATATGAAAAAAAAATATCCTGGCTCTTCCAAGCTTTAGAATTGGAGTGAATGGTGAACCTGATTTTGAAGGCCAATAAAGTGCATCTATCCATCATAAAAGTCATCAATATGGCTCCGGGGGGTTAATAAAGGCCCCTGGCTCAGAAACGATAATAAAAGAAAATGCATGCATATATAGAGGAAAGAATATTTATTGACACTTTCCACCTTATAAAAAAAAAAAAACACAACAAAGCTATAATAAAATAATATAACACAATGCTTTGGGTAAAAGTATTAACCTGTTAAATGTTTTACAGGTAGTCATGCTCATGGAGAGCTGGAACACAAATGTTAGGAGCAGATACAGCAGCAGCCAGATTGTCCCGCACATGTTCTCCTGATCTTGTTCTGGGCTTCCGGGGGGGCATCATCATTATTCTCCCCAACCTCTGGCTCAACGATGTCCCCATTTTGAAGAGCGATATTGTGGAGAACAGCACAGCATGCAATGACCTCTGGCACGAAGGTAGGGCTCACTTCCATGGCCTTAAAGAAAACTGAGCGCCAGCGCGTTTTCATCATCCCAAAAGCTCTCTCGACGATACTCTGGCCACGGGAGTGCTTGTTGTTAAAGCGAGCCTGTACAGGGTTCTGCACAGGCTCTCTGTACGGGGTGATGAGGCAGATGGTGCACTCAGGCAAGGATAGCCACCATCCCCAAGGATGGATAAAGGATGCAAGTGTAGACTGGGCTGGCATCGTGCACAGACCCAGGATATCCCACAAAGACGTCGATAAATTTCCCCTGATGGTCAGTGATGGCCTGGAGCTGGATGGAGTAAAACAGCTTCCTGTTCAGGTAACATTGTGCGGTAATTGCCTGTGGTTTAACACGGATATGACAGCCGTCAATTGCCCCAACTGCTGAACTGAAAGCTGGTGACCCAGCCAGCTGGGCAAAACCTTCTCCTACCGCCACCAGGTCATCTCCGGTTGGGAATGCAATCACCCTCCTCAAAATTCTGATGATTGCTTTGCTCACTCTGTGCACAATGTCATGCACAGAGGACTTGGGGATATCAAAGGTCCGAGACACCACCCTGAAGGATGCTGCATGACCAAGCCAGAAGAGGAACACCAGCAATGTCCCTTTCCCACCCATGGTCGGAATCCAGCCTAATTGCAGCAGTAAGGAACATGATGGACTGGCGAGAAAGACGGAGGTCATTACGGAGGTCAACTGCCTCATCGAAATACAGCTGCAGGATTGGCAGAGCTTGGTTGAGGTGGCAGTAAGATGATGTGGGGGTCGCCATCTGTTGATGTGTACATAGTTTGTTAGAACAGTACATTTGTGCAGTGTAAGTTGATTCATGTTATGTTTAATAAATACTTGTATATAAATGTATTTATTCACTGGAATGTTTTCTTTTATTATTATTTTCATTTTATTCATATTTTTTGTCAGCAAAACAAGTCATCTTTATTCATCTTTTCTAGAAAACATTATTATTTAACTTATACATTTACTCACATTCCCTATAGTTGAATATTATGAATTCAATAAATTACCATGATGACATATCTGTCTATATATATATATATATATATATATATATATAGCTCTGGAAAAAATTAAGAGACCACTTAACATTGAGAAATCAATGTGAAGTAGTCTCTTAATTTTTTCCAGAGCTGTATATATATATATATATATATATATATATATATATATATATATATATATATATATATATATATATATATATATATATATATATATACACACAGATACACTAGATAGATAGATAGATAGATAGATAGATAGATAGACAGACAGACAGACAGACAGACAGACAGACAGACAGATAGATAGATAGATAGATAGATAGATAGATAGATAGATAGATTTTTTTTACTTACATTTTCTGAATATAAAATCAACAAACGTCTCCAAAGGCGTGCTTTTCGAGCAGCAGCTCTAAGCCTCCTTTGTTCTGACATTTGGAATGATAGATTAAACATGATAGATGAAAATGCGGTGATCAATTCAGCAGGTAAGTCTCTCATGTAATTGATGCAGGTGTTTGCGCGAATCTAGCTCGGCCTCTTTAAATCTTTGCGCTTGTGATAACGTCGTAGGTCACATGATTACGTCAACATGGCGCATAAAGTGCGGATCACATTCATTCTTAACGAGATCAGGCAATATAGTACCTACTCTTTTAGAGCTTGTTAAGTAAGTAGGTTTGGATCAAAACTCATCATTGCATCAATGTTACCATGCTGTCTGGGATTATTATTCTTGCCCCACTGGCAGATCATTTTACTTGTTTTTATTAAGTAAAATGCGCTTATTTCAGATTTTACATTTACATGTAGATTTTTTTTTTTTAGAGATTTGTGACAAAAAAACAGACATCCCAAGTCTCCCGGAAGTTCAAATTGATAGCGGCTCCCTGATGCCCGCAAATTAGTTAAAATCTCCAGGAATTTTATTAAGTCAACCAATAAATTGTCAGTGTGGGCGGGCTTTTATCTCTTCTCCCGAACAGAATGAATCAGTTCAGTGTATCTAGATCTGGGTTTGGGACTTTTTGCAGGTTGGGATGTCTGAAAATACTCTGCCTGCTTTTATGACATCTCAGCTTGGATGAAGGGCTTCATGTCAAACTCAACCTTGTGAAGATGGAGATCCTTGTAATTCCTGCAAAACCTCTACTGGTCAGTTGAACAGCATCACTGTTCCAGTGACTGGGTGTATAGACTGATTAGACTAGTCGTAAAAGTTACATCTAATTTGGTTTACACCCATCCTGATCTCACTCCACTGGCTCCCAGTTGCCGCCAGAATTAAATTTGAGGTTTAGCCTTTGGCTTTCATGACTGCCACTGGAACATCACATCCGTACCTCATTTCACTCCTAAAAGTATGTGCCCCCTCCCACCAGCTATGGCCACGGGAATGCGTGACAACTCGGCTCTGAACTCTATTGGATAAAAGTTTTACTAAATGAATAATGAATCATCGCTGTGCGCACTAGAGATACGCGGATCAGCTCTAACATCACCTGAATCCGCTGCTAAAACCATCCATCCGCTCCTGAATCTAAATCAGATTTTCCCTGATTTGGGTATCCACACCCGATCGCCACACAAATATTCAAATCTGTGATGATATGATAACATATAACTCTGAAGTAGGCTGCTTTTAATGAACATTTATTTAAATCAAAAGTTCCTTTTCTTCAAAATTTCAGTTCATTGGCGAAATTACATTTCTTTAATAGCACATGATGGATTAAATTAATCCAATCACAGTCAATAGCCCTATTCAGACGGTAATTGTTTCTCATGGGGACGTCTGTAAAAATAAATGTGCATGCCACCTCAGAGATAAAACTTGTGTATTCGGATGGTGATTTAGCAGGCAAACCCGGCATTGCGATGTCCATCACAGCATCGAATAATATCCAGTAAGCTACATCCATAAAAATGTATTATGAATTTGATGCAAGTAGATAAAAACAATGGGCAGTAACATGCATACTGTATGCCTATCTGAGTGTGGTATAATCATACTTATTAGCCAATAATCAGAATAATGAAAAAAATAATTGAATAAACCAAAATTGAAACTAATATTAATAATTTTATTGTTTTAAATTTATTTTTTGTATAATTGTATTTTATTATTATCAAACTTTTTCGTTAGTAATTAGTAGTGAGAAGACACAAAAAAATTAAGTAACTGCATTGTTATTGCTTAAATATTTTTTTTTAACTCTCAATGAACTGTATTATTAACTTACCATTGTGTTATTAAATGTATTACAATAATACATTCAACTCTGAATTTGGCCATCTTTTGTAATAGATTATTTCCTAGGTAAATTTCTATGCATGTCTGTGATTTTAGACAACAGTTTATGATCGGGACTTTTATTTTGGCATATACATGTGACGTCATAAGGCTGCGCCGCGCTCCTGCATCTGTTGTAATTCGGCTGAAGAAAGGTTTGTGTTTTAAGCGTTTAAAGTAAAATAATGAATGTTGTATTACTAAGTGTAACACTGCATTGCTTTATCTTACATTTGTCAGCGTTGTGTGAGTAAAGTAACGTAATGAACCTCATGAGTAACAGAAGGAGCGGCTCATTTCGCTTTTATCGTGAATCAGTTCAAACATGAATATATGCTGCGTCCCAATTCGCCTACTTATACTACGACCTAAAAGTATGTGAAGAAAAGAGTATGCAAGCTTTGGGACATCCAGTACTTCTTCATGTTAAATAACGGACTCAATCTAACACGAGTCTCTGGCGAGCGACGAGAGAACCGGAGGTTTAGACTCTCTCGGTTCACATCAAATGATTCAGTGATTCAAAACGCTCAGTTTCCAAATCTATCTCGATTTCTACAAATCATTAAATAGCTAAACTAATATACTATGGGTCTGAATAATTTTATAATTTTAATAATTTTATTAATTTGTTGTGTTAGTTTTGAGTGTTTTTGTCTAATCAGGTTATTTAGGTCCATTAAAGGGATAGTTCGCCCAAAAATGACAATTCTGTCGTCATTTACTCACCCTCAAGTTGTTTCAAACCTGTATTTCTTTGTTGAGTTTCTTTGTTCTGCTGAACACAAAAGAAGATATTTTTAAGAGTGTTTGTAATAAAGCAGAGAGAGCAACCAAATGACCAGTAAAAGATGACAGAGTGTTCATTTTTGGGTAAACTGTCCCTTTAACCCATTTGTGCCCAGTTTTCCCCCCTGAATGGTTTAAAGCATATAGTCATGTTAAAGTGTCCTATGTGAACATGTTCTGCATTTACTTTCCCCAGCCTTTTTTCCCCTTTAAAAATCGTATTTGAATGTGCAGCAACTGTAGTTGCCGGTGGGCTAATATGTTTTATGCACCCCTTCAATGACAAATTTGAATAGGGAGAGAACATTTGGCATCTAAATAACTGCTCTCAACAGATCAATCTTTATTCATAAGCAAATGTATTATGTATAAAAGTCGAAGAACATTTGATGCAAACAAAAAACAAAGCTGCCTCTATGATCTATCTTATAATCTTTTGAATATGAAAACACAACAAATACATTTGTCTTAAAGTGTTGGACCATAGTGCAGAACTACATACAGCCATTAAGTTGCCCCAACAGGGCATTGTGTTTCAAAAAGTTAAATGAAAATAAATTAATAGACGAAAGACAAAAAAATTACATCTATATATATATATATATATATATATATATATATATATATATATATATATATATATATATATATATATATATATATATATATATATATATAAAACAATTAACAAAATAGTCCCATAGTATTCAATGGCTGACTGTAGAAGGTGATTTCATATTATAATGTAAATGTAAACTCATTGCTTGTCTGAATTTCCACATTATAAAGGACTCATAAGCTACTAGTCATAAGAAGAATGAGGATCCTTCACCGATTAGAATGAAACGCACCCAAACTGGATGAACGGTCCTCAATATCTTGGCCCTAACAATACATAATATCATAAAATATTATATTTTGTCCTAATGAATTAAGATCTACTGTAGAGAAGAAATGTCAGTTAAAGGGTTAAGTTTTAAGTGGGATATTATGAAAGCAAAAAGCACAAATCAAGACCAAAAATCTTCATTTATTATTAACCTATTAACACAGTATACCCCATTTCCCCATTATATGGACTTAGAAGTCATTTGCCCACCGGCAACTATAGTGAACTATAGTATACAAAACACTACAGATCTTCTGTAAGATTTTGTTTGGATAATTCTACAGATCTTCATGATTATGTAGATCAGGGCCGTATGCGGACCGTGGGACAGTTTGATCCGGCCCACGAGTAAACCCCAACCAAAAAAAAGAACCTCAGAATTACAACAAAAAAAATATGTACAAAAAAAGTAAACAGCATTACTGTCAATATAATTGTTATTTTATATTACACGGCTCTGTGGAATACTTGATTCTGATTGGTCAATCGCCCATCCGAGTACTAAGAGTTATCTTGACCGGTACTATATGCTTAACATGTCACTCCACTGTCAAAAACACTACCACGGGTTACAATGGAAGACTGCAAGGGATAGTTCACCCAAAAATGTAAGCCCATGATTTACTCACCCTCAGGTTATCCAAGGTGTGTATGACATTCTTCTTTCAGACGAATATAATCTGAGTTATATTAAAAAAGTCCTGGCTAATCCAAGCATTATAAATCCATAAAAATGCATCTGTCCATCAAATAACATACTCAGCGCAGCTCCGGGGGTTAATAAAGGCCTTCTGAAGTCAATCCACGCATTTGCATGAGAAAAATATCCATATTTAAAACTTAATTAAGTTCCGGCTGATGGCCTTCCGTGGAAAAGTGTTGAAAGTGCCTTCAAGATACTCACGCTACATCTGACGACCGGGACTTTGAACTGCTGAGGCACTTTCAACACTTTTCCCATAAACTGAATACGGAAGGCGATTGGCCGAAGCTCTACTTCATAGAGTTTCGCGTCGGGTCCTGATCACTCTGTCGGGGTTTATTCTGCGATAACAACCAGCTGGATGTACATTATCCCTTACTTATTATATATTATATTTAGGGCTGAAACGACTTATCGAGTTACTCGATTACAAAAATTCCACGAGGCAAAAACTCTGCCTCGATGCCTTGTTAAATACCGGAAGCACACCATAGCGCGTGATACATTTTGAATTTAGTTGGCGTGATGGCAGAGAGTAAAGATGTCCATAAACGGCAGAGAATGTCAAAAGTTTGGGATCATTACATTCTTAAAAAAGCAGAGAACAAGGTGCAATGTGTCTACTGCAAAGACATAGACTAAAAAAAGAACACACACACGCACCCTCGTCTCTCTCACGCCAGTCAGACCAATAGTGGCAATGCATCACATATGCAACTTTTATGTAGCCACGCAACAATAATTTCAGCATGCGTTCACTGTATACACCGGGACGTGATGTTGTGACGCGATTTTTCGAACGGATGCTTCACCTAAAATGCACCGCAATGCAAGTGATGCAAGCCAAATGCATCGTTCTATTGAAAATTAATGTATGTATTTCTGCCGGACCAAACTGCAATGAAGCAACTGGTCTGACTGCTTCCTCACACACACACACACACACACACACACACACACACACACACACACACACACACACACACACACACACACACACACACACACACACACACACACACACACACACACACACACACACACACACACACACACACACACACACAGGTTGCTAGGTTACCATAGCAAATAGGCTCACCCCAGAAATTATATATTATTTATTAGTAGCCTAATGGTAAATGCTGCAGGTGTAGAAATCTACATAACACAGATATTTACTTTGATGTCAGGGCTAGATTACAGCATGAAACCTGTTGTGCATATTAATAAATTCAATTGCTTTTTCTCCCTCTCAACACACAACATTTTTTATCCGATTAATCGATCGATTAAGTGCTAGATTAATCGATTACAAAAAGAATCGATAGCTGCAGCCCTAATTATATTAGATAATAAATATATAATATATGTCCGGGTCACAGTCAGGGTGACCGCAACAGGTACGTGTGTTTGTCATTGCTGACATGCATAATGGGGACAGTCAAGAAAAGAAAAGTAGATGCAGAATGTTGGGCTTTTCAAGAAAACGATAATTTTTTTGTCGAAGTGAAAGGCAAGCCAGTCTGCCTAGTTTGTGGGGATGCGCTAGCAGTGATGAAAAAGGCCAATCTCGAGCATCATTACAGCTCGAAACATGCTAAACTGGATGAGTTGCAAGGAGAAATAGGCTTGGATAAAGTTTGGGTGCCCAACAAGCAGTTTTCACAAGAATGCATTCTGACAGAGACAGTGCTACTCCTGCAAGTTTTGTGGTGAGCGAGCTAATAGCGAAGAAGCTGAAACCTCATTCAGAAGGAGAGTTTGTGAAAGAGTGTCTTGTTGGCGCTGCGGAGCTGCTAGCACCAGACAAAGTAAAACTGTTCCAAAGTGTCAGTTTATCTCAAAGAACCATCGCAGAACGAATTACTGATATAGCAAAGTCATTGAAACAACACTGAAAGACAGAAAAAAAATCCAGTTTTTCTCTCTGGCCTGCGATGAAACAACGGACATAACAAATACCGCCGAACTGTATCATACATCGAGAGTCTGTGTGTGCATTCCCTGAAGCTCCACAGTGTAATGACAACTGCCGTTTCCACCATTAATTTCATCAAAAGCAGAGGGCTAAACAGTCGCCCGTTCAAAGAGTTACTGAGTGGTCTTGAGTCTGAGTCTGGAGATCTGGTTTATCATTGTGAGGTGCGATGGCTGAGTCGCACAGATATGCTCGCACCTTTTTATAAACTGAGGGAAGAAGTTAAACAGTTCACGGAGATTAAGGGAAAACCTGTTTTGGAATTCCGTGATGGCAAGTGGCTGTGTGATTTGGCCTTTGTGATGGACATAATCAAGTACCTGTCAGATACCCCTTTTCCACCAGAATGAACTGGGTGCTAGTTCAGAGCCAGTGCTAGTGCCAGTTCTGAGTTGGTTCGACTGACGAGTCTTCTAAGAGCCGGTTTGCCTTTCCACGGGCTAGAGAGCCACCACAGAGCCAGTTCTTACGTCACTGTATACGTCTCTAGCGAGGCAGCGGGAAACACAAACACACCTGGCTTGTCCATTAGAGAGGTTAGTGATGAGCAAAAGGCGTGGAATGTATACGCCACTTGGCGTAAACTAATTTTGCCGTTTACATTCCACGACATTGGACACTCGTACTATTGATACGCATTCTCATGTGATCATGTTGTTAGTGATACATGTTCAATAATTTAGTATGGCCCTTAAAGGAAGTTACAAAAAAGTAAATGGCCCTTGATAGGAAAAAGGTTCCCCACCCCTGATGTAGGTGTATATATGTCAACAAACAATACTTATTAGTAACATGAAAATGACCTTTCTTTGGGAGGGTTTGCCTTCGCCTTGCTTCCTAGACGTAGGGGTAGGAAGTTCGCAGCCTCATGTGACTGGAAGGAAGTGAATACCTTTTTTTTCTCTTTGAAATCCTTTATTTGGTTGTTTGCTTGCATGTCATTGAGACATAAATCATGGATAATATCTAGAAAAATACTTATAAAAGGAAAATGACAACTATACACTGCGGCAACTATTGTATTGAGACACTGATAATTAATGTGGATTTATTTCTGTTAGCCTAATTATTCTCATCTTAAACAGGACAAACACAGAAAAACTCCTGGTGAAGTGACTGAGATCCACAGCAACATAAAGATGGTGCGTATTAAAGAGGAGAGTGAAGACGTGAAGATTGAGAAAACATTCAGTTTGAAACATGAAGAAACTGAGGAACAAACAGAGAAAGAGGAGAGAGAAGACGTGAAGATTGAAGAAACATTCAGAGTGAAACATAAAGAAACTGAGGAACAAACAGAGAAAGAGGAGAGAGAAGACGTGAAGATTGAAGAAACATTCAGAGTGAAACATAAAGAAACTGAGGAACAAACAGAGAAAGAGGAGAGTGAAGACGTGAAGATTGAAGAAACATTCAGAGTGAAACATGAAGAAACTGAGGAACAAACAGAGAAAGAGGAGAGTGAAGACGTGAAGATTGAAGAAACATTGAGAGTGAAAGATGAAGAAACTGAGGAACACACAGAGAAAGAGGAGAGTGAAGACATGAAGATTGAAGAAACATTGAGAGTGAAAGATGAAGAAACTGAGGAACACACAGGTTGGTTTCATTCTCAAAACTGAACTCAGTCATTTGATCATTATTAAAATCTCCAGCTCTACAGAATTTATATATATATATATATATATATATATATATATATATATATATATATATATATATATATATATATATATATATATATATATATATTTAAACCTGTGATACTTTTTTCAGGATTCTTGGATGAATAAATGAAGAATGGCTGATGAAAATTCAGCTTTGCATCACAGAAATAAATTATATTTTATATAGAAAAATAGAAAACCTTTATTTTAAATGGATTTTTTGTTGTATTTTTGGTCAAATAAATACTTGATGAGCATAAGAGACTTCTATGTAAGTGAAAGTGCACGTCAGTTCTATTCATTCACACTTGCAGAATATACAGGATTCATATTTAAACAGTCTTTTTGCGGTTTAATATTCGCAGACGCAAGTCTATATCCCAATTAGAAGAACAGAGAATAAATGTATCTGTCACAATCCTCGGCTGGATCCGTTGTTCCTCGAAATGAAACCAACTTTTCTTCTGAGGTAAATTATCCCAGGATTATTCCTCACCACATCTCAAAGCGATGTAAATTCATCTCACTACACTTGATGTGTTTTACCGAGTTGTTGTGGGTTTTAACTTGTTTGCATAGATCTCCTCAGAATTAGCCTTTGAATAGAGCGCACGATCCGTGGGCGTGGCCCATTAGGAGATAATGAGGCAGCATGTGAACGACTGACATCTCTCTTTTTAAATGGATCACATAAACAGAATATTTGAGTTCAAGTTAACGTTCATAATTTAAAAACCTGACATTTCTTTAGACATATGTCTCATATGTTGTGTGACGAGTATTAACTAAGTTGCAGTTCATTTTCTGCAGAGTATCAGAATGGACTTCATTGAGAGAAAGCCGGCAGATCGCACATCATGTTTGTTTTCTTTGTTTTGCAAATAGCACAGCATTTAGTTTTTTAATTGTGAGTGCACAAAAACAGAAGTAGAAACTCAACAGATTTGAATGATGTATAGCACTTGTCTGTATGACTAAAATCAATGGAGTATTTTGAGTCTCTTTCGCACTAAGAAAAAAGCGAATTGGTCATGCTGGACCTCTAGGGGTTAATGCTTTACAAATGTTTTGATGGCTGTTGTGGTGTGATATTAAACTGGGGTTAACTTTTGTCTTTTTTGCCTTAGACCTGATGCTGTTGAAAGAGGAGTGTGAAGTACTAAAGGAAATGGAAGAAAAAGATCAATATGAGAATGATCATGATTTCATAACTGAAGAAACATATTTTAGTTGCTCACAGACTGAAAAGACTTCAAAAACAAGCAGAGAAAAAACTGAAAATAAAGAAACAAGTTACTTCACCCGCTTTCAGGGTAGAAAGAGTTTGAATCAACAAAGAAATCTTACAGACCACATGAGAACGCACACTGGAGAGAAGCCTTACACCTGCCAAAGTTGTGGCAAGAGTTTTGATCAACATGAAAACCTTAAAGTCCACATGAGAGTTCACACTGGAGAGAAACCCTACACGTGCCCTCAGTGTGGAAAGACTTTCAAACATAAAGGACACTTTAAAGGCCACTTAAGGATTCACACTGGAGAGAAGCCTTACACCTGCCAACAGTGTGGAAAAAATTTCAACCGAAAAGGAAACCTTAATCACCACATGAGACTTCACACTGGAGAGAAGCTTTACACCTGCCGACGGTGTGGAAAGAGTTTTGATCAACATAAAAACCTTAAAGTCCACATGAGAATTCACACTGAAGAGAAACCCTTCACCTGCCCTCAGTGTGGAAAAAGTTTCAAACCGAAAGGACAATTTCAAGAACACTTAAGGATTCACACTGGAGAGAAGCCTTACACCTGCCCTCAGTGTGGAAAAAGTTTTAACAGAAAAGGAATCCTTAACATACACATGAGATCTCACACTGGAGAGAAGCCTTACACCTGCCCTCAGTGTGGAAAGAGTTTCAACAAAAAAGGAATCCTTGACACACACATGAGAGTTCACACTGGAGAGAAGCCGTTCGCCTGCCAACAGTGTGGAAAAGATTTCAGCCATAAAGGAAGTCTTGATTCCCACATGAGAATTCACACTGGAGAGAAGCCGTTCATTTGTGATCTCTGTGGAGAGAGTTTCAGATATAAAGAAACCTTTAAGCACCACATGAGGATTCACTTATGAGAGAACGATTTTACATCATCATTCTGGAATGAGTTTCAGACAGAAAAACCTTAAAGTCCCTGTAAAGGCAATTCTGAGATTTGTTTCTAAACACATTATAAATGTAAGAAATGTATTGCTGTTACACGTTACTGTGAACTGTGTAGTACTGGATTGTGGAATTAGACCGTTAAACTGTTTTTCACCATTACTGTGTTCAGGATTTTTTGGGCGGGGCTAAAACGGTGGCTCGATGACGCACTGGAGCCACTGTGCATATAGCCCCTCCCCCAACACTATAATAACTGTTGATGACACACTGGAGCCACTGTGCCATATTAGGGGTGTAACGATATTCAAACCGAACCGAAAAACCGCGATACACCACCCACGGTTCGAACCGCAATCTTCTCATGTCGAACCAAACATGCCCCGCCCCTGCTGCCCGAGCTCAGCTCTCGCTTCACCTTATGCCACAAAATATTTTTTCTTCCTTGACATTAGATTAAATAGTAACTTTTAACAACTAATAAGAGCTGTATTTTTACTAAATATTATTATAATAATTATTTTTACTAAATATTATTATAATAATAATATTTACTAAGTATACACTAACTTTTGTCTTCCAAGTGCATGTCACGTCACTTTGGGTGATCGCTCAAGTTGCTGCATGGTGGAAGGACAAAAAGAGCCAGTTTCCCCATTTAGGCGGGTAGGCAAAATGCTACCTGGAGTCCCAGCAACACTGTCATTTTCGTAGCTTGTTAAAAAATAAAAAAACCTCTCTCACCTCAGAAACCCACTTTCCTGTCCTGTAAGTTATACTGAACTCGTAGCGCACTTTAGTTACACGCACACACACGGTGGTGCACGCCTTATATTAAGAGCGCAATAGAAACTACGAGCATGCAACGTTACGATATCAATATGTAAGTCATGAAATAAAAGTAAAGTACCAATAAATCACATAACAGGTTCGACGTGTGTTAGCCTGGAAGGATTTGCATGCAGTTGTGATGTGTGTTCTGTTTATCAGGAGCAGTTTTCATCTTTCATTAAAGGTCCCATGGCATGAATTTTTTATTTTATTTTATAATGTATTCTGAGGTGTACTTATATTGTTAGTATGATTTTTACATAATAAAATGTTATAATTTAGAAATAAAAGGCATATTTGCCCTGTGGCTGAATGCCCTGTTTCAAGGGGCGTGTCTGCTGTGAGACTTCAGTAAAAAAAACGCCCACTGTTGTGATTGGCTGACATCTTTGCATTTGAAATGAGCAGAGGGAGCGTCGTTTAACGAGATCTACCAGGCACATCAGAGAGATGGATGGACCTGAGTTCACTTCTCATCAGTTCTCTCAGCACGTCTCAGTTCAGTGAACTGTTGTAGTTACTAGCATATACTTCAGGTTATTCGTTTATTTCTAGTCGGAGGGGCTGTCACTCATGTCAGAAAGTTAGTAACTTTAGTAAATTATGGATCAGCGCTGACTCGAGACGCGAACCGTTAAAACGATTCAGTCCAATTTGGTGAACTGATTCGACCGGTTCACTAAAAAGAATCACTAATGTACCAGAGACGGAGCGATTGCTAACAAGTAACGAGTTACGAGTAAGTGTTGATTATAGCATTATATTTATATATTTTCCTATCATATGAAAAGCTTCAGTGACGCACATTAAGATTTCAGCATCAGCCTGAGTGAGAGAAGATAGGAGACGTGCAATATTACGAAGAAGGCAGTGGCGGATCTAGAAAATTTTACATGGGGGGGCAAAGGGGTGGCAAGAGGTCTTGGCAGGGTGGCAGGGGTAGACGGTATGGAAATCCCTATATGTGAATTGCTTTAACAAAACAAACACAAAACCACTTTTAAACTACAGTACTTATTGTTTAATCATGCCCTTACACTCTACAAAGGTTTTTAATTCACAACAGGAATAAGCCCAGTGTTCAAACAAAACAAAACAGTAAACTGTATACTTCAGCTACTTTCTTCAACTACTCTTGCCTGCAAAAGTCAATATGTGAAAACCTCTGGTTATCCTTGTTTTACATTACACTGTAGAGCCATGTAGCTAATAAGTAGCCTATATAACAAACATAAAATCAGAAAGATTTATCACATGCACACACCAGTTATGTTTAGACTACTTAATCCAATTGTATTTAATAATAATAATAATTTGTTACATTTATATAGCGCTTTTCTATTTGTTATTTCCCCAGTTGTAAACTGGTTTCATTGCTGTGATATCTGAGAGGAATTGGATTTAATAGGACTGCTTAGCTAAATCAAATGTAAAAAAATAAATAATTGCATCACAATAAGTGTATTGTGATTGTCACTAACATTTTAGTAACAACTGAATTTTATTAGGTTTAGTGACAACATGTTACAGTGTTTACATGGTACAATTTCTGGTAAGCTATACGCTTTTTTTGTTATTTCAATTAAATTAAATTATTGTGATTTGATTTAATATTGACTAATTTGGATAAATATTAGGCACACAAGATGCACCTAATCTCAAGAAAAAACAACTCACCTAATGCTGTACAAACATACACAGAGCCCTATCAGCTGGCAGTGTTATTTAAGGTTAAAAATAACTCAAATTACATATAATGCGTTTTTTATTATAATAACAACTTTATTTAATGATATAAATAAAAATATAATAAATATGTAATATAGTACACCACACATATTTAGCAAAATACTCTCTAGCTCTTTTTTCTAGCCAACTAATGTGCTATAGCATATTATGGTCATTAAATGGCTTTCCTGAGGTAAATGTTATGTGACAATAGTTCTCCAGTTGTTTTATTGACCCTTTTGTTAGATTGATTGATCGATATTATGTCTGAGGAATATACATTTAGGTAAGTTAAGGCTACTGTTTCTTTCAACATTGTTCATTCGTGTATTAGCTAGAGATGATCGGTCGTGCAGCTAGGGATCTGTCACGTAACATTTACAAGCGCCAAAACGGCATTTATTGTTTGAATTTCGTAATAAAAGTGACAGAATCTGAGAGCTGAGATTTTTTTTCTATCATAAGTAACCTGCTCTGTCTGGTCTGTCGGTGTCCTCTTTGCTTCGCGATTTTTCTGTGCATGAGAAAATGTATGTCTGGCGTGAGAGCGTGAAAAGTGTCAATTGCGTGTGTCTCACGGTGAATGCGTGAGATTTGGCAGTTATGAATCCAATATTTTTATATTTTTATTGAGCTGTTCTTGTCTTTACTAAAAATCTAAATTAGGCTAATCAAAGGGAAGAGTGCTCTTGCGAATCACAACCGCTGATTTTGGCTAACGTAATAGACTTGCTGTTTTTGCTGATGCTGAATCGTCTTTAGCATACAATACATTAATTACAAATGTAATTTTAAGTTAAGCGTGTGTTTAAACTACACCTGGAGAAACTCACTTCACCTTCAGGGGCTCTGGGGCAGCTCAGTCTCTCCAGTGGGTTTGTAGGGCCACCGCACCGCAGCAGACTCGCTGTCGCTGTGTGAGAGCCAGACTGAGCGAACGCCGCTCTGCACGTTTGAATCAGGGACGTAGCTAGTATTAGAGGGCGGGGGGAGGGGTATTTTATGTATTTTAATTTTAATACATTTAAAATAAAAAATTAAATGGTTTACTTTTGGTAAATGTATTGGACATACTGGTGGGTTGTTTTTACAAGTACAGTTTTTGGATCATCAAAGTTAGGGGGGCAGCTGGGGGGGCAAGGCTCTAGAGTGGGGGGGCACCTGCCCCCCCTTGCCCCCCTGTAGATCCGCCCATGGAAGAAGGAAAAAAGAGTTTTTAACAACAGAAGAAATGTGGGATGCAAAATATAGAGATGAGTCAAATAAGACACCAAGATTACGGACAGATGAGGAAGGCCTAACATAATCCCCATCAATTTCAAAGGACAGGTCTATCCTTTTTACTGAGGTTGCAGAGCCAATAATCAGTATTTCAGTTTTGTTATTATATAGTTTAAGGAAATTCAAGGACATCCAATGCTTGATATCCCTGATACATGCAGTGAGTGAGTCAGGCAAGGATGGCCTATCAGAGCTGGTGGTGAGGTAAATTTAAATGTCATCAGCATAGCAATGAAACTGAAGTCCATGCCTGCGTATAATGTTACCAAGTGGATGTATATAAATGATAAACAGAAGTGGACCAAGAACTGAGCCCTGAGGAACACCCTGTGAAAGTGGAGCAGTGGCAGATTCATAGCCTTGTATGGTGATACAATATTTTCTGTCGCTGATGTAGGAGATGAGCCAGGAAAGAGCTGAACCAGTGATACCGATATCAGAAAGGCAAGAAATTAGTATGTCATGGCAAACTGTGTCGAAAGCAGAGCTAAGACTCCAAAGAATCAAGATGTTTATTAACCCTGAATCCATAGACAGAAGAATATCATTAGCCACACGAAGAAGAGCAGTTTCAGTGCTATGTGACGAGCAAAATCCTGACTGAAAAGGTTCAAATAGGCCATTAGCATTTAAGTATGATCTCAATTGTGAAGCCACAACTTTTTCAAAAATTTTACTTAGGAATGGTAAATTTGAGATTGGCCTATAATTATTCATGTTTAGATGGTCGAGACTAGGTTTCTTAAGAATGGGGGTCATGGCAGCCAGTTTTAATTTTGCTGGAACAATAGCAGATGTTAAACTAGAATTTATAAAATGTGTTATGAAAGGTTCAAGTTCACAAACACACCTCTTAAGCAAGACCGTAAGAGTAGGGTCAAGCTGGCAGGATGTAGAGTTGGACTTCACAACTAGATCACTTATGGCAGCAGAAGTAGTGAGAGCAAAAGCAGAGAGAGTTTGTGGAATGAGCCGAGTCAGCTGACATCAAGTGAACATTTGAGTCAGTTGTATGAGAGGTGTCTTTGGAAATGGATGTAGTGATTGACTTCCATTTGTCTGAAAAGTAATGTGAAAAATTATTCACAAGCACCTCAGAGCCAGAAATAACATGTTGAGGAGGATTAATGAGATTGTTGACCATAGCAAACAGAGATTTTGGCCTGCACATGGAATTGTTAATAGTAGATGAGAAATATGAGGATCTTGCAGCATTGAGGGCTGTACGGTAGTTGAGCAAGTGTTTCTTCATAGCCAAAGAGTGCACAATGAGTCCTGTAAAGTCTTTCCAAGCGACGACCCATAGCTTTCATAGCTCTGAGTTCAGGAGTGAACCAGGGTGAAACACGTGCAGAAGGAACCAGTCTAGTTTTAACAGGAGCATGTATCTCAAGTATTTGGGAAATGGTATTATTATAAATGCTGCAGATTTCTGAAGGACATTTGGATAGTAAACAATCTGACAAGGCAGAAGCCCTTAGTGAATTAGAGAAAGCGGATGGGTCCACAGAACAAATTTTTCGATAAGTGAGCATTTTTTTACAGGCGATATTGATGCTGGGAAACTGAAACTGAAGTTTATGAGTTTGTGCTCTGAAAAAGCAAAATCAGTTCCACTAACTAGAATATTATATAAGCCAGATGTACATATAAGGTCCAGTGTATGACCCTTAGAGTGAGTAGCAAATTTACATGTTGCGCTAAGTTGAAACAGTCCAGAACAGACATCAATTCATTGTATTGCAGAGTTTTCATGCATGTTGAAATCACCAAGAAAAATTACAGATAATTAGCACAGACAAGAGTAAGTAACTCATTTATCTCAGAGAAAAAAATCGGAATTCATTTTTGGAGGTCGATAAATTAGGATTACAGCCATTGATGTGTTGCCAGTCATTTTCAACGCAAGGTATTCAAAAGATGCAACGCCATGGAACTCAAGTTTTGATATTGTGATACTCTCATGACAAACTACAGCTAACCCTCCACCTCTACGATGGAGACGAGGTTGAGAGAAATATATGTACCCAGGTGCTGTTAAGAGGTTTAAATGTAAAAAGTCATTGGGCACCTGCCAGGTTTCTGTCAAAAGTCCAGGTTTGTATTAATGATAATGTCATTGATACAAAGAAGACACACGGAAGCACGGGTGTTAGTGCAGATAACCGGAATACTATTCGAAGACGAATAGTGATACGTCTGAAGTTTCTTCCGCGAACGGTATATGTAGCGGGGTCTGCGTAGAATCCCAAGTTGTTCACACCATGTATAGGTGTCCGGAGCTAAGCGGAGAGATAGGAGAAAGTTGAGCCGAAGAAAATTGCAGAGCCATCTCGGGAGAGGTCACTTTATTAACATCAACCAAAAATAGTACAAAAAGACCAACGAACAAAACCGGCAAGTGGTTTCGCGTCAACATGACAAAACCAATGGGACCCACACAACAATTATCGGTTTAACTACGTTAGCCAGAACCGTACTAAATCCACAGAAGGGAGGGCTACCCAACCATACAAAGGATTGACACCACAAAAATGATAAAGAGAGTGGAGACTCACTGTATCAGATGTCGCGAAGGATATGGATTGGATGGAGAGGGCTCGCAGCCGATCAGTGCGACAGGATAATAAAGAAGGCCAGGTTAGTCATCCAAAGTTAACTGAGTAAAGAGAGAGTAGTCCAGAAAAATAATCCATGTAATCACGGTGTGTCAAGTCCAGCCGAAAACATATCCAAAAACGAATCAACAAACAAACAGACAGACAGGTACCAGCGTGAAGCAGCAGCACAAACGCACCAGCGTTTTCACACCAGAAGTGACGAAGCCAGTCCAGGAGGCTGATTATGTTCCTTACCTGCTTTGTAAGTCAGAGGGCCATCAGCCCCATCAGCACCTTGCTGATTTTGGCTAGTTGTAGCGTTCCTTCGGGCAACCGATAAAATTTCCGATGGACTCGTATATCGTGTCTGAAAAAATAGGCCAGCTGGTCCATCTCATTTCATCCAGTACGCCACATTTTTGACGGTTGTTTACAAGTAGCTCCATGGAGTCCATCATACTGGGGGTCAGGAGTATTGGGACCTTTCTGTCTCGCTTGCCTCTAATTTTGATGTGCTGGAAGTGCTGACAGAGCTTCGGCTCAACTTCAGATAAAGCATCAGCGACATCGGAAAGTAAAACAGATGTGTTCCGGAGAAGATATGAATCCAACCTCATTTTCGAAACTTCTCCTGCGATCAAACAGATTTACTTCACACAGAGTTATTTGGGCAAGATTTGACCAGTTCTTCTGACTGTTTTCAAGTTTGAGCTTTTCTTGGTACAGTTTAGTTTGATTGCTGAGATGCATGTGCATTTTTTTAACACCCCCAGTAAAAGGGAGAAGTTCTGGAGAGTCCCATATCGCTTCATTAAGCGTCTTCAAGGCTGAGGCGGACACACATTAATTCCATTTTGGGGTATGCATTTGCTTTAATATTTTTACATTATTTACCAACCTGTGTGTTCCTCAATTTCTTCATGTTTCACTCTCAATGTTTCTTCAATCTTCACGTCTTCACTCTCCTCTTTCTCTGTTTGTTCCTCAGTTTCTTCATCTTTCACTCTCAATGTTTCTTCAATCTTCAGGTCTTCTCTCTCCTCTTTCTCTGTTTGTTCTTCAGTTTCTTCATGTTTCACTCTCATTGTTTCCTTAATCTTCACATGTTCACTCTCCTCTTTAATAAACTCCATCTTTATGTAGACGTGGATCTCAGTCGCTTCACCAGGAGTTTTTCTGTGTTTGAAAACTCTGTCCTGTTTAAGATGAGAATAATTAACAGAAACAAATCCACACAAAATCTCTGAGATTCTCAATCAGCTCTAGTTCAGTAGTTCTGTTAATGGACTTAAATCACCTGATTAGACAAAACACTCAAAACTAACAACAAATTAATAAAAGAATGCAAATTATAAAATTAGACAGACCCTTAATGTGTTAGTTTAGCTATTTAATGATTTGTAGAAATAGAGCACTTCAAATTGTGCTTCACTTGTTCAAATTTAAGACAATAAAAAGTCATAAATAGTATAACAAACACAAATTATCATTTTAACTGGCCTTGAATTTGTGTCTGTAAAAACAGAGGCGCTGTGGTCTGGATATAAGCAGATATCTGTAGTTTGAGAGTGTAGAGCGACTGAGCAGGTTAGATTCAACACTCAAACAACTTTTTTGTCTACTTTATCATATTCATCATCATTTATTAGTTTATGGCTTTAAAATGGGAAAAGTGATACAAATAAAGTCAATAACTTTTGAAAGTTTGTGAAGATTTCATGTAAAATAAATGGACTAATTCATACAAATGAATGATAATGTAGATATTTGTGCAAACAGATAAGTTAGCTCAATGATAATGAGCAGCAGCAGAATACATTCCTAAGAAAGTAATATCTCATAACAAGAAATGAGTTCCATGGTGGAGCGATGAATGCTCTATGTCAATTAAAGAAAGAAATCAAGCATTCAAAAAATGTCAGGAATAATAGAATATGGATAATTTAGTAGAATACATTATATAGTGGCTATAGTGAGAAGAACTATTAAATCGACAAAAAGAAATGGAGAAACTACTGTTCAAATATTGGTAGAGAAACTGACCTTGGAGAGGTATTGAATATGGTTAAGAAAATGTGTGGGAAAAGAGTTTATAAGTCAATTCCAGTACTTTAGAAAGGGGATGAAATAGCTGTTACCGAAAAGGAAAAAGCTGATTTACTAGGTAAGGTATTTTCAGGAATACATAGTGGTAGTCATACTGACTATCAAAAGGAAAAGAAAGAAGAAATGTTAAGAGGAAATAGGCAGCTAATTATTGAAAAGAAAGATGAGAATATCCCTTTAGATTTGGAATTTAATTTGATGGAGCTAAAAAAGAGCCATTATAGGATCTAAAAATTCAGCCCCAGGACAAGATCAGCTGTGTTATACCATGTTTCATCATCTGCCAGAAGAAGCATTAAATTATTATAAATTAAATATGATAAAGCATTCTGGAATTATTTAATACAATTTGGCGAGAATGTGAAGTTCCTGGACTGTGGAAAAGAACAATTATATAAAAAAGGGATTATTAATAGTCATCAATGTGGTTTTAGAAAAGGTAGGTCAACTACAGATACTATGATTAAAATAAGCAATGAAATGAAAAGGAAGAGAATATTACAGAATTCAAAAATCTATTAAAATTAGATAATTTAATAATAGAAACAGAAGAGAGGAAATAATTTTCACAAGACTAAGGTTAGGACATACTAGACTTAATAATACGTTATTTCTTATGAGTAAAATAAACACTGATAAATGTAAGGTATGTGATTTGCAAAGAAAATGTAAAACATGTTTTAATAAAATGTAAAACATTTTATGAAGAAAGAGAAAACTTTAAAGAATGTGTTATCAAATTAGGGAGGGAATGGGATATTAAAGGTATTCTAGGTATAGAACATTCCCAAAGTGAAGTTGTTGAAGTTTTAATGAAGTTTATGCATGAAACTGGAGTAGTTTTTAAAATTTAAGAAGTTATAAATAAAGCCATGCTTTTACATACTCCAATATAGTAGGTGGCGGTATGCACATTTACCGCTGTTTTGTAACCCGCCTTAAAACTAAAAGAAGAAGTAGATGCAGCAGAGTCTGAACAGGACTTTTATTTTGGCTTTTATTATGACGTCATAAGGCTGCGCCGCGCTCCTGCATCTGTTGTGATTCTGCTGAAGAAAGGTTTGTGTTTTAAGCTTTTAAAGTAATAGAAACAGAAGTCACACAGCATGAATGATGTATTATTAAACGTAACACTGCATTGCTTTATCTAACATTTATCAGCGTTGTGTGAGTAAAGTAACAGAATAAACTCATGAGTAACAGAAGGAGCGGTTCATTTCGCTCTTTATGGTGAATCAGTTCAAACATGAGTTCAGTCTCTGAGTGACGAGAGAACCGGAGCTTTAGACTCTCCGAGTCAATTGAACCGCTTGATTCAAAACAAATGATTCAGTGAATCGAAGCGCGCTGTTTCTATTTCTATCTCGATTTTTTTTTTTTACAAATCATTAAATAGCTAAACTAATATATTAAGGGTCTTTATAATTTGCATTATTATATTAATCTATAGTGTTAGCTTTTAGTGTTTTGTGGTCATTTAGGTCCATCACTCTGACTAATGAATAGCGATATAATTTTGGCAGAAACAGACTTCATCAGTGTTGTGCGTGAACGAGTTCAAAAGAACGCGTTCATTGAACACGCTCATTTTTTCGTGAACGTTGAACTGAACGCAACACATTTTTTAATAAAGAACTTGAACGTGAATTAGTTCACATTATGTGTCATGAACGGCAGACATCACTGTAAATGAACGTTGGAATTTGTTTTCCATTGAAAACTGAGTGACATCTGTTTTCTCTTTTGAAACGCAACGAGAGAAAGTTCCTCCCTCCTGTATTCTCGCTGGTGCCGCTTAAATCATGTATCACCAGACAGAAATGGTTTTGACATTGTGTGCGCAATGCATTGCGGGCAACGTAGTGTCCGGCTGAGAATATTGAATAGCATACTGGCTTCCGCACAACGTTACCCGTGATGAATTGCAGCAGAGCGGGGTAGGCATAGCAATGCCGCGTAGCAGGCAACGACGAGAGCGCGGACTCCACGGAGGGCTAGAGGAGCGAGAGAGAGAGAGACAGACCAAAGACGAGAGTGAGAGAAAGCGCTGCAATTAAAAAAAAAATGGCTAGTGGAAGTGATGGCACGGAGACGGACACCGACAATTGCAGTGTCATGAGCAAATGTCTACAATGAGCAGCTTCAAAGAACGTATAGTGATTTCTAGCTCGTAGTGTGAAAAAAAGTATTTATTTGAATATCTCACGAAAAAAGTAAAATGAACTGAACTTTGAACTAGTTCAGAATTAAAATTGTGAACTTTGAACGTGAACTGTTCACTTTGAGCATGTATGAACTGAACTTGAACTAGTTCAGAAAAGCTGTGAACTGGCACAACACTGGACTTCATGATAATACAATATTCTTTCAAAGAAATATGACACTTACATTTAAGACATACTCAAAAGCTGACCATCAGAATTCAACAACTGACCAACTAATAATATATTAGACTCAAACCAATGTCTTGAAAATATTTTTGTTGTTGGTGTGTGATATACTTATTATTCCAAATAAAAAAGGAGTGAGAGAAAAACCAAACACGGCATCAAAAGGACCTGTTAAAATTAGATCAATTAGAGGTGTTTTGTTAATATCAAAACTGCATCTAAGAAAAAAGTTGATTAAATAAATGGTTATTCAGCAATTATTTTTAATAATTAAAAGTCTCAAAAATTTTGTTTTTAGATAAACTTGATTTAATTAATGATGAATGCAGTGATTCCTTCTCTTTTTGTTTAAATCTCTTCTCCTCCATCTAAATTAGTTTAGGTTAATATGTTTCTCTCATTTGAGTGGGAATATTTTTGGGGATTTCTCAGTGGGTATTGTGTAACAAATAAAACCAAAGAAGTGTCATTTAACATTGTTCACAGAATATATCCTGAGAAACACACATTAGATGCGAGATGTCTCAATTTATAAGAGTTAAAATGAACTGCAATCTAGTCTTAATTTGGTCATTTTTAACTTTATTCAAATGAATGACTTTTCAAAAAGAAATGTATATTATTGATTTGTTTTTGTTATTAGGAAAACGTTATATTCATCAAACTAAATGGAATAACTCCAAACCCAAGTTTGCTCATTTTCAAAAAAAAAAGTCTGAAATGAATTTAACATGTTTGTGATGCCCTTTCATTTTGAGTTCAACTTTTTTTGTTTCTTTTTATTTGAATCTATACTTACAAAATGTGAAAATGTGTCAAGAAACTTGCTGTTGAATTCTGTAATTTTGAAAGTTCAATTAAAATAAAACAAACTATCACTGGCCAGTGGGCCAAACTACTGAACTAGGAGAGCTTTTCTTTCTGTTAATTATTCTCATCTTAAACAGGACAAACACAGAAAAACTCCTGGAGAAGCGACTGAGATCCACATGACACTGTTATAAAGATGGAGTTTATTAAAGAGGAGAGGGAAGACCTGAAGATTGAAGAAATATTCAGAGTGAAGCATGAAGAAACTGAGGAACAAACAGGTTGGTTTCATTCTCAAAGCTGAATTATGAGCTAGTATTGTGTTGGTCCCCCTTTTGCTGCCAAAACCGCCCTGACCCGTCGAGGCATGGACTCCACTAGACCCCTGAATATGTTAGCAGCAGATCCTTTAAGTCCTGTAAGTTGTGAGGCTGGGCCCAGAGTCCTGCACGGGTCCGATTTCGTAAACCCGCACCCGCCCGTACCCGCAGTGCTCAAAACCGCATCCGACCCGTTTTCCGACAACAGCACTAAATAAAATCCGCACCCGACCCGCACCCGCAATAAAATCAGTTTAGCATATCACATTATAGACACACTTACAAAAATGTTATTGCCAGCATACAGAAGTTATCACACAACCATTAACACAAGGACAACTTCTGCCGGGACATTCTAAAACGCATGTAGGTAAGACACTGTTAAACTCAGTAAACATAATACTAATAACGTATACTATGTACAAAAAAATCAGATGATCCTAGAATATGAACGAAACGCGTTTAATTACACGTTAAGCGTTTTCCTCCCATAGAAAACCATTATAAGAAAACTCTTAACGTGGCTTAATGTAGGCTACTAGACAGTGTTATTAAGAGACCAAACTCAGGAAACATGACAAAAATACTTATGGATTGAACTGCGTGTGCTTGGTTTGTTACCACAGTTATCTGCGTGCTTCCTCAGCGATGAACTTCCACATTTGTGGCTATCTTTAACTCCTCAGGATCCATCTTGACGACTGCAGTGCAGGCAGGCCACAAATAAACTGATATTTTATCAGTAAGAAGAAACTAAATTATTTTATCAACTTGAAATACAGGCAAGGCAAATTTTTGTATAATGCATATTTTTAGGAACACATCTACAATATACATATATTTTTATATAAGGCCTATATTCGTTTGCACGTGACTGTTTAAAACCCATGTTTAGACCCGTGTTCTCCCTTGTCCGGCCAGACCCGCACCCGTACCCGACACAGTTAGGATGTTTTTCACCCGTTTCAGCAATATTCGCGGGTCACCCGTCGGGTACAAAGTAACGGCAGGACCCATGGTTTCCCAGCAGAACATTGCCCAAAGCATCACTGCCTCCGCCGGCTTGCCTTCTTCCCATAGTGCACCTGGTGCCATGTGTTCCCCAGGTAAGCCACGCCTTCTTCTCATAGTGCAACTGGTGCCATGTGTTCCCCAGGTAAGCAACACACACACCCGGCCATCCACGTGATGTAGAAGAACACGTGATCATCAGACCAGTCCATCTTCTTCCATTGCTCCGTGGTCCAGTTCTGATGCTCACCTGCCACTGTTGGTGCTTTGGGCGGGGTCAGGCGTCAGCATGGGCACCCTGACTGGTCAGCGGCTGTGCCGCCCCATACACAACAAACTGAGATGCTCTGACACCTTTCTATCAGAACCAGCATTAACTTTGTCACAGAGAAGACAGAGATTGACAGAGAAGCATGATTGGTCATTCCAGAGAACACGTCTCCACTGCTCTAGAATCCAGTGGTGGCGCGCTTTACCCCACTGCATCCCACACTTTGCATTGCACTTGGTGATGTAAGGCTTGGATGAGCTGCTCGGCCATGGAAACCCTGAAGCTCTACACACTAGGTGCGTTGACATGGAGCACTGTAATCGGTTTAAAAGTCCAATCCGAATGAAAATGCTCCATATAAACACCTCAATCGGAATAAAAATGGCCAAACCGAATGAAATTGTAATTGGTTTGAGAGGGGTGGGATAAACCTTTTCATGAACCGATCAAACGAAAAAATCCACAATCTGATCCGATTACTCTGAGTGCACGTCTTTCTGTGACGTGATATACAGCGCGCGCCTCCACAACTGAAGAGCGCGCGCCGCGCTCACACCAGGTTAATGTTGACAAGAGAGGAAAGTTCATTTTTCTGAGGTATTAAACTTTTTATTTCGTAACATGTTATGAACATGATGTTGGAATAATGACACAGACATAGCCTGGCTAAACCATCTCATCTTGACAGCGTTTGTCCTAGGCTTCAACTGCGCCTGACAGAATAATTTATTTTTCTGAGGTGATTCTTACACTTTACGACAAATAATAAATAGCTTTTTTAAAACTGTACGTTATAAGTCCTGGTGGCCGTTGAGAGTTGCCATTTCAACGGGGAACATTCAAGCTGCTGGAGAACATGTCAACATTTCTCTGTTTCTCATAAGTTAGATTTAAAAAAAAGTTCAACAACTGCTTCAAATTGGTTAAGTAACATTACCCACAGTCTACTTTAATTACTTTTGTTAATATTTATACCTTTGTGATTATGGTATCTTTCCTTAATCATCTGAAATATCTATGTTTAATAACTGTTACTAGTAATGATGCTGAACAGGTCTTGAATGCTATTTCATTCATGTTTCACCGTACATCCTATGTTTTTATTAATCATTTGGGTGCATTTTATTGTTAATTTTGTGTTTTTCAAAATGAATGAATTGAATTAATTTTGATTCCGCATTCATCATTCACAGCTGTTGAAATAGCCATTGAATAGGACATAAATTAGGTTAAACTACTGCATGTCCACCCACAGAAAAATAAGTAAATAAAAAAATTACCAACACAGAACTATTGATCCATGATACGTAACGAATCTGAGGCGGCAGACAAACTGTGTGCACGTCACAAAATGATTCTGACTGAAAGTCAGCACATGTAAACACCAGATCGGTTAAGATAACGTCTCATGTAAACAGTCCACTGAATCTTTCAATCGGAATGATTTTAATCGGAATGACAAAAAAGTGCTCATGTAAACGTGGCTACTGTTCTTGAGCTCATCTGAAGGCCACATGAAGGTTGGAGGTCTGTAGATATTGACTCTGTAGAAAGTTGGCGACTTCTGCACACTGTGACCCTTAGCATGCGCTGACCCCGCTCTGTGATTTTACGTGGCCTAAGACTTCGTGGCTTAGTTGCTGTTGTTCTCAATTGCTTCCACTTTGTTATAATCCCACTAACAGTTGAGCGTGGAATATTTAGTAGTGAGGAAATTTCACTAATGGACTTATTGCACAGGTGGCCACCGATCACGGTACCATGCTTGAGTTCACTGAGCTCCTGAGAGCGGCCCATTCTTGCACAAATGATTGTAGAAACGTCTGCATGCTTAGGTGCTTGATTTATACAGTTGTGGTCATGAAGTGATTGAAACACCTGAATTCAATGATTTGCAATATAGTCTATATATTTTGCATTTCACACATCGCTGATCTGCATTAAATTGTTTTTTAGTTTTTTTTTGCAACAGGATGTTTTCAATGCTACAATGTATGTACAAAGTATAAGTTATTTTAACACTTTTGAAAATATTGCAACGTCTTTGAGTTGGCCAAAAGATAGTTGTTGCAATGCAAATTGGCTGGGAAAGCTTTAGAGGTTTATTCAACCCCTGTCTTTAGAGACAGCCTTAAGTACAGTGTGGTTAAGCTAGCCATACTCAAGGGTTATGAGTTAGTCCCAGAGGTCTACAGGCAGCAGTTTTGTAAGAAAAACGCCAGTCAAACATACTTTGAATTCACCCGAGACAAGGGAATTATTTTTGATAGATGGTGTACTTCTAGCAAAGTGGAGTTTTACATCACTTTTTGTTACTTTAAGATTTAAAGTGTCTTCCAGAGAGGATGATACTGTATTTAAATGAACAAAAATTAACGACATTGTTTCAGACAGTGGCGTTAGCAGACAAATTTGGGCTCATGCACTGAAATGTTTTTTATTCAGCAAGTGTCAAAAAGAGTTCTTTGATGGCGCTGAACTGAGTTGTGAAAAGCCCAAAGAAATGCGAGTGTTTTTACTGCTGTAAGCAGGGTTCCCACGCTTCTTGAAAGTACTTGAAAGTTCTTGAATTTCAGACACATGGATTCAAGGCCTGGAAAGTACTTGAAAACAAACACAGGTCCTTGAAAGTGCTTGAATTAAGCATGAACTGCATTTTGTTAGAGTAGCATTGTGCTATTACAAACATTGGCCTTCATGCGCTGCCAAAGCCAGAACAAAACAGCGCTACGAATCCACATCTCTGAGTTTTCAAGAATATATCACTTCAAAATTCTCTATTTATATCCTTTTTGACCACTGCAGGGCACAGTACGGTTGCGCGTTGCTGTAATTTGGATGCATTTTAAAGATCTAGCCTAGTATTTACAAGTATTTTCATCACCGCTCAAAAAATAAAAAGAAGAAAAGCACTTCAACATTTGAAATGCGGCATTATTATGGCAGCAGTTATATATGTTAAATATTATATATGTGCAGGTCTTAAAAGCCTTCAAATTGATGTTTAAAAAGGTACATGTACAGGTGATTTAACCTCTTATCTATGCACCGGTTCGTGGGGCGGTTGACGTGAGTGGGCGTGTCTGTACTTTTATTTACTTTTGCTTTATACAAAATATTCAATCAACTATCACAAACTATGCATCATTTGAAAGCTAAAACACTCAAGATTCATGTTCTGAACTTGTTTTTGCAATAAATACACCAGAGAGGAAAGGGTTAAATGAAACGCTAAAGGACCAGCCATGTAAACATTAGCATAATATTAGCGGTACTCCTCTTTCATCTCCTGTCGTTCAGATCAGATCGGACGAATCCAATAAACACCCGCATACATCTCCGTGTAAAGGTCCACTCTTCAAAATGCATCCCACTTTTTAATCCAAAACAACGAAAAAATAGAAAAAAAACCAAAAAATCCTCCGTTGTTTGCAAGAGAGTTTTGAGTTAGCGTAATCAATCATGTCCATTTTCAATGAAATATCGATTCTAATCCGTTTCTGGCAAACTCCCCCTGCAAGAATAGTCTCTTCCACGTAAAATGAATCCTCCCTCGTCTCTCTCTTTCAATCAGAGACTCTCCTGTGATGCATCATATAGAGGAAGCGCCTTACAGGCTTGGTGAGCTGTCAATCATTGCGCCCATGGTTTTCGTTAGATAAAGACACTCGGTGCCTAGCCAATGCCTTTCCAACAAAGGTTTGATTGATGGACTTAGTAACCAATCAAAAGGCATTATCTTGCGCAGTTTATGTAAGTAGGATTTGGTGAATACTACTAGTGCTTACGGTTTCATAACACCGGCACGCTGTCTATGGCGCCTGCTAGTGTTCAGGGCAGAAACTGCAGTGGAGCGCGCAGACTCTGACTGACACTTCTTATCAGCTAAATGAGTTTTTTTACACTTTGTAATTTCTGTAAATAGTTGCTTTAGTTTTTCAGTAACTGTTTATCCATTATAATTAGCAGTTTATTGCAGATTTATTTGAATGAAAAACTACTCTTTACAATTGCAAATGTTCTGAAATAAATGGCCTTTTTGAAAGGACGCCTAGACTTTTCTTGACATAAAAGCTTACAGAAGCTACATTACTGAGAGAATCATCCTCATATTTGAATCATGACATGATTAGACATTCAGTTTTATATTTAAGTTATTTTCAGGCTCTTAACATTAAATTCTCATATTTTCTTCCCTAAGTGAAAAAAAAGAAGAATAAAAGTGAGTCACTTACATGTATATTACTCTGTTCCCATATTACTTTGAGTTATTATGACTCTTGGGTAGCAACATTGCAAGTGTCTAGTTTAAAATAAGACCAGATTTATGAATGTAGACCATAGGGTTTAAGAGCTGCAGACATTTTCATTTTGGTATGTCGTTTTCAAAAAATTCTCAAAAATAGGGGTGCAGGTTAAGAGGTTAAAATAAATAATTTTACATATTTTTAATGCCTAACAATTAACTTGTCCATATCTTTTCATTTAATTAGAAAATTCATGTATACAATATTATCTCTATATTTCGATGTTTTAATTAAGTAATGATTTATAAAAAAGAAAACTAAAACTAGTGTGAAATAAATGTTAAAAGCAGGAATAAGAGAGCTGCAAACCGCATCTCTTGTTAAAACTCGCTTGCTCTTGTACACCAGCCTCTTTCCTCATTGGATTTAAAAAAAGTCACATGCCCCTAAAATTGTATTTTAGTTGTTAGTATATGCCTTAGCATTACTGCATTAATGATAGACACAGGTACAGTAGGCATTTGATATACTGTCCAGATTGTCAGTAACACACCCACCTTTATCGTACTTATTGTGCTTGATTTAAAATAAAAGGTGCTTTAAAAAGTCCTTCAAAGTCCTTGAATCTGGTGTTCATGAAAGAGTGAGAACCCTGTGTAAGAAAGGACATGTTATAGCAGAGTGTTTGTCCCTGAAGCAGCAGCAGGCTCAAACAAAAGAGATTGCTTTTGTTAATGTGGTTAATCAGTGTGCATTTTGAAATGACTAAAGATGAAGTCAACAGTCTCTACCTACCATTTCTTTTTAAAGACACAAACAAAACAACAACTATCAGTAATCAGTTCTCACCCACGCGCACTGTGGATTTTAGATCAGCCACATCCACAACCGAAGTATCTAAACTTCTACTCTCCAGCCATCCTACCACCTGTCCTCTTGATCCCATTCCCTCACACCTCCTTCAAGCCATCTCTCCTACACTCCTACCAGCACTCACACACATCATCAACACATCTCTCTGCACCGGCATTTTCCCTACCACATTCAAGCAGGCTCGGGTAACTCCACTGCTTAAGAAACCCACATTAAACTCATCACTCATAGATAACTACAGACCTGTCTCTCTCCTACCATTCATAGCAAAAACTCTAGAACGAGTTGTTTTCAACCAGGTTTCCTCCTTCCTCCCACAGAATAATCAGTTGGACGTCAACCAATCAGGTTTCAAAAGGGGCCACTCCACAGAGACCGCATTACAGTCGGTCACTGAAGTCCTGCGGATAGCTAAAGCTGAGTCCAAATCATCAGTCCTCATCCAGCTCGATCTATCTGCTGCCTTTGACACGGTCAATCATCAGATTCTTCTGTCCACCCTCTCATCTCTGGGCATCACAGGGACTCCGCTCCTTTGGTTTGAGTCTTATCTCACAGGTAGGTCTTTCAAAGTTGCCTGGAGAGGAGAGGAATCCGAAGCACATCAACTGACCACGGGGATTCCTCAGGGCTCAGTGCTTGGACCTCTCCTCTTCTCCATCTACACTACTTCATTGGGACCCATCATTCAGGCACATGGCTTCTCATACCACTGCTATGCTGATGACACTCAGGTCTACCTTTCTTTTCAACCAGACGACCCCACAGTAGCTGCACGAATCTCCAGCTGTCTGGCTGACATCTCTGCATGGATGAGAAAACACCACCTGCAGCTCAACCTGGCAAAGACTGAGTTTCTCATCTTCCCCGCCAGTCCCACTAAACAACATGACTTCACCATCCAGTTAGGTACATCCTTGATTTCCCCATCAAAGTCAGTCAGAAATCTTGGAGTAACATTTGATGACCAGTTGTCCTTCAAAAAATTTCTAAGACAGCTCGCTCGTGCAGGTTTGCGCTCTACAACATCAGGAAGATCAGACCGTTCCTAACAGAACACGCAACACAGCTTCTTGTCCAGGCCCTGGTTATTTCTAGACTTGACTACTGCAATGCGCTTCTGGCTGGACTCCCCTCTTGTGCGATCCAAACACTTCGAATGATCCAGAATGCAGCAGCACGTCTTTTCTTCAATGAGCCCAAAATGACCCACGTCACACCTCTCTTCATCTCTCTGCACTGGCTACCTCTCGCATCAAGTTTAAGGTGCTGACCCTTGCCTACAGATCCACCACGTGCTCAGCTCCTGCATACTTTGACTCGATTCTACGACTCCACACCCCCACCAGAAGCCTTCGTTCAATTAAGGAGCAACGGCTTGTGGTACCATCACAGAGAGGCAAAAAATCCCTTTCCAGAACATTTTAATTCAACGTTCCCAGCTGGTGGAACGATCTTCCCACCGCCATCCGAAACGCAGAATCATTGACAACATTCAAAAGTCAACTAAAACTCAGCTCTTCCGTGACACTTAACCTCATAAAAAAAACTACCACAAATAAACGTTCTTTTCCTCTTTCTTACCCTTTTTTCCCTCCCTACTCTAGCCTGTCCATTGAGCTATGTACACAGTCTCAGTATTTCAGGCACTTGTTGCGCTTACTTGACTCTTCATGACCAATCGCTTCTTGTACTCCCAAGTTGTAAGGCGCTTTGGATAAAAGCATCTGCTAAATGCGTAAATGTAAAGGGTATGTATCGCTTTTAGGTAAGGAGGAAGATTAGGTAGAAGTGTGGGTGTTAAGGGACATGGACGCTGCTCAGTCTTTTGTGTGTGCAGATGTTTTGTCCTTTTCAGATCAAACATCAGTTGGATCCTGTAGACTTGTACAGAGTTTCAGCATGGAGGTCATGAGAGTCCCAGTTTCCTGTATTCATCTACAGACAGACGTCTTGTCTGGTTTTGTGGAGGTAGAATTATGCCCTGTTTTACTGGTGAAAGGTGTAGCCGTCATTTTAGGTAACGATTTGGCTAAAAGGGAAAGTAATACCTCCATTAGAAGTAGTTGACTCCCTGTCGACAGAGCATAGCTCTGATGAATTGTTTCAGAAATATCCAAATGCGTTTGCGTTGTGTGATCACATGCTCAAGGAAAGATAGTTCCATCCATCCATCCATCTTCTTCCGCTTATCCGGGGCCGGGTCGCGGGGGCAGCAGTCTAAGCAGAGATGCCCAGACTTCCCTCTCCCTAGACACTTCCTCTAGCTCTTCCGGGGGGACACCGAGGCGTTCCAAGGCCAGCCGGGAGACATAGTCCCTCCAGCGTGTCCTCGGTCTTCCCCGGGGCCTCCTCCCGGTTGGACATGCCCGAAACACCTTCCCGGGAAGGCGTTCAGGAGGCATCCGGAACAGATGCCCGAGCCACCTCAGCTGTCCCCTCTCGATGTGGAGGAGCAGCGGCTCTACTCCGAGTTCCTCCCGAGTGACTGAGCTTCTCACCCTATCTCTAAGGGAGCGCCCAGCCACCCTGCGGAGAAAGCTCATTTCGGCCGCCTGTATCCGGGATCTTGTCCTTTCGGTCATGACCCAAAGCTCATGACCATAGGTGAGAGTAGGAACGTAGATTGACCGGTAAATCGAGAGCTTCGCCTTACGGCTTAGCTCTTTCTTCACCACGACAGACCGGTACATCGACCGCATTACTGCAGAAGCTGCACCGATCCGTCTGTCAATCTCCCGTTCCATCCTCCCCTCACTCGTGAACAAGACCCCTAGATACTTAAACTCCTCCACTTGGGGCAGGAACTCTCCACCAACCTGGAGTGGGCAAGCCACCCTTTTCCGACTGAGGACCATGGCCTCGGATTTGGAGGTGCTGATCCCCATCCCAGCCGCTTCACACTCGGCTGCAAACCGTCCCAATGCATGCTGAAGGTCCTGGTTAGAAGGGGCCAACACGACAACGTCATCCGCAAAGAGCAGAGACGAAACCGTGTGGTCCCCAAACCTGACACCCTCCGGCCCTTGGCTGCGCCTAGAAATTCTGTCCATAAAAATTATGAACAGAACCGGCGACAAAGGGCAGCCCTGCCGGAGTCCAACATGCACCGGGAACAAGTCTGACTTACTGCCGGCAATGCGGACCAAACTCCTGCTTCGGTCATACAGGGACCGGACAGCCCTCAGCAAAGGACCCCGGACCCCATATTCCCCCAGCACCCTCCACAGGACGCCGCGAGGGACACAGTCGAATGCCTTCTCCAAATCCACAAAACAAATGTGGACTGGTTGGGCAAACTCCCATGAACCCTCCAGCACCCTGTAGAGGGTATAGAGCTGGTCCAGTGTTCCGCGACCAGGACGAAAACCACACTGTTCCTCCTGAATCCGAGGTTCCACTATCGGCCGGATTCTCCTCTCCAGTACCCTGGCATAGACTTTCCCGGGGAGGCTGAGAAGTGTGATCCCCCTATAGTTGGAACACACCCTCCGGTCCCCCTTCTTAAAAAGAGGGACCACCACCCCGGTCTGCCATCCCAGAGGCACTGTCCCCGACCGCCACGCGATGCTGCAGAGGCGTGTCAGCCAAGACAGCCCCACAACATCCAGAGACTTGAGGTACTCAGGGCGGATCTCATCCACCCCCGGTGCCTTGCCACCGAGGAGTTTCTTGACCACCTCGGTGACTTCAGCCCGGGTGATGGACGAGTCCTCCTCTGAGCCCCCAGCCTCTGCTTCCTCAATGGAAGACGTGACGGCGGGATTGAGGAGATCCTCGAAGTATTCCTTCCACCGTCCGACAACATCCCCAGTCGAGGTCAACAGCCGCCCATCGCCACTGTAAACAGCGTTGGTAGGGCACTGCTTCCCCCTCCTGAGGCGCCGGACGGTTTGCCAGAATCTCTTCGAGGCCAGCCGATAGTCTTTTTCCATGGCCTCACCGAACTCCTCCCAGGCCCGAGTTTTTGCCTCCACGACCACCCGGGCTGCAGTCCGTTTAGCCTGTCGGTACCTGTCAGCTGCCTCAGGAGTCCCACAAGCCAGCCAGGCCCGATAGGACTCCTTCTTCAGCTTGACGGCATCCCTTACTTCCGGTGTCCACCACCGGGTTCGGGGATTGCCGCCTCGACAGGCACCGGAGACCTTGCGTCCACAGCTCCGAGCAGCCGCTTTGACAATGGAGGTGGAGAACATGGTCCACTCGGACTCAATATCTCCAGCCTCCCTCGGGATCCGGTCGAAGCTCTGCCGGAGGCAGGAGTTGAAGATCTCTCTGACAGGAGACTCGGCCAAACGTTCCCAGCAGACCCTCACAGTACGTTTGGGTCTACCGAGTCTATCCAGCTTCCTCCCCCGCCATCGGATCCAACTCACCACCAGGTGGTGATCAGTTGACAGCTCCGCCCCTCTCTTCACCCGAGTGTCCAAGACATACGGCCGCAGATCAGATGAAACGACCACAAAGTCGATCATTGACCTACGACCTAGGGTGTCCTGGTCCCATGTGCACTGATGGACACCCTTATGCTTGAACATGGTGTTCGTTATGGACAAACTGTAACTAGCACAGAAGTCCAATAACTGAACACCACTCGGGTTCAGATCAGGGGGGCCGTTCCTCCCAATCACGCCCCTCCAGGTTTCACTGTCATTGCCCACGTGGGCGTTGAAGTCCCCCAGTAGAACGACGGAGTCCCCAGTCGGAGCACTCTCCAGCACCCCTCCCAGAGACTCCAAGAAGGTCGGGTACTCTGCACTGCCGTTCGGCCCGTAGGCACACACAACAGTGAGAGACCTATCCCTGAGCCGAAGCCGCAGGGAAACGACCCTCTCGTTCACCGGGGTAAACTCCAACACATGGCAGCAGAGCTGGGGGGCTATAAGCAAACCCACACCAGCCCGCCGCCTCTCACCATGGGCAACTCCAGAGTGGTAAAGAGTCCATCCCCTCTCGAGGAGTGTGGTTCCAGAGCCCAAGCCATGCGTGGAGGTGATTCCGACTATCTCTAGTCGGAACCTCTCAACCTCACGCACAAGCTCAGGCTCTTTCCCCGCCAGCGAGGTGACATTCCATGTCCCAAGAGCCAGTTTCCGTGTCCAGGGATCGGGTCGTCTAGGCCCCCGCCTTCGACTGCTGCCCGATTCGCTTTGCACCGGCCCCTTACGGTCCCTCCCGTGAGTGGTGGGCCCACGGGAAGGTGTCCCCACGTCGCTCCTTCGGGCTGAGCCCGGCCGGACCCCGTGGGGGAAGGCCCGGCCACCAGGCGCTCGCATACGAGCCCCAACCCCAGGCCTGGCTCCAGGGTGGGGCCCCGGCTGCGCCATACCGGGCGACGTCACGGTCCTCCTTCTTTTTGTCATCATAAGGGTTTTTTGAACTGCTCTTAGTCTGACCCGTCACCTAGGACCTGTTTGCCTTGGGAGACCCTACCAGGGGCATATTGCCCCGGACAACATAGCTCCTAGGGTCATTCGGGTACTCAAACCCCTCCACCACGTTAAGGTGGCAGTCCATGGAGGAGCCATGCACATAAAGATAGTTATGCATCTTTATTTGACTCTTTCTTATGTGCAGATCAGATTGATGGTAACTCTTGAAAAACTTGTTGAAGCTCAAAACAATAACGTTTCACTTGTAAAATGCTTTAAATTGGCTGACAAACCTGCACTTAACAAAGTCTCATTTTTGATGAAAGATAGACTACTGATGCGGAAGTGGCATAAAAATAATACTATCGAGGATGAGTGGAATGTTTTTATCAGGTATGTCCAGCAGGTACTGTCACTGGCACACAATCATTCACTGTCGGGACACTTAGGGGTGATAAACATACAACCATGTTTTACAGCATTTTTTTTTTGGTATGGTGTGAAGTGTGATGTGGTATAGTGTTCCAAGAAGTGTCATGTTTGCCAGTATGCTAGGAACCTAAACCAGGTGATTCCACCAGCCCCTTTAATCCCAGTTCCTGTCATAGGCTAACCTTTTGAGCATGTGATAGTGGGACTGTGTTGGTCCTTTATTTGCATTGGCATTTTGTTTTGTTTTTAACTTTATTTTTATACATCAAAACAAATCACAAACAATGAACTAACCATTCCTTGACAACAGCATTGACTAAAGTAAAAAAAAAAAAAAAATAGTGGCAAGAAAACATAGTCAATCTGTGAAACTGTGCTGGAGTCTCTCAAGTTCAGCCCATCAGAGCTGGTCTTTGGCCATACTGTGAGAGGACCACTGAAAGAGAGAATGTTCAGCATTGAGGACTCTAAGAAAACAAATTCCAATTCCATAATCGGCTTCAGAAAACGTGTGTGCTAGCTCATGAGACATTGACTAAAGCACAGGGGGAAGATTAAAATGTGGGCCCTCTGCACTCTGTCCCCTTTTCCCTCCCGGTGTGATGCCCATGGGAATAGAATCTAGTTGTGTACTGGTTTTTACACTTTACATGTCTAAATGTTTTGTTGTCTGTTGCTTTGTGCCATTAAACTGATGTTCATTTGCATTTGTCTCTTTTCGCCTTAGACCCGATGGTGCTGAAAGAGGAGAGTGAAGTACTGAATCAAATGGAAGAGAAAGATTCACGAAAAAAGGCTAAAAATAAGAGAACTAGAAGTAAATTCACCTGCCAACAGTGTGGAAACGTATTCCCTCTAAAAAGAAACCTTGAACGACACATGAGAATTCACACTGGAGAGAAGCCTTACACATGCTCTCAGTGTGGAAAGAGTTTCAAACATAAAGGAAACCTTGACAGTCACATGAGACTTCACACTGAAGAGATACCCTATACATGCCCTCAGTGTGGAAGGAGTTTCAGTAAAAAACAACACTTTGAAAACCACATAAGGATTCACACTGGAGAGAAACCTTTCACCTGCCAACAGTGTAGAATAAGTTTCAACCGAAAAGGAAGCCTTGACAGTCACATGAGAATTCACACTGGAGAGAAGCCTTACACCTGCCAACAGTGTGGAAAAAGTTTCAACCGAAAAGGAAGCCTTGACAGTCACTTGAGAATCCACTCTGGAGAGAACCCTTTCACCTGCCAACAGTGTGGAAAGAGTTTCAAAAGAAAAGGAAGCCTTAACATGCACATTAAACTTCACACTGGAGAGAAACCCTACACATGCCCTCAGTGCGGAAAGAGTTTCAAACATAAAGAATACCTTTACAGTCACATGAGACTTCACTCTGGGGAGCAATGCTACACATGCCCTCAGTGTGGACAGAGTTTTACTAAAAAACAACACTTTGAAGTCCACATAAGAATTCACACTGGGGAGAAGCCGTTCACCTGCCAACAGTGTGGAAAAAGTTTCAACCGAACAGCATGCCTTAAACGGCACATGAGAATTCACACTGGAGAGAAGCCATTTACATGTGGTCACTGTGGAGAAAGTTTTAGGTATGACATAGCCCTCAAGTACCACATGAGTATTCATGAATGAGAGAACTGGTTTTATATGTCGTCTGTGTGGAATGAATTTCACAGACAGGAAACGCCTCATGTTTGAGAGACTGTATAATATGCAGATTATTGTTACAATACTAAATCACATTAGAGGCTTGAATTCCCGAATTATCTCCAGTGTCTGTGAGAGGAGGAAAGAAACCAGAATCAGAATTAGACTCTGTATTGATTAGCCAAATGAAGAATTAACTAGTTACAATTTTACATGTCAACAGAAGTATAACTCTGAATCAAATGAAATGCATAAAACTGTGTAGGCCTGCACAAAATAATAAACCAAAAAAATAATATAACAAAACAGGCTTTTTGATTCAAAAGATACAGAGACGTGGAGATATGGGAATAGCCGTTTATCTACAGTCGGACCAGTGTGAGCCAGGGCTTTGAACGGGCCGAGCCGGGCTAATAGCCCCTGTCCTTTAGCGCTGAGCTCAAAATCACGCTGTGTTTCCAGTGCTTTACTAAATCCTCTATTAACTCTTCTCTCTGAAACAACATTACACAACCCCATCAAAACACTGGGAAGTGTTATCAGACTGGAAACTAGAACAATTGCAAAATGAACATGATAAATGTTTGCCTTTTTGTTTTTTACTTAGATTTAAAACCCAAGCATCAGTTTTACCACAATTTGAAAATTAAAGTGATCCATTGATAATAATTGATTAATTTTTGTCAGGATTGCACAGTAATCATACAGAAATAAAGTGGTTTTACCAATATTTCACAAAAGAGGAAGGACACGTACTTATTGAGTCACGTCTGTTTCTGTTTATTTGTTGTCACAGGACAGCACAGAACTGTGGGGATTTAGTCCAAAAGCATGCACATTAAAACATTCTCATATGTTTACTTCACATTTCCTTAGTAAGAATGATCTGAGAACTGAGAACTATCTGAGGAGCTTTGAGTCTCGAGGAGCTCTCCAGTCCCAGTATAGTGTTATTATTTCAGCCAGAGAAACAGAGGAAGCTCTCGAATGAAAAACAGGAGTTATGATGGAGGAGGCTATATTTTATGACATATGCACAGCTAAATATGCATATCAGGCAGTCCGGTATAAAAATATGAGGAGTATTGTCAGATAAAATATATAACCAAATAAATACACTATTGTGATATTAGTGTTTTGCATTGCATATAAATATATTTCTGTCTTATGCGGTGATCAGAATGGGTCTGAAGTTATTTCAAACCCTTGCTGCTTTCTGAGATTTGAGTTCAATTTACTTTAAATATCTGTGAGGGACTGAACAGTCAAGGTAAGGAAGGCAATATATAAAATAGTTTCCCAAAAAATAATTTAATATAAATTCAGGCTTCTACACAAAAGATTCAAATAAGGAAACTAAAGTCCAAATAAACAAATCAAATGTTTAGGCCTATAACTGAGCTCAACAGAACATTAAATGCAATATAAAAATAAATGCATAGCTTAAGTCAATAAAGAAACAAAGCAAGCAAACAAGAAATTAGCATAAGAAATCCAGATCCAAACATTATATTCCCCCCACAGTCAATCTGCTGATTGGTAGCGGCAGGCGGAACCAAAACGGCAGTCCGTGCCATAGACATCATCATATAGGTAGACGCCCTATCAAACGCTACTGCCTATTGGCACGGTCGAGCCGTGGAGCCGCCATCTTGGATCGGTCGCCAGCTCCACTCAGTGTAACTTGTTTGCCAGGTGCAATGAGCTGCCAGCGCATTTAATTAATCATATCTCAATGAATACCTAACTGATTTTGACGCAGGGTTTTTTTGCTGCAAAGGTCATTCATGTAGCTATGATACAGGACATATGGTTCAGCGTATTTTAATATTCATAGTAGACTTAACAGTTATATAATATTCTGATATAAGATATAAAGTGACCAGATGTCCAAAATCAAAATATGTGATGTAGGATATAAGGTAATTTATAAATCACACACAGGCCCGGATTAAGAACATGTAGGGCCCTGGGGCTATGACAAACCCAAGGGCCCCCATAGTAGCCGATCTTAGTGCCACAATGTTTTCTACCACAGAAATAATTAGTATTTTTTTAAAACGAAATCTTCAAAGCACAGAGATACAATGAGTATATACTGTCTGAATTTTCCATTTTAATATTCAGTAGGCCTTAATTGCATAAATGCATTAACTCCAGATATGAGGTCAAAGCAAACCGGTTTCCAGAAAAAGCAACAACTTTTGAGTATATACAACTGCCTTAAGGAGTTTTAAAGGTCCCATGGCATGGCATTTTTCTATTAAATTTATAGTGTTTCCTGAGGTGTACTTATATTGTTAGTATGATTTTTACATCATAAAATGTCATAATTTAGAAATAAAAGGCATTTTTTCTATACTGCTGTTTGCCCTGTGGCTGACTGCCCTGTTTCAAGAGGCGTGTCTGCTGTGAGACTTCAGGAAAAACGCCCACTGTTGTGATTGGCTGACATCTTTGCATTTTAAATGAGCGGAGGGGGCGTGGTTTAACGAGGCACGAGCAGGCACGAGTCTGCCAGAGACAGATGGACCTGTGTTCACTTCACATCAGTTCTCTCAGCATGTCTCAGTTCAGGGTGAACTGTTGTAGTTACTAGAATATACTTCAGGTTATTAGTTTATTTCTAGTCAGAGGGGCTGTCACTCATGTCAGAAAGTTAGTAAATTATGGATCAGCGCTGACTCGAGACGCGAACCGTTTAGAACGATTCAGTCCGATTTGGTGAACTGGTTCGGTTCACTAAAAAGAACCGATTCAAAAGAATGATTCGTTCGCGAACAGGACATCACGGAGACGGAGCGATTGCTAACAAAGTTATTTATAGTAACTACTGAGTTATGAGAGCGTTGTCTGTCAGCGCGAGTTTATTGTGTTTGTATCTGAGAGTTCTGAATAAACACGAGTCCCAGTCACACCGAGTCCTCTTCATCATTATTCTACCAACTTTGTAACACATGCAATGTACCATTACAGCGAGATGAACGAGTTAGTAAGTTTGATTAAAGCATTATTTCTAGATATGTTCCAATCATATGAATAGCGTCAGTGATGCGCATTGAGTAACTTACACAGCGCAAACAAAGACACAACAGCAGTAATCGAATGTAATCCAGTTTATTGTGGGGAAAGCTGGCTAGCCTAGCCCAGATACCCTCACGCTTACCCCCCTTCTGCTTAATCTCACGCCGCGTTTGGTGCCTCCGCTGTGGGCCAGATGCAGTACTGGGGGTCGGGGATGTTGAAGGCCGAGCTTCGGCGTGTGTGAGGTTTATCTCTAAAGATGTTACTGCTGATGTTAAACAGAAAAGACTGTATGCACATTTTAGAACAGATAGACGCGACGAGGACGTACAAAACACTGACTCACAAGATAGAAAACACGAAAACACTGTTCTGTCGGGAGAGAGAGAAGCCGCAGCGTGTGCACGAATAATAAATAATTAGCTACACATCAGAAATCAATGATCACAGATCAGAAGGAACTGAAGAAAGACTTCTGTTTTCATTTGTACATCCAAACACTGAGAAACTGCCAGTTCACTCGTTCACAAGTAACGTTAATGATCTCGAGTGTTTGCATGGGCGTGCCAGATTCTCTGGGCGGAGGAAAGGGAGGAAACCGTTCCTGCTTGGACGTCAAACCAGGAGACTTCAGGATTGGCTCGTCTGGCCTGTCATTTTCTCAAAGGCAGAGAGAGACAGCCAGAACTCGGGTTTACACCGATCAACATTTCTATCCACTTGGGGACAATATTCAGGCTAGGGGAACTCATATTAATGTTGAAATACCTCATAAAATGAAAATTTCATGCCATGGGACCTTTAAAACCTGTGAGGTCCCAAATTTGAGGTATTTTGGGGGGTTTGGGGGCATGGTCCCCCAAGAAAATTTTGATTTCTCTGATCTATATATGTGCATTTTAAGATGTTTGAAGGCTAAATTTTTTTTTAATAATAAATAGCTTTCAAAACCATGCAGGTGGGCAGTAGATTGTCATACCCATAGTTGCCAAGTCTGCGTATAACACGCGACTTTGGGCTTCTTTTTATGGCAGGTCGTGTAAAAAAAAAAACACGTGTTGCAGTTTTTTGGGCTTATTTTAAAAAATGTGTTTGCTTGTTAGGAAAATATGACAAGCAACTTCATTTCTTTACATTTATGGTCGCTGTTTTGTCCAATACATTGACTGACACTGTCTTCTCAAAGCTAATAGCCAATCAGTGCTATGATACAAATGCTGTAGTAATTCGTTCTCACATCCCGCCTCCTTCTCCCCCTCATTGAAGAAAAATTGCATTCAATGTGACATTATAAATGCACGTAATGATAGTTAGTAGACGTAAATAGACGTATACATTTCCACAAACAATGCCACCAGCAGAGATGGACAGAGATGGAGAGGAAACAGGGAGGACAGGCACCTCATTTAATTTTAAAAATATTTGTATAACATATTTATCATTACAGGCTATAATAAAAATAAAAACTAGTATACTAACAGTAGGTATGGTTCCCAATTATTTTATAATAAATATGTGGCTATATTGCAGCACTCCCTTAGTGCTATCCATCCTAAATAGCATGTGACATTAGTAATTTTCAATACTATTTAGGGCAGATAGTATCAGATTGAGATGCAGGGCTTGTCTTTTTCACAGTTTGTAGTGCGTGTTAACTACTCTGCACCTAATATGTGTGCACTAACTCCGACTAAATTGGCCTTCACGTCACTTTTTCCATCTGCAAACCTCTTCTGTTCACTGCTGATTGGAGGATATTTCGTGCCCTTTATTGCAATTTGATGATTTTTTGTAAAATCACATCTGTTTTTGCTTTTCAAACTCAGAGAGGTTTCAGTTTAATATGTTGCAGGCTCATTTATTGATAACAAAATAACTGATAATAAATTATATTGATGATAATAAATAATATAATAATATTGGGCTTGTTTTTGAAGCTGTGGTTGCTTATTTGTCTTGCCAGAGTTGGCAACACTGGTCATACCTGCTCTCTCCTCATTTCATCACTCTCTCATTCTTTTTCTCTCAGTCTCCTTCTCTTGCCCTGTCTCTTCCCCTCCTAAAGCTGAGCTCTGGCTGATAGTCTGTTCGTTGTTTAACATTGAACGTTGTTTGAAATATGAAATGTTTAGTTTGGCTATAATGTATAGGTTACTTACATCTCACACCGTTTACTGAAGCGTCGCGTGACTCGCGCAGCAGCTTCTGTGTACATAAAGCACTCTATTGGTGGTCAATTATTTCCCAACATTTATTAGCTATGTAGCCTACACCTCGGAAAAATACAGAGGTCCGGACCTCGGAGACCTCATAGCTGGCTACGGCCATCGTGTAGGCAGTCTATATTTACCTCAACACTTCAGACATGGTCGGAGCTTTTCAGTCTGGTTCAGCCAATTTCGCCACAGAGCCTTTACTGTACTGCGCGTGCGGTTTATTCAGGTAGCGCCATTTCTTCACCTGGCTTTTGATTTTCCCATGCACTCGCAGCACTCCAGTAGCCTAATGCTGCGTTCCAGGCAAGTTTTTGAGCCCGTAAATTACAACTTCAAACCACGACTCACGACTTTGTAGTGTTCCAGGCAAAGTCACGCCAAACTGCCTGAGCGCAAGGAATTGTGTGGTAGTTAGATGTAAACAAAGCGTGGCGGACCGTACGGGGTGTATGCTCATTTACAATCATTTCTATCGCCAAAGGTGCTTTACTCCTTGCTTATTTGAGGGAAACGGAGGAGAAAAACAGCGCAGACGGCAAGAAAAGCTGTTATACCTTTTATTTTACGTTATTTGTATATTTGTTTCATAAACACCGCATCCGTAGGGGGCTGCCATTGTTGCTTCACGGGCTCTGTGACGTCAAAACTCGTAACTGGGAGTACATCTATCTAGTACGAGTTCACGGGTGGGAAGTCACGGGTTTGACTGCCGTTCCAGTCCACTTTCACGGGTAGAAGGTTGGAAAAACACGGGTTACGGGTTGCCTGGAACGCGGCATAAATAACAGCGCTTAATTTGTGGGGGCGTGGTGTGGTTTTGCGAGCGGCCCAACAGGAAAACTTTAGGTGCTCCCGATCGATTGTCAATAATTTCCTCGGCCAATCACGGGCCCCCTCCGTGCTCGGGCCCTGGGGCTTCAGCCCCACCTAGCCCTTATGTTAATCCGGCCCACACACTATAAATATGATAAAGAAGCAGAAACCGATAGTTGCAGTAAAATAAGATAAGTTGAAGAAACAATTTATGATGATTTGTGACATACACACTCTATCTCTCTCTCTCTCTCTCTCTCTCTCTCTCTCTCTCTCTCTCTCTCTTTCTCTCTCTCTATCTCTCTCTCTATCTCTCTCTCACACACACACACACACACACAATACTGGAGTCATTTTACAGGAAACCCTCTTAAGTTTCATAAAGCACTGCTAACATTGATAAACATGTAACTAGCATTATAGTTCCTAAACTATGTGTTTTATCGTTGTTATATTGTAATATTAATGTTTTAAATATCTGAGCTGTTATGCATAGCATAAAATGGATATAATAAAAGCACAAAATTCCATATTGTCATCTGTGGCTTTTTGTTCCATTTTACGCCTTTGTTGCATGGTGTCCACATACGTGGACAGTTAAATAATTTTTAAATAAAACTGAATTTTGTAAAAATTAAAATGGATTTCAATTTTAGCATCATTTTAAAGAATCTAGATAATGTTTTCCATAATTCATGCATGAAAGAGTTAAAATATATTTTTATCAAACCAGTTGTGAAAAAAAGATTTATTTTTATATCTAATATTTGTATTATTCCAAATAAAGTAGCTATATGGAGAATTAGCCTATATTTGAGTGACGTCACAGTCGCCAGTTCTAAATTCTAATCGTGACGTCACAGGCGGACAGCGCGAGTTCAGTTCGGCGGTTATCAGTTGGTGTTCAGTTTCAGTCAGGAAAAGTGTTTTACACAGTTTACAATTATACAACGACACAGAGTCCCGTGAATCCCGTAGAGATGTGGATCAGCATCGATGTTCGTGGAGGTGTTGGCAGAGTTGACCGCGGCTGCGTTGCTCTTCGTGATTGTGCATACTTTAATGTTCGTGTATAAGTACTTCACGGAGGAGAACAGAAGCGGCGAGCGCGAGTTACCGGAGGAGAACCGAAGCGGAGAGTCCCCCGTGAGCCGCCCCGCGGAGCCGGACACCAGCAGCGATCAGCCGCCGAGGAGCAGCTCCAGCAGCCCAGTCCAGAACCCAACAGGTACCGGTGACATTAACACTAAACTCACGGATATGAAAATAACCGGCAAAGAGCAGCAGAAATATGACCGGCGTTCACAGCTCGCGTTCCGCCTTAAAGGAGCAGTCCCTACTTCTGCCGTTACTCCTGTAACCGGACGTGGGAACCACTTTGGGTCTCGATCAGCTCCTCCAGTATCGGGACACCGAGCAGAGAGGCGGCCATTTTAGGCGCTGTCTCTCAATCGTGTGAAACTTCAATCACGTGAGCATAACGACACTCTGTAACGTTGTGTGTTTTTACAAACAGAAGGCATTATTTTATTATATTTCAGCATCGAATGAACACAATCTAGAAAACACTAATGGGTCATTCCTGTTATACAGTGACTTTTCTGTCCCTATGATTTACTTACTCATATTTTCTATAAAATGAGTCATATAAGAAATTGTTTAAATTATAAATGTAGGTCTTCTTTATCACTTAAACAGATATAATAGGTATTAAAAATACTATTTTGTATTTTACACACCTTTTTATTGATATATGCATTCAATTTTATCATGTCGTCAGTGCAAAGTAATCAACTTCCACAAGTTGATTACTATAAACCATGAAATGATAAAAAAGGGGGGGGGGGGGGCTCCCGAAACTACTAGTGTCGCGGAGCGGGAGTGATAGGGATACGTGGTGTTGCCATAGACAATTAATTAATTTGGTAAATAAATATAAACAACATTTATTTATACATCACACAACTATTTACAACACAACAGAGGTTGGCTTTGCTTGAGTTGTTGCTCTGGATTTTGTTGCTTTTAAGAAAAAAAACCCTAATTTTTGCCTGTTTAGGTTCGTCACCTTCTCCATTGCATTTTTACATTTTTACCCTTAAAGTTCTACACGCAAATCCGTGTTTTTGTGTTTGTTGTTTTTTTGGGGGGAATATATTTCAGGGCTCAGAATTTTCACTGACCCCACCACAAAAAAAAACGACAGATAAAATAAAATAGGCCTAGTATTGTTTTTGAGCCATATAAGCCATATAAGTTATGACTCTAAAAGTGGGGGGGGGCGGCTTTGGGTGCTCGAGCCCCTGCCCTTTTTCAAAATGAATCAAAAGTGCCCCTCTCAGACAAATATCAATGATAATATCGTGGTCAATAAAACTAAATAAATGTGATTATTATAACATGACATTGATGACAATGTATACAATAGTAACGAACGGCTCAAAAGTCTGACAATTTCTGTTGAGGCCATAACGCGTTGCTATGGGTTGCGTGCGTTTTGATTGACAGCTGATTTTCCACTGTTCGGAAGCGGCTCTCAAGCCAAATATGGTCCTTTCAGAGAGTGTTTGTGGCCTCGCGGGAAAAAAAGTAAACCACTTTTTTTTTTTCATCCATAATCAGAGCTAATGTGTTGATTTAATTACAAATCTATATATTATATATTTTAAAGTATTATACAATTCACCAATGCCCGTTTGTCATGTATATACACCAACCAATCGTGATCTGGCAAAGCAAGTTCAAATTCCATTGGGCATGTGAAGTGGAGTGTTAATTTTCTGTTCTTATTCATAAATCGGTTGAAAATTACATGGACACACTTTACCCTTACGAAACAAAAATATATTGCAGTATATTGGAAAATATCATGTAATACATAAGGCGATATATTCCCATATATGGGATTTAATATTTATATTTTCCAATATATTGCAATATATTGAAAACGGCAATCATTTGTATATTTTGCAATATACTGCAATATATTACATATATTGTATATATGTACCATCAATATATTAACAATATATTATAATATATTTCAAGTAATAGGGCCTATATTGGTAAATATATTTTCCTTTCGTAAGGGCAATCCGAGTTCCCACACGAACATATTAAGTATTCAGTCCATTTTATCACGAAATTCAAACGATAAATGCCGTTTTAACGCTCTATTATGTGACGTGACAGAGAGACGCGTATCAGTTCAACTTCAAGCGGCATCGCGCGAGTGAACGCGATCATCTCTTCCTAAAGAAATGAATATCTAAAGGTATGTTGAGGATACATTACAACTTACTGAAACGTATCATATGTTGTGTAATCGCTCCATCGGTGTTTCAACCGCGGAAAGACAATAAAACAGCTTGTAAACAAACAATGTCATGTAGAATCACATTTACCTCAGAAGTCATTCAGTGTCCACAGCTGTGAGTTCACTAGAGAGATTAACTCTTTCACTGAATACATGCACTATATTAGCCTATATATTCATTATATTAGCCTATATATATTCATTATATTCCACTTAGCCTGTTAGTGATGTCTTGTTTATTTAATGTATGTTTAAATAAACCTGTCATGAAAATTACAGCCACTAAATGATTATATTTCAACAACGAGTTGGAGAAAAAAAATTATAATAATTAGATTTAGATATTAATGCAAAAACTGCCTTATGTGAAGCTTATGAGTGTTGATTTTTATATCTAAAAATAAATAGCAAATGAATTTAGGCTAATAGTTTGGGCTCTGTTGTTAATCTTTAATAGCAATATGTAGCCTAAGGGCTCCCTATATAGTTTACAGCATTATCTTTAAGAAACTTTTAGTTATAACTGAATTCATTTAAGGACAGACACAATTTTTTTTTTCATTAAACCACTGTTGAATAAAAATTAATAAAAAGCAATTTTGTAAAACTGCTGTACCGAACCGTGACTTCAAAACCGAGGTACGTACCGAACCGTCAGTTTTGTGTACCGTGACACCCCTAATATATATATATTTACATATTGCCCCTTTTTTACATTTGAGCCCCTGCCTCTGAAGAACTCTCTGCACGGCCCTGTTATTCAGTCAAGAGCAGTGAGTAGGTTTTTTTTGTCTTTTGTTATCTCAATATTTATATAGCCAATGACGATATTTTCCGGCTTTCCATGTGTGTTCACTGTTATACGGTAGGGGGCGCTGTAGCGCATTTCCTGCACGAGAACAGAATCTCCTGATCAAAACAGAAGCAGGAACGTGCGTTATCATAAGCAGATGCATATGTAAAATAACGCGATCATCACCATTAAACAGCATATACATCACAACTGTCTAATGTTATTGAATGAAATGCCAACCCAGGACGAGTTCTAGGACTGTGAGGCTTTGGGGTGTTGATGGACTCGATCTACAACATCTGTGTTTTGTTCATCGTTCGGACGTAACGTTAGTCTTTTACAAAAACGTGATTTTTTCAGCTTTATGCTCAAAATGTTGTTTTTTCATGAAACTTGCAACATTCAAGTGTTGATTAAAAAAATAATGTATGAAGCTGGAATAAAACAGTGGGTCTGTTCTTTCTTTTGATATATTGCATGTTTAGATATTCTGTGGGCCATTAAAACTTGTGAAAATGACCATAAATGCTGGCGGTGACTGGCAAATTTCATGTTTACGTTCATTTAAAAGACCTAACCGACTATGTTTACGATGATACTAAACAAGACAGTCATTTTGATATAATTTTGTGTGATTATTCGCGTGCTGTGAGACGCGTGGCCGTGCGTGTGTGTGTGTGTTGTTGCTGTCCTTCGCGAGTATCAAACTGAGAGACACTTTCTCTTCTATGAGCGCTTGAATATTTAAATTGGCAAGGCTTAAAAATGCGCAAATGATCAGTTTCCGTGAAGTTGCAGCTTTGGCCCAAGTGTCTTTCACGCTGGCACTGAACCATCGGGCAATTCTTATTGTCGACCGTAATGACAAATATTTTTTGTCATTCATTCAGGGGGGGCGGGGGGGCGTTTTGGGAGGGCGGGGCGCCCCCCCAAAACAATGGTAGGGGAAACACTGACTTGCTCTAAAATTAATTTACAGGTTGGCAATGTCAAAAAAGTCCTGTACTGTACATATATTACAGTATTAATTAAGCCATTCTTGCAACACATTTTTTTTCAAATGAACACCTCTGAAATTGTCTTATTACATTTTATCTCTCTGTCTCTGAATAAAACCAAGTTATAAATTATATTTATTAGTTATATTTATTAATTAGTTGTATATTAATTTAACAGTAATTCAGTTATTCAGTGAACTTGTAAATAATAAATTGCAATTCAGCATTACAAAGGTAATTGTGCCTAAACGCTTACCTAAACCATGGTGACTCAACGGTTGACAAATATATATATATTCAGGCCTATATATATATATATATATATATATATATATATATATATATATATATATATATAGGCCTTTCACTATAAATCTGGTATAAGCCCTGTGGCACTCTGTGCTGTAGCAAATGTTTTGTCAAATTGCTAGTGCAGCCTCCTTTGCATGTTATTAACTTTTCACATGTGTTACATTTTGCTTCATTGTGCAAAATTCCCTGCCTTGCGCATGTGCTCGTCAACTTGTTCAGACTTGTCTGGTGCATGCGCAGAGAGTTTTCATCTCAGCAGCGTCCAGTAACGGAGTTATACGGAGTTTTCCTGGCTTGTTTATTCCTCAAAAGTCTGTTTTTCCTTGTGTGGTATTGCTGTGCGTTAATAACTCCGTAAGTAATAATATTTATTGTCATTGTAGACGTGTATCAGAGTGTGTCATCGTGTAATTCAGTTGATTTCACCTCAGAAGTATTTTGTGTCAACATATAGCGTAATGCTCACCTATGTGAATAATCAGTTAGTTATTTTGTTATTAACAATGTTTATTCGTTGATAGAAAATATTTGTTTGTAATATGTTGATGGAAATATGTATCAGGTCTGATCGGCATATTTACATTGTTATACAGAGCGCAGGGCAGTGCTAACGCGCACACACTTTTGTAACCCGACACCGCTTGTTAGCAGCAGCAGCGGCAGCTCCGCTCCTTTTAATGCAGCTGCATTTAGCGCCTATATATGGTGCAATAAGCTCTCGTTCACAGTTACATTATACAAATTCAACTTATAAGTGTAGTTATACAGTTCTTAACTGTGTATATTGTGTCATGTCCTTATCATGTATATTTACGATCCTTATTTGTTCTCTCACAGAAAACCACATTTATGTATCCACGCAAACTTGTGTATGCCTTGCAATTGGATGACTGAATAAACTATCATCAAAGTTCATTCTGGATTAGCTGCAGTTCTTTCTAGCCGAAGAATTAGGCCAGTTGAGTTCCAACCATCCCACTGCGCACAGAATATCCCACAAATTGGTCCTTCGAGCCGGATTCGGGACATCAGCTGCGCTATGGCTACATCCAGAGACTTCTTTGAGGGAGGACAAGAGCCAGATCCTCGTCCAAGTCGTACCCGGCGGGTGCCCACCTACTTGGAGGATTATGTGCTTGATTATCCACCTCCGCGCAATGTTCATTCATCACCAGCAGAGGTCGCTGAAGGAATATATCATGCAAGCCAGGATCCTTATAGGGGCTATATTACTCCTGCTCCAGCGGCCAGAGACTTTGAACGTGGGAAGCTGCATCACTTAGAAGCTCGGTGGAGAGATTTAAGCAGTGAGATGAGAGAGCTTCAAATTAGAATGGACAGTGCTAGACAGGCATCTTTTGCCTCTAGATCTCCTGCTTACGGACACTACCAGAGTCTTCCTCATGTTGAACTCAGTAACAATGGATTAGAACCCTCTGTGACTGTAGCATCATCCCCACAATATGAGGAGACACTTTACCAAGAGCCCTCTATGCAGCCGGAACCAATCATGCAGCCACCTAATATAGGTCGTGTATGTTCCCTGCCAGGGCCACAGTCTCAGAGACCATTTACAGAACTCCGACGATCAGACTCATGGCCCCCCACAGCTGCTCCGCCTGTTCAGCCTGCCTATCCTCAGGTACAGCCACAGCATCGGCCGACTCCAGTGCAGCCTGCACCGGCCCGCATACAGCCACCACATCAATCAGCTGCTGTACCGCCTGCGCACACTTATGTGCAACCCCGACGTCAGTCAGCTGCTCTGCAAACTGCGCCAGCCTCACTGCAGCCACATTACCAGCAGACGGTGCCAGCTCCAGTTCAGCCTGTACCAGCGCAACCAGTGATGCATCCTCAACGACCTTATCAACCACTACCTCAGCCTCTACCTCCTTGGCCTGGACCACCACCACAGTATTATTATCCCGTCAACCCTGTGGCACCTGGACTGATGGAAATGGCCATTGCGTCCTCATATGGCATACCCAAACCAAAGCTGGCAGTCTTCTCCTCAGGGAAAGAGAGTGATTTCCTTATGCTTAAGAAGGGACTGGACAGCATCCTTGGCCCACACAGACATCTAACAGAGGACTATAAATATCAAGTGCTCTTGGATCATCTACATCTGCCTGCCGCTTACCAGGTAGCTAAAAGGTATGTCAACAGCCCATTTCCCTACACCAGTGCCATGCAGGCTCTCGAACAGAGATACGGTCAACCAAGACAGTTAATTCAGAGCGAGCTGAGAGCCATCCTCAATGCACCAGTTATTCGACCGGGTGATGCGCAAGGATTTGAGGACTTTGCTGCAGCTGTTAATACACTGGTGGGAATGTTGAACACAATGGATGGGCCCTCTAGATACGAACTGCAATGTGGCTCCCACGTTGACACTCTACTGACCAAACTGCCTGGCAGCTATAGAGACTCATTCATAGAGTACTGTCTCAACCATCACATCATTGTGAGTGGCAGTTCCAGGACTTACACATTGCCAGAATTTGCAGAGTGGCTGGAGAGGAAGGCTCAGGCCATTCAAATATCTAGGCGGGTAACAGGGCCAGTGCCTACAGAATCCTTCCGGCGAGAGCAGAAACCTCTTTCTCATCCCAAAGCCAGGGCAGCTACAATCCTCACAGGCAGTGAACAACCTAAAGCTGTTAATTTGGCCTCCAGCTCCCTCACCGACACTAAAATAGCAGTTATAGCCAAAAAGCGGGAGCGCTTCAAGCCCTTTTGTCCCTTCTGTAACAACCATGAACATTATCTCAATGCTTGTGCAGCCTTTTGCAAGTTGAACCACACACAAAGAGGAAGCTGGATTAAAGAACACAAGAAATGCTGGAGGTGTGGACGAGGTCACGAACAAGACAGCTGCACGCTCAAGAAAACTTGCTCTACCTGTGGAGGACTCCACCTGCCCGTTCTGCATGAAGTTGCGGTCAAGGCAGAAAACCAAAGCATTCTCACAGTGAGCACAACCACTTCTCAGGTTTACTTGGATCAGGCCAGTCATTCAGGCAGAGTGATGCTGAAAGTTGTCCCGGTAAGACTTCGCAGTGGTAAAAGGTTCCTGGACACCCATGCTGTGTTGGACGATGGGTCTGAAAGAACGATCATCTTGCCAGCAGCAGTCAGGCAGCTGGGCTTGAAAGGATCTGAGGAAAACTTGACTCTTCGAACAATAAGACAAGACCTTGTTCAACTAAGAGGAACCACAGTCTCCTTTGAGGTATCTGCTCTTTCACACCTAAGCGTTAAACACCAGATTCGGAACGCATTCACAGCCGCAGATCTCAACCTTGCTGAGCAGTCATGTCCCGCGGACGCACTTAAGAGGAGATATGGACACCTCAGGGCCATTCCCTTGTTAGCGTTCAGTAAAGTGCAGCCTTTGCTACTCATAGGATCAGATTATCCACAGTTGATCACACCAAACTGCCCCATCCGTATGGGACCGCTTGGTAGTCCTATAGCGGTACACACACTTCTTGGCTGGACAGTTCAAGGACCAACAACCTTTCTCCAGCAGCCCTCAAACGTAAGCGTATGCCTCCACACCACATTCCTTTCTCCGATGCAAGATTTACGTCAACATGTGGAGCGGTTGTGGCAGCTTGACATACTGCCACAGAGAAATGAGAAAGAAGTAGTCCGCTCCAGGCAAGATAAATCTGCACTTGCCATGTTGGAGGAGAAATCGGTACGTGTTACAGTTGATGGTACAACACGTTATGCTACCCCACTACTTCATAAACGAGATGCGGCTAAACTCCAGGCAACACCCAACGCTGTCATGGCTCTTTTAAGAGCCACAGAACGTCGCCTTGTAAAGAACCCTGACCTGGCAAACGTGTACAACAAAGAAATACACAAACTTGAGGAGGCAGGTTATGCGGTACGAATAAACAACCCAGAAGCCAATTCCAGTGATTCATGGTACGTTCCTCACCACATTGTGCTCCACAATGACAAAGCCCGGGTCGTCTTTAATTGTTCATTCACCTACAATCAAATGAACCTGAATGACAATCTACTACCTGGTCCCACTCTTGGTCCACCACTGTTGGGAGTCCTGCTCAGGTTCAGAGAGTATGCCGTTGCCATAAGTGGAGACATACGGGCCATGTTTCACCAGATCAGACTGTTACCGGAAGACCAGCCCCTGCTCCGCTTTCTCTGGAGAGACATGGAAAGAGATCGTAGCCCAGACATCTATGAATGGCGAGTGTTACCATTTGGGACCACCTGTAGTCCATGCTGCGCTACTTATGCTCTCCAGAGACATGTCAGGGACAACAGTGAAGGCAATGAAGATGTAGTTGAGTCCGTTCAGCAGTCTTTCTATGTGGACAATTGCTTACAGTCTCTTCAGTCTCAGCATCAGGCTAAGAAACTCATCGACAAAATTAGAGCAGTATTAGCTGCTGGTGGCTTCGACATAAGGCAGTGGGCTAGCAATGTTCCCGATGTGATTGCACATCTACCCTCTGAAGCCAAATCTGTAGGCTGCGAGCTGTGGCTCTCAGCAAACAAAATTGATCCGCAAGAGTCAACCCTCGGCCTCGTGTGGCACTGTTCCCAGGACACTTTAGGCTATAAGCACAGGCCTGTGGCAACAATTGGGGAAACCTCAATGAGAAGTGTCTATCGCATCCTTGCAAGCCAGTATGACCCACTCGGATACATCATCCCTTTCACCACAAGGGCCAAAATCCTGGTGCAGACACTTTGGAAGAGGGTTGGAGGTTGGGATGAACCTCTGCCTGCTGACATCTTCTCAGAATGGCACACATGGGAAGAAGAGCTGCCTAACCTACAGAGAATAACACTGCCCAGGTGTTACACACCTGCATGCAACAACACCATGTCCATTATTGATATGCATGTCTTCTGTGATGCTTCGGAGAAGGCATATGGCTCTGTAGCTTATCTACGGGTGGAAACGGCTGATGATATCCAAGTTGCATTCATCATGGCGAGGTCACGGGTGGCACCCAAGAAGCAACTCTCCATGCCACGCCTGGAGCTCTGTGCAGCATTGTCAGGAGCTCAGCTTGCTAAAACACTGAGCACAGAGCTTACACTTAATATCAGGCAGACAGTAATGTGGTCCGATTCAACCACTGTTCTCCACTGGATACAGTCTGAGTCATGCAATTACAAAGTGTTCGTTGGCACGCGAATTGCAGAAATTCAAGAACTCGTTGGGTATGAGAACTGGAAATACGTGGACTCAGATAACAATCCTGCCGACGATATCACTCGCGGTAAGACACTCACATATCTGTCCCATCCCTGCAGATGGAAGCAAGGTCCAGCATTTCTGCAACAATCTTCAGACCACTGGCCAAACCACCCTTCAGTGCCAGTTGAAGATTCAGAAGAACTCCGTAAATCCTCATTCTGTGGTAATATCTCAATCAGTCATGCCTCTTCACCTAATGTAGATAACTGCAACTCATGGGATGACCTCATCATGACCACCTATCAGTCCCTTCATGGGGCGGCAGCACCCCCTATGTCGGCGACAGAACGCATAGAGACTGAAACGGCTGTACTCAGACGTGCACAGATGGAAAGTTTTCCTGATGAAGTGCATGCCCTTAACGTCAATAAATCTGTGCATTCAACCAGTCGATTGCATTCCCTTGCTCCAACTTTGGACCCTCAACTTGATCTGATTCGAGTGGGTGGTAGATTACGCAAAGCTGCAACACTATCAGAGGATACACTTCACCCTATCGTGCTGGCACCAGAACACCCCATAACAAAACTGTTAATCCAAGACTTTGATAACCGCTTGATGCACGCAGGTCCTGAAAGAGTTTTCGCAGAGTTAAGACGAACCTATTGGGTTCTCAGAGGCCGCCAGGTGGTCAAAAAGCACCAGAGACAATGTGCTGAGTGTAGGAAATGGCGTGGCAAGCCCACTGTACCTAAAATGGCAGACCTGCCTGCTTCCCGTCTGAGGATTAACCAGCCTCCATTCTGGTCAACAGGAGTTGATTGTTTTGGTCCATATGTAATCAAAATTGGCAGAAGGCAAGAGAAGAGATGGGGCATAATATTTAAATGTCTCACTACAAGATGCGTACATATCGACTTGTTATGCAGCATGGATGCCGATTCCTTTTTACTAGCCCTCAGACGCTTCATAGCTAGGAGAGGAAAGCCCTTTGAGATCATCTGCGACAGAGGAACCAATTTCAGGGGTGGAGAGCGTGAGCTCTCTGAAGCCTTCGCTGAAATGGAACCATCTCTCCAAGAGCAACTAGCCAAACAAAAAATCTCCTTTCATTTCAACCCACCTCACGCACCGCACTTCGGAGGAGTATGGGAGAGGGAAATTAAATCTGTCAAGGCTGCGCTCCAAGTTGTTCTGAAAGATCATACTGTCTCTGAGGAAGTCCTTACCACAGTGTTGATCGAAGTGGAAGGCATCCTAAATTCGAAACCCCTGGGGTACGTATCATCTGATATAGCGGATCCGGATCCTATTACCCCCAATTTGCTGCTTATGGGGCGGCAGGACGCTTCCCTACCTCAGGCTGTGTATGGACCCAGCAATCTACTTGGACGCCGACGCTACAGACACAGCCAAGTGATCGCTGATCACTTCTGGACCCAGTTCCTCAGGAACTACCTACCCAGTCTTCAGCTTCGACAGAAGTGGCAGAACATCACACAAAACCTAGCCGTCGATCAGGTTGTGTTGATTGCAGACTTTCAACTTCCCAGAGCCCAATGGCCAGTCGGTAAGGTAACCAGAGTCCTACCAAGTGACGATGGTGCAATAAGAGCCGTGGAAGTAGACATTAAAGGGAATATCTATGTCCGCCCGGTTGCTAAACTCATTGTATTGCCTGAAATGCCTAAAGATTAGTTTGCAGCACTAGTAGTGGACTTTTTGTGGCATTTTGGGGACTTACAAATTTCCTACGTAAATTTGTGGGGCGGCTGTGCAAAATTCCCTGCCTTGCGCATGTGCTCGTCAACTTGTTCAGACTTGTCTGGTGCATGCGCAGAGAGTTTTCATCTCAGCAGCGTCCAGTAACGGAGTTATACGGAGTTTTCCTGGCTTGTTTATTCCTCAAAAGTCTGTTTTTCCTTGTGTGGTATTGCTGTGCGTTAATAACTCCGTAAGTAATAATATTTATTGTCATTGTAGACGTGTATCAGAGTGTGTCATCGTGTAATTCAGTTGATTTCACCTCAGAAGTATTTTGTGTCAACATATAGCGTAATGCTCACCTATGTGAATAATCAGTTAGTTATTTTGTTATTAACAATGTTTATTCGTTGATAGAAAATATTTGTTTGTAATATGTTGATGGAAATATGTATCAGGTCTGATCGGCATATTTACATTGTTATACAGAGCGCAGGGCAGTGCTAACGCGCACACACTTTTGTAACCCGACACCGCTTGTTAGCAGCAGCAGCGGCAGCTCCGCTCCTTTTAATGCAGCTGCATTTAGCGCCTATATATGGTGCAATAAGCTCTCGTTCACAGTTACATTATACAAATTCAACTTATAAGTGTAGTTATACAGTTCTTAACTGTGTATATTGTGTCATGTCCTTATCATGTATATTTACGATCCTTATTTGTTCTCTCACAGAAAACCACATTTATGTATCCACGCAAACTTGTGTATGCCTTGCAATTGGATGACTGAATAAACTATCATCAAAGTTCATTCTGGATTAGCTGCAGTTCTTTCTAGCCGAAGAATTAGGCCAGTTGAGTTCCAACCATCCCACTGCGCACAGAATATCCCACATTCATTATCATTCATTCTTTGGAAATGAATCCATACTTGACTTTCTCTTCGCCATGCTGGTGGTCAATGAGAAAATATCTGACGCAAAACCGTAAATGTGTAGCGCAAGGGCTTTCAGGCTGAACTGCGCTGCACTCCTGGAAGCGGCAGGCAACGTAATTAATATTCATGATGAGGTGAGACAGGGTTGCCAGGTTCTCTTAACAAAACCCGCACAATTGCTACTCAAAACTAGCCCAAAACAAGCCCAATTGCGTTTCAGGGGGGCTTCTCCGGTAAAATTCGCATTTCCGGGGCTAAATATCACATAATTGGGGTCGCTTCAACCCGCGGACATAAAACACAGCCCGCGGCAACAGTGGAAAGCGGGAAAACCACGGACTTGGCAACACTGGCTGTCACTCGCTATTAAAGGATACGCTTCCAGCGCACACACATTGCACCAGAACCGTTTTCGGAACCGAAACTTAGGAATTTTGCACGGTTCTGGTATTTTTCAAAAATCAGTTTCGGTTCTGCATAAGAACCGGTTCTCGGTTCCCAACCCTAGTTATGAAGAATGTTTGTCCTGTCAAAAAAATTTTAAAACATATCTGACATAGTTATAAAAGTTCTGTTTATCTGTAGAAGGTTAGCTAGCTAAACGTTTATCCCTCAAAGAGCTACGGCTAACTTATCTTAAAATTTTCCACCCTGTTGATTCCGCCCTGTTAGATCTATAAACCTAACAGGGTGGAAATTCTAATAGAATAAATCGTATTTAGTGTATATTGCAAATTCTATAAACACATATATGCATATATAAATATTATATATATAAAACAATATTATATAGGTGCAGTTCCACACATTACTGATGGCAAACCATGCAGGACAATGAGGGAAAACTCATCCACTGTTATGGTCTTCCACCCTGTTAGGCGAGTCATTTTTAAATAATAATTTGACAGCAACGTTAAATGTTTTGCACACTTATGTTTTATTTTGGGAGGTGAGGATCATTAATAGCATATACAGTATATGTTTTTGAACACATTTTTTTATTTATTATTTAGCAAAAATGGGTACAAAAAGTACCTGTTCTTAATAATCAAGACATTCTATTCATCAATAATAGTTTTGTTATTGTTTCAAGAATTAAAAAAAATACCATGATGGCATAAGGGACATATACTATCCAAGAAAAACTTATTGTTATTGTTTAACATTTACATTATTAACATTTTGTGATAACTTTGTATATGTCCCTAACAGGGTGGAACACCTTCACTGCCAGTGTCTGAACAATGAATCTACCCATAATTATTATTTTTTAAGTCCCTGAGCTTGACCAATGTGTATTCCGACTAGTTAAACATGTCACCATTTTGGTAGAATGCTAAAAACATGAAAATCATGTTTCCGCATACCGCAAAAAAAATGTTACCGTATACCAGGAATGACCCAGCTATAGTTTCTAACTGTGTTGCTATTTGATTAGAAAAAAGAAAGACAAAAGTGAACATTGGCCTGCATGGTAGCCTAATGAGGTGCCGTCAATGGTCTTGCTTTGTAAATAAACCCTTATTGTAACAAATGATATAGTTAAACAATTACAAGAACTATATGTTAGTTCTAAGGCTGAGAACATGTTAGAAAGAGCTTTAAAATAAGGACCTTCTTGAATTATTGACTAAACAATCCCCCCATAACCACGCCCTCAACAAAGCCCCGCCCCCTCTGGTGAGTACCGGCACTTTGTTTTTTCCACTTCAAGCACTGGTCACTTGTTTATGAATAAGCATTTTTTAAACCCAAATATCAAAGAGCAACATTCTACATTCCGAGGCTAACATTCTATGACATCACAGTGTGCTTGACACGATATACACTTCGAGTGAACATCAGTGCTATTGCTTCAGTGTGAACAAGCTCATGAGAGAACTGCCAGCGAGAACGAAGGATTTCATAGAGAACAGCAATATTTGTCTAGAGAAAATGTCTCAAGCTACTTTAATGTCAAGCTTTATCATTTGCCCGGTACCGCCACCAACTACCAGGCCATCAACCATCAGGCAGCTTCGCCGTTTGAAGTCAAAGCCTCAAGAGTCTGTGAAGCCCACTGGCCAGACATCCAGGCTCCCACCAATCATGGTGTTTGGAAATGAGTGTAAAACCAGTCTGACCCGACCTAACCAGAGTCAGACAACCATCAGGCAGCATCACCGTACGCAGATGCCGTCAATTCAGTCTGTGCAGACGCCCACACACACACCACTCATGGTGACTGGAAACCAGCATAAAAATGGTCTGACCCGACTTAACCAGACAACGTGGGCGAGAGTTGAAAGGCCACTCTGGGAGGTCAACAAATCTCCAGTCCTGACTCTGCCTCCGCTGGTCAAGATGGACAACCCCCGCGTGACAGCGAGAGCTCAACCACGACAACCTGCTGCTGATCTGCCACAGCCTGGGGCTCGCCGGATAGCACCTGTGGCCCGTGTGGAGAAACCAGCCAGAGGAACGTTAGTCCAGCAGAGCCCTGTTCGTCCAATACAGAAGAACAGGAGCTGTAGAACAGAGGAGCCATGTAAAGACGAACCGCGAAAGCCAGTGAGACTCCTGGCTGTGGCTGATTTTCCTCCAGTGAGTGAGTCAGTGAGGGCGCTGATGTGCAGAATGGCCGCTCAGCAGCAGAAGCAGCGCCAGCAGCAGAAGCAGCGCCAGCAGCAGAAGCAGCGACAACTGTCCCGTGGAGATCCATCAGCAGCGACATCTGTCCCGTGGAGAGCCTGAGCAACAGTGTGTGGGTGTGTCCAACATAGAAAAGTGGAGCGCACATGTTTCTGGTTGCAAGCTTGAATCTCTGGTGGAGTGGCGTTCACAGACCATATAGACGACCACAAGAAACAGACAAGTCCTCTGCGCAGACCCTATGAACAGCTTTATCTCCCTCCCACCAAAGGCTGGAGTAATGTATCCCGATCAGGAACTGGACGACATATTCTGAATGATATCCACAATCTGACTTGTGATGCTGCCTGACCACGTTCATTTGTCTGAGCCTGGTTTCTCCCAAGGTTTTCTCCCCTCCATTCTGCCACAGATGGAGTTCGGGTTCCTTGCCACAGTCGACTTTTGGTCGGAGATGCTTCATATTCAGCAAATATTACTGATCTGACTGCACTGACGCCTTTGGCTGAGAGCTGAACTGAGCTGGATTAAAAAAATGCTTTTTAGATAAATTGAACTCATTCCATAATGGATGAATTTTACACAGTTATTGAACAAGAAAATCTATCACTGAATAAATTGTGTAGTCTTTAATAAGACTCAGTGTTTATTTCATTCATACAGTGTGAAGAATACTTACATTTGATTATTCAGTTCTGTACCTGAACATTTTAAAGCAGTTTATTTCTTATATTGTATTTTTTCCTAGGGCCCTATTCTAACGATCTGAAACGCAAGTGTCAAAGCGTGAAGCGCAAGTAACTTTGTGGGCGGGTCTCGGCGCTGTTGCTATTTTCCCGGCGGGATAAACGGCTCTTGCGCCCGGCGCAAATCTAAAATGGGTTGGTCTGAAGTAGCTTCATTATTCATAGGTGTGGTTTGGGCGTAACGTGAATAAACCAATCCGAGCGTCATCCAACATTCCCTGTAAAAGCAGGTGCGCAAGTTCCATTATGGATTGCTATTATTATGGCGTATTTACCAGGCGCACGCCAGGAGCGGTTCATATGGAACGCCAAAAGGTTCACAAAACGCCATTAACCAAACGCCTGGTGCCCAGAAAACGCCGTTATTTGCGGCGTTTTGGAAGAAACAACGGCGCAAAATACGGCGTTATGTTGTACAAGCGCCGTAAATGACGGCGTTTTCACCGCAGAACCGCCGTTAATATCGGCGTTTTTTGATATTACCCAAAACGCCGTTCATTTCGCCGTTTGGCCTTCCATATTACGCCGTCATTGACGGCGCTTAAGTCTGACAAAGACGGCGTAAAAAGCGGCGTTTTCTATAATATTCAAAACAGCCCCTCCTTTTACTACACTGCCCAGCCCCATCAAAAGGCGGTAAGACCTGTGTAGTAGAATGTCGATCCACCTCAGAGTCCTGTCTTTTAACGCTATTGTATGTGACAAATAAATAAAACTCTTGAATCTATTGTGACTGATATTTAGACTTTCTTCGTGTGAGGCTATTTGTATTTTTTCTTTGGGCATATGTGTATGCGCCTTTTCCTTAATCATATATGCATAAGTAAAACTATTTAATAATATTTTGTGTGTATTGTTTGAAAACCATAGAGCTATCGCGAGTCAGTAGCCACTCTTTATTTCCTGACAGGAGTTCAAGTCCGAGGTTCTCTCTCTCTCTCTCTCTCTCTCTCTCTCTCTCTCTCTCTCTCTCTCTCTCTCTCTCTCTCGCGCTCTCTCTCGCGCTCTCTCTCTCGCTCTCTTTTAGAGATGATACTTATTAACAGGCGACCTGGCGTTATGCTTTAATATCTTATTGTTGTGTACAATAGCTTTGGGTCGGGTTTATTGTTGATTTAAAAAAATAAAAATCCTACACAAACAAGTGTATGTTTGCCCTCTTGATGCAAACCTTGAGCATAATATACCTAGGCTATAGGTTTCTGACGAACAAAACGGTAATGTATAGGCTACATTTACATTTACTTGCTTTATTCGTAAACTGATGAATTAATTTCTCTCTTACATCGAGCAATGCTGCTGCATAAATAAATATTTACACATTGTTGTGGTTACAGCAAATACACAAGCATTGTATCTTTCAGTTCAATCATAAGAATAATCCATACTGTCAAACTTCCAATTGACAATTCCTAGACCTACAGACAGTTAATAACTACTGGCACTAGGCCTATATCGTTTTTTTTTTTTTTTTGTTTTTTTTTTTTTTTACCAGTAGCCTATATCTTCTTCTTTTTTTATTGGCCTATATGCACTGTAGATTCATAGATTCATTCAATTAAAATAGGTTCATTCAATTAAAAACAATTACAACTTAAAAAAAACAAACCCTTTCTTTCGTTTTGGAAAAATTATATCTTAATATTGATCAATGTTTCATCAACTAATTGCCTGGATTTAATATGCAAATATAGAATCCGCTGTAAAATAAGATGCAAATAGCCTACGCTGGCGGGATGACTTCGTGTTAACTGTTAAAAATTTCTAATGTAATATTTAGCCTAGCTATATACTATTATTATATAGGCTATATAATAATAAGTCTGTATTTCCATAATGCCTATAACTTCATATAGCATTTTGCTATATTTTTTTTTCTTTAAAATGTGTAGGCTATTTTAAAACAATTTTTTTGTTTTTGTTGCTACAATTATTTTGTGTAAAACAAAACAATTTTTTTTTTGTCTGATGGAAAAAAGTAAAAAAAAAATGTTTTGTTTTACACAAAATAATTGTAGCCTATTGTGTAAAACAAAAAAAAATGTTTTTACTTTTTTCCATCAAACTAAAAAAAAAAAAAAAAAACTTTTAAACTTTTAAACTTTTTTTTAAAATGGAAATATCTTGAAGCAGGACGTCCAAACCAGTGAGCTCTCATGGTCAACACAGCCTACTAAAAACTTTTTAATTGGTAACGTTTAAAATAATGAAGCAAAAAATGGACAAAGACTAGGCCTATGTGTAAGCATTGCTGCCACATAGGCTACATATTCTTTTTTTTCCACTCTTTTTTTCTCACATCTTTTCTCTCTGTCATAAAAATGACATAATTTTTTCGTAATAACGAGATCTTATGTTATATATTTTCTACTAATAAGGACATGTGTTGTATAGTGACGTGTAGCTACAACATATGCCTTTATCCACATTAGAGAATTGATTAAGCCTATGTGCCTTTGTAACACAGAGTTGCACCCTAGTATATGCACTGGGTAAGACTTAAGAAATAAACCCAGGTAAATCGCACTGGTGTGTCATTCCCATTTTATTAAATATACTGGTAAAAACGAAATGTCTACAAACATTATCAACATGTAACTATTTTAGTCTGCTTCCACAACAAATCCTAATTCACGAAATGTAACGAAATTCACAAGAATGAAAAATATAAATGTAAAACAAAAAAAAACAAAACAAAAAAAAAACATAGATTATGCCATTCATTAGCGTTCAAATTATTTTTAACCATCGAATCGATGCCTGTAAGAAAAATAATCATATTTAAAACTTTATAGAGTAAACCCTTGAAGTTTTTTTTTTTTTTTACTTTTACTTTTTTTACTTTATTTATTTATTTATTTATTTATTTATTTATTATTTTTTGACAGCATATAAGTAGTACCGGTCAAGATAACTCGTAGTACCCGGATGAGCGGTATGTTATTCATTTTAGGTGGTTGTTATCTGGGAATAACCTACTGCTGGAATGCGCGATTGACCAATCAGAATCAAGTATTCCACAGAGCCGTGTAATAAAATGTTTTTAAAGAAGTCTCTTCTCACCAAGGCTGCATTTATGCTGTTAAAATACAAAAAGCTGTAATATTGTGAAATATTATTCAAATGTAAAATAACTGTTCTCTATGTGAATATATAGTAAAGTGTAGCTAATTTATTCCTGTGATCAACGCTGAATGTATCATCATTACTCCAGTCTTCAGTGTCACATGATCCTTCACTAATCATTCTCATATAAGGATTCACTGCTCAAGAAGCATTGATGATTATTATCAATGTACTTTTACGATTTGATAAATATAATTTTTGTTTTATTTATTTTTTTGAGAAAGAACTTAAATAAATGAATAGGCTATATCATTTATTCAGCAAGGATCCATTAAATTGAGACAATGCGTGATAATAAATAATAATTTGTATATGTGAATAGTATACAGTCTTAGTAGCTAGCCGATGATGTTCCAGCTCAGAGCATGTGAGCGGAGCGGTAATATCCTCCATAGTGAGAGCGCCTCTCTGAAGACTCTCGCTCGGTCCGCTCGGTGAGATACTCAGAATAGCTATGTATATAGGCCTACTACAGCCTATATATATATATATATATATATATATATATATATATATATATATATATATATATATATATATATATAGGCTGTAGTAGGCCTATATACATATACAACTAGGCTATATATTACATTAGAAATTTTCACTGGAGAATTGTCTGCTATATTTGCATCTTATTTAGGAAATCCAGGAAATGATTTGATGAAACGTTGATCAATACTAAAATGTCCACTCCATGCCTCCTGACATATTTCCATCTTTCTATCTTCTTACTCGTGTAGTTCACTTTACATAATTAACAGGTTTTTTTTTTTTTTTTTTTAAAGCTTTTATTTTTTTAAATTTAATTTATTAAAGTGCATGAACCAATAAAAAAGAAGAAGATATTGGCTACTGGTAAAAAAAGATATAGTGCCAGTAGTTATTACAGGGCTGTCTGTAGGTTTAGGAATTGTCTATTGGAAGTTTGACAGTAGGCCTATGGATTATTCTTATGATTGAACTGAAAAATACTCACCGCGCTGCTAGAAATAAAGAACAGAGCAGCTCTATGTCCAGAAATATATGCTTAAGGACGGAGACAATGCTTGTGTATTTGCTGTAACCGCAACAATGTGTTTATATTTATTTATGCAGCAGCATTGCTCGATTTAAGAGAGAAATTAATTAATCAGTTTACGAATAAAGCAAGGAAATGTAAATGTAGCCTATACATTACCGTTTTGTATCGAAACCTATAGCCTAGGTATATTAAGCTCAAGGTTTGCATCAAGAGGGCAAAAATACACTTGTTTGTGTAGGATTATTATTTTTTTAAATCAACAATAAACCCGACCCAAAGCTATTGTACACAACAATAAAAAGCCTATGTTTAGCTGTTGCTATTAAAGCATAACAGGTCGCCTGTTAATAGGCCTAAGTATCATCTCAGAGAGAGAGAGAGAGAGAGAGAGAGAGAGAGAGAGAGAGAGAGAGAGAGAGAGAGAGAGAGAGAGAGAGAGAGAGAGAGAGAGAGAGAGAGAACCTCGGACTTGAACTCCTGTCAGGAAATAAAGAGTGGCTACTGACTCGCGATAGCTCTATGGTTTTCAAACAATACACACAAAATATTATTAAATAGTTTTACTTATGCATATATGATTAAGGAAAAGGCGCATACACATATGCCCAAAGAAAAAATGCAAATAGCCTCACACGAAGAAAGTCTAAATATCAGTCACAATAGCGTTAAAAGACAGGACTCTGAGGTGGATCGACATTCTACTACACAGGTCTTACCGCCTTTTGATGGGGCTGGGCAGTGTAGTAAAAGGAGGGGCTGTTTTGAATATTATAGAAAACGCCGCTTTTTACGCCGTCTTTGTCAGACTTAAGCGCCGTCAATGACGGCGTAATATGGAAGGCCAAACGGCGAAATGAACGGCGTTTTGGGTAATATCAAAAAACGCCGATATTAACGGCGGTTCTGCGGTGAAAACGCCGTCATTTACGGCGCTTGTACAACATAACGCCGTATTTTGCGCCGTTGTTTCGTCCAAAACGCCGCAAATAACGGCGTTTTCTGGGCACCAGGCGTTTGGTTAATGGCGTTTTGTGAACCTTTTGGCGTTCCATAGGTTCACAGCCGAGGAGACTGATGTTCTTGTAAGAGCAGTGAAAGACAGAGAAGTGAAGTTGTAATGTTGTACATTATGGTAAAGGTGATTTCACAGTCTTTTTTTTTTCAGTCTTTCAGTTTTTTCAGTTTTTCAGTCGATTTTTTTTCCTGGTTCTTGACGGACAAACCAATTTGTCAGATGTCCTTATATACATATATGTCTTGCCACTATTGGGCAAACAGGTCTTATCCTTAATTATTACAATTAGCCTGAATCATTTGTAAGCTAGATTTATGCCTATTTTTTCACATCTTCGTGGCACACCACAATGATTTCCGTCATCTCATGTGTTAATATTTTTTTAGTGTAACAATTTATGATTTGCAAAAATAACTGTTGCATCTGTGTAGATTACATGAGCAAAGTGTATGCGCGTTGTGCACGCTATACATTATGGTCAAGCATGCGCCCTTAAAATAGCATAATGAACAACGCGCAACGCGCCACTGACTTTAGGCTAGGTTTTTTCTGGTCAGTGGCGCAATTGTTTAATGGAACAGCAAAATAGCACCAGGGATTGTTTGCGCCGGAACACGCCTCCTTTTTTGCGCTGAACCGCCCAGGTAGCGCAAGTTCATTCACTAGTTTAGCGACGTGATTCTGTGGAGGGAAAAGCGCGCTTTGCGCGGGTGCAAAATAGGAATGACACATGCGTCGGTGTACAAAGTCAATTGCGCTGGGTGCAAGATAGGGCCCCTAGTGTTTTTTCTATGAATGAACATGAATGAAAATAAATCAATATTAATTAATAAATTGTCACTAAATGTTACAAGGCAAACCTTCCTTGGGTATCATTGGTGTCGTTTTGACCCGAAAATCATATTTAAAAAAAAAAAAAAATTTAATTCAGTGTTCATATGAGTGGTACAAGACCCGTTCATATGAGTGGTACAAGACCCGTACAATTTGACCAATCATAGGAATGAATGGGAATGAATTGCCCAGTGGAGTCTGGTGTATCGGACTTAAAGGTGCACTATGTAAAAAAAAATCAGTAAAATATCCAAAAACCACTAGGCCACAGAGGTGTCAAAAGTATTCGCATTCATTACACGAAGTATAGATACTGGGGTTTAAAAAGACTTCTGTAGAAGTTGAAGTATCAACTCAAGCTTTTTACTCAAGTAAAAGTGTAAAAGTACTGGTTTCAAAACTACTTAAAAGTATAAAAGTAAAAGTAATGTAAGGGGAAAAAATGCCATTAAAGGGGTAGTTCACCCAAAAATGAAAATTCTGTCATCATTTACTCACCCTCAAGTTGTTCCAAACCTGTATGAGTTTCTTTGTTCTGAAGATATTTTGAAGAATGTTTGTAACCAGTCAATGGTTGCTCTATCTTCTTGGTTACAAACATTCTTCAAAATATCTTCAGAACAAAGAAACTCATACAGGTTTGGAACAACTTGAGGGTGAGTAAATGATGACAGAATTTTCATTGTAGGGTGAACTACCCCTTTAAGAACAAAAGATTAGGCCGCGCCACAGTGCATACCCCACCTCCTCAAAAAAAAAAAATTTTTCTAAAGGCCATAATGACTATAATGTTGTATTAAAAAGCTAATGTTGAACATTTTTAGATGCACTTGGCTACGCGTTTCAGCCGCATATATTCCCAATGAAAATGAATGCATTTTAGGACAATGCAAATACATTAAAGAACAATATGTGTACTACTGAGCATTAATGTGTTTCATGGAGTGGAAGATTTGATGACTAGTTGCCTATAAATATTGTAAAGGTGCAAAAAGTCAAAATTCAGAGGCATGTTATCAATAACCATTTGGGTCGATTGGGTCGACGATTTCCAGCCCAAAAACCTCACCAAATGTAGGCCTACATTTATATTCAAAAAATGGTTATTGATAACATGCCTGGTTATTGATAACAATGTTGACTTTTTGCACCTTTACAATACTTATAGGCATTAGTCACTCCAAGAAAAATCCCAAAACTTTAACTTTAATTATTTTATTGCCATACCAATCAAGGTTGATAAGTAAGTTACCATTTTATCTACTTAAAACATAACATTGATGATAAAAAAAAATAATTTCCCAGTAAAACGGATCAAATATGACTATATGTCCACTCCAGGTAGAAACTGTCAAAACGGCTATCCCTCAGAAAAACACATGCATCATTTTCAATGTCAACAGTAAGAAGCCAATTTACGTGCAAAAAGTGCCCAATATAGAGATGGGAAAAAGCAATGTAAACAGCCATTTCACACGTTAATGCACACACCAATGTCAAAATGCGTAATTCATTGATACTGTACAATAACCCGTCAACAAATAAATAACAACAATGACAAAACTACACTATGTCTTTCGTGAAGTACATGGCACATGCACTTAGCACAGTCAAAATGGATTAATGGTTGATTTTAACATCTTTCAGCAGCTGTCGGTGTTGCTAGTTGCAAATGTCCTAAGTTTGTATATGACGATGGACAGGAGTCACGGTTATATATATTTATAAAGAGTCTTCGAGTCACAGGTGTAATTCACGTTTGAGAGTTGAGTCACTCTCCCACTCTTTACTGTAGAAACAACTTACTGTATATTTATGCCACTGGCATAGCGATCACTGGAATATACAGCTACGAGTTATCGCGCTAAAAACCCGGCTAAAGTCATGAATGAGCTCGTCTGCCTGCTGATCGCTGATTGGCTGAAAGTGCTACTCTCGTCGCAAGAACCCGCCCTATCTGGCCACATGGTGTGTGATTTGTGCAGGTGCAGGCGTGATTGATCGCCTACAACCCAATAGGGTGTCGGAATGGTTTGTGTTTATCCTTCTCATCCAACCACAATCAAATTCACTCTGTCCGGATGGCGCGATTTATCTGGATATTTTTTTTTTTTTGATGACAAGTCGGAATGAAAACAGCCTCGTTACTCCTATTCCATTTCGGCATATTATTAAAATGTAAGGAGTAGAAAGTACAGATAATTGCTTGAAAATGTAAGGAGTAGAAGTAAAAAGTAGGCTGAAAAATAATTACTCCAGTAAAGTAAAGATACCCAAAATTTCTACTCAAGTAAGGTAACGAAGTATTTGTACTTCGTTACTTGACACCTCTGCTAGGCCAGTGTTAAATATTTTGTTCAGTTGAGTACTTACAATATCCCAAATGTTTCCAACTATTTGTAAATCGTGAGAAAATTGCTATTTTAACCAAGGAACCGGAACGTGTGAGGGAGTCGCCTGTCAATTGCGTCATATCTGCGTTACCCTCGGTTTCCGGTTTATTTTGTGTCATAATAAAAGTCCTGCTGCTCACAAGGTGTGTGTTGTGTTCATCTTATTAACAATCGCTCCAGCGGTTCCTCACTTCCACAACACTCGTCCTGCTCTGCTTCACACTACAGTAACGTTAATAATCACATCCATCAACATGATTTCTGCCCGAGTCCTGTCCCGATTCTCTCCCACCAGCTGTGAGGAGGAAACCACATGTCCCAAGATCCTGCGCTCAAACGTGGTGTCATCAACATACCCACATACAACATACCCACATTGGGTATCACCACATACCCAAATCAGAAGCCATGGATGAACAGGGAAGTGCGACTCCTGCTGAAGTCACGCAATACTGCCTTCAGATCAGGAGATGCACTAGCCTACAGCGCATCCAGAGCAAACCTGAAGAGGGGCATCAAAAAGGCCAAGCACTGCTACAAGCTAAAGATAGAGGGTCACTTTTCCAACTCTGACCCTCGACGCATGTGGCAGGGCATCCAGGCCATCAGTGACTACAAACCCACCCACTCCACCCCCGCAGCCACTGATGTCAACTTCCTGAACGAGCTAAATCACTTTTACGCTCGTTTTGAAAGAGACAACAGAGAAACTGCCACCAAGCTCAAACCCTCAGCTGACCCACCAATCACACTCTCCTCCACAGATGTCTGCAAGTCACTGAGCCGGATCAGCGCGCACAAGGCTGCTGGACCAGACAACATCCCTGGTCGTGTTCTCAGGGCATGTGCGGAGCAGCTCGCTGAGGTTTTTACAGACATTTTCAACCTGTCTCTTGCCCAAGCAGCTGTACCTTCATGCTTTAAACGCACGTCCATTGTGCCAGTGCCAAAACACTCTAACCCGAGGTGCCCTAATGACTACCGCCCTGTAGCACTCACACCCATCGTCATGAAGTGCTTTGAGCGGCTGGTCCAGGAACACCTAAAAGACTCTCTACCATCCACATTGGACTCACACCAGTTTGCCTACCGCAGCAATAGGAGCACAGAGGATGCCGTTTCCATGGCACTGCACTCTGTGCTCACTCACCTGGACAATAAGAACACTTACGCACGCATGCTGTTTGTTGACTTCAGCTCAGCATTCAACACTGTCATCCCAACCAAGTTAATAGCCAAACTTGGAGACCTGGGCATCAATACCTCAATGTGCAACTGGATTTTGGACTTCCTAACTGACAGACCCCAGAATGTTCGTTCAGGATCCACCTGCTCCACATCCATCACACTCAACACTGGTGTACCACAGGGCTGTGTGCTAAGTCCGTTTCTCTACTCCCTCTTCACCGCCGACTGCAAGCCTGTGTATGGATCTAATTCTATCGTCAAGTTTGCGGACGACACAACGGTGATTGGTCTCATCAGCAACAACGATGAGACTGCCTACAGGGAGGAGATCCAGCACCTGGCCACATGGTGCGCTGATAATAACCTGCTCCTCAACACCACCAAAACGAAGGAGCTCATCGTGGACTTCAGGAAGGAGTCAAGAGGCACACACGACACCATCCACATCAATGGAATGGCTGTTGAACGTGTCTCCAGTTTCAAGTTCCTGGGGATCCACATCTCGGCGGACATGTCGTGGACGACCAACACCTCCAGCCTGGTCAAGAAGGCTCACCAGCGCCTCTTCTTCCTGAGGACACTGAGGAAGAATCAGCTCTCCTCGGCTATCCTGGTGAACTTCTATCGCTGCGCAATAGAAAGCATCCTGACCAACTGTGTGGCAGTGTGGTATGGGAGCTGCTCTGTTGCGGAGCGCAAGGCACTGCAGCGGGTGGTGAAAACTGCCCAGCGCATCACAGGGACTCCACTGCCTGCCATCGAACACATCCAGAGGAAACTCGCAGCATCCTCAAGGACTCCTCGCACCCAGCCCACAGACTGTTTTCTCTCCTGCCCTCCGGCAGGCGTTTCAGGATCCACCGGACCAGGACCAGCAGACTTAAGAACAGTTTTTTCCCCAGAGCTGTCTCCTTACTGAACTCAAACCCCCGCTGATCCACTCCCCTCATATACTGATAACTCTCCTACCTCACATCCACCTTCACTTTGTTATTTGCACTACCGACTCTTTATTACAGTAACAACTGTTTACTTATTCATTTTGCACTACCACACCGTAACTGGATTATGCTCATTTGCACTGCCGACTGTTATTTACAGTACCTACTGTTTACATTTGTATTTTGCACCGTACTTCTAACTGTAATATGCAATCACTTCCACTGCACTTTTACACTTTTTTTCGGATAGCTTCTGTCCATAATTTATTGCACTACCTTAATCCACTGCCATATTCCTCATTTTAGCCTAACATATCATTGTATACCTCTATCTGTAAAATTCTGTTTATAGTAATAGCCATCTGTATATTATATTATATTCATAGTACATATCCACCTGTAAATTCTGTTTATAGTATTAACCATCTGTATATTATTCACTGTACATATTCACCTGTAAATTCTGTTTATAGTAATAACCATCTCTCTATTTATAGACATATTTATATATACTCAGTACATATCCATGTCCTGCACTTATGCAAACGTTGTATATCCTGCACTTGCTGCTATTGCACTTCTGGTTAGACCTAAACTGCATTTCGTTGCCTTGTACTTGTACTTGTGTAATGACAATAAAGTTGAATCTAATCTAATCTCTAATCTAATCAAACTACGCCTTTGTTTTGAATAGGCGACCTCTAGCGGATGGAAAAGTTACATAGTGCAGCTTTAAAGGTGAAATTCTTAGTGTCACAGATCCTCTGGAGTCGCACGTCCACTTACTGGGATTTGAGAAACCCACAGTAGTGAGGGTGAGTGCAGGACGGCTGTCATTCTCAGATCTGCTGTGCGAGACTGTGCTAAGCACCCTCAGTTGATACTGTAATAATATTGGCCAAACAGATTTGGCAGATTCAAATGCATCTATTTACAGCGAGTTTTTGCAGCGGTGAGTAATGCAGCCAATCACAGATATAGTTGTTTATTTCTCAAATGCGATCAAAAACTCAAACTCAAAACGCAAGAGTTTTTATTCAGTGTTAATGTTAGAGTTAATGCAGGCTCGCGAAACCTCTCATTAATAAACAAAGTCAGACACGATGTAAGTAATTTGACGACTTCATTTTTATAACGGAACTTGGTGAGATTGAGATGAACTGACAAAGCAACAGCATCACTTTCGAGGCTACAGTCATTCATTGAATAAAACTATTGTTGCTAAGAGGACCGATGGCATGCAGCAAAGTTTCGGAAGTGACATCTAAATATAAACGCTGCATGAGACAGAAATATCCTCCTGAGACCCAGATTAGAGGTTTTGCCTCTGTAGAGGACATTATTTAGCGAATTTCTCTGAAAACACTTTTAAGTCTGGAGATTCTTATGAAATACAAGACATTCTTATGAAAGTATTATTATACGTCTTTTACAATTACATATGCATTTACCTTATTTATTTTAATATGCAAATTAGATACAGTGTATGCATTGCCTAGAATGGGAATGGCATTTATGGCCATGTTTACATGCATATTTCATAAAGTAAAATGGTATATGAAATTATTCTGTATCTTTCATAACATTGAGAATCATCTTTATACAAAGTTTGGATAAAACAAACTTGAAGCATAAAAATTGATTGGTGAATAAAAACAATTATTTTAATCTTTTAATTTTCTCAATAAAGGGGTTCTGGTGTCCTCTACAGAGCAGAGAATATAGCATAGATAGAATAGATTCGCCAATCTTACAAATATTTAAACACTACGATCAGTTTTAAGTGTGCAGTTGTATATCGACATGAAATATCAATTAAAAATCACTTACGTGCATAATAGCTGCATATTTATACTCGAGAGCGCTTTGACCCGCTGCCTCGGCGCTAAGGGAGAGTCTGCCAATTCCACCAAGTTGAAACATAATTTGTATGAATTAAATTAAATGTTTTTTTTAATTTTCAAATTCCAATGTAGTGTTGTGCATTATTAAGTCAATTTTACCAATACAATCAAGCTGTGGAATTTTAACATGTCTGTTTTTAAATGTTAAAAGTAATTTTAATTCATACAAATTATACATTTCAACCAATTGGTGGAATTGGCAGACGTTCCCTACTTCCCTTAGCGCCGTGGTATCGGGTCAAAGCATTCTCGAGCATAAATATGCAGCTGTAGGTGATTTTAAATTAATATTTCATATAGATAAACAATGGTTAGCCTACATACTGTTAAAACTAATTGTGGTATTGATTTCTTTGTAAGATTGCCGACTCTATAGAACAGTGGCAACTTTACGGCGCTCCGAGTGCCCCTAAGTGGTTGGGAGCATTTCCGTTGTGTTGTGGCTTGATTTCGTTGTGTTGTGGCTTGATTTCGTTGTGGCTTTTTCGTTGTGTTGTGGCTTGTTTTCGTTGTGTTGTGAACTTATGTTTGCTTTTTATATTTCGTTGTGTTGTGCACTACTGGGCCACCGTAGATTACTCATTCCAAAGCTCCTTTACATTTATGACAAGCTTGATCTTAAAACTAGCTGACAGTAGGGATGGGCATTATGACAATATTATTCTACATACATGAGAAATTTTATTTCACAATAACGATATCACAATATATTTATTTATACAGAATAATACTGCTTTAAAAGTCTACACTGTATGATATTCCATGAATTAATATCAATGGATTCTTAAAGAAGCAGAAGGTCTTCTCTATTCTTTTGTTGTTTGATTAAAATTATGACAGACAGCAGTTTATTAATCTGCTGCCCCTTTATGAACGGATGCACAGAATGACACACATCCGGGTTTCCCCAGGTTAACTTGAACTGTTTAACTTAAGACATAACTGACTGTTTAAATCAAGTGAATACCTCACATGACAGGGTTTCTGAGATAACTGTGCGCATTTTACAGAAAGATCATTGATTTCGGGATCGCCTGCTGTCTGAGAGAGGCTTATTTTAACACATGCATGTCCCACTCATTATTCTACATTCATGCATGTTTCTTTGTCAAAATGTCAAAAACTTTTAGTACAGTCAGTGCTGCGTTATATACGCTATATTCACATTCCGCGATATAAAAATGTAATGTTAACGTTTACTGCAAATTCGCTAACAATAGTCATAACTATGATCGTCATAACACCCAGCCCTAGCTTAACAGTATTACAACACAACAAAACAGAATATGCAAGTTAATCACGATTAGCATATGACTTTAATGCACTAACGTTATATCTTGATGAGCAGTAGAAACAATATAAAGGGATTTACGTTACCTTCTGCCGTCTGCCATTGGTAACTTAGTCTGTTCGTATTCATGTTTTTTCGTTCTCAGTCGACATCTCACAATCAAAATTTGTCCAAAATAAGATTTTAACAGGTTTAAATGGTCCATGCAATGCCATTAATAGACCGACGAAGCAGTCCTGTTGCAGATTAGAAGCCGTGCCCGCGTCCCCGCGAGCCACTCCAACGACAACGGGTGTATAATTCAAACTGAAGGCGCGCACTGTCATTGGCCAGATTTCTGGATGACATTCAGATTGACCAATCACGCTCAAAAGAACACGGAAAGACAGCAAATAGCCTTGCAAATATAGAAAAAAAACTTGTTTTAAACAACAGTTCGAAAATGTGTATATTTATTTTTATTTGCTGTTATATTTAATTAATTGGTCAAATGGTGTTTTGTGGTGTGGGCAGAGGCCTGGAAGTTTCAACCTGGAGAGCAGTGCAGATTTGTACTCTTTAAAACCAATTATTGTTTGATATTTAGTTTGCTTTATGTATCCAGAATTACAGTTTGAATGTAAAAATACACCTACACTGTAAAATAGAAAATTAAAGTAAAATATCTTGATTTAAATAAGGAAAAATCTGTAAACTAACAGTGTTTTCTCTAAAACTTTTAATGTACATTTCTGTGAAGGTTTTGAACTTTATTTGACTTAAGATATTTTACTTTAATTTTACGGTTTTTGTTTTGCAGCTGTAGCTGCCAGTCATTTGACCTTTTTTTAGGTTTTTATTTTTTACAGTGTAAATATAAAACTAATAAGATTTACTTTAGAATTACAAAGAATAATGTTAAATTGTTAGTATGGACATAAACCTTTAATACAATGAGCTAAATATTTTATTACAGATTATTTCTGTCATTTTACATACATTTGTATGTAATTTATGAAAACAGAAAAAAAATGTTCCTGTATAAAAAATGAGAATTACTGTAATTTGTCATTAATAATATAATCCTTAAAATAACAGTCAAGTTGTTTATTTACAGATATTGTTTGTATAGATACTGTATAAATAATACAGTGATTTTCATGTATAAAAAAAAGAATTACTCTAATTTGTCATTAATGATAAAATAAAGGTCAAGTTCTTAATTTACAGACATTGTTTGTAATTTTACATGAATTTGTAAGTAATTTATGAAAACAGAAAAATAACAGTGATGTTCCTGTATAAAAAAATGAGAATTACTGTAATTTGTCATTAATGATATAATCCTTAAAATAACAGTCAAGTTGTTTATTTAGATATTGTTTGTAATTTTACATCGTTTTAAACATAATTCAAAATTACAAGAAAATACTGTAAAAAAACTGAAGTTTTTTCTGTAAAATTAGGATTGTTTTTTACAGTGTAACCTTATTGGTTGCACCTCCATTGCGTCACCACATCTATTGTGAGTGGTGGATTTCAAACCTCAAAACGCCCCTTTTTTGCAGCGTGTTAAAGTTAAGAATCTTGGAGTGACACTTTTTGTTAATAGTTGCAGAGCTGAAAGATCAGCTTGTGTTTCTTGAGCAAGTGAATCCCTGCTCTTTTTAAACCACAATTTATGATTTATTAAACCATAATTTATGATTTATTAAACCAATTTATTAAAACAACAATTTATGAGATTAAAAAATCTAGTCATGGCCAATAACATTTATGTTAATATTTACTCTTGTTATTTCATAGGGAGCTTCAAAGAAGATGTATCAGTAACAGTATTACCCTGTGTTTATCAGTATCCAAATATGTTTTTTGGGTAAAAAAGAAAAACTAAATAAACAAAGTAAAGTAGATATCACAATATATCGATATCGTGATTTTTTTCCCCTCCACAATAACCGTGGTGTGAAAAATCTAATATCGTGACAGCCCTACCGCAAAGCATCCCGGGAAGGCGGTGCCACAAGTGTCCTAATCTACAATCCTCTCATGGACTTCTTGTGGAAACCATATAAACACAAGTCACTTCAGTTTTTAAATCAAAACAATAATCCTTCACTTGCACTGAAGCGCTGTTTGCTGTGTGACGTCATCGGAATGCATTCTATTGGTGACATCACAGCACTGGAGGTTCCAGAGGCTCTGAGTTCTTCTCACTTTGACTCCTTGCCTTCGCAGATGCACTTCAGTGTCAGTATACGGTTTCCTATCAAAATCAACCTGCATTTTCATTGCTCACTGTGAACTTTTACATCCGTCTTGATCTGTTTTCATTTCCAGATCGTTGAATTGCACAGCTTTCTGATCTGTGTACGGCTTCAGATCATACGATTTCACTTGGTTGGAGGATTTTGGATCAGCGTACCATTGTAGATCAGAAATGTGTGCCGCAGACATGCCAAGACTGAAGACACAACCACCGCCTCAGAGGAGGGTAAGAAGCCTATCAATGTGTTTCATCATCGGTCATTATTAATATTTAGCCTGCGTTTATATGTTAATCATAGTACTAACGTGTTTTCTTATTCTTATACCATGGTCTGTCTGAATACTAGACACTGACTGGCTGGAAGGTGTGCAATAATACGGTTTAATGTGAATAAAGTAATCACCCAATAAAGTGATATTTAGCCTTGGGAATGCGAATTGTAGCAGGGGAACCCAGCCAAAAAATGCAGATTTACCCCCACGGAACACGATTTTCTGTGTGTCGGATTCAAAGCGGACAGAATGCTGGATATAACAAGACATACCTGATGAAAATAACCATCAGTTTTTTCCTTCCGGTCAAATATTGCGTCGCAAACATCAATTACAGCTTTAAGTTGTCAATGCTGGTAAATGGCCATGGTATAAGTGGTATAAACTAAAATCGTTAAATGCACAGCTAGCCGTGGTTTAACCCTTTCTTATTTATCATCAGCAGGAGCTGTTTCGCCGGAACACCATTACTGTCAGAGAAAAGGCCCCGATCTCCAGCCGACCGCAGTCTGTCCAGCTTCCTCCTGTCATTGGCAGAGGTGAGCTAGTCCAGCAATCTCAAACCGGTTTGCTACAATTGAATTCAAACACATATCACTTGAATATGAAGTAAACGTACGTTAACATAAGAACCATATTAACATGAAATAAATGTGATGTTTTATGCAGGACTGTGTCTACATCCACCCGCTCAGAGGAAGACAACGCCTTTAGTTGAATACGGCATCCGTGCTGTCCAACGCAAGGCTGAGCCGTCCGAGAAAGAGGACAGCAACCATGGGCCATCTGAGCTTAACACTGGTCATGGCCATGACAACTTCAGCCTCACCCCCTTTAAAGTCACTGAAAGAGCCCATCATTCATCTGACAAGGCCAGAGAGCAGAGAAACCTTGCAGAGAAGGTGGCCGAGCACCGCATTGACCGTGAAGTTGCCAAAGGCCGCAGATACGACTTCCTGTCGTCTCGGAGGACAGACACGCGTCTGCGTCATCAGCGTGAAATGGCGGATATGGAGGAAACGCTCACCTTACAGAGGGCAAAGCAGGAACAGGAAGTCCAGCATGTGCGTCAGAAACATGCCCAGTTTCTGGAAGAGAAGAGGAAGAGGATTCAGGAGCAAGAGAAAGTTGTCCGTTTCAGCCGACAGCATATCTCTCTAGCGAAGGCTGCACAACACATGCGAACGTGGTAACCAGCAATAGCTGTCTCTGGGTTCGGACAGCTGGCAGCGAGTCCTCCCCATCATGGTGGACGGCAGCGAGTTTTCCCCATCATGGTGGACGGCAGCGAGTTTTCCCCATCATGGTGGACGGCAGCGAGTTTTCCCCATCATGGTGGACGGCAGCGAGTCCTCCCCATCATGGTGGACGGCAGCAAGCTCCGGCCTCAGGCAAACGGCAGCGACTCCTCCGCTCCGCGCGGACGGCAGCAGCTTTGACAGCACATTCCTGTGCTATCATGGCTATCAATCAGATTCAACCATACATATATGATCCAGAATCTGATCCAGCAGCAGCAACGACTACAGCAGGACATCTTTATGTGCTAAGTACTGTAACTGTATATATTTGCTTAACGGCTTGTGTAAACTACTAAAAACAATAATAATATTACACCTATAGTGGTCAGCTAAACAAATGTATTTACACACACACCATACATCGCATGCTCCATTGATAAACTAGCTATACGTGATCATGTTGTTCACTTGATGTGCACTTATGCGCCGATAGCCAACAGCACAAAGACATTTGAGGCAGTTTTACTCACCGCCTGCTTCTACCGCTCGACCGTGAACCCTAAAGCCAAGCAAAGCGTGTTGAAGGTCGGCGTACAAGGAAATTCTGCACCAGTTGACGTCATGTAATCACACAATGTTTGATTACATTTACTTTTAATCTTACCTCCATATGATGCCTATATAAATATATAAATGCATCGCTGGTGCCAGAGGTAACCAAGGAAACTCTACAGGCTACACTGCAAAAATGATTTTCTTATTTAGTATTTTTGTCTTGTTTCCAGTCTAAATATATTTACTAGGTAAGTAAAATAACATAAGATATTTTTTTTCTTTTTTTCTGGAAAGCAAAATTATCTGCCAATTATTATGTCCATTGGCAGATCATTCGGCTTGTTTACACAATTCTTCTTGATTTTTTTATATATTTGGACTGGAAACGAGACAAAAATTTTGTTCACCGGCGATTAATTTTCCTAAGTTGATTTGTGTTAGGCCCATCTGTAAGATTATGCAGCATATTTTTGTTATAATTTTGTTTTGTGGAATATAGTGTCAGTCAGTTGCACCAAAGTGCCTAGATATTAAAAGTGTGTTATGTCATCACTACTCATTATCACAATGCAATACAAGATTACTTGTCAAATAAATAAATTAACTTCAAATTATTTTACTTCACGTGTAGAGATTGCAGTGATGTGATTTTTTTTTTTCATATTTTGTTTTGACAAGAAACAAGATGCAATGTCAAGTTAGCAATGCTAGAGCGTGCGCGGGATCACTTTCCTCTATACCAACGGAAACTAACGTTACTTAAAATAAAAATACTAAATTATGGTCATACAGATAAGAGTATACATCGTTCCTAATTGTAAAGGCTTTAAATCCAATCTTCTGTAACTCTTCCAACGTGCGCTCGCTGCTACACTAACTAACAATGTCGCTGTCAACACACGTGGTGCTGAAAGCCCGCGATCATGCAACTGGCTCGATTTGCTGCGAAACAAATAATTTCTCACACTTTATTTTTGTTTCAAAACACACGAACAAGTACGATTGTATCAAATGATTATGCTGTTGTAGAGATGAAAGGAGGAAAACACCATGAGGGGTCGTACAAGCGGAATATGTAGTGCATTATTATTATTCAGAAATTCAACAGGCCATTGTCAGTTATTCCTTACCTCAACAGGAAATTCCTGAACACAACGACTGTGTTCCCATGCAATCATATCTTAAATTGTAGACACTTTTTAACAATGTGCTCACCTGCAAAATGACTCATGCATCATGTGGCATTGCTATTCTTTTTTTGACCTCTTCTAGGCCTGTACACTTCGTATCTCCAAAGTCAAGCGCCATCTACAGGAGAAATGGCCCACACAGTTTGTATGCTTTCTTTATCTGACACAAATCAGGTCTTGGAGTCGTTAGTTTTGAGCTGATGGCCTGAGTAGGGAGTGTTAGATAAAGGAGATATATAAACAAACATTTACACTATAAATCACTGCATGAAAAGTGGGATTTTCGTCAGTATGTGACACTGTAGATTGCCGTGAAACTTCAGGTTTACGACTGTGCACGGCAATTTGCAGGCAACACCGAAAACTGCCGTAAATTGTCGGAAATTGACGTGGGCCTTGCTTGGCAGTTGTCCCCCCATGACCCCCCCTCCCCTTAATTCTAGGGGAGGCTTTATCATGTAAATGAACATGCTGTGAGCTACACAAATGCAAATCAGTAGCAGCAGGGTGAGTTTTATCTAGGTTCTGAATTTTTTTGACTAAAACAAGTTTAAAGTTTAAGTTAAAATGTTAACTTAAATTTAAGTTAAATGTACTCGATTTAGTTCACATTACTAAATGTTTAGGGCAACCAGTTTGCTCCAATTTTTAAAGTAGATTCAACTTGTCCGGGCTCACAGTGTAGATTAATTACTCTGTATGTCATTAGCAATAACCAATGTTATGTAAAAAAAAATAAAAAAATACAGGACAGCAGTTCATGTCTTCAACCTTTAGAGAGGTTATGTGATGCAACAAGACAATGAACCAAAGCACACAAATAAATCAAGTAAAGCATACAGTTTACATACCAACATTAATTTTTCCACCCTGCACTGTGAATGATTTTTTAAATGGCTATTAATCATAAATGTGAAAAGTACAAGTTTGTGTGTTAATAGTTAAGTCAGATTGTGTTTTTCTGTAATTGTCATTTAAATTGAGCTCACACCACATTTTATGAATTATCAATGCAGATTTTCAAGAGGTGGTTTCCTGGACAGGGTTTAAATTATGCCAAGAGTAGGCCTTAATCTATTTAATCGTGAGTTAAAAAATTGTTGCCTGGAACAAAGATTAAGCACAGATTACTAACACCTGGACTATGAGTCCTGAACTAAAATAAACTGGATTCATTTACAGTTTTATCTAATTGCTTACACACAATTTCTGAAAATATGGCTCCATTTCTTGTAACTCTACACACAAAACATCAGACTCTTGCAAAAGCAACACTTTGTGCAAAACTATTTTAACTATTTCCAAAAATGTTGTTTTTGCATATATCTAACTACACACAATGCACAACTGAGGAATTTACAGTTGAACTGAAATCAGCTGAACTGAATCAACACTGAAGTCACTTGAGCTGAATATTGACACTATATTGGCTTGTTAGAGCCGGTTTACAGCAGAATTTGTTTTGAACTTGTTACTGAAGCTGCTATGAAACAATATATTTTGTTGTATGCATATTCTTTCTTTCTCAAACCTTAGTTTTGATTTCTAAGTGATCAATTTATGTATAAGTGTTTTCACACATGATCATTGGCTGTATGGGTCCTCAGTAAATTAATGTGGCATTTAAATGGCAAAAGTTATTCTTGTCTCTATAACGTTTATGGTTAAATAAAATATTAATAATATAAATAAAATGAATATCAAAACATATTTTAAATATAATGAAGTCATTTTATTATAGCACTCATCAGATGTTCCTGGAAACAAAACAGAGACAGAACAGTATAACAAACTATACAACAAACTAAACACCAAATTACAAAAACATTATTATGTGAAAGTGAATAAAGTTGTGTGTGTTTTCAGTTATAAATATGTGCTGTGAAAATTAGCCTATACTTTTAGAAATTATATATAGCCTAACTTTAAAAATCAAACAATAACCCATATAGATAAATTATAATAATTGTATAATATTAAGCATTTACTTAATATACATTGTAACATTAGGCTACTTTACTCTAGCACAGTAGTCAGTTAAGCAATTAATTAATATCTTATATTAATATGTATGTAGCCTAGGCTACATCTAAAGGTAAGTCTGCTTTAAAAAAAAAAAAAATTACACTTTGACATGTACAGAATGTGCGCGTTAAGAAACACGTTCAAATGTGTCTTCTTAACATGTTAAAACTGTGCGTCGACTGTGTGTGTATGCCTGTTACACGACCAGAATGTGCGTGTCTACACATACAAAAGAAACACGTAAAAAATTGCTGCGTTGAAGCGGAAAACAGGGCGTGTTGAAGGTTGAAACGATCATAAGTCACGCGTTTCGTAAAGAGATTTGGCCCCGGGCGCGTTCCATATTAGAGCCCTAGTCCAATGAGGTGCGAGGTCGAGGTCATGGCCATGACGCGTAGAAGACGAGCTTTAAACTTTTTTTTTATGTTTTTTGCTGCTTTCCTTTTTCGTGATCAACTATGACAGGACACCGTCTTCAACTCAATCTCTGCATGGACGCGACGAACTTTTTGGACTCATTTTCAGGAGGCTGTTTTCGTCTTCACAACTCTGAGGCAAACTGCAGGCGCTATGAACCAGAGCATGGGTAATGTAACATTACGATTTAAAGAATATGCTTTTATTCAGCTGTATAAGGAAATGGATGCGTTAATAGATCCGAGCTTAAAACTGTACATTTTGTTTACACAGACTATCCTCGCCTCATAACGAAGCCGTGAGCTCTTATCTGCTTGGAGCGATTTCCGCGAGTCCAGATTTAACCGCTGATCACGACGACATTGTGTGTAAGTAAAACGTCTAATGTTTTTCTCATTCCTTGTTTAATTTTACCGTGACTGTTTTTATTAATACCAGTCTCATGTAATTGTTTTCCAGCTGCCTGTAAGACGTATTATGAATCGACATGCCGCAGCTTCAGATACAAACAACCTGAACTTACATAGCAGGCGGAAACTGCGAAGTTTAGCTCGGAGTCGATCAAAAAGAAAAAGGGTAAGATTTATTATATTAGATCCGTTTTTTGTCAATGTGAGTATTTTTCAGGTTGCTTATTGTCCTTATGGATTGTATTACAGTTGCTGGAAGCGAGAGTGTGCTGGATGAGGTGGACATTTGGAAGTCCGCGACCATTGAACTCATGTCTGACGAGGAAGACGGCATTGTTGACGGGGTGTCTGGATGGATTGTGCGGCCACCGCCCTCTCGCAGCCTGGAGCTCGACGAACTTTACATTACATTACGAGACGTTACTGCTGCACTGTACATAGTTGTGTGTTTAACAATAAAGCTCTTTCTTTGAGTAAACCGCTGTGTTTTATAAATGAAGCCCTTTCTTTGAATGAACAGCTGTATGCTTATAAATGAAGCCCCTTGTTTGAATAAACGGCATGGTCCGTATAATTTTCCCATATATTCCTTGATGGTATGAATACTTCATAGCACAATAACATTAATATGAAACAAATTATTACAACATAAATTATATATTTATTATTATTATTGGGGTTTACATTTATAATGAGCCAGGGGGACCAATAATGATTGGTTTGCAGTGATCTGCAACGCGACGTTCGCTGCCTCTAAATTGACGAAAAACTGCCGAAAATTAGGGAGATTTCCGGGAGTATACAGGCGTTTACAGGGTCGAAAATCCCACTTTTCATGCAGTGTGAACAGCCCTCTCTTCCCAAATAGCCAGCAAGTCCCGCCCAGAGTGCTGCACCAGAGCTAGGAGCCAATACGACAAAAAGGCCAATTCATCACAGATTTCGTATTTTAAAATAATTATATTTGGGTATTAGTTTTGCTTTGTCATTTGAACGTGTACTTGACATTGTTTCATTATAAATGTAACTATATTTCAGATATTCAAATATTTTTATATTGTAATTTTTTCACCCTTTTTTGCATAGTGAAATAAAACCTATATACTAAGATGTAGTTTGTGAGCTTGTCAACTAAATACTTTGACCAAGTTTGGTGTTTTCTTCTTCCCAATGTAACATGATCCTCATATGACTAAATATTTCTTGTTTTTAATGTGTGAAAATATGAATATGAGCTATATTCACCTGTTGAGCTGTTCTCCATAGTTGCTACAGTAGAAGACAGTGCTCTAGTGTTCATGGTAAAAGCAGATGTCCAGTGTTTGGCTGCTGATCGTGTGAAAGTCTTCGCTGCTGCTGATCGTGTGAAAGTCTTCGCTGCTGCTGCTGCTGACTTTTTTTTTTTCTTTTTTCTCTGTTATGTATAGTATTTCCAAAGCAGCATAGTCCATCCATAAATTTTGCCTTATACTGACCAACAGATGTGAAATTGATCTACAATACACACAAGCTATACAATGATCTCTGAGCCCGTTTCTCTGAGAGCAGCCTGTGGGGAGATGGAGACAGATGAAGCAGCCATACAGTCCTGGTGCCACAGATGTTCTGCAAGGGCATTTAGGAGAGGCGCTACTTCACCAAGCCCCGCACTCACATCACCTCCCACTCGGAAGACCGGAAGACCCCACACCTCTTGAAAATGTGTTATGTCACTCTCTGTCACGTCTGTGTGCATAAATAAGTCAAATTTGGTGCCAACCACCAATTTAACCATTGGATCTGAAGATTCTGTGATCCGTGATATCTGATTTGAAAGATCATCAAAGGAGCCTCGATCAGTGAAGGAGAACAGGAAAAGGATGGCATCCACCTGTTCCTTACATGACGGTAGCATGTGGTCAAATCTTCGCATGGCACTTTCTCCACAGTCCCAAAGCTCAAAGCGGAAAAACAGCACACGGCCACTGTCCTTTAGTCTCACAGGCCAGAAGACCACTGTTGTCTCTATGCCTGTGGTCTCATAATGCATTTTGGGGAGATCGAGGCCAGCGAGACGGGCAGCAAGAGCACTCTTCCCGACTCCAGTCTTACCCGAGATAAGAACCTTGTAGCGAACGATGTCCACATTCATATGAGGAGGCATCATCGGCGCCTCCAAGAGCCCAAACTTTCGCCGTGTCTTCTTGTGCAGTATTTTGCTGAAAAACTCTCTGCTGTCTGCACAACAGTGCCAATCCGACACCAATATGGATCCAAGTGGGATAGCCATTTTAATTGAGCTAAATTAGGTAAATGAAGAGACTTGCGCTTTATATTATGATATCAAGTAACTTATTCTGGGCGAACGCTGCTGCTGCTGATTGTGTGAAAGTCTTCGCTGCTGCTGCTGACTTTTATTCTGGCGCAGCTCGGAATGTTCGCTGGAATGTAGCTCGGAATGCAAGCACTGTGACATCATGAGCCCTGTGATGTCACGCCGCGCAGTGGAGCCTCGATCGCTGCTTTCACAGATGATCAACTTTACAGCTTCATACAACATATCGTTTTGTTCATTTCGCGGCTGTTGTGTGTCAATTTAAAGTATTGTGTGTGTGATATGCTTTATTATATTTCGCTGTTATAATGTGCATTAGTTTATTATGGCCATTGAAAGGAGATTATCGTGTCTTTAGACATGCAGTGCTGCATACATTAGCTTGTTTATGATTAGTTGCTTATGTTGATGTCCTTTATGTATATTTAATTTGTATTTCTGTGTTTGTTTGTCAAATCGTTTGTTTTGAGGTATTCTGAAGTTGTAAATAACTCAATACTCATGCGTCTGGAACATGTCCATTCAGAGTAACACATCTCGACCCTTACAAAAATTAACCATGATTTTACTACAAATAAAAAAAACAAAAAAAAACCACATGGTTATTATAGTAACCACAAACTTTTTGCTACACTTCCATGTTTTTTAACCAGTTTAACCATGGTATTTGTATTAAAACTGTGGTTATTCAAATGGTAATCAATACGCCAAAAAAAACATGGTTACTATAGTAAACCCTTAGTTTATTTTAGTGCTGTCAAACGATTAAAATATTTAATCGCGATTAATCGCATTAATGCCATAGTTAACTCACAATTAATCGCACATTTTTATTTATTCTAAATGCCCCATTTCTTTTTGTCCCATTATTTTTTCTTATTTTAATGCTCTTATCAACATAGAAAAGTGGATCGGCTTGCTTTGTTCAAATGTTTGTTTTATCGATTTCACACCAACATTCTCACTTGAAGCAGTCATTCACACTTGGAGCAAATAATCGCTCACACAATGTAGCACTGTCCATCAATAAAAGGGTGAAAAAAATACTTTGTTGCACAAACAGCCCCTTCAACAGCCCTTTCTAAGGGATCAAAACAGGGTGATACAAAATAAAATTACAAAGTGCACATGCAAGGTAAACTAGGACTCCGCCTATAGTGCAGTTAAACCAGGGGTCGCCAACTAGTGAACTCCGGACCGCGAAGCCTTTTGACGTAATGAAACAGTTAACGTTGCAATGCTCACTGTTACTACGTTCACTTCAGACCCAGACGCGCGGTCAAGCATGCAGTGAAGAAGAGACTGATGGTGCGCTCACACCAGACGCGAATGACGCGACATGCACGCCGCTTAATTCGCGCCGCAGAATGTCTATTTGCGTCTTTGCATTGACTTAAATCACTCGCGCAAAACGCTTCATTCGCGTCCGGTGTGTAGGCTACGCACCATCAGAGCAGAAAGCAGCGCTCAAGACAAGCACTTTTAGTTGAAGACCCCTGAGTTAAACCATGGCTTAATACGTTTCTCATTTCGGCATCTCACGCTTGCCATCCACGTCTACTGTTTTAATGGCCGAAACAAGTGTGGGCAGCCGCAGCGTGCCTGATGTTTTGTTTCCGGTCTAGCTACACCCGGAGTGGTGTTGTAGTTTTTCTAACGTTACTAGTTGTTGCAACAGCATGTGAAAAAACTACAAAGTTTGTTAGACCAAAAAGAACGTTAATCTCGCGATAAAAAAATTAACGCCGTTAAAATAGGTTTGCGTTAACGGCGTTAATAACGCGTTTAACTGACAGCACTAGTTTATTTTCATACTGTTAAACTTAATATGACATGCCCATTTTGTTTCTTATTATTAATATTTTTAAATAGTTTGCTGGATATTCAACACGTGTTTAATGACTTTGGTAAAGTTGGTTTTATATTCACACATTGGGACTTTCGTACTCAATATCTCTCCATTGGCGCTTGTGGAAAGATTTATATCAGTAAAGTATTCTTACCTGTCAGTCTACTACAAGCCATTTCTTCCTTGAAATATTTGTTTTTCAGATGTGGATAAAATCATTGTCTCCTATGGACTTGGTCTGCATTCCTGGGAAAGCTTACAAAAACGTCATATCCATTGATGCCAAGGAATTACCCAAAGTGAGCGATGCGTTTGCTGCAAATGTGTGATTTTCCCCTCAATTGCACCTCCTGCACAAGTTGAAAAAATATTTGGGACTTCCACAACCGAGTAGCAATAGTAGTTATCCCCAACATGTTTGATGATGGAAAAAATGGCAGAAATAAGTGTTCTGAAAGTATATATATATATATATATATATATATATATATATATATATATATGTATATATATATATATATATATATATATATATGTATATATATATATATATATATATATATATATATATATATATATATATATATATATATAAAGAGTTCTTATACTGAATCATATGCTAGTCAAATTAAAATCATATAGGATTTATTTACATTTTGTGTCACTTGTTCATGTATTTCATACAGTTTTCATATTTTTTAATAGGGAAATGGTGTGCTTGCTCTTTAAGCTTATATAATACACATATAAACTACATATAATTATCATACATGATTTCAGTCAATATTAAAATATCTCTGCATATACTAACCATATATGATTGCAGTCAATAACTTTTTTTCCATCACAAATTTGTGATGGAAACACTTTTATTTCAACACAAAGTGAAACACTCAAATTATATACTCCACATTAGTAATTTACAATTCCAAATTGATAACAAAACACACAAAAGAACAACAAAACACATTGAACACACTGTCATGGCCATCAATCATCAAAGAGACTTAAAGTGATAGTTCACCCAAAAATTACAATTAGCCCATGATTCACTCTCCCTCAAGTCATCCTATGGTGTATACGACGAATGAAATCAGAGCTATATTAAAAATGTCCTGACTCTTCCAAGCTTTTTAATGGGAATGATTCAAGATTTTGATGGCCATAAAAGTGCATCTATCCGTCATAAAAGTAATCCATCTGCAGGGGGTTAATAAAGAAGCGAAGCCATGCATTTTTAGTATAAAAAACAAAACAAAACATATTTATGACTTTACAGACTAAAATAACTAGCTTCCGGCAGACGATTGTATGCGTCAACTTATGCCAAAAGAGTGACCTTTGACCCGACACATGATGTATTGACGAACGAGGATACGCAGAGGATAGAGAAAAACAATACACTGGTCACAAATTAGAAGTCCACAATAAAAACTGCTCCCGAGGTGGTACTTTTTCAAAGTTCGGGAACTTTCGGGGGTGGGACTTGGGCGCTGAACATGCTGATTGGTTGAAATCATGCAGCATTTTATTTCAACAGGCATTTTTAAAAGTCTTTTGCGAGGATCGTTCAGCGTTCAGTAAATATCAGTCTTGCTCTTTCTGTCCGATGGCGCGCGTTCGTCTCAGCCATTGCACGGTCAATGTCCCTAATAGCTGATGATAACATACTTTGTCTTCTTTTAAATCTAGCTTTACGAGCTTTCAGAATACGCTTTAGTATCAATGCTTGTCTCTTTTCCGCCGTTTTGTTAATGACCTCTTTAGTAAACCAATATATAACCAGCAAAAGCAGCACTGCTTGCATCTCCTCCACTTGTTATTGTTGCAGACAGTATCGCACAAAAATGATTACTGTCCGTCGCTGACTGGGAGGAGCAGTCGCGCCGCGCGCAGTCCTACATCACCGGACTAATGTGCCTAATCTTCTCGGTACTTTAGACCGCGGTGGAAATGCAGACAGCAGCAGGTCTGGGGGAAAAAAGTTCCTGGTACAAATTGTTCCGGGTAATTTTGGTGGAAACGGGGCTATATTAATGCTTTATTCTGCATGACCTTATTCTACATCCCTTCCTTAATCCTACCCAATACCTAAGCTTAACAACCTTACTAACTAATGAGCAGTAATTAGGGGTTTATTGAGGCAAAGTCATAGTTTATAGTGAGAATTGGACCCTAAAGTGTGAACATATTTCCTATTGTACTGAACCCGTATTGAACCGTGAACCTGTAAGTGTTCCACCACCAATAACTACACAACACTGCTGTAAACCGAAATAGAATTTTGTTTTGCATAATTTATTCATTATGCCTATAACTGTAAACCTGTTTTAAAAGAATCTATATTATATAATAAATAAATTACATTCCAATATAGTTGTGCAAAATTATTTAAAAAAAAATCAAATATAATTTATTTGACACAAACATTACTAAATTTGAAAACTTGCACTTACTCCACTAAAATGCCTTTTGATATTCATGCATATTAATTTTGGGATGTTACTTCTAATAAAGACACACCATGAAAGTGCACTTAATCAATTCTTGTAATAACGTTTTAATAATTTTACAACATTGATAAAATTCAAAAAGACTTTATTTCATATGAAGACAAAGCACAAAACTAAAAAAAAAAAAAAAATGTTACATTAAAGATATATATTTATATATCATTTGAAATTTGTATATTCAAAATCAAGACAAAAAAAACGTTGACAATTTTTCAATCCAACCATACTAAACACAATACTGTACAAAATTGCTTATTTCTACGTGTACAATAAACACATTTTGAAAAATATCTGTGAATAAAGTGTGTTGTACACACAATATGCTGTCAGGACTTGGGTTTGATCATTGTTCTTCCTGCTTTTTCTCTCATTTATGTTTCCCTGTATTATTCCACCGCACCACAGCTGTGCTCTTTTCTTAATCAGCACTACTGCACCGCTCTCTCACCTGTCTCTCCATTTAAGTTTCCCCGCACTTGATTTCTGCGGCAGCTGCGCTGCATTATAATCAGGGCTCTTGCACACCTCTCTCACCTGTTTCTCCTCTCATTTAATTTCTCACACTATTTAGCTTCCTTCCTTCTCTGCCCGACTGTTTTTCTGTCATGATCTAGCCTTTCAATGTGAATCTATTTTTGCCTTGCCAAATTTTGATCCTGTTTGGTTTTTCCTAGTCTGATCCAGCCCTGCAGCTCAGTTTTCCCATCTCCTTTTGGATTTTGCCTTTTGTTATTGACTCTGTGCCTGGATTATTCTCTGCCCTGCACCTTGGACTGTGTCATTTTGCTGGTCTTGAACCTGCCTGCCTCTTGACCTCTCTTCCGGCTTGCCCTCTTACATTATTGCCTCACTGGACTGTCTACCTGTTGATGACTTTGGCCTGTCCTTGGATTACGTCATCAGCTATTTCCCCTGGCTTGGCAGCTCGGCTGTGCAATGAAATAGTGTTTCTGTTGCAGTGGCAAAATACAGGGAAACATAAATGAGAGAAAAAGCAGGAAGAGCAATGATCAAACCCGAGTCCTGAAAAATGCAGTGTAACTTGGTGACATTTACAATAACAAAATCAAACATTCTAGGCTATTTTTCATGCTAAACAATGTCTAGCAGAATAGTCACCATTGACAATAACCAACTTAAAGGGGTGATGAATTGAGAAATCAAGTTTCCCTTGAGCTTTTGATATATAAAAGGTCATGGATATATAAGAATATCCTGTAAGTTCCAGAGCTGAAAACTTCCTTGTTAGTCAAAGAAAAGCTTTTATTGACACCAGACCCAGAAAATGACCAATCTCAGAATGTGCCCGGCTATGACGTCTGAGTGTGGTGAAGCACCGCCTCAACAGAAGAAGAACAACGTCTGATTCTGTAGCCCCGCCCACCGACTCGTGCCACTAACATGACAGCTAAGAGCAGCATAGAGCTAGACAGCATCGAATTTATAAGCAATAAACATACCACATAAGCTTTTTGTATTCTGATTTTTAAGCATTCGAATTCCAATATTATGAATGCATGGATTAACTTTATTTTTAATGAATATCCAGCTCACGTGGGGAAGACACTGCGTTTGTTCCTTCATTTCTGATCACGTATTCGTTTGTAAACGAGACTGGATTTGCAGACAGGATGAGATTACATGAACGAATGAAGCTACACACTAATGTGAGTAAAACATTTTTTTTATATGTGATAGTATTGCATTGCTACAGATAGTACTGATTATGTGTACATCTCTGACTTAAGCACGCTGTCACAGACTGGAGAATACTTTATTTGTGGTGTTCTTGGTACATTACTGTCTTGATGTGCGTTGTATACTCTCTTGACTCGATGTTTGGCGCAATTCCGGTTACCGTTTGCCACACGCTGTCACTGACAGGGGGAGCAGAAGCTCATTATGCAAATCTTATCCAATCCTAGCTGTGGGCGTTTACTTCCATGTGTTCAGTGCGGCACACCCATCAAAACTGAGCGTGTCTTGAGAGAGCCTCAAAACCAGGTCAGAAAATAGCCTATTACTTATTCACTATGATGTTTTTAAATGTAAAAACCACGCAAACGTCATAAGTTGACCTTACATGACAGTATTAAACATTTAAAAAGCCAGTTCATGACCCCTTTAAAGACTTATTAGTGTGTGTATAAAATCAGCTGTCAACTAAAACATAAATGTCCCTGCAAAACATGCTTTTTTTTTTTTAGATGCATCTGTATACCAGTGATATTACTACATAAACTATAAACTTAGGTTTAATCCATGGTACACAGACAAAAAAACATTACACATCCTCTGCACTGAAATTTGCTGGACTACATTGTTCAGAGACATTAGCATTAACAATTAGTCCTCGACACATTTCAACTCTTAACTTGTCGTGGCTCAAAATCTTTGAAGCCAAGGTATCTCCCTCATCCTTCACACATCTTTGCAAATGAAGCTCGTGATCCAGAACAAACTTTTGATTACCCGTACCAACATCAATGGTGATGTGTCCCCGAACTGTTGACCTAATTTTACTCGTTTTGCAGAATGCTTTGCAGTGCAAGTATCTGGTCATCTGAGTTTCATGATTCACAAAAGGCAAAGTGTGAAATTGTGGACAAAGATATTCCACGTGAACATCTGTACACTTTCTCTTTGATCTACTTGTACACAAGCACCAAGATCTCCAATCATAGACAATCGGCTCTGCACAGTTGTGTTGAGGCAAGGTTTCTCACGGACACATTTTCAAATTCATACCATTTTCCGATTTGTACAGGTATTTCGCCCCAAACAGACAAATACATGCTTGTTGTAGAATCAGCTACTGTGTGTGTAATTTGGACGTCATTTTGACGACTTCTGGTCACAGTGTCCTTCTGCTGAACAAGCTCCAAGATCTTGACTGTAGGTACAATAAAAATACAACATCTCTATACATTGTTAAAATTCATACACAACAAATAATAAACACATCTTCAGCCAATATATAGTAGTGAACGAGCCGCCGCTCTGTTCACTGTGCGCAGTGAATAGACCTCTCAGTGTGCGAGTAGTTTTGAGGACACCGCTCATTCCCGCGGGTATATAGGGCATTGCTAGGCGAGTAGATGTTGTAGACTAAACTGGTAGGTATTTTTGGGCCGGTAGCCACCTCAGGGTAAAGCGGTTAGCATCTCCTCTCTGTGTAAAACTTCAGAGAGTGTAGGTTCAGACTGGCGCATGAACTTCATTTAGATCTACGTCCAGCTCTGCAGGGCTTCTGACTTTTTCTGCCCGAGTGCCTCCTCTCATGTGAGGCCGTCGCTCCCCCAAGCCTTGTGTAAAGATCTATGCTTGCAGGCTGGCCCTCAACTGCTATCAGATAGTAGGCCCCACCAGGCCTCCCTGAAGGTGGGCTCCCAGTTGCCAGTTACCTTGACAGTTAGCATGGATTGCTAGCAGGTAGTAGGCCTCACCAGGCCTCTCTGAAGGTGGGTTCCCAGTTGCCAGTCACCTTGACGGTTAGCATGGATTGCTAGCAGGTAGTAGGCCTCACCAGGCCTCCCTGGATGCGATTTCCTGGACCCCAGCCACCTTAACAGCAAGCATAAATTGCTATCAGATAGTAGGCCCCACCAGGTCTCCCTGAAGGCTTGCTATCAGATAGTAGGCCGCACCAGGCCTCTCTGAAGGCTTGCTATCAGATAGTAGGCCCCACCAGGCCTCTCTGAAGGCGAGCTCCTGGACCATTTTCAAACAAACTATTCCAAACGGCAACATGTTTAAAACTGTTCATTTAAGACCTGTACCCATCCATTTCCCTCTCAACTGTTTACATTCATTTTACACATAACCAGCTTTATTTATATGTAGACCTTGTGAGTTTTGACATTAACTCAGGCATAAATGATAATTTAGTCTGTAACATCTGACTTCAAAACACTTTTGTTGTTACATAATTAAGGGACCAGAGACTTCTACGTTTCAATGAGTCATATGTATTTCAAATCACAATTCATCCCGAAAACATTCCACAAACATATCTGTCCTGCTGTATATGAACCACCAAAAAGTGCAGTCTTTTATAGTAGCATTTTGGCTACCAAGAGCTCAGTCCTTGTAGAAGTAGCATTGAGATGGAACAGTACTCAAGATCTATGCTATTGAAACCCCATCATCTTATGGCCGAGGCCCCCAGCGGCTGTTGGTAAGTTGAAGTATCTCATGAAATGAACACTGGATGGTAAGGACGTTGTCGGCAGAACGAAGACAATCAAATACTCCTTTGGACAGGTTTATAGTTGAGCTGTTTCCTCATGCTTACTCAAGGAACCCTCTGCACCAAACAAACAGATAAACTTAGTGCAACCATTAACACATTTCCCCATAACATATTTACATAAACCTTACCAAAACATCATATATACAAACAAAACAACGACAGTAGTACTCACATTTGAGTTCCAGAACTAGAAGTTCCTCAAAACCGGGTACAAACACAAGACAGCATTGTGGGTAAAGCTTCTCCATGTGGTTAACACATCCTTCCTCTCTCATCTTCTTCTTCTTCTTTTTCGTATTTTACGGCGGTTGGCATCCAGCTTTATGGTGCATTACCGCCCCCCTCTGCTCCGGAGTGTGAATCAGATAATAGGTTTACAGACTAAATCACCCACATAACAAACACACACACACACACACACACACACACACACACACACACAACACCTCCCTATTAAACATTACCCTTCACACTTTAACCCTCCTACCACTTTGCTTCATATCCGATTAACCACCCCAGTATCTCTCAAAAATTTCATAAGAATACTAGCCTGCACCCTATGACCCTTGCTTAATAACTCTTTTAATGTTAAGTTCTTCACCCCTATTTCACTCAACTTAGTCCTCATCACCTCTCTCTGATCATTATACCTACTGCATCTCAGAACTACATGCTCTACTGACTCCTCCTCCCGGCATCCCTCACACATTCCATCCTGATGCTTCCCTATCAACTTAAGTGTTTTATTTAACAAACAATGCCCCAATCTTAACCTAGATATCACCTCCTCTTCCCTCCTATTTCCACTTCCTACCCATGTATTTTTAACATCCCTTTGAATTCTATACAAATGTCTTCCCTTCCCCTCCCCATCCCATCTTTCTTGCCACTTTTGAATTATTTTCCCCCATATCACACTTTTGCCCTCCGACTTACTAAAGCTTACTTGCATTTCTATATTCCCTTTTGTTAATGCCCTTTTTGCTAGTGTATCTGCCTTTTCATTCCCCTTTATCCCTACATGTCCTGGAACCCATATAAACTTTACCTGTCTTCCTTGATTTACTATTCTCGTTAATGATTGCAATACCTCATATAGTATATCTTGACGACTTTTGGAATAAAATGACCTTAAACTTACTAAAACTGAAGATGAATCTGAACATACCAATACTTTGTCCTGCCCCACCTTTTCCACCCATCTTAATGCAATTAACATTGCCAGCATCTCCACTGTATATACTGCTAATTTGTTAGATGTTCTTCTATTTATTCCTACTCCTTTATCTGGTATTACTACCCCCAATCCTGTTAATTCTGTCTCTGGATTCTTAGCCCCATCTGTATATATTTGAATATAATCATTGTACTTATCCTCTACTCTACTATTAAATACTCTTTCCAGATTTATATCCTCCTTTGCCTTCCTTTTTTCCTCCAACACAAACCAGTCCACCACAGGCCAAACTAACTTCCATGGAGCTATCTCTGGGAAAACTACCGTGGGGCTTATCTTCATACCAAAAACATCTAATTCTTTAGCTACATCATTTCCAATCCTACCAAAATTCCCTTTTTGATTTCCCCCCCACTCCCAGCTCTCCTGCAATACACTTTTAGTGAGATGTGATTCATTATGCCCCTGTAAACTAGCCCAATAATTTGCCATCAACTGCTTCCTTCTTAACTCTAACGGTAATTCTCCCATTTCGACCTGAATGGCTGACACTGGCGTTGTTTTAAAAGCTCCGCAACATATTCTGAGAGCCTGAGTCTGTATTACATCTAGCTTTCCCAAAAGAGATTTTGCTGCTGCTCCAAATAGTATACTCCCATAGTCTAAAACTGATCGAATTAATGCCACATACAACCTCTTCAATGATGCTCTACTAGCACCCCATTCTCTTCCCCTCAAGCATCTCATCACATTTATTACTTTTTTCCCTTTATCCTCCATTTTCCTTATATGGTCAGCAAATGTCAATCTAGAATCCAACGTAACTCCCAAAAATTTAAAATTCCCAACCCTCTCTAATTCTCTACCATACATTTTTAATTTCATTCCTTCCTGTATTTTCTTCCTAGTGAAAAAGACAGACAGAGTCTTTTCAGTAGAAAATTTAAATCCCCAATCGTAGCCCCAATCTACCACTTCATCAATAGCATCCTGAATTTTCCTAAATACAAATTCTACATTCCTACCTCTCTTCCACAATGCCCCATCATCTGCGAACAAAGACCTTCCTATGTCTACTGGTATTCTCCTAAACACATCATTAATCATAATAATGAATAGTAAAGGGCTTATCACACTCCCTTGCGGTGTACCGTTTCCGGTTATGTATTGTTTTGACATTTCTGTCCCTATCCTCACTTGTATTCTCCTTCCAGAAAGAAAATCCCTGACCCAGTTAAACAATTTCCCTCCTATCCCAATCTTATTTAACTTGATCAATAATCCCTCCTTCCACATCATATCATATGCTTTTTCTATGTCAAAAAACACTGCTATCTCTAATCTTATCACTGAATCTATTGTGCCTCTTCCCTTCCTAAATCCACTCTGACAGCTATCCAATACTCCTCTTTTTTCAATTACATATGTTAATCTTTCTGCTATCATCCTTCCCATTATTTTACATATATTTGAAGTAAGAGCTATCGGTCTGTAACTACTAGGTTTAGTTGGATCTTTACCAGATTTCCTTATCGGGATCACTACCGCTTCTTTCCAGTAATTTCCATTTGGTAATTTTCCCTCCTTCCATATTTTATTGTATACCTCCAACAGCTTCAAAAGTGATACTTCCCCCAGTTGTTTTAACATAATGTAACAAACTTGATCCTTTCCCGGAGATGTAGGTTTAGCTCTTTTAATTGCTCTGACCAATTCTGCCAAAGTAAAAGGCTCATCTAATTCACTTCTAAACTCTTCTTTCCTACTTAACTCATGCATATGCTGATTCAATGTTATCAGTCTTCTCCTTCTCCCTTCTACTGTCAGATTTTTGACCTATGAACCTTTATGAATGATTTAGCCATTATTTCCACTTTCTCCTTATTTGAAACTGCTACTTCCTCTTCTGTTGACATAACTGGATACTCCCACTGCCTCCTGTCTCCCCCCATCCTTTTAATCATTCCCCACACTTCTCCCACCGGTGTTGTTCTTCCTATTCCATCACAAAAATTTCTCCAACTATTCCTCTTTGCCTGCCGAATTATTCTTCTAACCACTGCCTGGGCCTTCTTATACAGTATTGGATATTGCCTACTATGTGTTCTTTTAAGCATTCTGAAAGCTTTATTTCTGTCCCTTACTGCTTGTTTACACTCTTCATTCCACCACGGCACCAGACTTCGATTTATCCTATTACCTCCCTTAGGGATAGCTTCCTCTGCTGCCATAATAATTGCAGAAGTTACCTGTTTATTAACCTCATCTATCCTTCCAGCCACATCCACCCTTTTCATTGCTCCCTCACTCACTTCCATAAACCTTTCCCAATTGGCTTTGCCAAAATTCCACTTAGGAATTCTAACATTTGGACCTACTCCCAATTTCCCACCCACTGTGCATAATACTGGGTAATGATCACTCCCCACTGTAGTTGCTGTCCAAACTTCCCAATTACTAATTCCTGCCAGAGAACTCGACACTAAAGTAATATCTATTGCTGACTCTTTCCGTGTTAAAACATTTATTCTGGTTCCTCGACCATCATTCACACAAACCAATCCTCTTTCATCCATCAAATCTTCGACTACTTTACCATTAGTGTCTGTATATAAACTTCCCCAAATTGTACTATGAGCATTGAAGTCTGAACACCATATTACCCTATTCCTATCCTGCCCTGATATCTTTAGTAGCTTATCTATTTCCAACCTCTTACACGGATTATAATAATTAACAATATTAATTGCCCCACCTCTATCCCACAGCTCCACCACTAAACATTCCTGATCTTTACTTTTCTCCAGTACTCTGAAAGATATACCCGTCTTTATGAATATTGCACATCCTCCTCCCTCCCCAGTATTTCTATCTCTCCTTATTGCTGTATATCCATATATTATGAAATCTAAATTTGGCTTCAACCACGTTTCTTGGATACACACTACATCTGGCTTCTCATCCAATTCATTCAAAAAATGTTTAAACTCCTGTCCATTGGCTACTAAACTCCTTGCATTCCATTGTATGATAAAAACCATTAATATTAACCAACCCATGATGACTCTTGACTTGACTGATTAGTAAGGGTCCCCCTTACCTCTTCCCATCACAGTCCTACTAGTCCTAAGTGATTAACTGCTGCCTTAACCACCAATTGTATTTTCTCATTTTTAGATTTTACTTCTGCTGTACTATTTATCAATCCAGCTATAAATGTTACAAGTTCCCTTTTACCCACATATATTCCTTCTGGTATACTTTGTCGTTGCTCTTGAGTGACCATATCCTCTACTTCATGGATTTTACTATCCCTCTCCTTTGTTACTTTTACAGCCTCTGCAAATGTAATTTTTCTCTCCACTCTAATCCTTTGGATATTTGTCTCCCGTCTCATTACCTCACAACCACCATACGCCACATTATGATCTCCTCCACAATTGCAGCATTTTGGAGATACCCCTGCCCCACACTTCCCATATTCATGATCCCCTCCACATCTTGCACATCTTCTCTGCCGGTTACAATTTTTTGCAGTGTGACCAAACCTCTGACAATTGAAGCACCTCATTGGTTTTGGAACATAAATCCTCACTGGATAACTCATGAACCCCAGGAAAATCCTCTTTGGCACTGCTTCATCCTCAAATTCAATTGATACCGTTTCGCTGTCCTTTGCACTTCCATCCCTTGTTGTTTTCATTCTTTGAACACTCACAACTTTAGCTCCCTTAATATTTTTCTTTAACTCGTCCGTTGTTACACTCAACGGCACCCCTGTGATCACTCCAATCCTCCCATCTTTCCTCCTTATTCCCACCCTTCCACTATTTTCCACTTTACATTTAGCTATTTCCTTTAATTTCAGAGATTTCTCCATTTGTCCAGCATCTGCACACCTTACCAATAAATTACCATCATTAAGGATTTTCGCAAATTCAATCTCCCCTATCTTACTTGCCAGAGATGAAGAAAGTTAGCCCATTTGTGCTAACTTCATGATCTCCTGTCCCTTTTCATTAAATCGAATCACAACCTCAAATTTCTCCTTAACTTCATTCTGAAACATCTCCTGTCTATCTTCATCACTTTCCGACTCCCCTTCATTATCACTTCTTACTCTTTTGTTCCTTTTATCTTTATTATCAATCATGCATCCCCTCTTTCCCACTTCAGTTCCTTCATTTCTCCCTTCGTTATAATCCATTTTCTCCCACCTCCCTACCTCTGATCCATTCACGGAGCAGTCGTGCTCCACCGCCTTTCAATATGATCCAAAGTTGTCAATCCAGATTACAAATCAAAACAAGTTTCCCACTCCACTCGTATGTTGCAACACCCTACACCGACGACCCTGTTCCCCAAAGACACATGGCACACATGAGGGCTTAAATACACAGACTACTGATGAAAAGACAAGGGACACCTGTGAACAATGATCAAACAATGAACCAATCAGAACATAGGTGTGTTCGACATCTGCTGCGGCATACTTTACCACAGCTGACGTGAAATGAATGCAATATTTGGCAAAACAGATGTTTCAGAGACATTATTGTCATGTAATACTTTACTCAGCGTGTGTTTGTACAAGAATAAAGTTCAACATTTAAGCCTACACTATCAATGAAGTATGTTTTTATCAGTTTTATTTTGATAAACATGACAATATATCATCGCGATTACATAAAAAGAGGTTTTACCGTTATAAAAAACAGATTTGTGAGCATTCGTGGAGCTGAAGGTTTTAGAATAAACGTGAAACACACGTGATCGCTGTCATGCGGTGAATCTGGCCAATCGTGGAACAGCTGTGTTGCTGCACCGGATATATTAGCCGGCTGCTCTCGAATCGCTCTCGCGGCACAAGTCGGACAACATTTCTAACCGGCATGCACTGCTCTAAGTCAGCCTCTGATCGCATCGCCACGCATCGCTGGGTGAAGTCGAACAAGCCTCATGACAAACATTAGGTGTGTTCGACATCGGCTGCGGCTGGATGGAGCAGATCGGCGAGAGTAGCCGCGTACAGGCGGGGAGGAGCTGCAAACGGAGACGTGAAGTCGGACACTTTCTGCTTCCCGTAGTGATGCTGCATTTACGTCAGTCATGGCAGATCACGTGGCGTTTGATTGCTTTATCGCAGACGAGCTGGAAGCGATAGAAATTTCATTCTTTTTGCATGAAATTGAGCCCAATGAGAAACGAAGGTGAGTAAAGGTTCAATGTAATTAGTAGGCCTATTATTTTTTTTATAAACAATATACGTATAAACAATTTAATTTTTGCTAGCCTATTGGTTTAAATATAGATAATTATTCATTCTGTTTACTCAAAGAAATAATGGACTTTTATTCCTATTTCAACACTCCTGTATACCCTACTTATTTGATTAAAAGCCCAGTTCAGCATAAAACATTGAACATTACATTTTAACTACCTGTGTCTTCCTTTACATGTATATAGTGAGCACAGTTTTCTTTCTGTTATATACAGAATGGTTCCAAAAATCGTGAATTTTGTGGAGGACGTTGTCCCTCTCTACAGTCCCTCAGAATTTAGAGGGCATTTCAGGCTTTCCAAAGAACAAGTGGAGGTGTGTACAATACACAATTAATTTAATTTATTACAAGTGTTAGTATGTACTTGTGCAGGATGTCATTACCACCCTTGGTCCTGTTTATATGAATTTACAACAGACCAAACTGCCACTCACAAACAGTGTTCTTGCCTGCCTTTGGACATTGGCCAATCAAGAGTCATATCGTGGGGTGGCAGATAGATTCAATATCTCAAAATCCACTCTTGCCAAGCATCTCCATGATTTTTGTTCTTATGTCAATACATACATGGCCCACCACATTTCCTGGCCCAGAGGCCAAAGGCTGGAGATGTCAAAGTTAGGGTTTGACGCAGCAGGTTTCCCCAATACTATATGTGCAGTGAATGGGTGTCACATTGCTATACTGAGACCCCATTGTGATAATCCCATAGCATACATGAATAGGAAACAGTTTTATTCTGTAAATTTAACTGGGTTTTGTGACAGTCAGCGGCACTTCTGTCACATCAGTGTGGGTCACCCTGGGAGTTGGCATGATGCCAGGGCATTTCGCTTCACAGAGGTTGGTCGTGTTCTTGATGAAGATCCTCATTCCCTTGTTCCACAGGGAATGCACATAATTCGGGATTCTGCCTACCCCCTGTTGCCTCAACTTATGAAGCCTTATAGAGACAATGGCCACTTGTCTGCTAGACAAAGAGGCTTTAACAGAAAGCTCAATGCTGCCCGTGTGGTCATTGAGCATGCATTTGGCATTCTAAAATCGAAGTTTAGAAGGCTCCAATGCATGCATATGAGAAGCATTTCAAATATCAGTTTAGCGGTCTCGGATACCAAATTAAAAGTCGCGTTCACGTGCATAGAAATTTACATAGAAAAATCTATTCCACTGTCCCAGAGTCATCCATTAGTTTTGCTGTTTCTTCAATCTGCCATAGATCAGCTTTAAAGAGAGAGAGTACACCAACAGATGAAATTCCTTTGATCATTTACTCTCACACTCATGACACACACACTGTTAAAAAAGTGTACAATTACAGTAAAAACGGTCCAATAGCAACAGTAACAGACTATAATAATCCAAAATAGTATATTACCCTAACACATGTTAAAATAGGACAAATTACACAAATAATGTCAATAACTATTGAAAGTTCATTAAGATTTCCTTAAAAAAAAAACTAGAACAATCATTACTTGTAAACATTATATACCCATAATCAGGTATTTAAAATACTCAACTTTATGTCCACAATTATATATAAATATATATATATATAATTTTAGCTTGCTATATGTTTTTCCATATATATATTTTTGTATTATCTCTTTGTTTTAGTCTTGTACACTTTTATTTTATTTTATTTTTTTACAAAATATGTATTGACTTGGGTACAGTCGCTTTACATCCTTTTTTTATTTTCCAGAGATGCTTTTAGAAATCTAGACTCGCTGGATGGGTGGACCGTGTGCAATCCACAGCAATGGCGACGAAATGATGGAAACAACTGTGGTGTTGTTGTTTGCACAGTGAGTGGACAGAGATTTATGTTTGTTTTTCTTTTAATTCTTTTTACATTAATTAACATTTATATAATGCATACTATGAGACCTTAATTGGAATCAGTTTACAAGTAAATCCAGTATATTAAACAAATGCTCTTTACATTTCCGTAGGTTGCAGAGATGGAAGCAAAAGGTCTCAACATGTCTTCAGAGCTGCTTTACGCTGAACAGCTGATTCACTTCCGAGTTTACCATGCCTCCTGTTTGGTTCAAAATATACAAACTAAGGTAAAGCAGAGTCTCAAGCTCTTAATTGAATAATAGTGGCATTTTCTCCTATATATATGTATTGTGTACATGTGTAATATGAATGTCATATAGTATGTATGGTCCAACATGTCCTCCAACCAATACTCCTATATAGGTCGTTTGTCACTTCCCTGAAATACGACCCATAGGAGTGTTTACTAAAGTTGCGCCTCTATCGACAACAGGGCACTTTCCTTTTAATGCTTTGTTTCCTTTTATTTGTGTCATATTTTGGGTTTTGCGAAGCTCAATTGATAGAGCGCTGCAAAATACAACATCATGTGATCATGCAATCGTGGGTTCGATCCCAGGTATATGCACTATACATCACTGGGTAGATTTAGGGGTGGGGTGGGTGTACTTGTTATTAAAAAAATCAATTTGAGTCAATTTGACCCATAAATAATTTATTAACATATTACATTTATTAAATAAATACACCAATCACACCAATAATTAAATAAATGTGACTTATATTTTGTATCAGCGTATCCATTCTCTGTGACATTTACATGCATGACTGTTGGAAGTTTTTGGAAGTGAACAATTCGAAAAATATTATATACTTAAAAATACTGCATGTTTTTTTTTTTTTTCAAAAAGTTTTAAAAACTTATTTTGAATTAACCATTTCTTCACATTGTAGGAACTACACAATGGTTTGACTAGTGGCACAATAAGATCAAACAGGATGTTTTTGCATAAACATCCAACATTTTCCCCAAAGCTGAAGTTGACTGAATTGTCCCCCAATTTGTCCACTTCCCTTGCACACAGGAGGAGCTCCAAGTGGTTGGGGATGGTTTTGCTCGCTTGGCTAATCACCAAGCATTTGGCAAGGCAGCAGGGGCAGTAGACGACTGCAACATAAGAATAAAATGCTGTAGCGAATTAGCTCTGGGGAAATATGAATAATTATTCATAACTCATTATGTTTTTCCTTATGATTAATTATGAATATTCAAATCAGTTAAATATATTAACTTGACGTAGCTACGTTAACATTACAGTCAATCAGTTAGTCCTATGGACGTTCAGTATTGATTATTAATTAATTCTTAGAAAAGGATGTTTTTCATGGCTACAGAAAAATAATTATTTCTCTTAATTTATGTATGCGCCTATAGAGCACGTAGCAAGATCGATCATTTAAGAGACAATTTGTTTGCAGGCAGGGAGTCAGGACCAAACATATGTTGTGCACAAACTTTAATAACTAAATCACGGAACAAGACTACACTAACATGAAACATACATACACAAACATACATGACAAGAGTTAAGGTTAAAGTGGTTGGAAAGGAAAGGGTCAGAATAGATGGATGCATCTATGCAGAGAGTCTAAACCTTGTAAAGAACCCTCCTTAATAAACGTAATAAAATAAACAAAGGGGTTTACAGTTTTACTAACTACACCGCGATTTCTGTTTCGTACTTTACTTGCATTTAGCCTGAGCTGTAGAAGACCTTCCCAGGTGAAATCACAGGAGAAAGTTTTTGGGTTCCGTCCGATGGCTTTGACGTGGCGGTCAAGTTCTTCTGTATTGGATGAAGAAGAAATGATGAGCTTGCGTGGTTGCTTCGAATCCGTGGAATAAGTTGCACATGGCATGCAGAATTTGGGCCTTCTGCTCCATGGCCTTGTGAGACCTTTGGCCAGGTGTGTGTTGACGCCTGCCATGTGGGCGGCCTGCGGGGCAGGAGCCCACAGCCACAGCCTGTCGTGTCTGTGACACAGAAGAAGAGAGAGGGAGGGACGAGTGCCTTGCTCCTTAAGAAGTCTGCAGGAGGTCACCACCTCCTGAAGTTGACTTGACCATAGGGATGGCAGACGCGAAACAGACGTTTCGGGGCTTTGCCGAGATCCCGAAGCGCAGATGTTTCGAAACACTGCTCCGAACTGTGATTCGAAACACCCATGTCACGTGACTATGGCTAAATGAAGCTTCAAAGTGTTTCATCAGGTGGCGCCTTCCGAAACTGCGTTGATTAAAGGGGGCGGGAACAAGCCACACAGTCACACATCTGTAAACCTAATTCACCACAGTTTAAAAGTGAAGTAAATCCATCTTCACCTCGTGGGTTTTTGTGAGAGGAGAGTGATTTTGTGATAGCAGTGATTTTGTGATAGCAGTGAGATTTATAGTGCGCTTTGGTTAGTTATATTTAGGCTAGATTTAAATTAGATATATTGACTGATAGGTATAGACAGTGACATATAGTTAGGATAGATATAGTGACACATTCATATAGGCTAAGTTAGATAGTTACAGATAGATAGCACAGCATAAGTTAGATATATAGAATTATATAGATATAGATTCATAGGTGATATATAGATAGATATATTAATTGAATATATAAAAATGGAGGCTGCACGCAAGAGATGCCGTACATCTGTGGTGTGGGAGCATTTCCATTTGGAAGCACCAAATAAAGTGAGATGTGTGTATTGTGATAGGCAGCTAGCCTTCTGCAACAATACATCATCCATGTATTTACATCATCCAAAAATATTTGTGCATGCCAGCAACAAGTGTCCCTTGTGAGAGGATTTTTTCAAAGGCTGGAGAAATTATATGTAAAAAAAGAAGTCAGCTGAGTCCTTCAACAGCAGAGCAATTCATATTTTTGAATAAAAATGTTTTGTGACAAATGTGACACATTGTGGCTTTATTTATTTTATTAATGTTCATTTTGTATAACAAACAAATATATATATAGTTCTTTACAATGACGAGGCTACAGGTTACAAAACCAAGATCATGTAGTTGTCAGACAGATGTTAAAAACAATATTTTTACATGGATCATTGTCAAGGTATTTCAGATCAACACATGGAAGTGACCACTAGATGGCGCCGTAGAGACGGGTGTCAGATTGATTCGAAGCTTCGAAACAATATGACACATTTGCTTCAACTGCTTCAGTGCTTCACGAAGCCTCGGTCTGCCCATCACTACTTGACCAATGAGATTGTTGGGATGTCCAAGCGGGAAAATCTCCTCTGGAGATTTATGGCCCTTTGTTTTAAACCGGATTCAATTGCAGAGGAAGATGCTATTAAAGATCCTTGTAATACTAATATTGTCACAGAGTCACCAGTAACACCTGCCACACCATCAGAGTCCAATCACCCGACTCCGCCCATCCGCTCGTTATCACCAGATTACTGAAGTCACCACACCTGCACCCGCTCATCACCACCACTTCATAAGCCTACACTTCCTTTCACTCTCTGTCTGGTCTCGTCAGAGATACACTGACTCTATTCTCTGCACCATACTTTGACTCGTCTGTATATCAGAACGTTTGATTCATCCTGATTACCTACCACCATCAGTCATCTGTGTCCAGTCAGTTCCTCCTGTGTCCACCTTTCATCTGTACAGCAATTATCCTCAAGTCTTCCTCATTACATCCCACTCAGTTCTACTATTCCTCTGCAAGCTTGTGTGATACCATCTCCTGTCTCCATATTTCAAATAAACATCTACTTATCTGCATTCCCTGTTGTCTCTCTCTTCTGTCCGTGACAAATATGTTGCACAAGGATTGACATATCATATACCATCATTCAGATCTTTACATTTCAACTTCGTAGACACCAAACATGCCGTACATATGATTTTTGTTAACCATAGTATGCAATTCTGAAACCAATCCAACAGAGATTGAATTAACACATAGATTAACCCTATAAAAACAAATCATGAGATGGATACATGTTTATATATTTCTCAAGTGGATATATATAGGATATATGAGTTTAAGATGGTGTATTCAAAATTTTCAGAAAGACTCAGTCTCAGCTCTCTGCAAATTTCTCTCTCTGCACATTCTTTCACATCGTAAAACTTCTTATCTGATTGTTTCCAGGGTAACCGATGATCCTTCTCTGGGGTGTTGGGGGAAGGTCTGTTATTCAGCACAAAGTATTTAAAACATATTTGTTGAATGTAACAGGCAATTAAGTGTCTGATTGCTCAGTCACTACAATGCCCTGATGGTCACGATTAACAGCAGAAAGCTCTTCCTTCAGTGGTGCTCCAGGCAATCTGTGACCATCAGGGTCGGATTTATTGACATCTTTGTGGGTTACCCAGGAAGTGTGTATGATGCACGCATCCTCAAGAACAGCCCCATCTATACTAGGGAGACTTACCCTCCGCCTGGGTATTTTCTCCTAGCTGACGGTGGCTACCCATGTCTACAGGAACCCCTGGCCCTTATCACACCATATAAGAGGCCAGTGAGGGGCATGGCAAAGCAAAGGTTCAACTACCATCATTCCAAAGGTCACACAATCATTGAGACCATCAAACCTGCTTCAGGTGCATCTTTTTAGAAGCACTTGAAGTACATACACTGTTTGTCCCTAAAGTAATAGCAATACTTCTGTGCTAAATCTCTTCATCAAATCATAGTATACTGCTCAACATAACAGTTAATGCTTAACAACTGCCAAAGTCACACTATCTTCTGTGTTCATATTTTTTTTCATATCTCAACAGTCTTGTATCCTTTTGCTCTGCCTTGGGCACAGGTGGTGACAGCATGTGTAATTTTGCACAACATTTGTGCTGGTGTTAAGGATGTGCTGGAAGAGGTTGTGGAGGAGGAGGACAACCAGCCACTTGTGGAGCTTGATGGTGGGGAGAGCCAGAGTGGAGCTGCTTGGCGGGCAGGCTGCGCTGACCAACGAGGTGTCTGCACTCCACAAGGCACCTCCTGACCATGACTATTTTTGCCAGGTGAATAATTAAGTGTGGACTTTGACCTGCTGCGCTTACATCCAAGTACATACAACACCACCATTGGTAAACACCCATACAGTCAAGAAGGTAAATTAAATATACTTAATGTACCAGTGATGTACTGTATTATGGTCTTAACTGACCATAAATGTACATTAAGTATATTTTATTTACCTTCAGTGATACAATATTAAATATACTGCAACTGTTGGCAGATTGGATTACCACTGGACTAACCTAAACTAACCTAAACATTCTTCTTCTGTCTGCAGCCTTGAAGCAACAACAGCAGCACCGGCGTTGCTGTAGGCAGTGTGGCTGATGGCCGCTTGTGTTCTTCTCGTCTTGTTTTATATAGTTGTAAATGTTTAAGTTGTTGTATATATGAGAATGTTGTTTAAATGAATTTGCTGCTTCATGTATATACACTCACCTAAAGGATTATTAGGAACCCCTGTTCAATTTCTCATTAATGCAATTATCTAATCAACCAATCACATGGCAGTTGCTTCAATGCATTTAGGGGTGTGGTCCTGGTCAAGACAATCTCCTGAACTCCAAACTGAATGTCAGAATGGGAAAGAAAGGTGATTTAAGCAATTTTGAGCGTGGCATGGTTGTTGGTGCCAGACGGGCCGGTCTGAGTATTTCACAATCTGCTCAGTTACTGGGATTTTCACGCACAACCATTTCTAGGGTTTACAAAGAATGGCGTGAAAAGGGAAAAACATCCAGTATGTGGCAGTCCTGTGGGTGAAAATGCCTTGTTGATGCTAGAGGTCAGAGGAGAATGGGCCGACTGATTCAAGCTGATAGAAGAGCAACTTTGACTGAAATAACCACTCGTTACAACCGAGGTATGCAGCAAAGCATTTGTGAAGCCACAACACGCACAACCTTGAGGCGGATGGGCTACAACAGCAGAAGACCCCACCAGGTACCACTCATCTCCACTACAAATAGGAAAAAGAGGCTACAATTTGCACCAGCTCACCAAAAGTGGACAGTTGAAGACTGGAAAAATGTTGCCTGGTCTGATGAGTCTCGATTTCTGTTGAGACATTCAGATGGTAGAGTCAGAATTTGGTGTAAACAGAATGAGAAAATGGATCCATCATGCCTTGTTACCAATTTTGAGCGTGGCATGGTTGTTGGTGCCAGACGGGCCGGTTTGAGTATTTCACAATCTGCTCAGTTACTGGGATTTTCACGCACAACCATTTCTAGGGTTTACAAAGAATGATGTGAAAAGGGAAAAACATCCAGTATGCGGCAGTCCTGTGGGTGAAAATGCCTTGTTGATGCTAGAGGTCAGAGGAGAATGAGCCGACTGATTCAAGCTGATAGAAGAGCAACTTTGACTGAAATATATATATATATATATATATATATATATTTTTTTTTTTTTTTTTTTTTGAAGTAACATCGCTTTGCTAGTTAAGACCCTATTCCTCAGCTGGGATCACGTAGAGCATCTGAAGCCCTTCCTTTGAAACTGCATTGATTTGGACCATTTTGGTTGCCATTGAAGTCCATTATTAGATTAGATTCAGATTAGATTCAACTTTATTGTCATTACACAAGTACAAGTACAAGTACAAGGCAACGAAATGCAGTTTAGGTCTAACCAGAAGTGCAATAGCAGCAAGTGCAGGATATACAGTGGTTGCATAAGTGCAGGACATGGAAATGTACTGAATATATATAAATATGTATAAGTAGAGAGATGGTTATTACTATAAACAGAACTGAATTTACAGGTGAAAATGTACAGTGAATAAATATACAGATGGCTATTACTATAAACAGAATTTACAGGTGAGTATGTACTATGAATATAATATACAGATGGCTATTACTATAAACAGAATTTTACAGATAGAGGTATACAATGATATGTTAGGCAAGATGAGGAATAGCAGTGGATTAAGTTAGTGCAATAAATTATGGACAGAGCTATCCGAAGAAAAAAAAAGTGTAAAAGTGCAGTGGAAAGTGGTTGCATATTACAGTTAGAAGTACGGTGCAAAATGCAAATGTAAACATTGGTACTGTAAATACAGTCGGCAGTGCAAATGAGCATAATCCAGTTAAGATATGGTGGTGCAGAATGCATAAGTAAACAGTTGTTACTGTAATAAACAGTCGGTAGTGCAAATAACAAAGTGAAGGCAGATGAGGTAGGAGATTTTGCAGTTTATGAGGGAAGTGGATCAACTGGGGTTTGAGTTCAGTAAAGAGACAGCTCTGGGGAAAAAACTGTTCTTTAGTCTACTGGTTCTGGTCCGGAGGATCCTGAAACGCCTGCCGGAGGGCAGGAGAGAAAACAGTCTGTGGGCTGGGTGAGAGGAGTCCTTGAGGATGCTGCGAGCTCGGTGCAGACAGCGTTTCTTCTGGATGTGCTCGATGGCAGGCAGTGGAGTCCCTGTGATGCGCTGGGCAGTTTTCACCACCCGCTGCAGTGCCTTGCGCTCCGCAACAGAGCAGCTCCCATACCATACTGCCACACAGTTGGTCAGGATGCTTTCTATTGCGCAGCGGTAGAAGTTCACCAGGATAGCCGAGGAGAGCTGATTCTTCCTCAGTGTCCCCAGGAAGAAGAGGCGCTGGTGAGCCTTCTTGACCAGGCTGGAGGTGTTGGTCGTCCACGACATGTCCGCCGAGATGTGGATCCCCAGGAACTTGAAACTGGAGACACGCTCAACAGCCATTCCATTGATGTGGATGGTGTCGTGTGTGCCTCTTGACTCTTTCCTGAAGTCCACGATGAGCTCCTTCGTTTTGGTGGTGTTGAGGAGCAGGTTATTATCAGCGCACCATGTGGCCAGATGCTGGATCTCCTCCCTGTAGGCAGTCTCATCGTTGTTGCTGATGAGACCAATCACCGTAGTGTCGTCCGCAAACTTGACGATGGAATTAGATCCATACACAGGCTTGCAGTCGGAGGTGAAGAGGGAGTAGAGAAACGGAATTAGCACACAGCCCTGTGGTACACCAGTGTTGAGTGTGATGGACGTGGAGCAGGTGGATCCTGATCGAACATTCTGGGGTCTGTCAGTTAGGAAGTCCAAAATCCAGTTACACATTGAAGTGTTGATGCCCAGGTCTCCAAGTTTGGCTATTAACTTGGATGGGATGACAGTGTTGAATGCTGAGCTGAAGTCAACAAACAGCATGCGTGCATAAGTGTTCTTATGGTCCAGATGGGTGAGCACAGAGTGCAGTGCCATGGAAACTGCATCCTCTGTGCTCCTATTGCTGCGATAGGCAAACTGGTGTGAGTCCAATGTGGATGGTAGAGAGTCTTTTAGGTGTTCCAGGACCAGCCGCTCAAAGCACTTCATGACGATGGGTGTGAGTGCTACAGGGCGGTAGTCATTAGGGCACCTCGGGCTGGAGTGTTTCGGCACTGGCACAATGGAAGTGCGTTTAAAGCATGATGGTACAGCTGCTTGGGCAAGAGACAGGTTGAAAATGTCTGTGAAAACCCCAGCGAGCTGCTCCGCACATGCCCTAAGAACACGTCCAGGGATGTTGTCTGGTCCAGCAGCCTTGTGCGCGCTGATCCGGCTCAGTGCCTTGCAGACTTCTGTGGAGGAGAGTGTGATAGGTGGGTGGTCAGCTGAGGGTTTGAGCTTGGTGGCAGTTTCTCTGTTGTCTCTTTCAAAGCGAGCATAAAAGTAATTTAGCTCGTTCAGGAAGTTGACATCAGTGGCTGCGGGGGTGGAGTGGGTGGGTTTGTAGTCACTGATGGCCTGAATGCCCTGCCACATGCGTCGAGGGTCAGAGTTGGAAAAGTGTCCCTCTATCTTAAGCTTGTAGCAGGGCATGGCCTTTTTGATGCCCCTCTTCAGGTTTGCTCTGGATGTGCTGTAGGCTTGTGCATCACCTGATCTGAAGGCAGTATTGCGTGACTTCAGCAGGAGTCGCACTTCCCTGTTCATCCAAGGCTTCTGATTTGGGAATGTGGTGATCTGTTTCTGGGTTGTAACACTGTCAATGGTGGTATTGATATGATCCAATACAGAGGAGGTGTAGGAGTCAATGTCCATGTGAGCGCCACTGGTGGCTTGAGAAGCAAACATACTCCAGTCTGTGTTTAGAAACCTTTCCTGGAGTGTGGAATCTGCCCCCGCAGGCCATGTTTGTGTAAACATGGTCTAAGGTTTTGTTTCCTCTGGTGTGGCAGGAAACATGCTGGTGAAACTTGGGTAGCACTGACTTTAAGTTTGAGTGATTAAAGTCACCTGCAACAATAAACGCAGCTTCCGGGTGATCAGTCTGTTGTTTACTGATGGCTGCATGAAGTTCTTTCATAGCAAGCTTGGCATCAGCATCGGGGGGAATATAGGCAGCAGTGATAATGGTGGAAGTGAACTCCCGCGGTAGATAAAACGGTCTACATTTAACCATGAGAAACTCCAGGTTAGCTGAACAATGACTCCCAACAATAGCAGAGTTTGTGCACCAAGCTTTGTTAATGTAAATGCACAATCCACCGCCTCTTGTCTTACCGGAGCCATCTAACGTTCTATCCGCCCGGAGTGTGTGGCGTCCCGCTAGCTCAATAGCGGTGTCCGGTATTCCGCTGTTTAACCAGGTTTCCGTGAAGATTAGGACGTTACAGTTCAAAAGTTTCTTACTGTGTGTGATGCTGAGTCGAATCTCCTCCATTTTGTTCACTAGCGATCGTACATTGGCAAGGAAAATGCTGGGTAAAGAGAGCCGATGAGGAGTAAGCGTTAGCTTAGCTCGCTGACCTCCACGCTTTCCGCGCCTTTGTTTACGATCACGCCGCCTCCTGCGTGCACTTCCGCCCGGCCGGGTAGAGTGCAGAGTAAGTGCAGTACAGTAAGAAACCGCGGGTGTCCTAGCGATCTCAGGAAGGAGTTGAAGATTGTCCATAAAACTGTCGAAAATTCGCAAACCAATATCCAAAAGCTCAACGCGGGTGTACGTTGTAAAGGCACGACTGTTCTGTACGAACAGACCCGAGAAGAACAGGAAAAATACCGCAAAATTGCAGAATCTGGAGAGACGCAGAGCCTCGCGATCTACTCGCACCGCCATCTTCGCTCACTAATCTTCGCTCACTCCGTTCACTTATGTGGAGAAACTTCCTGGAATGTTTTCCTCAAACAACATAATTTCTTTTCGACTGAGGAAAGAAACACATGAACACTTGGATGAGATGGGGGTGAGTAAATTATCAAGAAACTTTCATTTTGAAGTGAACTAATCCTTTAACCATGAAAATAACATATTACTGCATTGTTTAAGTGATTGGATTTTAGGTTTGAGTGACTTGTGGCCAAGGGACAAAATGAAATCAAATGTGCTCTTCACCAACGGTCCAGCTGATCGAGTGTCAAACAATGTGAATGTAAACAGTTTGGGACACTACATTTTTCAACTAAACATCGAAATAAATCTAATTAATAAACTAAATGAACCATTTAAACTTAATTACTGATCTAATTATTGATCTAAAGCCCACACTGTCACCGTATGGAAATTGAAATGAACTGATGACATCAAATGGCTATACAGCTTAATAAAATTATGCTGCATTATTTTCCTGTTTAACACTTTAAAGCTGCTTTGAAACAATCTACATTGTTAAAAGCGCTATATAAATAAATAAACAGTTAGAGAACAAACAGGCACTGTGTGGTGACACAAGCTGCAACAGATGAGGTAATAATGCTAATCTGCTGGTCCAATCCAGATTCATTCTGGGAAACAGTATCAGCAGTTACTCTAATGACATCTCACTTACACCAGCTCATCTCAGAAGAGTGAACTGAACTACAGAGCAAAGTGCGGTGAAGAGAAGATTTTTTACCGGTAAAACACCAAATTATATACTTACACTGACAATCTGACTTCCTTTAATAAGATGCCTATCTTTGTGCTATGTCTGCGCTTCTTTTATATATTTATTAATTGTATTAATGAATGAATTTCCTCTGTATTGGTTGGCAGGGCACTTTTGTTTGTCTTTGGAAAAGAGCATCTGCTAAATGCCTTAAATGTGAATGCTGTGGGTCAGTTTGTTATTTAGCATATTCTCTGTTTTCAGCATCTAATAGAGTCTAATAGTATCTAATAACCAATGCTAATAACTACTATTGACAGAACTGCATTCATAGGGTTTTCAACCTGTGAAGACCACCTTTGTAATAATAAATATAATGAATATATCATATTTTATGGGATAAATGGGAAAGTTTGTTTACATAGAATTTTTTTTTTCTAATCATATCTAGTCTTGATTTACTATGATTTTTTACAGGTCAATTTCAGATTCAGAGTCAAGAATGTCTCACACTGTCAAACCCGTGAACTCTTCAACGGTGGTCATCCAGTTTCAAACACCAACACAAGCAACAACAGCTGGAACTGAGACAAATGCTCCTGTGCTTATTTATGGACAGCCAGCTCCTCACAGACTTCAGCCATTTCTGGAAGGCCAACTAAAAGCCCTTGGGGTGAGAAATTTAGCATAAACCCAAATAATTGATTTTTATGTGTCTATGTCAGTGTGAGGTTTGCAAAGTACAAGGATACATAAAATAAAATAAAACTTAAAGGGTTAGTTTACCCAAAAATGAAAATTATGTTATTTACTAGAGTTGAGCCGGATACTCGGCTGAAACGAGTATCTGGTACGGATAAAGCACTTTTGCTGAGTACGAGTATTATACGAGTAATACGAGTCAATATCTGTGCTCGGATTGAATAAAAATCCTCATTGGGTAGCTGACTGTGTCTGTGTTCTGTGATAGGCTAGTCACAGCGCCCCTCCCCTACACATACAGATTAGCCATGTCCCGCTCTGCTCACTTACACACTGAACACTGAGAAGAGAACAGCTCTCTTTCTCTCTCTGTCTCGCCCTCAGTCACTCAGGTTTGCAGGTCTTTTCCGTTAACGTTTAGGGTTTCTTCAGCTTCAGGTTTGTTTTTTTATTTCGGTTTGTTTGTAGTCAGGGGCGGTTCTAGACCCTTTTTAGGGGGGCTTTAGCCCCCCTGTCCGTCATGCCAGCCCCCCTAAACCTATCAACTATCATGTTATCAAAATGTATTGAAAGTGTAACTTTAATTTTTTTTTAAATAAAAATGACAATAAGAAATGTAGGGCATGTCGATTAAATAAAGACTTTGATTCAAGTTTTTTTATTTAATTTTTTTATTTAATTTTTTTATTTGCGTTGGCGTTGCTGTTCTGCGCATGCGTTTCGTGATAGCTCTCGTCAATAGTGCAATACTTCTGTTGCATGTTAACCGGAGGCGGGAGAAATGAACTGAAATGATCATTCATGACGTTTCGCGGCAAATAGGAGGTTATTGAAGGTATTTTCTGTTATTTTATTTTTATTGATTAGCCTGCATTAATGCATTAAATGTATACAATGTCTATGGTAATAATGTGCCATCCCAAATTAGCTTTTCATAGAATGGATTGGAGTGAATTCTCAGGTCGTACTGTAGTTAATCACCATCGTCCAGTTTATTTCAGCATTGCTTGCTTGCTATTCAAACCAGTCACGTTTTGTTGACATTTTTTTTCATTTACCTAGCTAACAACAGTATGATAATAATGAGATCTCAAAATAGCACAGTTGAGTACACTTAGATGTTCTAAAGATTATCTTAAGAAGTACTAAAGAAGAATGTTTAGTATATTAAGTATAACATTAGTGCCTAGAAATAAAGGACTTTAAGTACATTATTATGGAAGTGTACTTTTTTTTTTATACCTGGGTTGGTGACTAACAAGATTATGTTTCCATGTATGCATTTTAAATGCATAATTGCTTTTTTATAGATGGATATACAACACTTTTTTTTTTTTTTTAAAGCCGAAAGACAGGGAGAGCAAATGGGTGGAGAAAAAGTTACAGAGACTGAAGGGGTCACAGGAGACAGAGAATTAGAGCCAGGTAAGAAATAGTCAAGAATAGATTTTTCTAGTGTTTCTGTGTCCACAATTCAGCTGTATAACATTTTTAACAGGATAATTAACTCCAAATAAAAAAAATCTGACATATTCTCATCATTATGTTGTTCCAAAACATGAAATTTTCCCCGATTTTTCCAATCTCTTTAATACTTCAAAATATAAAAAGATATTGATGTGCCAAAACTTGTTTTTCCTTTATTAGAACTACCTAATAAGTGAGTTAGGGTTAGGGTTCACTTTCTCTCTATTCTTTGAACCATATCCAATTGCCTAGGCTAATGAGAAAGAAGAAAGAATGGGAGTAATGTTTATTTAAATTTGTTATGAATTTGTAAAGAACTGATTAGTGTGGTTTTTGTTTTACTTCAACATGTTTATGCATTTAATTTTGTGCAGTAGACACATCATTAATATAGTCATTATTCATTAATTAATTCATTAATGATCAAAATAATGGCATTGTTTATAGAAAAAGTAAATATGAGTGAAAGGATTAAAAGTAACATTTCATAAGCAATAAAACAAAGACTAAAATTTGTAGTTTTAGGTTTATTTAAACTAATGTAATTCAGCTATGAGCACATTTGTGCTATCGTATCGACATTCTGCAATACACAGCCATAACACTCAGTAGTGTTATCAGCAGTGAGGGCTAAGCCCCCCTAAGGGGGAAATCCTAGAACCGCCCCTGTTTGTAGTACTTACTTATTAACCAGTAGAGTTCTGGTAAACGTGGGGTTTGTTCAGACGTGGTGCTTGGTAGAATGCGACTCGCGTTGCGTCTCTGCCTGTCGGAGATTTTTTTTCTTTTTTTAACCGTCTGTTGGCCCGAACCAGTTTTTTTACTTCACGCAAAAAATAAAGGAAGTAGTGGTATAAAAACTATATTACAAATGAATTAGCTACACACACACACACACACACACACACACTCTCTCTCCCTCTCTCTGCCGGTCATCAGAGTTTTTTTTTTTAACTGTCTGCTGGATCTAACCAATTTTTTGACTTCACGCACTGAGTGTCTGACACTTTCTTGCTGTATTTCATAAAAAAGAAAGATATTAGTGGTATAAAACTATAATATTACAAATTAATTAGCTACACACACTCTCTCTCTCTCTCTCTCTCCCTCCCTCTCCCTCTCCCTCTCTCCCCGCTGGTCATCTGAGTTTTTTTTTTTTTTTTTTTTTTTTTAAACGTCTGCTGGCTCTAACCTGTTTTTTTTCTAACCAGTGACTGACACTTTCTTGCTGTGTTTTATTAAAAAAATAAAGGTAGTTGTGGTATAAATAATATTACAAATTAAGCTACACACACACACACACACACACACACACACACACACACCCCTCTCTCTCATGATCAGTGATACAGAATAATGAGTGTTACAGAGAGTACTTCGGCTGACACTGCACCACCAGTCAGAGTTTGCTTAACCTTGCAGGACAGTGAGAATGAAAACAGTGGCAGTAGCACCCACCTTTCCCCCACTGAGACCAATATTCCATCTGTTTAGATGAAAACTCTTGTTCATCACATTTTTCTTCATAATTGCAACCGAATGTGTTGTATTCATTGTTGCAAAACTTGTTCTGTATATAGTTTGTTTGTTATCGTGATCAAAACCATTGATCTGAAGCTCAATGCTGATGCTGTCATGTAAATAGTTTTCTAATCAGCAATAAATATAACAATTTCTGATCAACCCATATCAATTGCATGATTAAAAATAACATACCGGTAAAAGCCCCGCCCATTTCAAGACAACCCGACCACTTCCGGGTTAAACCCCGCCCACTTCCGGGTTATGCCCCGCCCAGTCCGAGTACAGATACAGATAATGCTGTACTCGCTCATCCCTATAGGAGGATCTTTGTTGACATCTTTGTGCGCATGCGCGAGTGGTTGTGTGGCAACAAAACAAACAGTATGGCGGGCTGTAAAGACGCGACGAGCACTTTCAAGAGAGTTAGCGGGCGAAACTCACAATATATAAGCACTTTAACATCTGAAGACCGGAGGAGGTTTGGAGAGAAGCTCAAAATTTGTATTGGTGACAAAATTGAAGTTATTCAAAGCCCATATATGAGATCTGGGATGACAAAAAACGTTGGTCCGACTCGCCCGTGTCTTGGCCACCAATCTGCTGGGGAGACATTTATTCTTATTTAATAGAAACCCCTGGACCCTTCACTCATGAAAGATTAAAGGCTTTCAAAAGTCTGGAGGCCTATGATTATTTTGTTTCGCGCAAAGTTGGGCCGATCTTTTCTGCCAAACAGAAAGCAGTGATCGTGCTAAAAGCAGAGGTTAGACCTGGCCAAGCAGAGTCACAGCGTGATTCGCATCTCCCGTGGGTGATCGCCAAAGAGAACGGCGAAATAATCACTGCTCACTGCGACTGCAAAGCCGGGTAAGTCTTCATTGATCAGTGTTCTTATAGCTGTTAGTTCTGAATAGCCTTTTCTTTTGCTTTTAAGTTTTGCGATCCATAATAGCCCATTTTGATGTGAGGAACATAGTCTGGGTGCTGTGGATCGCGGTTTGGGACACCTGAATCAGAACGCGAAAACATATGACTCGGTTGATTTGACTCAGTTTTATTTATTTTTTATTCAATCTTCTATAAATACATAGTCACTAAGACTTACCATGAACAAAATGTGCCTCACAAACTCGATCAGAAGCTGCAGGAATCCAGGCTTTCTTCGGAGCGTCCAGGCTCAATCGCCTAATTGCACGCAACCATTTCTTTCTTTTTTCGCTATCCTTTTCGGAGGGAATACGAAAAAACTTTTTTCAGGCCCCCAACGAGCCGTACAATCAACCACACAGCAAGAGTGAACCATCTTCTTCTCTAAATCCTCCTCCAAACGTGCAAAACAATCGAATTACAGGTATCTACCGGTGTTTCTTGCCACACGACTCCCATGATGCAACGCGACAAACATAAACAATGACGTCACAAAAGATCCGCCTATTAATTACCCACCCTCATGTCGTTCGACACCCGTCAGACCTCCGTTCATCTTCGGAACACAAATGAAGATATTTTTGTTGAAAGCTGATGCTGAGAAAGGGCTCAGATAGGCCTCCATAGGGATTCAGTACATTCACACTCACAAGACCCATAAAAGGCACTAAAAACGTTGTTACAAAGTCCATCTCACCACAGTGACTCTACAATAATCTTACGATGCGACGACAATAGTTTTTGTGCGCAAAAAAAAAATCAAAATAACAACTTTATTCAACACAAACTTTGGCCTCGGACATGAACTCATGAAGCACCACGACGCATGCGCGAGAATATGACGCAGCGCCGGCGTTCGGGAATCCATGAAATCCACACTTTAGTCCCATTTTGAGCACTACGCCGAGACCTAAAGCACGATCAATGTAGAATTCAACAGCTTAGATACGGCGCGTCTTCCTCTGCTCGTTGTAAACAAATCTCCTCCTCGCTTCTGGGTCACGTGTCCGAACGCCGGCGCTGACGGGTGTCGAACGACATGAGGGTGAGTAATTAATGACATAATTTTCATTTTTGGGTTAACTAACCCTTTAATGCCTTGGTGACAATGCTGTAAGACAGCAATATAAGATTTATCATTTATCATCAGGTTTATCATTTACAGAGTAAAACTTTATTGTGTATCTAGTTCAATTAAAGAATGTGAAGGACTGGACAACTTTTGTTCATCCGCAAATCAGTGTGTGAATTCATGCAATGAGAGTCTCTAGATATTTTAGTAGTACAATAATAAATCCATAACTACAACTGTTATAAATGTATATTGTTCATGTTATACTGTTCACTAAAATAAGGATAATATTTACTTTCTTTATAAAAGCCTCTCTTGTCCCTCACAGACTGTCCAGATAATGATTGGTCTGTTGATTCTCCTGTTGGGAATCGTGTCTACAGTTCATGCAGAATCCGCCTTTGTCAGTATGGGTATTCCTTACTGGGGATCTCTCATCGTAAGAAATAATTATACAATTAAGTGTTGTGTCTTTTATAACACAAATGTATATATTCCAGCACAAGGCTTGATTTTTGTCTTTCTCTGTGCTCTCAGTACATTATCACAGGCTCACTCTCCATTGCTGCAGAAAACAAACTGTATTCACTCTCCAGTTTGTGTTTGGTATGTACATAGCACTAGTTATTTTTAGGGGTCCAAGCACTGGAGGTGCTGGGGGGTTTTCCAGAAAGCAAGGTTAACTTACCGTCACATTATACTTAAACTTGAGGTTGATTAACCCAAACCTTGCTTACTCGAGTAAGTTCAGACAACTCAGTATGTTCCCAGTTAACACACAAGACATTCTCAACAGAGCGACGAATCGATGATTCCCCAAGGAAACCACTTCCTTTTTCTTTTGTTTAATGGCGATTTACATAACCTACTTAGTGCACATCGCCACCTATTTGGTGGTTTTGCCTTCATTTTTCGACCTTTTCATTTGAGTAATCTTTATTCACTGAGCATAAGAATTATATTGTTTGTTTGATGCTAAATAATTGAATGCAGATCCATGTGTGAGATGACAAGAAAATAAATAATAAATATATTTTAATTGAATTCACATTTAAACCGCCTTGTTATAATAGTGCTTTAGAATTCATATATAATATTGTATACTATAACTGTAACTATATAATACATTTGGCTATATTAATTTAACTATATTAATTATATAACACACAGCTGAATACCTCTTAAAGGAACACTCCACCATTCTTAGAAATAGGCCTTATTCAACAACTTTCCTACATTTAACTTTATGCATTTGGCAGACGCTTTTATCCAAAGCGACTTACAGTGCCCTCATTACAGGGACAATCCCCCTGGAGCAACATGGAGTAAAGTACCTTGCTCAAGGACACACTGGTGGTGACCGCTGGGAACAAACCAGCAACCTTCTGCGTATCAGTTCCATGCTTTAACCCACTGGACCACCATAGATATGTGGGCAAATGCATTTTTGTCTCAGTGCATGCATTGTTTTAGTTTGGCAGGGTTGCCGCTAGCTTAGCTTAGCATAATGAATGAAATCCTATGTTGCCAGCTAGCATGTCCCGAGTAAAAGTGATCCCCAAAAAAAAACCCCCCACCTAATTATTTCTTGTGGCCTGCGTATTCAGAACGAGTACAAATAGAGATGCAGATTAAGACTAGGTGATTTCCTAGGCAGATATTGATTTGGGACTATATTATGGGGAAACACAGGCGAAGCACTGCTACTTGGGTGCAGAGATATCACGCAACACATGAAATCTTGATATCCGTCTTAATCTGCATTGCTATTTGTATTCGTTTTGAATACGCATGCCATTAGGTGTTGTTGTTGTTTTTTTGATCACTTTTACTCGGGACATGCTAGCTGGCAACATAGGATTCCATTCATTATGCTAAGCTAAGCTAGCGGCGACCCTGCCAAACTAAAACAATGCATGCACTGAGACAAAAATGCATTTGCCCACATATCTAAATGTAGGTAAGAAGTTGAATAAGCCCCATTTCTAAAAACGGTGGAGTGTTCCTTTAAGCAAACTAACCCTGGATCATGAGCTGCTCTGGAGCAGGATATGTTCAGAGAGTGAGTTGCTATGGCTACTTACATACCCTGAAAGTTACCTCCGTTTTGGGAACCGAGAGTTGAGGTTATCCGCTAACTTACTCTTAAACATAGCCAGGTATATCACATAACCTGCTTTCTGGAATACCCCCCTGCAACCCTATTGTTTTGTACTGATTTCTTCTTCCTTATTTTTTCTGCGTATGGTCATCAGTGACTGTAATTCGTTGAGAAACTTGTCAGTGTCATGATCCTGATGGTGTGCCTTGCGTTTTGTATGGACTTTTATGTTTGTTTCTATGTTCAGTTCCTGTTTCTCTTGCTTGCATTGTTTGTTACCATAGTTATCCTGATTGTTTGTTAGCCCAACGGTTCAAACAAATACACCATTTAAAATAGCTAAAAGGCCACACATCTTGTATCATAAATAATAAAAACAAAAAGTCCACATACACCCCATATATTTTATGATAATATAGTAAATAACAGTAAATAATTATACAGAGGATTTGTTTTATTTCTCACATATTCCCTGTGTGTTTGTGGACTTTTACGTTATTTCTTGTTGTGTGTTTTGCTTCGTAGTTCTTTCGTAGTTTTTCATGCAGATTTAGTTATCCAGGTGTTTCCTATCTGTCACACCCCCTTGTTACCTTGTTTAGCTAGTCTTTCCTGTTATTTATAGTGCTTGTGTTCCACTCGTGGTTGATCAATCGTTGTGTTTATAATATGTATTGATGTGGTATTATGAGTTCCTTGTTCCTTTTCTAGTTTTGTCATTAAATGTTCCTGCACTTAGATTCGCTTCCCTGCCTGCTCATTCCACATTCAGAACGACTGATCAAATAATGGATCTAGCATGATCATACCAGGACCCCTTGAGTGCTCTTTGTACGAAATAACGTTAAAGTCCACAAACACACAGGGAATGTGTGACATTATTAGACAAATTTCAATCGTATCCCTTAAACATCCACATGAGCTATTGGTGCTTGGACCCCAATGATTGTTGCATGCTGCTTATATTTTATTTATTTATGTCAAGTAGTGTATTTTTATCACACTCTGCATATCTTTCCATCTATGTCAGTAAGCTAAAATTCACGTTTATTTATTAATCTTTTTTATGTTGTTGTTTTTTTCACCTACAGGTGAAAGGTTCACTTGGAATGAACATTTTCAGTGCTATAACTGCAGGCATTTCCTTTATCATAATTTTACTGGATTTGGATCAAGGGCCAATCGACTTGTACAATTACAGCAACCAATATGATTGTGGTTATACTGAGAGAAAGTATACGGTATGTCACCAACTTTTGAATTTCACATTTATTTAGTAATTACAATAATATCACTGTGTGGTCAGCACATTTGTCAAAAGTCAATCTGCTCTCATCTGTCCAGTCTTTTTTCAATATTTCAGAAGTAGTTTATAGTTCTCTTACTATTACTGATCATTCACAATTCTAGAAGACTTTATACATGAATTGTACACTCAGTCCAGTTTGACCTATAGATATGTTGTATTACTTTATGAACCTCAATGATGGTAGATTCTGAACTACTGTACCAGTGTGAGTGCTATTTTTCAATTATTTCCTCATTATTTTTTGTGCTAATGTTGAATTCTCTCTCAGACTCTCTTCTTGGGAATCAGTGGTGTATCACTGGTATTCACCATCCTTGAGTTTATCATCTCCATCTGTCTGTCAGCATTTGCCTGTAAAGCCGTCTGCTGCTGTTCTCCACAGGTGAGTGACGTGTCAAGTCAGGGGTTCCCAAACCTTTTTGTCAGCTGATCCCCTCAGATATGCATATAGAATTGAAATGGTTTCTTTTAAGGGTGTTCACACTTTTAAAGAACAGACAAGTACTACTAAGTTACGATACAAATATTAATTTTTTAAATGTTCAAACCCTCAAGGTTTTACCATATAAAGTTATCAAGCTTTAAACTGCTGTCCACTAAAATGTTGGAAATTATGTGACTGTAAATAAAGTGATCTTAGCACACTTTGCATTACCAAACGTTAAACTCACAGCACATGTAGAACTACTTTCTTACACATCCCTTACTCCAAAACATTAGTTTAGTGCTAGTAATGGAGGTAAAGTCTGTGCGTCTCTGAATTGTGTTCTTCAGAAACGTCTCTACTAATAGCAGAACTTCAAGTTTAATCGCTTCAAAAACAGCAACATTACCATCTACTGAGAAATGTCATGTAGTTTTTCAGTTGTGAAATTATTTTAAGAAATCCACACCAGGACATTTCAGAAGGATTTCTGTCTTCTGCTTTTTTCTACTCCATCTGAAGTACATTGATGTCTATAAATCTGTAATACTGAAACTGTCTGCCAGTGTCATAGCATACTTTGCATTTCACAATACGAAGACATAAAACTCAATTTGTGTTTTTCCACAGGTGCCATTTGTTCCACAAGTTGTAACTCCACAGCCCTGTGATTTTAGGTCCAATCACTTCCATGATCTTAACAGCTCAGAAGTAAGAGAAGCTTGTTACCCCAGTTTAACTGGACTTTAAGTATAATGGTGCTCAAAAAACAAATTTCCACAAAACAATCTATTATTTGAATGTAATGTCATTAACTGTAAGTGTGTAAAGCACTAAGTAATGGGTGAATTGTTTAATATTATCAAAGAAAACTGATCATATAGCTGTTTTCTTGCAGATATCTGTGGTCAGGAACCCTTCCATGCATCACCATCCTGCAGAAAATCCTCCACAATACAGTGAATGTAAATAAATATGAACATTAAAACAAGAGTCGACAGAGTTGAGGTGGGACACATGGGTTACCCATAGATTTCCTGTCCATTATCTCTAATGTCCTTTCATTTAAAAGGAAACATGACAGCAAAGGAAAAATCATTTGATCAGATGATGATTACAGATTTTTCAAGTCACAAACGTGTAAACACTAGATGCTATTTAATGATTTTCTTACTTCAGTTAAGTCAAGAAAGTTGCCTAATCATTAATGAAACTGGATGCCATGTTTTGCACAACTAATTACTTAATAGAGTATAAATCTGTAAGAAAGTATATAGAATAAAAAAAAGGATTTTTCATGTATTTTTTGTTTGTTTGTCACCTTTATTTAAAGTGTGAGATACGCTTGTAACTTCATGAAACATGCTCTGATCGTTTAAAATCCTTATTTACAGCAGATTCTCAAGATTAAAAAGAGACCAAGGTCACCATAATCCGTCACTCAGATCGTAAAATATTCCCAGATAGATTTATAACACATTATAACCTGACAGGAGATAACAGACAGATAAGTAAAGTGTTTCAAGTAGTTAACTATTTAAAAAATAATTAAATAACCCTTCCAGGCTGTCAGAGCGTGACTTTTTGACTTATCTAGAGGTGCTAAAATGATTTATGATAGTCATTTTATAAAAATTCCAAAAGGGTCATTCCGTGTCAGCTCAACCAGAAGTTTCCGGCTCAAATTTTTGATTTGTATTATTAAACATATTAAATGTCACAGTGTCAAAATTACAGTTTTCACCTGCAGGTTGATTTCAAAATAAAAGTTAATTAAGAATGAGAATCTAGAAGGATATTAAGATTTCTTGAATACTTTTAGAATTACAAACATGAAAACTTTAGAAAAATAATATGGCACTCAGACAGGAATGTTCTATGGCATAGTAAACGTGAGAGGAAGTGAGGTGAGTCAAGGAAATATTGGGAGCTGGAGGTTTGATAAAGCGAGTTGGGAAGAATTTATGAATTTGAGTGAAGAGGGATTAAAGAATATTATAATAGAACCAGATAGATCTGTAGAAATGATTAGTGATAATATTGTATATGCAATTCAAGTAATACATTTCAGCGAATATATATATATTCAGCGAATAAATATATACCAAAGAGGAAAGGAGGTAGGAAGAATAAGATAGTTCCATTGTGGAATGAAGAATGTACAAGTGTAATAAGAAGGAAAAGGAAAGCATTTAGGATTGTTAGGAAAACACATCATTTTCAAGATTTAATAGAGTATAAACAAGCACAAGCTGAGGTAAGGAGGATAACAAGGAAAGCCAAGAAAGAGTATTGGATGGCTCATTGTGATGAAATGGGGAAGAATACACCAGTAGAGGAGGTATGGGGCATGATTAAGAAAATCAAAGGGATTCAAAAGGGTAAGGGGTATCCAGTTTTAAATATGGAGGGAGAAATAGCTGTGGAGGATGGAGATAAAGGGGAAATGTTTTTAAAGGCATTTATAAAAGTAAATAGTTCAGAAAATTTGACTGAGCAGACTAAGGAAATGAGAGCGGGTGTGCTAAAGGAATATCCTGATATAAAGAAGAAAAAAGAGGCTGAAGATAATTTGTCAGATGTATCATTTTCTATGAGTGAATTAAAGAATGCAGTATGAAGAATGAAACAATCTACTCCAGGGGTGGATAGAGTTAGTTACTGTATGATGAAGCATTTTAGTGAAACTTCTATGAAAGTGATTTTAACGTTTTATAATAGAATATGGATGGAAGGTATAATTCCTCAAAGTTGTAAGGAAGCATTAATTATACCTATTAAAAAGCCTGGGAAAGATCCAAGTAATCCTATAAATTATCGTCCAATAGCTTTAACTTCTCATTTATGTAAGGTAAGCTAATGGAGAGAATGATAACTGATAGATTGACATATCATTTGGAAAAAATTAACTGGTTTTCTCCATATCAAAGTGGGTTTAGGAGTGGTAGAGGGACTATGGATCCAATAGTATCTTTAGAAGATGAAATAAGAAAGGCATTTATAAATAAGGAAAATGTCATCGCTGTTTAATATATATATATATATATATATATATATATATATATATATATATATATATATATATATATATATATATATATATATATATATATATATAGAAAAGGCCTATGATATGTTGTGGAAAGAGGGATTCCTAATAAAGTTACAGAAAATGAGTATAAAAGGAAGAATCTATAACTGGATTAAAGAGTTTTTAATTGGAAGAAGTATTCGAGTAAAGGTGGGTGGGGCTATATCTTTAAGTGGAATAATTGATAATGGAACCCCCGAGGACAGTGTTATAAGTCCACTTTTATTTATTATCATGATTAATGATGTTTTCTCAAGGATTGATAGAAGTATGGGGAAATCATTGTTTGCTGATGATGGGGCTCTCTGCTTTAAAGGAAAGAATATAGAGTATCACTGCATGAAAAAAGGTGTATCCGGACCAGTATACTCCTGTATACACTGCTGAAATTCGGAAGAATCCAGGAGTATACTGGCCGGATAGGTCAAATTCCATGGATCCGTATATGTCCGTATTCATCCGAAATGGCACCAAATCGGATGTATGTTGTGGCCGTATACTCCCATGCTACAGCCATTTGTTGCCATGGCAAATAATCCCATCAAGTTTTTCCCAGGAGACATTTTCACACCTCTAAACAGCTTTGCCTTCCACCCCCTATTGGTCCTTCATCTCAAACTGGATTGGCTGTTTTTTTTAAAACCACTCCCAAAACCCAGACTGCTATTGGAGGACAGGACGCATGGAAAACCCAGTCAAGTGACTTTATTGGTTACTTCTAAGGCTAAGGGTGGGCTAGGTTTTGTAGCATAGGGACTTGATTGGTTATAGGCCAGCTATGCAGATTTTGCTCATTAATATATAATTATATATATATATATATATATATATATATATATATATATATATATATATATATATATATATATATATATATATATATATATATATATATATATATATATAAAAATCCCCTCTCCCTCCCAAAAGAAAAATACACACAAAACAATTTGAGAAAGTCTGAAATATTTATTAAAAAGGTATATAAAAAAAAAACATTCTTAACAGCATTATAAACAAACATTAAAACAATGGTGAAACAAAAACAAGTGAACTAAATGTATTTAAAAGGGATGAAAATGTAAAGGAACAAATGTAAAAATATAAACAGTCCAAAGAACATAAATATACGTTAAAATGAATTGGTAAAGAAACAAAAAGGGAACAAAAATGAACAAAATGCATTTAAAAGACAGAGATGTAAAGGAATAAAATACACAGTGTACATAAAAAGGAAAAGAATAAATATACAAATTAAACAATATAAAATGAGAACAATAAATTTATAAGACAAAAAAAAGTGTATATAAAATACACATAAATATTCGAAGTAAACAATATAACCAAATAAAAAGAACAAAGAGCATTATAAACATAAATTAAAATGAATGGGGGAAAAGATAAGTGAACAAAATGTTTCTAAAGGAAGGCGACGTAAGAGGAACAACAATACAAAACATGGAGATCAAAAGCAACATGGACATCTAAAAAGGAACAAACATACAAAGTATACAATATAAAACGAGACAAAGAAATCTATAAATTAAAAAGTGTATATGAAATATATGTAAATGTTCTATATATGGGAACCAATAAAAGTATAAGTATATAAACATAGGAATAAAGAAAATATAAAATGGAACAATTGAATATTAAAATTATAATTATAAAGTAATTGTGACCAACTCTAACACAATGTTGTTTGAGTTTTGAAAATTTTTCAAACTGCCGTGATGGGCTGGTGATGTGATGCGTAGTGTGGGTCAGTCTAGTCTGGTTTGTAGTAGCTAGCCAAACCATCCACACTGGCCTTCCATCAACAACAGCATCATCTTCATCTTCATCAGGTCTATAGTTGCGGTCTTCCACAGGTTCTGTGTTGGTTTGTGCAACCCTGGACCTGGTCTCCAGCAACTGCAAAACATGACAGTAAATTAACCACTAAAACTCAGAGAGGAGTATAGTAACATTCTGGAGGGAAAAAGCTTAACCACTTTCTTAACTTACCCGTCTCTTTCTCTGACGGTTCTGTGTGATGTTCTTCATAGTGTTTCTTTTCTGGGCCTTTTCAGACTGAGCCAAAGAATACTTCCTCAGCAAAGTCTCACAAAATAAAATACGTCTTGCGACCTGCCAAATAATACATTAATAATATATGGTTAATGCCAATAAAAGTAAGTAAAACAATTCAATTAAAATGTATTTGTATAGCGCTTTTCACAATACATATTCAGGGTTTTTCCTGGGTCAAAAATGGTCTTCGGTGGTGGCTGACAGACATGGTCATCCATACACACACACATACGCACGGTAAAAAAAAAATACCCTACCCACTTGATCTGCAAGCGCAATACTGACAATAAATTTGAAATAAATTCAAAGTTTGTAACTTTTGCTTATCTTATTTTGATACCTTGATGTTTGTTTTTGTTCCTCATTTTTACACTATTTACTGATAATTGTTTTGGTAATCATATCAATATTAAAAAATAGTATTAAAAAAATGAACAAATAGCCTAATTTTCTGCCATATACAATTTTCTGCCATATACAATCAGCTAGTTAACAACAAATTTGTTCTGGTTTAACCTCACTCCAGTCTAAACTAAATTATTTTAGGCTATTTATTTTACTACACATTGTCCACATAAATAAGCTGAAAGACTGTTGATAATTAAAAATAATTCTTACTATCCACTCTTGCTAAATTGTGTAAGCACACTTGTGTTCTCATTTCAGGTGTTGTTCTGAGTAATTGATTAAACCGATTCGTGAGTTCAGTGTTGGACAGATCAGTTGTTCTAACCAGTCGTTAAAATGATTCAGTTCAAAGGAGTCATTAGGTGGCGAATCGGACATTAGCACACGCGTTGTGTGTGAATCCCGTCTGTTAGAACATCGCGAAAGATTTGTCAACACACAGAAAACACTTCATAATCGGATAGGATTTGTTTCCTGTTTATTTAAAGTATGCTTTATGTCAGCTGGTCAGAGAATCAGTCAATGTTTTTTGAGCGCATTTCACACCCAGCGGTAATTAAAGGAAGACGTCTGATAGCGCCACGTCTGATAGCGCCACGTCTGATAGCGCCACGTGCAACATGGATTCGGTCTTCCGACCTTTTGATTTTGATTAACGTAAAATGTGAAACATTAGAAAGCTAAGAATGCTTATTTTGAAGACAGAGAGCGTGCGAGCGAGGGATGAGCTCACTGGTCGTTCTCTCTGTCACTCAGTTAACGCAAGCGCAGCAGTCATCTACTACATCACACATAAATCACAATAACTCATCAACTAAGGCTTTGGCGGGACAAAAATTTGTTTTGGCGGCCGGCAAAAAATTTTCAATGTAGGAAAAACCCTGATATAGTTTAAAAACAACTTCACAGAAAATGCATGCGTCTACATTACAGAAAAAAACGGAGAACATTAAAATAATTACAACATTTGTAAGATTACCTTTTACACATTCAGGGTCAACATCTGTAAAAGTTCTTCAGGATCATGGATCCAAAACTTCTGGATCATGAGGGGGGAAGAAACATGCACACACACAAATGAATATTAATTTGTTTGATAAAACATTAATCTTAATTATCAACTTACGGACATGGACTTGCAAAACATACTCACCAGGCCCATACAAAAACTTCACAGTAGAGACAAAATCCTGGTTTTCCTATAATTCTTCAGAGTCCAAGTATGGTGTTTTCCTGTCCTCTCTGCTGAATGAGTACATGACAGTGTTCTCAGATTAATCATTCCAAAACTCTGTTACATTTTATGAAAAGCTTGAACTTAAAACTAGCTGACAGTAGGGATGGGCATTATGACCATATAATTATACATACATGATAAATTTTATTTTACAATAACGATATCACAATATATTTATTTTGATGGATATTTAATTAAAATGCTACAGAATAATACTGCTTTAAAAGTCTTCACTGTATGATATTCAATTAATTAATATCACATGATTCTTAAAGAAGCAGAAGGTCTTCTCTATTCTTTTGTTTTATTAACATGATGACAAAGCTGCAGCCCCTTTAAGAACGGATGCACAGAATGACACGCATCCGGGTTTCCCCACGTTAACTTGAACTGTTTGACTTTACTTAAAGGGGGGGGGAAACACTCAGTTTCAGTCAGTCTCATGTCAATCTTGAGTACCTATAGAGTAGCATTGTATCCTGCATATCTCCGAAAAGTCTTTATTTTTATTATAATTATAAAAGGAAGATGCGCTGTTCCGAGTCTTTCCGGAAAAAGCCGTGCGGCTGGGGGCGTATCGTGTGGGCGGAGCTAAAGAATGTCGAGCGCGCGCCGCTGTTACTGTGTTGAGTCCGTCTGAAAGCTGCGTCATCCCTAAAAGCGGAAAAAAACTTTATTCAACATAAAAAATGGCTTTTAATCAGATACAGCCATACATCTATGATCCGGAATCAGACCCAGAGGCTGAAGTTGAACAGGAGCAGCAGCAAAAACGACTAGAGCAGGACATCTCTATGTGGTGTAAGTTACACTAACTATATAATATGTTTAGCGGCTTGTGTTATTTAGAACACCATGTCAAGCGCGAGTGTTACAATGTGTGTGTGTGTGTGTGTGTGTGTGTGTGTGTGTGTGTGTATGTGTGTGTGTGTTTACGCGTGGTTTGTGAAGACATGATTTGTAGTAAGCGGACTGGTTTTGCGCGTCAGGCTAGTGTTTACATAGAAAGACATGGAATAGTAGCGCATTTGAATGAAGAACCGCGCTTATTTAGTTCAACATATTTCCCCACTCTTTGTGTATTGTTGTTTGGAGTGCTTTTACAATACACTAACATACACATATAGTGGCCAGCTAAACAAATGTACACACACTATACATCACATGCTCCATTGATCAATACGTGATCATGTTTGGGCTACTTGATGGGCATAGGCAAAAACAGACATTTGAAGCAGTCAAACCTGCGGTTCCAACGTTGGGACCTTTATCGTTGGGACCGCTCCATCCTTCAGTATTAGGCGATCTGAAAATCCGGCGTCGAACTGGGCCTTGTTTATAAAACAATCGGCACCGAAATGCAGGGAACAGACATAAATATTTGCGCAACTCAGTTGTTGATCCGGAAAAGCAAATTCCATCTGTACGAGCCAGCGCTTTGATGGGCGTAGCCTATTGCTTTCACGCGCTCTCTCTCTCTCTCTCTCTCGCGCGCGCTCTTCCGGTAGAATTGTCCGTACGGCCCATACAAGGAAATTCCGCCCTGTTGACGTCAAGCGGACCCATGATCGAAAAAAACTTTCCGAAACTTATGACTAACAGGAAGTACTAATTTTGGCAAAGAAATACTCCCATCAAACGTCCACCTTAGCTTTTGAAACTGTGTCCATGTTTAGCATGGGAATCCAAGTCTTTAACAGTGCCAAAAGATCAGTATGCATGAAACAGCATTTCACCCCCCCTTTAAGACATAACTGACTGTTTAAATCAAGTGAATACCTCACATGACAGGCTTACTGAGATAATTGTGTGCATTTTACAGAAAGATAATTGATTTCGGGATCGCCTGCTGTCTGAGAGAGGCTTATTTTAACACATGCATGTCCCGTTCATTATTCTACATTCATGCATGTTTCTTTGTCAAAATGTCAAAAACTTTTAGTACAGTCAGTGCTGCGTTATATACGCTATATTCACATTCCGGATATAAAAAGGTAATGTTAACGTTTAACGTACTGCAAAATCGCTAACAATAGTCAGTATCATCAGATCGCCATAACACCCAGCCCTAGCTTAACAGTATTACAACACAACAAAACACAGAAACAGAATATGTAAGTTAATCACGATTATGACTTTAATGCACTAACGTTATATCTTGATGAGCAGTAGAAAAAATATAAAGGGATTTACGTTACCTTCTGCCGTCTGCTGTCGGCCATTGGAAACTTAGTCTGTTCGTATTCATGTTTTTTCGTTCTCAGTCGACATCCCACAATCAAAATTCGTCCAAAATAAGATTTTAACAGGTTTAAATGGTCCATGCAATGCCATTAATAGACCGACGAAGCAGTCCTGTTGAAGATTAGAAGCCGCGATCGCGTCGTGTCCCCGCGAGCCACAAGCAACTCCAACGACAACGGGTATAATTCAAACTGAAGGCGCGCACTGTCATTGACCAGATTTCTGGATGACGTTCAGATTGACCAATCACGCTCAAAAGAACACGGAAAGACAGCAAATAGCCTTGCAAATATAGAAAAAAACTTGTTTTAAACAACAGTTAGAAAATGTGTATATTTATTTTTATTTGCTGTTATATTTAATTAATTGGTCAAATGGTGTTTTGTGGTGTGGGCAGAAGCCTGGAAGTTTCAACCTGGAGAGCAGTGCAGATTTGTACTCTTTAAAAACAATTATTGTTTGATATTTAGTTTGCTTTATGTATCCAGAATTACAGTTTGAATGTAAAAATACACCTACACTGTAAAATAGAAAATTAAAGTAAAATATCTTGATTTAAATAAGGAAAAATCTGTAAACTAACAGTGTTATCTCTAAAACTTTTAATGTAAATTTCTGTGAAGGTTTTGAACTTTATTTGACTTAAGATATTTTACTTTAATTTTACGGTTTTTGTTTTGCAGCTGTAGCTGCCAGTCATTTGACCTTTTTTTAGGTTTTTATTTTTTACAGTGTAAATATAAAACGAATAAGATTTACTTTAGAATTACAAAGAATAATGTTAAATTGTTAGTATGGACATAAACCTTTAATACAATGAGCTAAATATTTTATTACAGATTATTTCTGTCATTTTACATACATTTGTATGTAATTTATGAAAACAGAAAAAAAATGTTCCTGTATAAAAAATGAGAATTACTGTAATTTGTCATTAATAATATAATCCTTAAAATAACAGTCAAGTTGTTTATTTACAGATATTGTTTGTATAGATACTGTATAAATAATACAGTGATTTTCATGTATAAAAAAAAGAATTACTCTAATTTGTCATTAATGATAAAATAAAGGTCAAGTTCTTAATTTACAGACATTGTTTGTAATTTTACATGAATTTGTAAGTAATTTATGAAAACAGAAAAATAACAGTGATGTTCCTGTATAAAAAATTGAGAATTACTGTAATTTGTCATTAATGATATAATCCTTAAAATAACAGTCAAGTTGTTTATTTAGATATTGTTTGTAATTTTACATCGTTTTAAACATAATTCAAAATTACAAGAAAATACTGTAAAAAACTGAAGTTTTTTCTGTAAAATTAGGATTGTTTTTTATAGTGTTACCTTATTGGTTGCACCTCCATTGCGTCACCACATCTATTGTGAGTGGTGGATTTCAAACCTCAAAACGCCCCTTTTTTGCAGCGTGTTAAAGTTAAGAATCTTGGAGTGACACTTTTTGTTAATAGTTGCAGAGCTGAAAGATCAGCTTGTGTTTCTTGAGCAAGTGAATCCCTGCTCTTTTTAAACCACAATTTATGATTTATTAAACCATAATTTATGATTTATTAAACCAATTTATTAAAACAACAATTTATGAGATTAAAAAATCTAGTCATGGCCAATAACATTTATGTTAATATTTACTCTTGTTATTTCATAGGGAGCTTCAAAGAAGATGTATCAGTAACAGTATTACCCTGTGTTTATCAGTATCCAAATATGTTTTTTGGGTAAAAAAGAAAAACTAAATAAACAAAGTAAAAATTTCCCCCAGGGTTTCTATAGATATCACAATATATCGATATCGTGATTTTTTTCCCCCTCCACAATAACCGTGGTGTGAAAAATCGAATATCGTGACAGCCCTACCGCAAAGGATCCCGGGAAGGCGGTGCCACAAGTGTCCTAATCTACAATCCTCTCATGGACTTCTTGTGGAAACCATATAAACACAACATGTGGTCCGGCCCACGGCCTGATATAAACACAAGTCACTTCAGTTTTTAAATCAAAACAATAATCCTTTCGCTTGCACTGAAGCGCTGTTTGCTGTGTGACGTCATCGGAATGCATTCTATTGGTGACATCACAGCACTGGAGGTTCCAGAGGTTCTGTGTTCTTCTCACTTTGACTCATTGCCTTCGCAGATGCACTTCAGTGTCAGTATACGGTTTCCTATCAAAATCAACCTGCATTTTCATTGCTCACTGTGAACTTTTACATCCGTCTTGATCTGTTTTCATTTCCAGATCGTTGAATTGCACAGCTTTCTGATCTGTGTACGGCTTCAGATCATACGATTTCACTTGGTTGGAGGATTTTGGATCAGCGTACCATTGTAGATCAGAAATGTGTGCCGCAGACATGCCAAGGCTGAAGACACAACCACCGCCTCAGAGGAGGGTAAGAAGCCTATCAATGTGTTTCATCATCGGTCATTATTAATATTTAGCCTGCGTTTATATGTTAATCATAGTACTAACGTGTTTTCTTATTCTTATACCATGGTCTGTCTGAATACTAGACACTGACTGGCTGGAAGGTGTGCAATAAAACGGTTTAATGTGAATAAAGTAATCACCCAATAAAGTGATATTTAGCCTTGGGAATGCGAATTGTAGCAGGGGAACCCAGCCAAAAAATGCAGATTTACCCCCACGGAACAGTGTGTCTGATTCAAAGCGGACAGAATGCTGGATATAACAAGCCATACCTGATGAAAATAACCATCAGTTTTTTCCTTTCCGGTCAAATATTGCGTTGCAAACATCAATAACAGCTTTAAGTTGTCAATGCTGGTAAATGGCCATGGTATAAGTGGTATAAACTAAAATCGTTAAATGCACAGCTAGCCGTGGTTTAACCCTTACTTATTTATCGTCAGCAGGAGCTGTTTGGCCTGAACACCATTACTGTCAGAGAAAAGGCCCCGATCTCCAGCCGCCCGCAGTCTGTCCAGCTTCCTCCTGTCATTGGCAGAGGTGAGCTAGTCCAGCAATCTCAAACCGGTTTGCTACAATTGAATTCAAACACATATCACTTGAATATGAAGTAAACGTACGTTAACATAAGAACCATATTAACATGAAATAAATGTGATGTTTTATGCAGGACTGTGTCTACATCCACCCGCTCAGAGGAAGACAACGCCTTTAGTTGAATACGCCATCCGTGCTGTCCAACGCAAGGCTGAGCCGTCCGAGAAAGAGGACAGCAACCATGGGCCATCTGAGCTTAACACTGGTCGTTGCCATGACAACTTCAGCCTCACCCCCTTTAAAGTCACTGAAAGAGCCCATCATTCATCTGACAAGGCCAGAGAGCAGAGAAGCCTTGTGGCCGAGCACCGCATTGACCATGAAGTTGCCAAAGGCTACAGATACGACTTCCTGTCGTCTCGGAGGACAGACACGCTTCTGCGTCATCAGCGTGAAATGGCGGATATGGAGGAAACGCTCACCTTACAGAGGGCAAAGCAGGAACAGGAAGTCCAGCATGTGCGTCAGAAACATGCCCAGTTTCTGGAAGAGAAGAGGAAGAGGATTCAGGAGCAAGAGAAAGTTGTCCGTTTCAGCCGACAGCATATCTCTCTAGCGAAGGCTGCACAACACATGCGAACGTGGTAACCAGCAATAGCTGTCTCTGGGTTCGGACAGCTGGCAGCGAGTCCTCCCCATCATGGTGGACTGCAGCGAGTGCTCCCCATCATGGTGGATGGCATCGAGTCCTCCCCATCATGGTGGACGGCAGCGAGTTTTCCCCATCATGGTGGACGGCAGCGAGTCCTCCCCATCATGGTGGACGGCAGCGAGTCCTCCCCATCATGGTGGACGGCAGCAAGCTCCGGCCTCAGGCAAACGGCAGCGACTCCTCCGCTCCGCGCGGACGGCAGCAGCTTTGACAGCACATTCCTGTGCTATCATGGCTATCAATCAGATTCAACCATACATATATGATCCAGAATCTGATCCAGCAGCAGCAACGACTTCAGCAGGACGTCTTTATGTGCTAAGTACTGTAACTGTATATATTTGCTTAACGGCTTGTGTAAACTACTAAAAACAATAATAATATTACACCTATAGTGGTCAGCTAAACAAATGTATTTACACACACACCATACATCGCATGCTCCATTGATAAACTAGCTATACGTGATCATGTTGTTCACTTGATGTGCACTTATGCGCCGATAGCCAACAGCACAAAGACATTTGAGGCAGTTTTACTCACCGCCTGCTTCTACCGCTCGACCGTGAACCCTAAAGCCAAGCAAAGCGTGTTGAAGGTCGGCGTACAAGGAAATTCTGCACTTGTTGACGTCATGTAATCACACAATGTTTGATTACATTTACTTTTAATCTTACCTCCATATGATGCCTATATAAATATAGAAATGCATCGCTGGTGCCAGAGGTAACCAAGGAAACTCTACAGGCTACACTGCAAAAATGATTTTCTTATTTAGTATTTTTGTCTTGTTTCCAGTCTAAATATATTTACTAGGTAAGTAAAATAACATAAGATATTTTTTTTCTTTTTTTCTGGAAAGCAAAATTATCTGCCAATTATTATGTCCATTGGCAGATCATTCGGCTTGTTTACACAATTCTTCTTGATTTTTTTATATATTTGGACTGGAAACGAGAAAAAATTTTGTTCACCGGCGATTAATTTTCCTAAGTTGATTTGTGTTAGGCCCATCTGTAAGATTATGCAGCATATTTTTGTTATAATTTTGTTTTGTGGAATATAGTGTCAGTCAGTTGCACCAAAGTGCCTAGATATTAAAAGTGTGTTATGTCATCACTACTCATTATCACAATGCAATACAAGATTACTTGTCAAATAAATAAATTAACTTCAAATTATTTTACTTCACGTGTAGAGATTGCAGTGATGTGATTTTTTTTTTTTCATATTTTGTTTTGACAAGAAACAAGATGCAATGTCAAGTTAGCAATGCTAGAGCGTGCGCGGGATCACTTTCCTCTATACCAACGGAAACTAACGTTACTTAAAATAAAAATACTAAATTATGGTCATACAGATAAGAGTATACATCGTTCCTAATTGTAAAGGCTTTAAATCCAATCTTCTGTAACTCTTCCAACGTGCGCTCGCTGCTACACTAACTAACAATGTCGCTGTCAACACACGTGGTGCTGAAAGCCCGCGATCATGCAACCTGCTCCATTTGCTGCGAAACAAATAATTTCTCACACTTTATTTTTGTTTCAAAACACACGAACAAGTACGATTGTATCAAATGATTATGCTGTTGTAGAGATGAAAGGAGGAAAACACCATGAGGGGTCGTACAAGCGGAATATGTAGTGCATTATTATTATTCAGAAATTCAACAGGCCATTGTCAGTTATTCCTTACCTCAACAGGAAATTCCTGAACACAACGACTGTGTTCCCATGCAACCATATCTTAAATTGTAGACACTTTTTAACAATGTGCTCACCTGCAAAATGACTCATGCATCATGTGGCATTGCTATTCTTTTTTTGACCTCTTCTAGGCCTGTACACTTCGTATCTCCAAAGTCAAGCGCCATCTACAGGAGAAATGGCCCACACAGTTTGTATGCTTTCTTTATCTGACACAAATCAGGTCTTGGAGTCGTTAGTTTTGAGCTGATGGCCTGAGTAGGGAGTGTTAGATAAAGGAGACATATAAACAAACATTTACACTATAAATCACTGCATGAAAAGTGGGATTTTCGTCAGTATGTGGCACTGTAGATTGCCGTGAAACTTCAGGTTTACGACTGTGCACGGCAATTTGCAGGCAACACCGAAAACTGCCGTAAATTGTCGGAAATTGACGTGGGCCTTGCTTGGCAGTTGTCCCCCCATGACCCCCCCTCCCCTTAATTCTAGGGGAGGCTTTATCATGTAAATGAACATGCTGTGAGCTACACAAATGCAAATCAGAGTAGCAGCAGGGGGAGTTTTATCTAGGTTCTGAATTTTTTTGACTAAAACAAGTTTAAAGTTTAAGTTAAAATGTTAACTTAAATTTAAGTTAAATGTACTCGATTTAGTTCACATTACTAAATGTTTAGGGCAACCAGTTTGCTCCAATTTTTTAAGTAGATTCAACTTGTCCGGGCTCACAGTGTAGATTAATTACTCTGTATGTCATTAGCAATAACCAATGTTATGTAAAAAAAATAAAAAAATACAGGACAGCAGTTCATGTCTTCAACCTTTAGAGAGGTTATGTGATGCAACAAGACAATGAACCAAAGCACACAAATAAATCAAGTAAAGCATACAGTTTACATACCAACATTAATTTTTCCACCCTGCACTGTGAATGATTTTTTAAATGGCTATTAATCATAAATGTGAAAAGTACAAGTTTGTGTGTTAATAGTTAAGTCAGATTGTGTTTTTCTGTAATTGTCATTTAAATTGAGCTCACACCACATTTTATGAATTATCAATGCAGATTTTCAAGAGGTGGTTTCCTGGACAGGGTTTAAATTATGCCAAGAGTAGGCCTTAATCTATTTAATCGTGAGTTAAAAAATTGTTGCCTGGAACAAAGATTAAGCACAGATTACTAACACCTGGACTATGAGTCCTGAACTAAAATAAACTGGATTCATTTACAGTTTTATCTAATTGCTTACACACAATTTCTGAAAATATGGCTCCATTTCTTGTAACTCTACACACAAAACATCAGACTCTTGCAAAAGCAACACTTTGTGCAAAACTATTTTAACTATTTCCAAAAATGTTGTTTTTGCATATATCTAACTACACACAAATATGCACAACTGAGGAATTTACAGTTGAACTGAAATCAACTGAACTGAATCAACACTGAAGTCACTTGAGCTGAATATTGACACAATATTGGCTTGTTAGAGCCGGTTTACAGCAGAATTTGTTTTGAACTTGTTACTGAAGCTGCTATGAAACAATATATTTTGTTGTATGCATATTCTTTCTTTCTCAAACCTTAGTTTTGATTTCTAAGTGATCAATTTATGTATAAGTGTTTTCACACATGATCATTGGCTGTATGGGTCCTCAGTAAATGAATGTGGCATTTAAATGGCAAAAGTTATTCTTGTCTCTATAACTTATGGCTTCCTAAAGACACGTTTATGGTTAAATAAAATATTAATAATATAAATAAAATGAATATCAAAACATATTTTAAATATAATGAAGTCATTTTATTATAGCACTCATCAGATGTTCCTGGAAACAAAACAGAGACAGAACAGTATAACAAACTATACAACAAACTAAACACCAAATTACAAAAACATTATTATGTGAAAGTGAATAAAGTTGTGTGTGTTTTCAGTTATAAATATGTGCTGTGAAAATTAGCCTATACTTTTAGAAATTATATATAGCCTAACTTTAAAAATCAAACAATAACCCATATAGATAAATTATAATAATTGTATAATATTAAGCATTTACTTAATATACATTGTAACATTAGGCTACTTTACTCTAGCACAGTAGTCAGTTAAGCAATTAATTAATATCTTCTATTAATATGTATGTAGCCTAGGCTACATCTAAAGGTAAGTCTGCTTTAAAAAAAAAAATATTACACTTTGACATGTACAGAATGTGCGCGTTAAGAAACACGTTCAAATGTGTCTTCTTAACATGTTAAAACTGTGCGTCGACTGTGTGTGTATGCCTGTTACACGACCAGAATGTGCGTGTCTACACATACAAAAGAAACACGTAAAAAATTGCTGCGTTGAAGCGGAAAACAGGGCGTGTTGAAGGTTGAAACGATCATAAGTCACGCGTTTCGTAAAGAGATTTGGCCCCGGGCGCGTTCCATATTAGAGCCCTTGTTCAATGAGGTGCGAGGTCGAGGTCATGGCCATGACGCGTAGAAGACGAGCTTTAAACTTTTTTTTTATGTTTTTTGCTGCTTTCCTTTTTCGTGATCAACTACGAGAGGACACCGTCTTCAACTCAATCTCTGCATGGACGCAACAAACTTTTTGGACTCATTTTCACGAGGCTGTTTTCGTCTTCACAACTCTGAGGCAAACTGCAGGCGCTATGAACCAGAGCATGGGTAATGTAACATTACGATTTAAGGAATATGCTTTTATTCAGCTGTATAAGGAAATGGATGCGTTAATAGATCCGAGCTTAAAACTGTACATTTTGTTTTCACAGACTATCCTCGCCTCATAATGAAGCCGTGACCTCTTATCTGCTTGGAGCGATTTCCGCGAGTCCAGATTTAACCGCTGATCACGACGACATTGTGTGTAAGTAAAACGTCTAATGTTTTTCTCATTCCTTGTTTAATTTTACCGTGACTGTTTTTATTAATACCAGTCTCATGTAATTGTTTTCCAGCTGCCTGTAAGACGTATTATGAATCGACACGCCGCAGCTTCAGATACAAACAACCTGAACTTACATAGCAGGCGGAAACTGCGAAGTTTAGCTCGGAGTCGATCAAAAAGAAAAAGGGTAAGATTTATTATATTAGATCCGTTTTTTGTCAATGTGAGTATTTTTCAGGTTGCTTATTGTCTTTATGGATTGTATTACAGTTGCTGGAAGCGAGAGTGTGCTGGATGAGGTGGACGTTTGGAAGTCCGCGACCATTGAACTCATATCTGACGAGGAAGACGGCTTTGTTGACGGGGTGTCTGGATGGATTGTGCGGCCACCGCCCTCTCGCAGCCTGGAGCTCGACGAACTTTACATTACATTACGAGACGTTACTGCTGCACTGTACATAGTTGTGTGTTTAACAATAAAGCTCTTTCTTTGAGTAAACCGCTGTGTTTTATAAATGAAGCCCTTTCTTTGAATGAACAGCTGTATGCTTATAAATGAAGCCCCTTGTTTGAATAAACGGCATGGTCCGTATAATTTTCCCATATATTCCTTGATGGTATGAATACTTCATAGCACAATAACATTAATATGAAACAAATTATTACAACATAAATTATATATTTATTATTATTATTGGGGTTTACATTTATAATGAGCCAGGGGGACCAATAATGATTGGTTTGCAGTGATCTGCAACGCGACGTTCGCTGCCTCTAAATTGTCGAAAAACTGCCGAAAATTAGGGAGATTTCCGGGAGTATACAGGCGTTTACAGGGTCGAAAATCCCACTTTTCATGCAGTGTGAACAGCCCTCTCTTCCCAAATAGCCAGCAAGTCCCGCCCAGAGTGCTGCACCAGAGCTAGGAGCCAATACGACAAAAAGGCCAATTCATCACAGATTTCGTATTTTAAAATAATTATATCTGGGTATTAGTTTTGCTTTGTCATTTGAACGTGTATTTGACATTGTTTCATTATAAATGTAACCATATTTCAGATATTCAAATATTTTTTAAAAATTTTAATTTTTATATTGTAATTTTTTCACCCTTTTTTGCATAGTGAAATAAAACCTATATACTAAGATGTAGTTTGTGAGCTTGTCAACTAAATACTTTGACCAAGTTTGGTGTTTTCTTCTTCCCAATGTAACATGATCCTCATATGACTAAATATTTCTTGTTTTTAATGTGTGAAAATATGAATATGAGATATATTCACCTGTTGAGCTGTTCTCCATAGCTGCTCCAGTAGGAGACAGTGCTCTAGTGTTCATGGTAAAAGCAGATGTCCAGTGTTTGGCTGCTGATCGTGTGAAAGTCTTCGCTGCTGCTGATCGTGTGAAAGTCTTCGCTGCTGCTGATCGTGTGAAAGTCTTCGCTGCTGCTGACCTTTATTTTCTTTTTTCTCTGTTATGTATAGTATTTCCATAGCAGCATAGTCCATCCATAAATTTTGCCTTATACTGACCAACAGATGTGAAATTGATCTACAATACACACAAGCTATACAATGATCTCTGAGCCCGTTTCTCTGAGAGCAGCCTGTGGGGAGATGGAGACAGATGAAGCAGCCATACAGTCCTGGTGCCACAGATGTTCTGCAAGGGCATTTAGGAGAGGCGCTACTTCACCAAGCCCCGCACTCACATCACCTCCCACTCGGAAGACCGGAAGACCACACACCTCTTGAAAATGTGTTATGTCACTCTCTGTCACGTCTGTGTGCATAAATAAGTCAAATTTGGTGCCAACCACCAATTTAACCATTGGATCTGAAGATTCTGTGATCCGTGATTTCTGATTTGAAAGATCATCAAAGGAGCCTCGATCAGTGAAGGAGAACAGGAAAAGGATGGCATCCACCTGTTCCTTACATGACGGTAACATGTGGTCAAATCTTCGCATGGCACTTTCCCCACAGTCCCAAAGCTCAAAGCGGAAAAACAGCACACGGCCACTGTCCTTTAGTCTCACAGGCCAGAAGACCGCTGTTGTCTCTATGCCTGTGTTCTCATAATGCATTTTGGGGAGATCGAGGCCAGCGAGACGGGCAGCAAGAGCACTCTTCCCGACTCCAGTCTTACCCGAGATAAGAACCTTGTAGCGAACGATGTCCACATTCATATGAGGAGGCATCATCGGCGCCTCCAAGAGCCCAAACTTTCGGCGTGTCTTCTTGTGCAGTATTTTGCTGAAAAACTCTCTGCTGTCTGCACAGCAGTGCCAATCCGACACCAATATGGATCCAAGTGGGATAGCCATTTTAATTGAGCTAAATTAGGTAAATGAAGAGACTTGCGCTTTATATTATGATATCAAGTAACTTATTCTGGGCGAACGCTGCTGCTGCTGATTGTGTGAAAGTCTTCGCTGCTGCTGCTGACTTTTATACTGGCGCAGCTCGGAATGTTCGCCGGAATGTAGCTCGGAATGCAAGCACTGTGACATCATGAGCCCTGTGATGTCACGCCGCGCAGTGGAGCCTCGATCGCTGCTTTCACAGATGATCAACTTTACAGCTTCATACAACATATCGTTTTGTTCATTTCACGGCTGTTGTGTGTCAATTTAAAGTATCGTGTGTGTGATATGCTTTATTATATTTCGCTGTTATAATGTGCATTAGTTTATTATGGCCATTGAAAGGAGATTATCGTGTCTTTAGACATGCAGTGCTTTATACATTAGCTTATTTATGATTAGTTGCTTATGTTGATGTCCTTTATGTATATTTAATTTGTATTTCTGTGTTTGTTTGTCAAATCGCTTGTTTCGAGGTATTCTGAAGTTGTAAATAACTCAATACTCATGCGTCTGGAACATGTCCATTCAGAGTAACACATCTCGACCCTTACAAAAATTAACCATGATTTTACTACAAATAAAACAAACAAAAAAAAAACACATGGTTATTATAGTAACCACAAACTTTTTGCTACACTTCCATGTTTTTTAACCAGTTTAACCATGGTATTTGTATTAAAACTGTGGTTATTCAAATGGTAATCAATACGCCAAAAAAAACATGGTTACTATAGTAAACCCTTAGTTTATTTTCATACTGTTAAACTTAATATGACATGCCCATTTTGTTTCTTATTATTAATATTTTTAAATAGTTTGCTGGATATTCAACACGTGTTTAATGACTTTGGTAAAGTTGGTTTTATATTCACACATTGGGACTTTCGTACTCAATATCTCTCCATTGGCGCATGTGGAAAGATTTATATCAGTAAAGTATTCTTACCTGTCAGTCTACTACAAGCCATTTCTTCCTTGAAATATTTGTTTTTCAGATGTGGATAAAATCATTGTCTCCTATGGACTTGGTCTGCATTCCTGGGAACGCTTACAAAAACGTCATATCCATTTATGCCAAGGAATTACCCAAAGTGAGCGATGCGTTTGCTGCAAATGTGTGATTTTCCCCTCAATTGCACCTCCTGCACAAGTTGAAAAAATATTTGTGACTTCCACAACCGAGTAGCAATAGTAGTTATCCCCAACATGTTTGATGATGGAAAAAATGGCAGAAATAAGTGTTCTGAAAGTATATATATATATATATATATATATATATATATATATATATATATATATATATATATATATATATATATATATATATATAAATAAAGAGTTCTTATACTGAATCATATGCTAGTCAAATTAAAATCATATAGGATTTATTTACATTTTGTCACTTGTTCATGTATTTCATACAGTTTTCATATTTTTTAATAGGGAAATGGTGTGCTTGCTCTTTAAGCTTATATAATACACATATAAACTACATATAATTATCATACATGATTTCAGTCAATATTAAAATATCTCTGCATATACTAACCATATATGATTTCAGTCAATAACTTACACAAATTTGTGATGGAAACACTGTTATTTCAACACAAAGTGAAACACTCAAATTATATACTCCACATTAGTAATTTACAATTCCAAATTGATAACAAAACACACAAAAGAACAGCAAAACACATTGAACACACTGTCATGGCCATCAATCATCAAAGAGACTTAAAGTGATAGTTCACCCAAAAATTACAATTAGCCCATGATTCACTCTCCCTCAAGTCATCCTATGGTGTATACGACGAATGAAATCAGAGCTATATTAAAAATGTCCTGACTCTTCCAAGCTTTTTAATGGGAATGATTCAAGATTTTGATGGCCATAAAAGTGCATCTATCCGTCATAAAAGTAATCCATCTGCAGGGGGTTAATAAAGAAGCGAAGCCATGCATTTTTAGTAAAAAAAAACAAAACAAAACATATTTATGACTTTACAGACTAAAATAACTAGCTTCCGGCAGACGATTGTATGCATCAACTTATGCCAAAAGAGTGACCTTTGACCCGACACATGATGTATTGACGAACGAGGATACGCAGAGGATAGAGAAAAACAATACACTGGTCACAAATTAGAAGTCCACAATAAAAACTGCTCCCGAGGTGGTACTTTTTCAAAGTTCGGGAACTTTCGGGGGTGGGACTTGGGCGCTGAACATGCTGATTGGTTGAACTCACGCAGCATTTTATTTCAACCGGCATTTTTAAAAGTCTTTTGCGAGGATCGTTCAGCGTTCAGTAAATATCAGTCTTGCTCTTTCTGTCCGATGGCGCGCGTTCGTCTCAGCCATTGCACGGTCAATGTCCGTAATAGCTGATGATAACATACTTTGTCTTATTTTAAATCTAGCTTTACGAGCTTTCAGAATACGCCTTAGTATCAATGCTTGTCTCTTTTCCACCATTTTGTTAATGACCTCTGTAGTAAACCAATATATAACCAGCAAAAGCAGCACTGCTTGCATCTCCTCCACTTGTTATTGTTGCAGACAGTATCGCACAAAAATGATTACTGTCCGTCGCTGACTGGGAGGAGCAGTCGCGCCGCGCGCAGTCCTACATCACCGGACTAATTTGCCTATTCTTCTCAGTACTTTAGACCGCGGTGGAAACGCAGACAGCAGCAGGTCTGGGGGAAAAAAGTTCCTGGTACAAATTGTTCCGGGTAATTTTGGTGGAAACGGGGCTATATTAATGCTTTATTCTGCATGACCTTATTCTACATCCCTTCCTTAATCCTACCCAATACCTAAGCTTAACAACCTTACTAACTAATGAGCAGTAATTAGGGGTTTATTGAGGCAAAGTCATAGTTTATAGTGAGAATTGGACCCTAAAGTGTGAACATATTTCCTATTGTACTGAACCCGTATTGAACCGTGAACCTGTAAGTGTTTCACCTCCAATAACTACACAACACTGCTGTAAACCGAAATAGAATTTTGTTTTGCATAATTTATTCATTATGCCTATAACTGTAAACCTGTTTTAAAAGAATCTATATTATATAATAAATAAATTACATTACAATATAGTTGTGCAAAATTATATTTGTATAAAACAAATATATAAAAAAAAAATCAAATATAATTTATTTGACACAAACATTACTAAATTTGAAAACTTGCACTTACTCCACTAAAATGCCTTTTGATATTCATGCATATTAATTTTGGGATGTTACTTCTAATAAAGACACACCATGAAAGTGCACTTAATCAATTCTTGTAATAACGTTTTAATAATTTTACAACATTGATAAAATTCAAAAAGACTTTATTTCATATGAAGACAAAGCACAAAACTTAAAAAAAAAAAAAAAATGTTACATTAAAGATATATATTTATATATCATTTGAAATTTGTATATTCAAAATCAAGACAAAAAAAAAACGTTGACAATTTTTCAATCCAACCATACTAAACACAATACTGTACAAAATTGCTTATTTCTTCTTTATTTCTTCATTTTGAAAAATATCTGTGAATAAAGTGTGTTGTACACACAATATGCTGTCAGGACTTGGGTTTGATCATTGCTCTTCCTGCTTTTTCTCTCATTTATGTTTCCCTGTATTATTCCACCGCACCACAGCTGTGCTCTTTTCTAAATCAGCACTACTGCACCGCTCTCTCACCTGTCTCTCCATTTAAGTTTCCCGCACTTGATTTCTGCGGCAGCTGCGCTGCATTATAATCAGGGCTCTTGCACACCTCTCTCACCTGTTTCTCCTCTCATTTAATTTCTCACACTATTTAGCTTCCTTCCTTCTCTGCCCGACTGTTTTTCTGTCATGATCTAGCCTTTCAATGTGAATCTATTTTTGCCTTGCCAAATTTTGATCCTGTTCTGTTTTTCCTAGTCTGATCCAGCCCTGCAGCTCAGTTTTCCCATCTCCTTTTGGATTTTGCCTTTTGTTATTGACACTGTGCCTGGATTATTCTCTGCCCTGCACCTTGGACTGTGTCATTTTGCTGGTCTTGAACCTGCCTGCCTCTTGACCTCTCTTCCGGCTTGCCCTCTTACATTATTGCCTCACTGGACTGTCTACCTGTTGATGACTTTGGCCTGTCCTTGGATTACGTCATCAGCTATTTCCCCTGGCTTGGCAGCTCGGCTGTCCAATGAAATAGTGTTTCTGTTGCAGTGGCAAAATACAGGGAAACATAAATGAGAGAAAAAGCAGGAAGAGCAATGATCAAACCCGAGTCCTGACAAATGCAGTGTAATTTGGTGACATTTACAATAACAAAATCAAACATTCTAGGCTATTTTTCATGCTAAACAATGTCTAGCAGAATAGTCACCATTGACAATAACCAACTTAAAGGGGTGATGAATTGAGAAATCAAGTTTCCCTTGAGCTTTTGATATATAAAAGGTCATGGATATATAAGAATATCCTGTAAGTTCCAGAGCTGAAAACTTCCTTGTTAGTCAAAGAAAAGCTTTTATTGACACCAGACCCAGAAAATGACCAATCTCAGAATGTGCACGGCTATGACGTCTGAGTGTGGTGAAGCACCGCCTCAACAGAAGAAGAACAACGTCTGATTCTGTAGCCCCGCCCACCGACTCGTGGCACTAACATGACAGCTAAGAGCAGCATAGAGCTAAACAGCATCGAATTTATAAGCAATAAACATACCACATAAGCTTTTTGGATTCTGCTTTTTAAGCATTCGAATTCCAATATTATGAATGCATGGATTAACTTTATTTTTAATGAATATCCAGCTCACGTGGGGAAGACACTGCGTTTGTTCCTTCATTTCTGATCACGTATTCGTTTGTAAACGAGACTGGATTTGCAGACAGGATGAGATTACATGAACGAATGAAGCTACACACTAATGTGAGTAAAACATTTTTTTTTATATGTGATAGTATTGCATTGCTACAGATAGTACTGATTATGTGTACATCTCTGACTGAAGCACGCTGTCACAGACTGGAGAATACTTTATTTGTGGTGTTCTTGGTTCATTACTGTCTTGATGTGCGTTGTTTAATCTCTTGACTCGATGTTTGGCACAATTCCGGTTACCGTTTGCCACACGCTGTCACTGACAGAGGGAGCAGAAGCTCATTATGCAAATCTTATCCAATCCTAGCTGTGGGCGTTTACTTCCATGTGTTCAGTGCGGCACACCCTTCAAAACTGAGCGTGTCTTGAGAGAGCCTCAAAACCAGGTCAGAAAATAGCCTATTACTTATTCATTATGATGTTTTTAAATGTAAAAACCACGCAAACGTCATAAGTTGACCTCACATGACAGTATTAAACATTTAAAAAGCCAGTTCATGACCCCTCTAGCCCTCAAACCGTATTCACTTTATAGCCCTTAATCCTGTAATTGTGGACAAATGTGGGCACAGAGGACTCCGGTGTGATCCTATTTTTTATTTATTATAAATGTTATATCACTGTCTTCGATAAAGTTTTGTCTATCCATTTATGGTGTGTTTTTTTTATTTTGGGGGTATTTTTGAATTTATTTACTTCAAAAAGTACCATATTTTCTATGTAAATTATGCTTATTTTTATGTTTAATTTTTTAATTTTTTTAACTACATTAAAATATCATTCCACTAAGTTCCGAGAGTTAAAACCTAAAGATGAAGTGTCTTTGCTGGCATCTGGTGTCTTATATTGGTATTAAATTAAGAAAAAAAGCAATAATATCAATAGCCACTAGATGGCTATAGTACTCAATGGCTGCATATAGGCTGAACTCTATGAACCACTGTATAAAATGAATTTGACCTCTTAAGTTTTTGACTATCACAAGTTAAAATTGTAATTTAAAAAAATACATATCCGTGTTAGGTGAGACTACACAAAGATGCTAAAACATGCTTAGATAAATATGACCATGCTATAAGGAAAAGACAAAGTAGTAGATCATTTATAATTTATTTCAAACACAAAACATCAAATTTAAATAACTAATTAGTACCAAACAGGTAAGAACAAACATAAAATAACTAAATAAGTGACAAGAACAAACAATAATTGTTATTTACACTATTTACATATTTACATGCACTTGTGGCAGCAGGTAATTGTCACGGAATGTTCTTTGCAGATATATTGTCTGCATTTTTCACATACAGTGCTGGTTTTTTTTCTGTTGGAAGTGCAGACATGGCACCTTTTTCTTTTTGTTGTGGGAGTTGCTGTGGATGTGCTAGGGATGCTTTCTGAGGAGGGTTGTCCTCTGATCTGATTCAGCATCCTCAAAGATGCCGCTCCATGGGGAACGCTCCTCCGTCTCTCGATTTGTGGGGACACCAGAGCCTTGCCAAGCTCTTCTAAAAAGATCCGCCTTCTCCAGGACTTTCCTGCATTCCAGCCAGGATTTATTTCGGACCACAGGACGAAGGCGTTGAGAGCTGACACATCGAGCATGCTGGAAAATACAACCATTGGCCAACGGTTTGATTTTCGCTTACAAGTGTAAGCAGCCACCATCTTGAATAATACACACAGAAAAAGAATAAAAATCAAACATTATACTGACAAAAGTACATTTACATTTATTCACTTAGCAATTCATACATTTGTTACAAATTATAAACCACAAGCAATTTTTTATAGGAAAATTTGTAAAAAATGCAACAAAAAATAAATAAATAGTAAAATACCTGGTCAAGGCTGTCCACTCCACCCTTGGTCTTGTTATAATCCAGGATTACATCCGGCTTCCTCTCGTCACCTGTGCTGACCGTGGCTCCCTTGTGAACTGTGCTCATCAAGAGCACATTTCTGGATTTTTTGGGACAGTAAGACACAAGTGTGTGTGTATTGGTGAAGGCAAATACTGAAGAGAATTTCTCTCTGCCCCTCGTCTTTACCAGCGCAGGTGGGAGCTCAGGTTTGTTTTTTCTCACAGTTCCCAGCATGCCCAGTTTCCTCTTCAGGAGCTCCTGGCCAAGGGCATACGACGTGAAATAATTATCACAGGTGATGGTGTGCCCTTGGAGACCCACGGACATGTCGAGGACAACGCGCATTGCCAGGTTCTTCTCTCGTTGCCCATCAGCTGGCTTGCCAGTATATATTTGCATATTATATGCATAACTGGTCTTAGCATCACAAGCTGCCCAGATTTTGATGCCATACCTGGCTAGCTTGCTTGGCATATATTGCTTAAAGTTACAGCGTCCTCTAAACGGTACCAGACATTCGTCGACTGTAACTGCTTGGCCAGGGTTGTACATTTTCGGTAGAATTTCAACCCATTTGTCCCATATTTCTCGAATTGCTGCCAGTTTATCATCTCTCCATCGGTAAGGTCTTGTTACTCGGTCGTCGAATCTAATGACCCTTGTCATCACTTCAAAGGCTCTCAGAGACATTGTAGCACAAAAAATGGCTCTCCCCGTTTCTGCGTTCCACAGGCTCATTGTGGCCTCATTGTGGGAACGGTAGACACCGGCCAGCAATAGAAGGCCAATATAAGCCTGTAAGTCCACCCAATCCACCACATTCCATGACTCTCCAAAGACTCTTTTTCCCTCTAAATTTGTCATGTCTATCAGTGTCTTTTGAATTTGCTCAGGAAAAAAAAGCTCAAAAGCTGACCTTACGTCCTCAACACGTGAACAGGCATATCTCGTTGGCCCAGGAGTCATCTTCATGATGTTCTCTGCAGCTGCTCTCCCTGGTGTCTGGTCAGGTGCAGTAGCAGTCCAGACAATTTCTCCATTTTTGGATGCATACGTTGCTACACCAGGATCCTCTGCCTCGGAGTCTTCATCTGTGTCGACATAATCTGGGTTAAACTCAGTCTGACTGTCCGTTTGAGATCCTTGATCCTCTGCTGACTCCAAACCAGTTTGTCTGGTCTCCTTCCTCCCCACTGGATTCCAGGAGAATATCCAGGGTTTCTGCTGCACTAAACCTCCTTCTCATTGTGCTGCTTGCAGTGAACTGAGAAAATAACTGCCACTGCAGGTTTAGGTAGCATATAAACGTTTTGTTTGGAAGTATCAACAAACCTTGCAGTAGCAGTTTGATCTGACTCTGAAGGTGTCAGGTACCAGGTGGTTGATTGGATCATACCAAAAAACATGGTCAGACATTGGCTCATTCAATTCAGTTTATATTTTAAAAAAAAGCCTAGCTCTGTCATAGGCTCATTGAATGTGTTTGTGTGTGTTTGTGTGTTGTGTGTGTGTGTGTGTGTGTGTGTGTGTGTGTGTGTGTGTGTGTGTGTGTGTGTGTGTGTGTGTGTGTGTGTGTGTGTGTGTGTGTGTGTGTGTGTGTGTGTGTGTGTGTGTGTGTGTGTGTGTGTGTGTGTGTGTGTGTGTGTGTGTGCCATGATGAGAATGTTGTAGAGGATCAGCCCTTCATTTGTGTGTATGTTAGATATGCATTGTATCTATTCATTTATTTTTACAAAAAAACAAGAAGAATGCTCTAAATTACGGTTTTTCCCATTCCTTTCTATGGGTGCCCATTTTTGACCCAAATACATTCACTCACAGTTTTTTTTTTCACCCACTTAACATTGTAGTATTGAGTTAAAAAAAATAGTGTGTGTTCAGGAGGCAAACTTAAGAAAAGTAGCCAAGTCTTGTACCGCTCAGATCAAGGGAAGTATTTTTTAAGAATAAATCAAAATTATTTTGCCCACATTTGTCCAGAATACTCTTTCTGTTCCCATCGCCTAAGAATAGAATAGCAAAAAACTGATGTGACTAGCCCAACCAAACACCGTGGTTAAAAAAAAACGAGGTATGTATAATATATATATTATATATCTTGTATGTTATACCTTTTGTACCCTTCTGTCATTGTATTCATCGTTTTTATTGTTAACAAACAAACCACATCCATCCCCCACACTTTTGAAAAGCTTGCTACGCCTCTGGATATATCCGCAACCTATTGTTATCGGCCGATAAATGATTATTTTTGATGTTATCGTTATCGGTTCAATAAGAAAATTTGACCGATATAGTCAAGCCGATAGATAATGTATTATTACCTTCAGCTGAGACAGACGCGCTGTCCACCATGATGGGTTCGAATTGCTCTAAATATGATTGGAATCACTTCGAAAAGGAAAATACAGTTATGTGCAACATGTGCAGCGCAAGTCTAACATATTATCTACATAAAATGATAATGAGAATACGGCTGTAAAAGAGCGTTGTGTTTCAGCACGTTTGTTGAGGGAAGAGCGCGCCCACGGAGTTACACCTTCATGACAAGCACAGTCAAGTTCGCTTGTGCATTCACAGCCTTTTGTGCCATTGTAAGTTGTAATATTATATTTATTATTCTGTGTATTTAATCTCATATAGGATGCGTTTGGTTGAGTTAACTAACGATGCAGTAAAGCACTTCATTGTACCGGTCTTTAGCTTCAGCACGCGCATTTCAAACAGAAATGCACAGTATTAATAACTAATGGGACTGTCCTGTACATAACACTGTAATGAGAATATTTTTTTTATAAACGTTGTGAATTCTCTGGGTTTAGTTGTTGTGTTTCAGTGCGCTGTTGTGGGAAGCGTCCACAACGCATTCTGACCTGGGCTGCGTTTCCCAAAAGCATCGTAAGCCTAAATTGATCGTAAAAACGATCGTACGAGTGATCTTAATATTAAGGTCTGTTTCCCAAAAGCATCGTAACTTAAGTAGCACTTGAAAATGATCGTAGATCTACGAAGCTCTAAGTGTATCGTAAGAAGACAGAGTTATGAGGTCACCCACAGGACAACCAGCAGATTACACCTTTAACTTTATTCAAGTGCATTGTGATAATACTATAAGGTTTTGATTGTACTTTATTGTACACTTTTTTATTATTATTTTTATTTTAATATTCTCATTATTATCAATGTTGATAAAAAAAACAGTTCTGCTGCTTAATATTTTTTGTGGAAACTGACTTTATGATCACTGGCATTTTTTATTTTTTATTTATGAGGGCAGGTAACAAACAAAAAAAATTATAAATACACATCTGAAATAAATGAGGATATTTATTTAGTCTTTTTGAAAGGTATCTTTTCTTGGTTTTTTTTGTTCAGCCATTTTGTCAGTGCCTCAGCCTGTAGGTAGTTGCTTTATATAGACGTGTTTTGATTGCTAATCCACATCAGATGACAATTATTAGGTGAAACGTTCAGAGGAAACGCTTCCATATAAAGTTATATTTCAGCACTTCGCAAATGGACAGCGACTCTTAAGTAGCACTTAGAGCGCGTTCTCGCGCGTTCATGTTAAGTACATTTTTGGGAAACGCACGTGGCATTGCTGCGAGTGATCGTAACTTCGCTCGTAGAACGCGCTCTTTAGAGCTAAGATACATCGTTATTGGGAAACCCGGCCCAGCACAGTCAAGTTTGCTTGTGTATTCGCGTCATTTTAAGCACATGTAAGTCATAATATTACGTTTTTGTAGTATAAACATCTGATTAATGTCATATAGGATGCGTTTCGTTAAGTCAATAACCCGCAGTGCTTCATTGTACCTTCCTTCATTGGAAGAGCATCCACAGGAGTTATTGGCCTTCACCGATGCGTGATTTTGTGCTAATATAAGTTGTAATATTATATTTATTTTGTATAAATATCTGATTGTTCTCATATATGATGGGTTTAGATGTTAATTAACCTTCTAAGCGCTTCAGTTCACGGTTGTTCGTTCATTCTCTCCAGCTTCACCGCGCGCTCTCAAATAGCAACATTATTTAATAGACTACACTAATATTAAAGATGTTTACTATTACTGTAATATTAAACATATTTTTTTCAAAAACACAGAAGCCTTATTTTTAATAACTAGCACTTTTATTGTTCTCGTGTCATTTCCATCAATAATATGGTTTGATTAAAACCATTTCCTTATTGTCCGCGCGGAGGCTATTTCATGCACGGCACTTGCATTCTGATTCTTTATTATGCAGCCTCAGTAATGCTGTTCAATAACTTGTTTGCATTATTTAGGTATATTATTTTTATTTTTTTAGGCAATAGAATTTTTGGTAACATTTTACTAATAAGATTGCATTTGCATTAAAGGGATAGTTCACCCAAAAACGAAAATGTGATGTTTTTCTGCTTACCCCTAAGGCATCCAAGATGTCTTCGTTTCTTCAGTAGAACACAAATGAAGATTTTTAACTCCAACCGTTGCTGTGTGTCACTCATATAATGCTTGTCAATGGGGTCTAATTCTATTAGAGTAAAAAAAACATGGACAGACAACTTCAAATGAAACCCAGCGGCTCGAAACGATCGGTTTCTGAGAGAAACCCAACGGTATTTATGCAAATATATCACCTCATATCAGACAAACGCTTCAGCTCTGCAGACTGCCATCACTTCCTGTGAGTGAGGTCAAAATTCCGGCCGGGTCATAGATATATATACATAGAATCATCATTAGTGCCTGCGTGGATCATGGCGTGGATCGCTCGAATGAGGAATCTACGTATACAATGGCTTGCTGAAAACAGAGCTGTTTTTGACCAGGTAAAATGAGTGTTTTCTTACAATGCTAATGAGAATTTTTAATTAAAGTATACTACAAACTTTTCATTTAGACACTAAAGAATCATATTAACTTGTAAAAAAAAATGCATTATATGACCCCTTTAAGGGTCAAGATCAAATTCTCTGCATCTCCTGTGCTGCATCAAGCCATCCCATAATATCCGTCATCACTTAAATTAATGCACGGCTCAGATTAACTGTACAATATGTGTGTAAACCTCCAATAAAATTATGAAGTAATTATTCCATCACAAATAAATCGCTCAATCAAGTGGCTGTGTCTATAGTATTATACACATTATAATATTACATACATTCTCATATACATATACAATATAAAATTTGTATATTTTATTATTTAAAATTATTATTATTGCCCCTGGTTCAGTAATGAACTCTAGTAATAAAGTAGCAGTGGCTGGGACAGATTTTAGATTCATGTTAATCCGTTTACATTAAATAAACTGCTCGCGAGCAGGTTTAAGCTTACGGACCTGTTGCTATGACAGCAAGTCCAGGATGAGCTTCAAAGAACCAAACAATCCAAGATCATGCCAAATCGTCAACAATCAAATCCGGCTAACTGAGTTAGCGATGAAGAACGGACCCCAGATTTGCGTTTACACACATTTCCCTCAGCAAATCCTACACTTCAAAATAAAAGCCCCATTAGACAACTTGGATAGCTATATAGCAATATTTTGAAAGATAATATTTAAAGAGCTCTACAATTGAATGCTTACTAGTAACTATTTCAAATAGAGTGCTCTGTTGTTGCATTTTTACTAGTAACAATTGAATTGTAGAGCTCTGTAATTAAAAATGAATGGAAGTCAATGGAGACATATGACTAGTAAAAATGTATTTGTAGAGCTCTCTAATTGGAATTACTAGTAAAAATGCAATTACGACGCGTAAAGCTGGAACAATTTAAGCTAAAACGGCTTGCCATATAAACAAGGAATGTCACTTGTTTATGAATAAGCATTTTTTAAACCCAAATATCAGAGAGCAACATTCTACATTCCGAGGCTAACATTCTATGACATCACAGTGTGCTTGACACGATCTACACTTGGAGTGAACATCAGTGCTATTGCTTCAGTGTGAACAAGCTCATGAGAGAACTGCCAGCGAGAACGAAGGATTTCATAGAGAACAGCAATATTTGTCTAGATAATTGAGATGTCTCAAGCTACTTTAATGTCAAGCTTTATCTTACATTCCACAGGTTCAGAGCTTACATTCTGAGCTGTGCCAGTATAAAAGACTTTCACACGATCAGCAGCCAAACTCTGGACATCTGCTTTCACCATGAACACTAGAGCACTGTCTCCTACTGTAGCAGCTATGGAGAACAGCTCAACAGGTGAATATAGCTCATATTCATATTTTCACACATAAGGTTTTTAAACACAGGAAATATATATAGTCATATGAGGATCATGTTACATCGGGAAGAGGAAAACACCAAACTTGGTCAAAGTATTTAATTGACAAGCTGACAAACTACAGCTTAGTATATAGGTTTTATTTCACTATGCAAAAAAGCTGACAGGAAATTAAATATACATTAACTACAGTATAAGCAGTTAATAATTCATTAGCCGTTTCTTTGCGTTAAAACAAAACAATTTACACTCTCCAAGCACAGCATCACTTTTGGCCACTACTGTATGTGTGCATATGTTTATAATTACAAATGAAATATTGTTTGTGACCCGTGCTGGCAAAATGAGTCGGGATGTGCACTCATTTTAAGGCTAAGTGAAAAATATTGATTTATTGAAATATTGATCAATTTTGAGGTTTTAACAAAAATGAGTTCATTAAGCCCTCGTCTAGAGATCCCAATGCTCCAATTCAGCAATTCAACATCTAAAAGTGTCTTTATTTGTGCATTTTCTGAGAGGAGTAGTTTTTTTTTAATAGACAATGTGAAATTAAGAATATCTCATTTTTGAAAATGTGCTCATTTTGCCAGCACGGGTCACATTTATCTTTTAATTTAATTAGATGTTCATTCTATGAAGTTACTTTTGCTGTGGCATTCATGTTGAATGTCAAATGTTTAATTGATTAAAGTCAATGTAGTAGCCAGAAATCCTTTTTTATTATTCTTTTTAGAAAAACAATCGAAAAGCAAGAAGAGTCGCCTTTCTAAATTCTTCAGAAACTCATGGCTGGCTATAAAAAGTCGAGGGAAAGAAGAAGTCCCTTTACAGCCACCGTCTGACACAGATCCAGCTGATCCACAGCCGGGCCCGTCCCACCTCAGGTCAGCAGCTCAACAGGATAAAACTGATCCAAAGCCGGGCCCGTCCCACCTCAGGTCAGCGGCTCAACAGGATAAAACTGATCCACAGCCGGGCCCGTCCAGCATCAAGCCCACAAACTGTGACGCAAATCCAGCTGAAGGTGGGTCTATTGTCATTTTATTCCTGTTCTTTTGTGTCTTGGGATCTAGCCTCAGTATTTGATTTATAATATCTGGAGACAAATTCTAACTGTTCTGTGTCTGTTTTGGGGGTTTTAGAAAAGCAAACAAAAATGAAGAAGAAAGACAGCTGTACATTCTTCAGAAAAATGTGTCGGACTGTAAAAAGTGCAGCAGTGCAACTCATAAAGCGCAAGAAGACGGCTCCACTTCATCCACAGCCCCACACGGATTCAGCCGATCTGCAGCCGGGTCCATCTGTACCTGAGCCACCGGCTTCACAGGATACGACTGATCTTCAGCTGGATCCATCCTTCTTTGAGCCACCGGCTTTGCTGGATCTGACTGATCTTTTTCCAGCTCCTTTAGCATTTCCAGAATCTCCAGGTGCCAATTCAGAGCGAAGCGAAGATCCAAGAACCGTCTCTTTCCGGGGACCGTCTACCCGTGAGTATTTCACCTCTTGTCCAGTTCTAGTCTAGTTTTTCTTAGTAAGCCTGTGTATTTAAACTCATGCCTTATGTCTAATCCTTCATCCGGCATTCCCAATATAATGTGTCATGTTAATGAATCCATTATTTTCCTGAAAGAAATATGATTGTAAAGATTATCCTGCATATTTAGACTCCAGGTCTATGAATCTCATATTAACATGTTTGCATTTTTGCAGTTCCATTTTCGGAACTTTATGAAGTGGAAGAGGATATTGGACAAGGATACTTTGGCACTGTGCGCAAAGGCATCCGTAAATCTGATGGCCAGCAGGTACAATCACTCTTGCTGTTTTCATCAACTGAACCGTATAGATCAGTGCTTTCATCAAGTGCACTTAATAACTTCTTTTTCTTTTACAGGTCGCCATCAAATTCATCACTAAGCGTGAAACAGGACGGTATTCAGACCGCTATATCGATGTTGTAAGTTACACATAATGCATATATTTAAAATATCTTAAATTATAAGTCAGCTAATGGTTTGTTGACCTCTTTTCTCCAGCCTGGGGTTTCTGAGCCACTGTTTGCTGAAGTGGCTCTGAACCTGCTGCTGAATCGGCCTCCGCTAAGCCCCTTCATCCTGCACATGCTGGACTGGTTTGAGGAGGAAGATCGGTTCATCCTCATCCTGGAGTATTCACAACCCTGCAGAGACTTGTTCAGATTCGTCTTGAGAGAAACGCTGAGTGAATCGCAGGCACGTACTCTGCTGTACCAAGCGGTGCTCGGAGCCAAGCACTGTCTTGACAGAGGCGTCTTCCACCGTGACATCAAGTTAGACAACTTTGTGATCAACACAGAGACAAACCAAGTCCAACTGATAGACTTTGGCTGCGGAGAAATCGTCAAAAGTGTCTATAAGGGTCAATTTATAGGTGAGTTTGCTTTTTGTGTTACTATAGCCCTAATGAGATGTGATTTGTGGAAATGGATATTTGCTTAACTTGAATATCTCTTTTTAATGAACAGGATTTGCCTGCCCACCTGAATACTTTGCGGACTTTGAATATGAGGCGGAGCCGACAACAGTCTGGTCTCTGGGCATTATGATGTACAGAACGGTGTGCAGATGTCAGCCCTTAAGAAATGAACATGGCCGTCTGAGGTTTGACTCCAGAGTATCCGCAGGTGAGAGAACTTACCAAAAACACATTGAGTATCAGCACAATCCTGTACATAACACATGCTACATATTTCAGAACCGATACATGACAACGTTAGTTTCTGGACATTCAGTGCATACGTGAATAACCAGCGCTCTTGTGAAACCTTACAGAATTCCAGGATTTGATCTCACGGTGTCTGGCTCATGAACCAGCCGAGAGAGCGACTATGGAGGAGATCCTGCAGCATGACTGGTTTCAGCAGGAACAAATGTCCGGAGTAACTCAGGAGTCAGGTAGTATGACTTGAGAGGTAAGGCAGACGATGACAGAAATCACTTTTGTGAAAGTCCAATCAGTGCTGTCATGAGCTTTTCCTCACATTTATCCCTTCTTCAGATGCTTCAAATCGGCTGTGGTGAGGAAAAACAGCTCAAATCATTCAGCAGAGAGTCAG